>NC_072891.1:65660036-66388786 GCF_028858705.1 Grus americana
CTTCACCTGTTTCGCGTGGAGTGTCCATCTTAGAAAAGTGCATCTGTGCATATGAAGAAATCTGGTTATTACTTACTTCCTTCCTAGTTCCCTGTAGTGCTAAATGATGAAGGAGTATGAGAGTGGTAGAACATGTTGACAGACGGAATCTCTAGCTGTAAACCTGCATAACAATGTTGCAACAATATTCTGTTGCAAACACTGAGCTTGCAGAGGTGAATGCAGCACCACTTAAAGCTGGAGAAATAAGAGGTGACACAGTCCTAAAGCTGGTGTAGAAGTACATACAATGCTGGTTGGTATTAGCAAGGAGTGCTTCTCATTGCGTACTTGAAATTACATGTGGAACTGAGTATGCATCTTGAATTCTGAAAGTTCAATGGAAAATTTGCATTAGAATTATTTATGGAGGGGGGGAAATGTTTGTGTGATTTGCTTGTTTGGCTTAAAAGAGCCCCTCACGCCCTGGCAAAAAAAAAAAAAAAATCTCAAACTTGCTTTTAACATCTTTGGAACCAAAAGTCTCTGAACAACATTTTATAAAATACACTTTTGCAAAGGGGATGGATAGAAGAGGGATCAGAAATACTAACTTTGCCATAAAATGTGCTGGGGTGTTCTAGTTTACTTCATCTACATCTATCTGTTTATAAACCTATGGCTTTTGAATACTTCTGCAGTGTCTAACTTTATCTTCTGATCTGGGGACTGAATTTTTCTGCCCAGCTTCTCCTCTAAGTAGCGAGTAGCTCTGCCTCTTGCATACAGATAACCACACAGTCCATACTCAGGGTTCAGGATCGCTAGAATTGCTGACTGCTTGTATTTGCAGTTATTTGTCTTAAACATTTTCTACTTTTATTACAAGCACAGGCTTTGAGGGCTTGAGAAACAGTACTACACAAGCTAAAATAAGGATTGAATGTGCTTGAGCTCTGTTTCATCATAAGTGCTAAATTTCGTGTTTTAGTTACACAGATATGGGACCAAGCATCATTTTAGTGGACCTTGAGTGTGTGTTGGCATGGTTCCTTTGACCTCAACCACAGCAAGAGCACTGAGGCTGCAAGAAACTTTGCTGCACATTTTCTAAATCTGGCTATTATATTGTTTTTCCCTCTGTTAAATTGCATCCTTATTCTTGTAGGTTTCCTTCTCAGAGTTTTTCACAGGTTTTGTTGAAAAGAATAATGTGTTGGGAGTATTTAGAAAATCATTTAAAAATTGACACAAGCAAGTGCTCTATTGATCAGGAGAAATGTACATGTTTGTCAGTGAGTTATAACAGCAGTTTGAAAAAGAGAGCATTTTTCAGTCTGTAACTTATCTGTGTATAACATCTGTGGAGGGAGAAGAAGCTCTCAAATCAATCTGAACTGCTTTGGTGGATTTTTTTTTTTTAAACTATCTAACTGATGAAACAGATTATATATGCATGACACTCATCCTGGTTTTCTTTGTGATTTAACTTGATCTTAAGTGTTATGTTAGGGATATGAAGAATGTATTCAGTTTGTCATGCATTTAAGTCCTGTCTGGAATTCCTGGCTTGCACACTGACTAAGCTCTAACAGCAAATTAATTTTCTGGCTGGATTACATTGAAAAAGTGTATATTGAATAGCTTACCTCCTGAAAGCATGCACAGCAGTTACTTGAAGAGCTGGTTGTTAGAAGTGCCTGAAGAAAAAACCTATTTTTTCAGTAAGTAAAAAACCTGGGTTTTTTAAAGCAAGTAAACTTGTACAGTTTTAAGTATTTTAATTCTTTGTGATTTTTTTTTTTTTTGGTGCTACCCGAAACTACATAGGAACAATTTGAAAGCAGCTCTTCAGCTTGTAGGAGCTTGCAATCCTGTCACAACTGAAGAAGATAATATTTAGTGTCCTTTTGATTCTTTTCCTGAGAAAAGTAGTTCTTCAGATATTTCAGTGTTGAAAATAGCGTCTCGTCCCCTGCTTCTTTTGTTGTTGTTATGGTAACAACTGGATGTGCTATTGCACACTAGAAAAGACTCAGAGATGTTTTGATTTCATAGTATGCTTGATTTTATTGTGTGAAGTCTCTGTCTGCAGGAAGGCAGAAGGCTGTCAGCACACTCCCTGCAACCATCAACACCATTGGCAAGAAAGAATTATTAATTTTGGTAATGCTTCCCATGTTACTTATTGAACGGACTTTATTCTAATAAGAACAAAACTCTTCCCTCATCTGGCAGTCAAAACGCAGACATTTGTGTGCTGTTGGAAAATTGGCCTTTCGGCTCTTCTGAACCCATGGAAATTAAATCCAAAGTGTGCAGGTAGTGATATGTAATCTCCAAGGCCTGTTGTAAAGCTAGATAAAGCTGCTAGCTGAACATGCCTGTGTTTACTTATCCTCAGAGGAGCTTCAGCTGGTGTATGAAATTCACAATGCCTTGCTTTCATTCCAGGGTTCAGACTACCCAGTCTTTAAAAGGTTAAAGAGGCTGTTGGTGAAATGTGCAAGGAGTGCAGCCAACAAAGCAAAGTTGTCCTAGAGTGCATTGCTTATACTGAGAGTACATGGCAAAGGTTGGATTGGGTCCTGTGTTGCCTTTTATTTTTGGGGGGTGCAGCAGCAAAATGCATGCTTGCCCTGTGGGGCTTCGGCTTTTATTCTTGATATCTCATTCCGTCTCTGTATAGTTGTTTTGGTTCTTTTCAGAAAAAATGATGTGCTCTTGCTGTACTTAACAGACCACTTGTCTCTGCAATTTCACTTGTAAAGTTTCAAATGCCATTCTAAAATGTGAGCTAATGACTACACCATTAAAATGCTGGTGTATCTGAAGATACAGCTAATACTGAAAGAGTAAAGCTAAAGAACTTGAAAGATGATTTCTTTTTTTTTAATAGTCTACACAAATTTAGGGTTTGTATAATTCAAACACATTTTTATTTAGTCAGTTCTATAGCTTGAATGATCAGGAATGGGCTTTCATTTTGTCAAAAATTAAGGTGCAAACAACTGAGGCTTGCTCGCAAAGTACTGTTCACATTCTTGAATCTTCATACTGTTAGGACACGATTTCAACAAAATAATAGCAGACAGAAGGAGAAGACAAGTATAGCTGCACACCTTAAACCACGAGGACCATTTGTAAATTTCCAAGTTGACTTTATTCAGATGGCTGAATGCTCTAATTTTGATATATCCTTGTCTTTTTAGGATATGTTCTTAGGATGGAGGCCTGTCCTTGAAAACATGCATATGAATCGACTGTTGCAAAAGGTGTTGCTGGGAGAACTAATGCCTTGCTTTAATATTCTTCTAATGCTGGAGAGCAATAAGGGAACCCATTTTACCGGACAAGTAATGCAAAAAATTTGGCCAGCCTTACAAATAGAACCAAGGTGTCATTGTGCCCATCATCCCTAATCCAGTGGGGCTACAGAGAGGAGAAACTCCCATTTTAAAACACAGTTGGCAAAAAATTGTGCAGAGACTGGCCTAAAATGTCAGGATGTGTTACATCTCCTAGTGATGTATACGTAAGAAGGAGTGTGAATAGAAAATCTGGGCTGTTGCCTCATGAGATTTTAGAGGGCAGACCCATGTGACTGTCTCACCAAGCACTCCCTACTGTCAAGCATAAAACTAACAGATAATGCTTTTCTGAAATATTGCCAGCTGTTAATGAAATGTTTAAGGACTTTCCACAGACCGCTGAAAGATGTTTTACCAGAACCCACCACTGAAGTCTCTCAGTTGTGGAAATCAGGAGACCGAGTCTACATTTAGGTATACCAATGAGAACATGTGCTTCAGCTACACTGGAAGGGACCTTATTGGTTCTGGTAATTACTAATGCTGCAGTCATGTGCAAGGGCCTGCTTGATGGATCCATGCTCCCCAGGGTAAAAGGATCGTACCATCTTCAGCTACAACACCGAGCATATCACCTCTCACAGCAGAGCTGGATAAACTTCCTTTGATCAAATGTCAACAGAAGTACAGACTTGGATGAACCTGTTATTATCATCTGAACCTGCTGATTGTTTTTAGAAATTGTAGCTCAGGGTTTCGCATTTGGGTTTGTATTATTACTGATCATATGTTAACCTGTAGGAATTGTTATGTGATAAGAACTTAAGGAATGAAAGATTATGAGGGGTATGTGAGTCTAAGGCCCGTAAGATAGCGTCTGTTCATTGGACTGGCACTTGTGCATTAATGTGTTGGGTTTTTTTTCTTGGCCTTTCAGTACAACGAGACCTCTCCCATAAGGACAGATACAACTTAGCTCAGCATACCAAACAACACATAAAATATTCTGTGCAAAGTACTTGTTATTTGGAAAACTGGCTTCCGCCAGTCTGTATCATAATCAGAATTATAAAGGGCTATTGTAAGTATATCTGCTGTAATGGAAGAGATGGGTAGTGCTATTTCAGCCTTACAGTAAGAGGTACAACAGGCATCTCAGCCCTGCAAAACAGAATAACATTTGATTATGTGCTTGTCACTCAAGGAAGGTACTTGGATACTGGTTAACGCCACTTGCTGCACAGATACAGACCAAGATCAGACAATAGAAATGGACAAACATAAAATTCAAGTTAACATTCGGATACTGCATGAAACATGTGGTGAAAAATCTTTTTGACTGGTGGGGTTGGCTCCCAAACTGGAAAGGATGGTTAGAAAAAACTACCTAAGACAACACTGAGGTACAATTTGTTGTGTTCATTAACTTCAGTGTTTGTGCATATATTAGTTCATTTGATTTTACATTGTAGCCAATTGGTATGTAAAAATGTAGAGCACAGCAAAAAGCAAGCAGAGGCCAGAACAAAAATGCTGAATATGTTAGAGGATAAGAAAGAAAAAAAAGAAGTGCTGCACTAATGACGATAAATTATTAAAAGCCTAAGGGCAGGAATGGATGATGGGACATTAAGGCCACATGGTGATCAATCCCGGGGTCCCACAAGTCATGGGCTGGGTGTCTGTGGCCTTTCTACCATACCCTAGATCTTTAAGAGGAAGAGATCCTTTTCTGAAGGTGTCTCAAATTAAGCTGTAAAAACATGAGTAAGGGAACAAAAGGAATAAAACTATTTCAGGCAAAGCAAATGTTTTTAGGAATGGAAATCAAGATCAAGAAGCATAAGGAGGAATTTGAAAGGCTTGCAGTGGTGAATGTGTGTGAACAATAACTGCTCATGAAGGGAGGAAATATGAAGGGGAAATCGAAATTGTAACTGCTCAGGCATGGAGGGCAAGAAGGCCCAATGCAAGAAGGGGTCAAAATGGCTGGAAGCAGGGATGCCAGAGACAGGAGGACTCCCTGTAAGGAAGTGAAGTTTCCCTTGGTGATGGGATTAGAAACAGCCCCAGTGTTGTCTTGTAACCGTCCTGGAACAGGAGTGCTCAGGGGCCACCTCTGGGCAGCAGAGCTGGGCTGGGGCATGGTCCCAAGGCTGGGCTGAGGTGCCTCATGCAACCACTCATGGGGTCAGTGCTTGGGAAATGTATTTCCACACATAGCTGGAGAACCCAGAGGGAAATGCAGGAGGCCAGAAGGCAGCTACTCAGGGCACCCCATGGGCAAGGCCAAGCAACGTCCAGAGGAGAAGCCGCCACACAAACGCAGCAGGCTGGGCACTGGCTGCAGCTCCAACCCTGCCCACCACAACTCTTGCTCAAGCGGGCTCTCAAATGGGAGCTCTAAAGCCACCACTACAGCAAAGAGACCAAGGACATTTCTGTGGGTGGGAGAGGTGCCCAACTGGATAACCTCCACAAGGGGGCACTTTAATGCCTAACACAGCACCCTTCCCTCTTCCTCCCTGGCCACCAGCTCCTGCCACACAGCACTGCCCTGGCATTGCGTACAACATTTCAAGACAGTTGGATTTACTGCTCAACTCTCAAATCCAAACACCTGCAGCTCTGGAAATGACAAGCAACAATTGCTATTCAGCATCACCTTCTCTTGCTGCTGCAGCGTGGCAGGACATGGGCAC
Source organism: Grus americana (assembly GCF_028858705.1). Lineage (NCBI taxonomy): Eukaryota > Metazoa > Chordata > Aves > Gruiformes > Gruidae > Grus > Grus americana. The sequence goes on from NC_072891.1 coordinate 65,666,029, forward strand.
CAGGCTGTGATGTTGCTGCCATGCAGCACAGGTGTCACAGTGATGACAACTTCCACTACAATGCCTGCTTCAAGAGAGATGACCCCCACCTGGTCAAGAGGTGCAAGCAAAGGGTTGGCCACAAGAGGAGAGCAACAGCTGCATTTTCACCGGGCCAGGCTTTGAAGGAAAACGCCCCTCAAGAAGCCCAGATGTGCAGCCGGAGTGGGGGTGCTGCCGCTGCTGTCAAGCCTCGCGCCCCCTCCCTTTACCACCACAGCACAGCCAGGCCCTGCCTGGCCTCCAGCAGGCTGCTTCTGCTGCATCTGCACCAAGCCGTGGCATACCTCCCGTAGACAAGTGGACACGTTGCACACCAGGGCTGGGGCTTCCTGCCTTTCCACCCCTGCAGCCAGGCACAGCAGCTTGGCAGACCCCTGGGGGTGTCCTGCCTTCCATGGTTTTCCATGGTTGTCCATGCTGGCAGCAGCCTCTGCTTTGTCCGTGCCAGGGACACTGCACGCTCAAATCCCAGCTGCCTGTTACTGGCCAACTTGCACCTGCAGCCCAACCTCTGCTAGTGCAGGTCCCCGGCTGGGATCCTGTTTGACTAACCCAAACTACACTGTCAGTATCCAACTCATTTTTCATAAATCTGTTGAATTTACAATAGCATTATAAGTGGAAGTCAAATAGTTAAGTGTGCCAGACATCAGTGTTTTCAGTGCAATTAGATCATAATCCTCATGACAGCCACAGCAAAGAAAAATAATTAAAAAAAAAAAAAAAGCAGTTACAGAAGAAAAGGATGGAGAGGGAAGGATAGCGTGGCTGAGTGGGCACCTGGTGGCCAGCCATGGTCAACCTACCGCATCAGTCATGCCTGAGTCTTGGTGAGTCTGTATCATGAATGAAGATGTTTTTACAGCATGCTGGAAAGGACACGTTGCAGCCCAGTGCTGAGTGACAAACGGGTGCTTGGACGTGGCATCAGGCCCTGCCGTAGAAGTCACAGGAAAGAGTACTCTCAGCAAGCAATTCTCTTTCCCTTGCTGCCCTCCTTCTATGCCCTGTTTTTACAGGGGAATCCCAGGCTCAATTGAGATGTTGTCCATCAAAAACTAAGTGGAAGTGATCTACAAGCTTGATTGTGTATGTGAGCAGGAGGTCTCAAGCTGAGCCCTTAAGGCTGCAAAAGGAGAAAGTAAGCCTGAGTTTAACCACAAGCAGGCTGATGGAAGTAACCCACAAGAAGGAGAGTGGACCCTTGTCTCTGCTCAGGATTGACAGAAGAAATGTTCTCCTTCATAAAGTGCCCCTGTGTAACAGATACAATACTCTGGGACATTGAGAAGCATGTGAGTGATGGACAGGATCCATAAGAAGCGCACCATGCTGAGTTGATCCAACAACATACTTGCATTAGAAACAGTGTCACCAGAAAAACATGTCAAGTATCGTGTACTGAAGAAACCTTACTGTGCAAAGCGAAGCACCCATTTGCTGTCCAAACAACTTCTCTAGAGAAGTTGGCTGCTGTCCAGAGAGCTTGTCTTCATGATGTCAGTGAAAGGCTGCCAAGCCTGGTGAACCCTACAGATTAGTGTCTGCACTTAGTATTCCACATAGGCTCCAGTAACATTGTGATGAGGCAAGTTAGAACCATCAGAGAGACTATCCATCCCCTGGAGCAATGTTAAAAGGATCATAAGCACACGTGGTTGTATCCTTTATCGTAGTCAGAGGTAGGGATTTAGAAGGAGAAGACAAATTGAAGAGGTGAATGCCTGGCTGTGGGGCTGGTGCTGTACTCAAGGCTTTGTCTTCTATGATCATGGATCTACTTTTGAGAAGCTGGGTCTGTTGCAAGCTGATGGGATTCACCTGACCAAGTGGAGCAACACGGTATTTGCCAACAAGGAGGGCAGGTTTATACAGAGACTTGTAAACTGTATTTAACAGGGGAAGAGGATGGACTTTTGAGCAACAGAGAAGAGCCAGTTGATGTACTAGAAACCAACAGGGAAACACCTATGAAATGCCTCAAATGAATTAGGGCGTGTTCCTCTGAAAAAAGTGATACACAGTCAGGAGCCCAACTGGAATGCCTCTATACCAGTGCACGGAGCATGGATAAAAAATAGGAGGAGCTGGAAGTTGTGCAACTACAAAGCTAGGATGTAATCGCAATTGCTGAAACGGGGTAGGACGAATGGCACAACTAGAGCACTGCAATCAGTGGCTATAAACTGTTCAGAAGGGACAGGCAGTGAAGGAGGACAGGGGATGTTGTCTTCTATGTCAAAAAATGGATTGACTGCATAGAGCTGACTTTGAAAAAAAGTGATGGACAGGTTGAGACTTTAGGGGGAAAATTAGGGACCATGCCAACAAAGGAAACCTCGTGGCTGGTGTTTACTACAGGCTGCCCGATCAAGGGGAGTTTGTTGATGAAGCATTCTTACTTCACCTACAGGAAGCATCATGCTTGCAGGCTCTGATCCTGCTGGGGGACTTCAGTCACCCTGACATCTGCAAAAGCAACACATCAGGCTCTGAGCAGTCCAGGAGACTCTTGGAGTGCCTCAGGGACAATTTTGTAATCCATGTGATAGACAGCCTTACCAAGGGAGAAGCATTGCTGGATGTCTTGCTCACCAATACAGAAAAACGAACTAGAGACGTCAAGACTGGTGGCAGCCTGGGTTGCAGTGATTGTGCCCTGGTGGAATTCACAAGCTTCAGGGATATGGGCTGGGCAAAGAGTAGAGTCAGGAGTCTGAATTTGAGGGGAGCAAACTTTCTGTTGTTTAAGGAATGAATGGATGGGACCCCCGGGAAACTGCCCTCAGGGACAAAGGAGGTAAACAGAGTTGGCAGCTCTTGAAAGTCAGTGTTTCTTAGAGTGCAAGAGCTCTTGATTCCCATGTGTAAGAAACGGGGCAAAGAAGGCAGGAGACCAGCACAGCTCATGAAGGTCCTCCTGGTCAAATTCAACTGGGAGAAGAAAATGCACAGGCAGTGGAACCAGGCATGAATATCCTGGGAAAAAAATGCAGACACTGCCCAGATGTGTAGGGATGAGATCAGGAAAGCTAAGGAGGACTTAGACCTGAATTTGGAAAGGAAGGAGAAGAAAGAAGAAGGGCTTTGTAGGTACATTGGCCAGAAAAGAGAATGTAACTTCCCCCCTGCCACTCATAAATAAGAGAACTGGGAACAATCAACATGGAGAAGGCTGGGCTACTCAACAATTTTTTGCCTCTGTTTTCAATGGTAATCTCTCCCTACATATTTCAAGCCCCTCAACCTCAAGGCAGGGACTGGAGGAATGAAGGCATTCCTAGTGTAGGAGAAGACCTGGTTCAAGACCACCTGAGGAACATGGGACCTACGTTCATGGGACCAAATGAGGTGCAGCCCAGAGTCCTGAGGGAATTGGCTGATGTATTTGACAAGACAGTCTCCATCAGATTTTCAAAGTCATGGTGGTCAGGCAGAGTCTGCATTGACTGCAAAAAAAGACACATGCCTGTTTGTAAACAGGGTAAAAAGAAGGACCTTGAGAACTACCGACTACTCAGCCTCACCTCCGTGCACGCTAAGATCATGGAACACGTCCTCCTGGAAGACATGTTGAAACATATGGAAGGCAGGGAGATGATTAGAGACAGCCAAAACACCCTCAACCAAAGGCACATCGTGCCTTACTCATCTAGTAGCCTTTTACAACGGAGTGACTGCATCAGTGGACCAGGGAAGAACTATGGATGACATCTACCTACACTTTGATATACGTTCCCCTACAACATGCTTACTGCTAAATTGGAGAGAGAGATTTGATGGATAGGCTGTTAGATGGATAAGGGTTTGGCTGGATGGCTGCCTCCAAGCAGTTATAGTCAATGGCACAATGTGCAAGTGGAAACCAGTAATGAGTGGTGCCCCTCAGAGGTCCCTGCTGGCACCAGTGCTATTTAATATCTTCGTCAACAACATAGACAGTGGTACTGAGTGCTCCCTCAGTACACTTGCAGATGACACCAAGCTGAATGATGCAGTTCATTCACTAGAGGGAAGGGATGCCATCCAGAGGGACCTTGACATGCTTGAGGAGTGTGCACATGTGAACCCCATGAAGTTCAGCAAGGCCAAGTGCAAGGTTCTGCACATGGGTCTGGGCAGTCCCCAGTATCAAGACAGACTGGGGGAATGAATGGAGTGAGAGAGAGGAGAAGGACTAGGAGATCTTCAGTAGACTTGGAGAGCTTTTCAGCTTTGCAAGGTCATGTGGAAGCAAACCAAGGTAGAAACACTGGTTCTAGTAAGGTCCATAGGTGGAAACACCTGTTGAAGACTTCTGACCTTGTAAAGTGGTCTTCTGCAAAGGACATGCAGATTGTGCCTCACTTCAGTTCTTTTGGCCTGTGGGCTCCAATGCAGGGTGCACAAACCCCATGGGTGCACAAGAATATCCCCTGGGGTGTGGAAAGGAACTAGCAGAACTTCTATGTATATTTAGATTGTATTGAAAAAAAGGCAAGAGAGAAATTAAGCTTTGCTAACATTTACACAGGAATTGTTGCTGGCATCAAAACTCACTCCATACATCAGAATGTCCAGTGTCACACATGGTACCGAGGTCTCCTGGAGGAAGAGAGGGTGTCCACAGTGCAGATGGATTCACAGGGTGCCCTCCCTCATTCAGTTGTTTTCAGTGCAATGTGTCACAATGGTCCCAATTACTAACTACCAAGAAAGTATCACATGAAGTTGGCCCCACTTTGTCTTGCCTTCTTCAATTAACTATTGAAGACCAGGTCAATCAGATGTGGGTAGCCGTCAAAAACAGCCAAGGACAAAGCTTAGAACGAATATTCCTTCACTTGGTGAGAGACAAATCCAAAGGAGGATGCCTTCCAGCTCTTGACGGGCCTCATTATAACGCAGCTAGAGCACCAATCATTTTGTACATGCTAGGGATTGGGCAGAATAGCGATGCTCATATGAAGAAAAAGGTATTCTTTAGGCTGATTTGCTGTCACTTCTCAAGTCTTGATTGAGAACATGTGAGTACCTACAGTGGCAGGAGATTGTTTACATTGTCATACTAATGGCACTTAGGAAATTAATAAACATTGCACCTTCTTACTATCCAGTCAAGGATGGACCTGCTCTACCATGCCTAGGGCTCCCCAGTTAGGGTCTATGAAACATTCATCTGGTACCTGCATGCAGCAAAAATGACAGAAGGTAAGAATGAACTGTTTCAGTTTGAAAAAGTGGAAATGTGAAGGGAAAATTCAAACTGTAAGTATTGAGCAGTGATAATTTGCAACTGAGGAATGATCTGGCATGGAGGGCAGGAACGCCCAACTGCAAGAAGAGATCAAACTATTTGGAAGCAGGGATGCCAGAGACAGGAGGACTCCCTGTAAGGAGGTGAAGTTACCCTTGGTGATGAGATATGAAACAGAATCAGTGTTGTAGCCATTTTGGAATGGGAGTGCTCAGGGGTCACCTCTGGGCAGCAGAGCTGGACTTGGAGATGGTCCCAAGGCTGGGCTGAGGTGCCTCATGCAACCACTCATGGGGTTGGTGCTGGTACAAGTATAGGGAATCCACTGGTGACACATCAGTGCCGGCTTCTTTAGAACTGCTTGTTGCAGTAGGACTCTACCCAGTGCACTGTTAATTCAATTTTATTTTTTATATATATATTTAAGCACAGAAGTGTGTTTAATTTGCCTTGGAGGGATACAATAAACATTCCCCAACAGCTTGATGTCAGGAGTGGCATTGCAGCACACTGGCAGAAGTGACCAGACTGGAACCGGAGGGAAGACCACCCCAAGAGATAGATCCTAATTTCAAAATCTCACTTGTGTATGGTCTTCTCCCCTTACCATGTCTCCTCGCTGGCCATCACATCAGCCATAAGCAAAGCCTACGTTATTTTAGTTTGTGTTTATACTATAAAGAAGGGATGGAGATTAGGGGGAAACAATTAAAAAGGGCTTGTTTAGCCAAATGAGAGTAGTCTGATTTTGAGACTTCCAAAAGCTTGGGTCATGCTCCATGAGCATTTCTGTGCGTGATGATGAGTCATCTCAGTGTGTAGGCACAAGCGAACAAGGAAATGACCAACTTAGCTGAATAAGAATAGACTAGGTGTGAGACTTCTGAAAGCTCAGATTGTGCTCTGGAGACAGAATCATATAATGGTTTGGGTTGGAAGGAACCTCAAAGATCATCTAGTTCCAACCCCCCTGCCACTAGACCAAGTTGCTCAAAGCCTCAGCCAACCTGACCTTGAACACTTCCAGGGAGGGGGCATCCACAGCTTCTCTGTACAACCTGTTCCAGTGCCTCACCACCCTCACAGTGAAGAATTTCTTCCTAGTATCTAAATCTACACTCCTTCAGTTTAAACCCATTACCCCTTGTCCTATCACTCCATGCTCTTGTAAACAGTCCCTCTCCAGCTTTCTCGTAGGCCCCTTTAGATACTGGAAGGCTAAGTTCTTCCTGGAGTCTTCTCTTCTCCAGGCTGAACAACCCTGACTCTCTCAGCCTGTCTTCATAGGAGAGGTGCTCCAGCCCTTGGATGGTTTTCGTGGCCTTCCTCTGGACTCACTGCAATGGTCCATGTCTGTCTTGTACTGGGGCCCCCAGAGCTGGATGCAGTGCTCCAGGTGGGGTGTCAGCAGAGCAGAGAATCACCTCCCTTGACCTGCTGGCCACACTGTTTTTGATGCAGCCCAGGATACGGGTGGCGTCTGGGCTGCAAGCACACATGGCCAGCTCATGTTGAGCTTCTCGTCCACTAGTACCCCCAAGTTGTTCTCCTCAGGGCTACTCTCAATCCATTCTCTGCTCAGCCTGTATTTGTGCTTGGGATTGCACCAACCCATGTGCAGGGCCTTGCACTTGGCCTTGTTGAACTTCATGAGGTTCGCAGGGGCCCACCTGTCAAGCCTGTCAAGGTCCCTCAGGATGGCATCCCTTCCCTCAGCGTGTCGACTGCACCACACAGCTTGGTGTCGTCAGCAAACTTGCTGAGGGTGCACTCGATCCCACTGTCCATGTCACCGACAAAGATGTTAAACAGTGCCAGTTCCAATACTGACCCCTGAGGGACGCCGCTTGTCACTGATCTCCACTTGGACACTGGGCTGTTGACTACAACTCTTCGAGTGCAACCATCTAGCCAATTCCTTATCCATCAAGTTGTCTGTCCATCACATCCCGGTTTCTCCAATTCAGAGACAAGGATGTCATGCGGGACAGTGTCAGTTGCCTTGCACAAGTCCAGGTAGATGACGTCTGTCACTCTTCCCTTATCCACCAGTGCTGTAACCCCATAATAGAAGGCCACCACATTTGTCAGGCACGATTTGCCCTTAGTGAAGCTACATTGGCTGTCACCAATCACCTCCTTATTTCCCACGTGCCTGAGCGTAGTCTCCAGGAGGGTCTGCTCCATAATCTTGCCAGGCACAGAGGTGAGACTGACCGGCCTGTAGTTCCCTGGGTCTTCCTTTTTACCCTTCTTAAAAATGGGGGTTGTGTTTCCCCTTTTCCAGTCAGTGGGAACTTCACCGGACTGCCAGGACTTCTCAAATATGACAGAGAGTGGCCTGGCCACTTCATCCGCCAGTTCCGTCAAGACCCGCGGATGCATCTCATCAGGTCCCATGGACTTGTGCACCTTCAGGTTCCTTAGATGGTCTTGAACCTGATCTTCTATAGTGGACAGTTCTGCATTCTCCCAATCCCTGCCTTTGCCTTCTGTGACCTGGGCAGTGTGGTTCAAGCCCTTGCCAGTGAAGACAGGCAAAAAATTTGTTGACTACCTGAGCCTTCTCCATATCCTGGGTAACCAGGTCTCCTGTTTCATTATGGAGAGGGCCAACGTTTTCCCTCGTCTTCCTTTTATCACTGACATACCTATAGAAGCTTTTCTTGTTGTCTTTGATGTCCCTGGCCAGATTTAATTCTATCAGGGATTTAGCTTTCCTAACCTGCTCCCTGGCTGCTTGGACAATTTCTCTGTGTTCCTTCCAGGCTACCTGCCCTTGCTTCCACCCTTCTGTCCCGATCTGGTATCGGGGAGGTTTCAATACGATCCCAAGAGCGAGATTAAGACACAAACGAGGTCAGATGTCATACAACCTTTTAGCTTTATTTGGTATGAACAGGGGGATAAGGACTGTATATAAAGAGACAACTGGGAGAATGGGGAAGAGCAAGGGAGAGAGGGAGAGAGAGACAGATTAGGGAGATAGAGAAATAGAGAGGTAGTGAGATAGAGAGGGGAAGGGACCAAGTCGGGGACGAGTCTAATTACCACCACTCTGAGTCCAGTGATGTTCCGTTAGCTCCCTCTGTGGTGTCCAAGCATCGCAGGTTTTGTCAAAGCGGGTCCCTGAAGGTGCACGAGGAAGAGAGGAAGAAGGAGAAAAGCTCCGCCGCTTACCGGAGCACGTGCGCTCCTTTATATAGGGTCCCATGCTCATGCGCAGATCACGGCTGCGTACGTGCCGTTCATGCGGCACGTGCGGTACGAGTTGCCTCCTTGGGAAGCCTTTTCACGCCCTGGCTTTTGCGCATGTGCGCACCCATCACGTGGTACATGCTGCCTCCTCGGGAAGCGTTTTCGCACCCTGGCTCTCGCGCATGCGTACGGTGGCGCTCGTCCGCAGACCGCGAGGAGGGGGGGCAGTGCCCTCCGAGGCAGGACGTCAACACAGGGAAATGGTGGTGCGACGGCAATGTCAAGACAAACTGCATACAGTAGTGGTCCGCTGCACCTCCGTAGGCTTCGTTTTTGCGTTTGAATTTACCCAGGAGCTCTTTGTTCATCCGTGAAGGCCTCCTGGCGTTTTTGCCCGACTTCCTCTTTGTTGGGATGCATGTCTCCTGAGCTTAGGGGAGGTGATCCTTGAATACTATGCAGCTTTCTTGGGCCCCTCTCCAGGACTTTGTCCCATGGCATTCTACCAGGCAGATCCCTGGAGAGGCCAAAGTCTGCTCTCCTGAAGTCCATGGTAGTGAGCTTGCTGTGCACCCTCCTCGCTGTCCTGAGGGACTTGAACTCCACCATTTCATGGTCCCTGCAGCCAAGGCTGCCCTTGAGCTTCACATCCCCTACCAGGCCCTCCTTATTGGTGAGAACAAAGTCCAGCATGGCACCTCTCCTCGTGGGCTCCTCTGTCTGTTGGAGAAGGAACCTCCTGGATTATTCATGCCCTTCTGTGTTGTACCTCCAACAGATATTGGGGTGATTGAAGTCCCCCATGAGGACCAGGGCTTGTGAACATGAAGCTGCTTCTATCTGTCTATAGAGGCCCTCATCTGCTTAGTCTCCCTGGTCAGGTGGCCTGTAGCAAACCCCCACCACAGTGTCCTCTGTCTCTGCCCTCCCTTAATCCTGACCCATAAGCTCTTGGTTGGCTCCTCATCCATCCCCAGGCAGAGCTTCATGCACACGTCTCCAGCTCCTCTTGTTTGTTCCCCATGCTACGTGTGTTTGCACAGAGGCATTTAAGTTTGGCCCCTCATGAAGCTGACTCACTGGCTGGAATTCCTTTGTGCTGCACTTCAGGTGCTCTTCTGCTGACCAGGCTCTGGGCATCTATTGCTGGCACTGGCGTCAAACTGGTAGGGGTGGGATGGACTGAGGTGCCCCTCCCTTTGACAACTTTAAAGTCCTCTTCGCCTGGTTGGTAAGCGTATGACTGAAGATGCTCTTCCCCTTCTCTGACAGATGGACCCCATCAGTCCTCAGTAGACCAGGTTTCTCAAAAGAAATCTCATGGTCTAAGTAGCTGAACTTAGTAGGCTGTGACACCTGTCCTGTAACCATTTGTTTACTTGCAGATATGGCTGGTGCTTTTGTACCCCTTCCCTTTGACCGGGAGGATTGATGAAAAAACTAATGTGTTGGGTTTGCGTGGCAAGGTTTTGGTAGCGGGGGGGCTATAGGGGTGGCTTCTGTGAGAAGCTGCTAGAAGCTTCCCCTGTGTCTGATAGAGCCAATGCCAGCTGGCTCTAAGACAGACCTGCCGCTGGCCAAGGCCAAGCCAATCAGCACCTCTGTGATAACATATTTAAGAAGAAAAACACTTTGAGAGAGAGAGCTTTTGTAGCTGGAGAGAGGAGTGAGAAGATGTAAGAAACTCTGCAGACACCAAGGTCAGTGCAGATGGAGGGGGAGGAGGTGCTCCAGGCGCCGGAGCAGAGATCCCCCTGCAGCCCGTGGTGAAGACCATGGTGAAGCAGGCTGTCCCCCTGCAGCCCATGGAGGAAGGATGAGGGGGTGTAGCGATTCCACCTGCAGCCCGTGGAGGACCCCACGCTGGAGCAGGTGGAGGCACCTGAAGGAGGCTGTGGCCCGTGGGAAGCCCACGCTGGAGCAAGTTCCTGGCCGGACCGGTGGACCTGTGAAGAGGGGAGCCCACGCCAGGGCAGGTTTGCTGGCAGGACCTGTGACCCCATGGGGGACCCACGCTGGAGCAGTTTGCTCCTGAGGGTCTGCACCCCGTGAGAGGGACTCCATGCTGGAGCAGGGGACCGATGAGAAGAGTCCTCCCCCTGAGGATAAAGAAGTGGTAGCACCAACGTGTGCTGAACTGACCGTAACCCCCATTCCCCGTCCCCCTGTGCCGCTGAGTGGGGGAAGTTTGAAGCCGGGAGTGAAGTCGAGCCCGGGAAGATGGGAGGGGTGGGGGGAGGTGTTTTTAAGAGTTGATTTCATTTCTCATTCCTCTACTGTGTTTTGCCTAGTAATAAATCAGATGAATTCCCTCTCTAAGTTTGGTCTGTTTTGCTCGTGACAACAACTAGTGAGTGATCTCTCCCTGTCCTTATCTCGACCTACAAGCATTTCGTTATGCCTTTTCTCCCCTGTTCAGTGAATGAGGGGAGTGAGAGAGTGGCTCTGGTGGGCACCTGGCCTCCAGCCAGGGTCAACCCACCACAACTACCTTCACTCCAGGGTCTCTCACCACCACTCCCAGGGCTCAGTAATCCTTCCTGATATTCCTCAGACTGCTCCTGGCTGTATCACTGGTGCCCACGTGAAACAACAGCAGCGGACAACAGGCAGCAGACCGTATGAGGCTTGGTAGTCCCTTGGTGACATCCCTGATCCGAGCCCCTGGTAAGCAGCACACCTCTCTAGAGTGCATCAGGTCGGCAGATGGTGGCTCTGTCCCTCTCAGAAGAGAGTCGCCTACTGCTGTCGCCCATTGCCTTTTCTTAGTTGTGCTGCTGGTTGTTACACAGGGAGCAGACCGGGCTGCCTTACTCAGCTCCAGCGTCTCTCCTGATGTGGTGGGTCTTTCCTCTTCAGTCTGCAGAGTGGTGCAGCAGTTCTGCAAGGGCACCTCAGGCCTCAGGGGAAGTCTCTTCCTCCTGCCGGTCCTTGCCATTGCAAGCTTCCCATTATTGCCCCCCTCCCTTCTGTGTGTGCCAGTGGGGGAGTGTTTGTGTGTTTGGCCATGGGCTGTGGGTCCCATGCAGACTGTGCTTGGAACCAGCTGTCTTTCTTAACTCCTCAGCCTCCCTGATGTTACGCAGCCTTCTCGCCACCTCCTGCAGCTCAGCCACCTGCTGCAGGAGCTCCTCTACCTGGGCACACCTTCTGCAGGCAGGTCTGCCGCCTGTCCCTGCCCCGGGAGAAAGGTCTGGGCATTTCCTGCAGCCTGAGGTCTGCACTGCAGCCTCTCCTTTAGCAGCTCTGTCTGGGTGGAGGCATCGGCCACCGCTGGGGCAGATGGTGCAGACCCCCAGCCGGAGCTGCAGCCTTTGCCCGCAGACGAGTGCCCACCATTCTGCCTCGAGGGTCAGGTAGCATGGCTGCCCTTGGCCTGTCACAAGAGCGTTGCTGGGTTACGTGTGCTTCAGGTCTCTCCCTTGGCCAGTGAACGCCCATCCTTCGAAGAGGCACCCTCCCTGCACCCTCCCGCGCCAACTGCCTCACCATGCCCTGGCTGCCGTGCCAGCCATGTGTGCCTGCTCTGGTCGTGGTGTTCCTGGGGGCTCATGCTCCCTGGGCTGCCTTGGGTCAGTGTAGGGTGGCCACCATGGCTCTGGCAATGCCCAGGCCACGTTGGCATCTACCACCAGAGCTGCTGGCTCCTGGTGGGTCTCTCCACTCCCCTGGCACTTCCCTGCCTCAGAAAAACCCTGTGTGTGCCAAGATCATATCTCCATGGGCAATGACGAGTCATCTTGTGTTTGGGTCTAGGTTTTCAGGAGATAAAATTGAAACTCTGTCTTAGGGACAGTCAAACCTTCCCCGCTATCCCTTTTCCAAACCTGTCCTTCTGTTCCTGTGCCAGGAACAAACTTTAGCTTTGTGCTCCCTCAGTTTTATAAGGGCCCAGAGGCCGAATGAGAGTATGCTCTGACAGCTTTTCACTTGGAGGGGATTGAGTCAAATCTCTGTCTTCTTGGCGATGCCCGAACCTTTCCTGTTCCTTTGCCATGCACAAACCTTAGCTCTGTACTGCCTCACTGAAAAAGTCAAAAACTAGCTGGGAAAATCGGTCAAGCTTTGTACCTGGTGCTACTGCACCAGTCCTACCCGCAGATCCTGATCCTCCAATGGTACCAGACACCCCACCTTACACCCCAGGTGCCGCAAGGTTAAAAGAAGGCCGCGATACTGTTACGTAAAAGGGTGAGAGTCTGATGCATGGCTGAGGGGGCCCCTCCCGATGAGTCATGAGGTTCAGAAAGGACCCCATTGCTTTCTAAACTCCTTCTCAGAGAGGAGCTTAGGTGCGGCTAGGTCCAGTCTTAGTCCCAGTCTTGGTAAATGGTTTAAGTCTAAGGGATTATACGTGTAGCCACTTATCAGAGTCAACATTTGCCTGTGAGGGCCCCCTAAAGGACTTTCACTGAGACAGTTTCGCAAAGTTGAAACAGATAGGTAATTTATTAAGGCGACAGATATAAAGAGTTCAGAATTGCGACTGATAAATGCACTTACTGCAGTAGCGCTAACATATGATGATAGTGCCAGCCAAATGCTATCCTGGGTGTTCTTCACCAAAAGGTGAAGGCACAATGCTTACCAAGAAGGGGTCCCTCTCTGGGGTGGAGGAGAAGGAGCACAGCCTGTCAACTGCCTCTTCGGGGTCTTCAGTCTCTTCTCTGCCCCCCTGGGGGGCACTTTCCTCAGTATCCTTTATACCCCAGCCTTAGCTGTTCCCCTCCCTGGGGTGACAATTAACATCATTTGTATGGAGGGTCGAGTACTATAGCCATGTATGTTTAGCATGTACTTCTTTTAGTTCGTTATCATACTTAGGGGTGTCAATTTTAATATTAATTTCACGGATACTTAAGCAAAAAGTCTCACTCTGGGCACCGTGGCCTTCAAGATTCTGTGTAAAAACCGTTTATCTGTTTATTCTGCATTCTTTAGCCAAAGCAGGACTGTCCTTCAGCTGCTTCTCATGCTGACCTTGCGGATCTCCACCCCCAGTGTTTGCACAAGAGATAAGTGGACCCCAGCGGTTTTAACCTCTTGTGTGCAGGTCTCACAGATACATGTATTGATACCAAGAGGACAGGAGGGTCCATGCTGGTACTTGGAGGGTCCACACATGTGTGTGTGGTTGTGAATCTGGAATGTCTTGTGTGTGTGTGTTTATGTTTTATGTAAATCTTGTACGTGGGTGCTGTTGACCACAACACCTTGACTGTGGTCAGTGTGCCCATGTCCAAATTTGAAATTTCTGAAGAATCAGGTAGAAAAGGGAAATGTGCAATTGCAAAATGTTACTTCTGTCAGTCAGCTTGCGGCTAAACTCAGGCTTACCTTCCCCTCCCCTTGTGCAGCCTTAAGGCAGGACTGTTGCTTAGCCTGGGACAGTGTGGAATACCGCATATTGACCTCCTGCTCACATCCACAATCAAGCATCCAAGAGAAGTGGAGTCTCCCCACAATATTGGGATTTGGGCTGCAAGTGCAAGTCAGGCAGTGGTGGGTGGCTGGGGTTTAGGCGTGTGGTGGCCCTTACATGGCCAGAGCAGAGGCTACTGCCAGCACGGACAACCATGGAAGGAGGGGAAGCCCCGGCCCTGGTGTGCAAGGTGTCCAGTTCCCAGCCTAACAAGAGCTCTGTGAGTTCAGTAGTGCTCCTTCTGTCCTGGGCAGTCCCTGTACTCAGGTTTTGCTCCACTTGGCTGCTCTGTAGGAGCAACTGGAAGTAAAACTCTAAGTGCATTTTGCAAACAATACAAATGGAAGATAAGCAACCTCTGCCCCTCATTTCTTTGAATGGTTTCTATGGTTTCATTTGATATTTGAAATTCAGAAAGCAAGCCAACAATCAATTATGTCTTATAAACCTTTTAAATTAAAACATTCTTAGAGGAGAACCCCATTTGTGATTTTTTTTCATTTTGGACCTTTCACACAGACAGAAATATCCATATGCTCTTTGCCACAATCCTGAAGTTTTTTCTGACAGTCTAGCTGCTTCTTCATGAGCAAATCTTAATGCTGTATTGAAACTTATTACTTTGTACTCATAATTTAATTGTAATAATAACCATATTAAATCACAATGGCTTTGAATTGATCTGACAAAGACTTGCATCTGCATTATGTTATTTTATTATTTTCTGTGCAACGTCTGTTTTGGTATATCATCTTTTCAAACAAAATTTCCAGATTAGTACTGTAACAACATACTCTTTGTTCAATAAGGTGATCATAAAACTTTTATTTTGTGCTAGTTTGTGGAAGGGAGTCCAAATATATTGCATGAAATTGAAGATAAAAAATCAGGTTCCAAATCTGAAGAGCTACAGTTTGTTGCAAAAATACACAGGAGTTATATTCACTTGCATTTGTGAAGCACCAGTTCAATTAATCTTGCATGAAATTCAAGCTCTTTTAAAATTACAGGTGCCACAAAACCTGAGGCAGCTGTTAATTTTGTCCAGAAAAAGGCCTTTCTGTGTTCACAGCATGCTTGGTAGTCTCTTTATTGAGTATCACAGTACTCAATAAGCAGGAACTGAAAAATGAAAGACATTGAATAGGAGTAACTCTTCTATCTTGCTTTCTAGTGAGGCATTGCCCTCTTCAGGAGTGGCTTGTGTTTGTTGAGTGTCTTGAGTGGTTGCAGGCAGATTCCTTAACTACTTCGGGCAGGAGAGCTGCAGATCACAGACACCTGAGAAATGGGTGGTGTGAAAGCTTGCTTTTTGTAGCTTACAAGTGTCTGGAATCAAAATTCTGCAGATACCATCTTATTTCTGCATAATTACTGCATACCACATGTGGTAGTGTGCTAGTACTTTTCTGGGTGGAACAATTAAAAGGACAAGATAATTTGAGAGAAATTAAACCATGCTTGACCCTACAAATAGGCAGTGAGTGATAATGCAGGTTTTCAGGAAGCAGTTGCCGTTGTGACACAGCATATCTGAGGGCTTCCTACATATAATGACATTCCGTTACATCAAAGGATCTGTTCTGTGGAGTCAGCTCTAGATGTAAACATAGGAACTTGAAGAATTCAGTGTTCTTTGCAAAAATTAAACTTGTAGGAGAGATGATTTTACTGAGCAGAGGGAGCTGTAGCAAGATTGAAGTGGTTAAGCAGCTGCTTTCTACTGCTTTGCAAGATGCATTCAATAAAAGATTGGATACTGAATATAAACTCTGAAAAATAACGGATGCTTGACAAAGCAGCCAGAACTTGGCAGATAGTGGATTTGGTCCATTTCTGGGGGTAAATAGTGCCTGAAACAATAGATACAACTTGAGAATTTGGAATACTATAGTGAAAGAAACTGGAGCATATGAGCATATGGAGATCCAAGGTGTTGTCCAGAAAAAAAACATATGGTCCTTTACAATTAATGGAAGGAGAGAAACATCTTTACCTATAGAGTGGAAGAAGCTTACATCAGTATTTTCTTTTGCAAACGTCAGCAGAGTTTGCCCAGTATGAACAAAGATCATGAACTACAATACCATGGTCATGATCTTTATTTTTCAGTGTAACAGACATTCCTTCAGCAAAATGTAGAGTAGTGTATAATGTATTGAGCTGTCAACCTAGAGTAAATGGTGTGGTTGGGTTTTTTTGTTTGGGTTTTTTTTTCTTTTTTTTAGTGTCAGCTGTACACTGTTTAGTATCCTGACAGAACAGGAGTCTTAATAATACTGAGGGAAGCCGTTGACACAAAAGGAAGGTTTATTTGGTTCCAGAGAACAATTTTATGTCCTGTGAGGCAAGCAGGATCTGACTTCTATGGGCAAATAGGGAATTGGGACAGATTTTACATGAAAAGACAGTGGGCAAGAGAACACCTGTTACTAGATAAATATGTAAAAGCCTCTGAATTCTTTCAGAGAGACTGGGAACATCTTTCTGCAGCAAAGAAGAACAGCCAGGGCAGTGACAGAAATAAAAGTACAAAAGCTAAAAGGATCTAGATGGCTTCAGTTCTTAAAAAGCAAACAAACAAAACCAAAACCAACCAACAACAACAAAAAAACCCCCCACTAGCAATGGAGTTGTTATGTGTGAACTGAAACTTGTCAAATTTCCATTACCTGCAAAGGAGAAATAACTGGGAGAAGAGAGCCTAATGATGAATATTTGTTCTGTTTTGGACGCTTCATTGGGATTCCAGGATGTGCTGCAGGGGAAGAGGAGAAAGGAGAGAAAGAATTAACACAACACATTTCTATTGCAAAACATTATCCCCAAACCAGCTTGTTTTGTTTAGAAACTAAATTAAATCCCCTCAAGATGCAACTTGATTTGACTTGGGCATGAGAATAGAATCTGCAAGGTCTGAAGAGTCCCTTGCCATCATCTCACATTGAAATACTTCCCTCTGGGAGCAGTTACACTATTCTCTGTGATTATGCCTTCAAGTCAAGGCACGTTGCAAGACATTTCAAGTTGTTCTAGTATTATCGATGAATTTAGTAGGTTTGGTTATATGCATTTGAAATTGTTTTGGGCTGGGAGAGAAATGCAGGGGAACTCTTCCTAGTTTCTAATGTGCAACATAGAGGCTTGTACTATAAAGTTTGGGGATAGTTGGACTATTCCCAAGCAGTCTAAAATGTTGATTTGGGAATACCGTAGCTTCCAGCAAGACATACTACGTCTTCATGTATAAGTAAACTAGGACAGTATCTCCCAGAGTGCTCTTCCTACTGTATTTTGAACAGCCAGTACACTTGCACTGTACACTGAACAGTAACAATGTTGATGAGGAAATAATAAACACTTTGGGTATAAGGTTGAAACTTTCAGAGGTTTGTGGAGATTGAATATGTAGACAGGAACACTTAATGACTGATGTAGAGGAGAAACGTCTTAAAACTAAGGCAGGTGAAACTTGTCCTTGAGAATTTAATTCCCCTTGCACAAAGTCTTACTGGAATCTTAGTAGGCCACTGAAACTTCTACAGACAAGCCAAACAAACGCTAAACAAACTAAAAAGCAGCACCCCGAGCCAAAACCCACACTAATTTCATGCCACATGTCCCCTGAGTATCTGAGTTCACAGATATGCTGAGATTTCACAGATAAACTTTAGCGAATAGAAACTGTTCTGAAAACCTTAAGCATCATACTGTACTGATTTGAAAAAATTGTCATCCTAATGTTAACTTTGACTTCTCTGCTTTGAGTTATCACTGGTTAAAGCAAAGGAATCATAATGTGTCTTTACCTTATGGAGTGATTGGAAGGGGACACTAGGACAATGTGATGGCTGACAAACACTTTGCTTTCCCACAGAAATTAGTAGGAGGGTATTTAGGATAAAGTGTGAAGTATGTACTAGATTGTGAGGCTGCACACCGAGTAATAAGAACAACATGAAAACGCTGAGTACCCTCTATTCAGTGAGCATCAGCATCCTGGACACTGAATCACTCAGATAATTGTCTTGTAGAAAGAAATTTGATCGTGTGATTAAAGTTACTGCAGTGCACAAGGGAGATAAAACTTGTCTGCCTGAACCTCTTTGCTTGTATCAAAACCGATATAAACAAAAAACCTTAACAGATTTATAGAAACAGAAGAGTAGTTTGTTTTTTCAAGTCATGAGTCCTCCCTGGTAAAGTCTTATGTAAGGGGATCCAGCCCTTTCCTACTTTGTCAGTAGTTTTGTCCAAGGGTGCTATTGAAGGACCTAGATGATGGAAAAACCCATTGAAGACTGCAGAAGGGTCTTCTGGTGTAGGAAAAGCGTGCATATCCAATGTATGACCAGGAGAATAAACCGAGTTCAGGAGAATAAACCAAGTTCTAAGTGCAATTTAGAAAGAAATTATGTTTGCCTGTAAGAGTTAGGAAAGAAGAGATGATGAAATGGGGAGGGGATGGTGATGTTTCTCTGTGCTTAAGCTGCCCATAAGAATGTCATATTGGCCCACAGTCTCCAAAACTTACGCATAAATTATAGAAAAGTTTCTAGACAATACCTCTCTGTCTGAGAGTTACTTCTCTAAATGAGGAATGGCAGCAGTAAAGATAGCTGAAGAAAGGGGAGACATGATGATCCCAAGGAGGGCATCTGGGATTCTAAGTGGGGCTAGTGTTGCCTCTGTGGCACTGCTGTCTCCAGGTGCTATGATGTCACATGTTAAGGGTATTAGCTACTCTGATGCTACAGCTTTTTGAAGATTTCTTTCTTTACTTCTTTTGATTCCTTCTGAGACCCTGCGGTACAGTTCAGTGAATGAGGATCGTACGAGCAAGATAATGCTGATGTCTACAGGAGAGTTTATTCTGCACTCTAGAAAGATCAAAGTATTTTGCAAGACAGCATGCATCTTAAGTGCAAAGGAAACAAGCACCATGCAGTTCAGTTTTCTTTAAGGTACTGCTAACCCCTACTGGTAGTGGAAGCTTAGTTCTACTGCTGCCTGTGGTTCTGAAACTGTTATATTACGTTGTTTAAGGTGTCATTTTTTCACAATGACATGTTTTAGTATCTACTTACCACTTTGAGATCATAGTCTGAAATGCATAGAGGGCTTTTACTATAATTTAAAATAACTTCAGATGAAATTTCTGAAAACCTATAATAGCTGTGAAGATAAAGGGAAAATTCTGATATACAGTTAGTTCTAAATGTAATTATGATTCCTTAAAAAACACCAAAACTGTAATGTCCAATCAACCATACCTTAAAATCTGTGTGGAACACAATGATCTTAAAGCAAGGGTTAGTAATGTTAACTACATTATCTACACATCTGCATAAGAATATGATGGGTTTCCTTTCCAAAACTTACTGCTTGTGATTGCAAGAAGGGAATTTAAACACTGAGTTCCAGCTTGATTCTGACTGCTGTTATTTAAGAGCAAAATAGGTTGGGTATAGAGCTTTTTTTTTAAAAAAAAAAAAAAATTGGTCTGAAAGATTTAGACAAAAGAGTGGAGCTGAAATTTCCACTAGATCACAGTGTAATTATGCCATCTACTGCTGCATTTCTGGTATCACATTTGAATTGTCTGCCCAAGTGACAAATGCCACTGTGGGCAATATATAGAGATAATTGTAGCAGAGACAAAGGCTTGGAATGAGAAAGCATGGTATCTTTTAAGTGACATGCAGCTTTAAATGAGACACTGAACATAGATCGTTTTCTGTTTCTTTAACCCCATCTTCCAGTGGCAAAGCCCACAAATACTAAGATAGAACTAGATCATTACATTCTTCCTTTTCATGATTCCATTCTTGAAGGCAGAGTTAATACCAGATTTGCAAACAATATGTACCATAAATTGGCAATCTAATGAGATTTAAAGGGCAAGACAACACAAAATTTGGATGCAGAAGTCACTGAGAATCAGAAGAAAAAGGAAAAGAGGTCTACTTGAAGTACTTGACATTCTTACTGTTGTGGTGGGTTGACCCCGGCTGGAGGCCAGGTGCCCCCCAAAGCTGCTCTATCACTGCCCTCCTCAGCTGGGCAGGGAGAGAAAATATAACAAAAGGCTCCTGGGTCGAGGTCAGGACAGGGAGAGATCACTCACCAGTTACCGTCATGGGCAAAACAGAATCGACCTGGGGAAATTAATTTAATTTATTGCCAATCAAATCAGAATAGAGTAATGAGAAATAAAACCAAATCTTAAAAACACCTCCCCTCACTCCTCCCTTCTTTCTGGGCCCAACTTCACTCCCCATTTCTCTCCCTCCTCCCCGCCAGCGGCACAGGGGGACGGGGAATGGGGGTTGTGGTCAGTTCATCACACGGTGTCTCTGCTGCTCCTTCCTCCTCAGGGGGAGGACTCCTCACACTCTGCCCCTGCTCCAGCCTGGGGTCCCTCCCACAGGAGACAGTCCTCCACCAACTTCTCCAACGTGAGTCCTTCCCATGGGCTACAGTTCTTCACCAACTGCTCTAGTGTGGGTCCCTTCCATGGGATGCAGTCCTTCAGGACCAGACTGCTCCAGCGTGGGTCCCCCACGGCGTCACGAGTCCTGCCAGCAAACCTGCTCTGGCCTGGGCTCCTCTTTTCAAGAGGCCACAGGTCCTGCCAGGAGCCTGCTCCAGCATGGGCTTTCCATGAAGTGGGCCTCCTTTGCGCCTCCACCTACTCTAGCATGGGGTCCTTCATGGGCTGCAGTTGGATATTTGCTCCATCATGGACCTCCATGGGCTGCAGAGGGACAGCCTGCCTCACCATGGTCTTCTCCAGAGGCTGCAGAGGGGTATAGAGATTCCAGCACCTGGAGCACCTCCTCCCCCTCCTTCTTCACTGACATTGGTGTCTGCAGGGCTGTTTCTTTCACATCTTCTCACTCCTCTCTCCAGCTGCAGTTGCTGTTGCACAGCAGGTTTTTTCCCCTTCTTAACTCTGTTATCCCAGAGGAGCTACCACCTTCACTGATGGGCTCGGCCTTGGCTGGCAGTGGATCTGTCTTGGAGCCGGCTGGCATTGGCTCTGTCAGACATGGGGGAAGCTTCTAGCAGCTTCTCGCATTAGCCACCCCTGTAGCTCCCCCACTACCGAAACCTTACACACAAACCCAACCCAACTGTAATTCAGATAATTCAGATGTGTAGTTTCTATAGGAAAGCCACTCACCTCTTTCCTCAGCTCCAACTCTTTCTACTTGATTATTTGAATTAATTTTGAATTCCATTAAAGAATCAGTGTGATGCTGCTTCTACCTATCTGTCATAGAGTTTTGTCCAGTCTGCTTTCAAACAAGAATGGTTTGAGGCACTGTCTTCCAGTTCTAAAATCCTTGGATGTTAAGACTTTTTTGTTGGCATATAAGGTAAAGCTTTCAAGCTTTAAGATCACTATTGTCCATTTGACAATGGACCTTAAGAATTTATTCTAATGTACGTGTGGTTTTTTGCCACATCCCTCTTCATCCCTCTAGACTAACTTGAATTCTTTCAGCCTTTCCTGTTTTACAAACCTCTGATTATTCTTATTGCCTTTTCCAGCTGGTTCACATCTTTCTGGAATTAGTACCCAGAACTGGGCATGACTCTCCAGCTCAGGGCAACTCTGCCACTTAAATGCTTGAAGAAATTCTCATGGGTGATAAAACCTATTCCATTATGCATTTCCCGTCGAATCACAAAATGCACCAGTTAACTCCTAGATCTCTTTCTGCAGTGCAGCTGTGTGTGCAGTCATCTGTTACCCTATAACTGTGCAGCTGATTACCTCTAAACGCAGAACTTTCCATTTGCTCATACCTCTGCTGTCGTCAGTAGGAATTCAGTTAATTAGGATTTTCAATTCTAATCCGGTCCTTCAACTTAGTCCCTTACAGATTGATATTACCTGTGAATTTACAAAGCATACCTGTTATTTCTTTCATCCAAGCTAGTAAAGAAATGCTGAATAGTTCTGGGCTTGGGATAGGCTTTTGTGAAACCTCATTCCATACCCCTCTTCCAACTTGTCACTAACATGCTGATAATACTTTTGCTATTTAGCTTGTCTTACGTGCTTCTTTCTCTTAATTTACTTTCTTATTTCT
Organism: Grus americana; assembly: GCF_028858705.1. Classification (NCBI taxonomy): domain Eukaryota; kingdom Metazoa; phylum Chordata; class Aves; order Gruiformes; family Gruidae; genus Grus; species Grus americana. Next base: position 65,688,029 of record NC_072891.1, read on the forward strand.
TACAAGAACATAATCTGAAACAGCTTTGTAATTGAGACTTAAAGTCAATTACTATTTCTCCCCTGTTCAGGAGGATCTACACCCTGTTAGAGGAAGGGAGGAAGTGACAATAGGTTAATACTACTCCGCGGGTCACTTTCTCACTCTTGTTTTACCTTTGTGGTGCTTAAAATTCCTTGTTCTCCTGTTTTCTATGAAGTAGAGGTAAACTGACAGGGCTCTGAGTCCCAAGTTCTCCCCTTTCTACTTCCTTATTTTAAAGGTAGACACCAGGTGGTTTTTCTGTCCTCTTCTCAGTTTTCTGAGCTTGTCCAGGTCATTTATTAAATCTGAGAGATAACTGCTAGCTGTTCTGGAACTGCTTCCTTTGGCCTTTTGCAAACACTGGTTTTAGGACAGTAGAAGGGGCCAATAAACTGCTGATTGCTAACCAGGAGGCAGCTTCCTCTCCTCCCCTCAGCCCCATGTGCCATTAGATGGGCTCCACTGTTCACAGAGGCACTGACCTCAGTGTATTCAAAGGTGAATTTCAGCAGCCCTGCCAGCTTGAAACATCCAACATGCTCTTTAACCTGCAGTGGCTGGAGTTCTTACCTCTCTCTCACTGTGGCTGGTCACATTAAGCATTGATCACATCCTGAGTGAAGGAGGAGTCAAATTGGTATTGAATGCATCAGTCACTGAGAACCGTGAAGCAGCACTTCCTCTCCATTGTGTATCAAACAAACTCTTTCAGTGGCTGTCTTTTTATTAAATTACTTACCAAATAAGTTTAATTTCTCCTTAACTCTTCAAAGATCTGTCTTTCTAGATTTTCTTCTTGTTTGTTTAAATTACTAATGATATTAAAGAATAACCTAATTTCTACTTTGAGTTTTCTTTTTGAAGTCATTTAAAAAATGAATTAGCCCCGTTGGTGTCTTTCAAGCCTTCCTTACCTTTTCATTGCACTGTGATAACTTGCAGTTGTGCCCTTTAGTTGTTACCAGCTCTCCTTATTCTCTTCTTTCAGACATCCATCCTGTGAGACCTCAGTGACCATGTCTGTAAGGTTATAGAAGTCTGCTTTCCTGAAGGGTCTTGATTTTTTTTCCCCATGCCTGCCTTCCTAAGAACCAGAAATGTTATTTTTATTATTATCCTCACCTAAGTTCCACCTTTATTCTCTGTCACTTCCAAACTGAACTGCTGGCTCATATTTGTATTAAAACATGATGTCCCCATGTGTGGGAAGAACTAGCCTATATCTTGCTCTGTTCCAGTGTTAAACATTGAAATTGCCCATTATCACCAGCTCCTGGTGCCTGGCTGACCCTGCTAGTGTGCACGGAAAGCAACGTGCAATCTGACCTTGCCAGCTGAATTTATATTAAATTTGTGCTGCAGCACCTTTCTTCTTTTCCTTTTCTGTTATTTAGCAGTTTTCAGTTACTTGGTCCCTTCTGTAATTTGGATGTATCAGCAAGTATGCACATTTGTGATATTACAAGGAAACACTTTTTATTAGTTGGGTTTCTGAAAAAAAGATGCATTGTTCTAGATTTCACATAAAATTCATATGAATTATTCTTCAGCAGGTATCAAATTATAATCTAAGTAATTAACAGCATTCTATGCTGTTGTGTTTATTCCCCGCAATTCTCGCAACATAATATTATGAGCTGCCCTTTTATTTTATTCAGATTTGTTTGTAACAGTTACTGCATGAGTTGCACTGAAGAATGTTGCACTGGAAGAGGGGAAATATACGACTGAATTATTTCCTTGTATTTGTTTGCAAATAGTGTTTAAAGTGATGTCTATCTTGTAATGACTATGCAAGTGGGAATGGTGGTGGTAAGAAGGGCAGAAAAATACATATTCATGTTTCTTGCAAATTCCACTCAAAAAATGAAAAAGAAATAATGGGATGTTCAACTCTCTCACTGCTTCATGATTTTGACTTAAGCTAATGGTATTTGCAAAGTATGATTTGCAGAGTTTGGAAATCCCAGTGCATTGCCAGAACAAAAATGAAATAAACCTGGTCCTATGGCTGCAAAAGTCACAGTGAAGATACAGAGATGAAATAAAGTACTAAAACATGAGAATTACAGGAGTGCCTCTGATCCTGCTATCTAATATATGGCAAACTAGTTGATAGAAATCAAAGGCAGTGCTACCTTTAATGTAGTCAAGATGTATACAGATATAGATATATTTATGTGTATATAAATATATACATGTCTATCTTGACTACATTAAAAGGTAGTATTGCCTTTGATTCATATCAGCCAGTTTGCCCTATAAACAAAGGATCTGGATTCAAAGGTATCTTAAAAAAACCCGCAGGTATTAGAATTCAGAAAGAATGCTTATTTCATAGAAGAATGTCCTTCTATTAACTCTTCCCTATTTTGAAAATATTTTAATTTCTTGCAAAACCTTAGGAGTATCTTTACATGGAAATGCTGGAAGTTAAAATATATTGGAATCTGTAAAGTGAAAGAGTGGATAGTCACTTTTGTAGCAATGGAAGCATGGTGGGAAGGAGAGAATTGATGAATGGACGTTGTGTATTAAGTCTTCCGTGTGTATTATGAATGAATATATTTGTGCATTATGTTTGTGTGTGTGTCAAATTCTGCTTCCATGGCTTCTGAGACTTGTAATTGCAAAATCCTGTAAAATACAAGAAGAAATCTGTCTTACAAGAGCAGAGAGCAATTTTTTTTCTAACTGGTGCGAGCAACTTTTTTATTTTCTGATAAGCCTATGAGTTAAATGAGCTTGGAGCTGCTGTTACCAAGGGTTGCTTATTACGGTTTATTTTAGTTCTTGTTTGTTTCCCTAATTGTTCATTTTGCTCCATTTTTACAGGCAAGTAGTAGTTGAAGGCTTCATGGTGGTGCAAATGGGATAATGTGAGCTTGCTTTCTTTAAACACTTATCCTACATGACAGTTAGTCCCTCAATCTGTTCACTCCTAATCACCTGCTTCATATCAAAGAGAGACTGCAGAAAGTACATGTTGCTTTGTACACAAGCAGGCATGTGGACAAAACCTACACTGTCACTTCTAAAATGCAGCTACTTTTTCTATTTGTACAAAAGCAACTTGTTGAAATTTTGCATGTCTTTCTACCACTTCATTTATTTGGCTGTTGCTCTCTATAAGTAAATGTGAGGATATCATAGAACCATAGAGTGGTTTGGGTTGGAAGGGACCTTAAAGATCATCTAGTTCCAACCCCCCTGCTGAGGGCAGGGACAACCTCCACTAGACCACATTGCCCAAAGCCTCATCCAACCTGGCCTTGAACACTTCCAGGGACGGGGGATCCACAGCCTCTCTGGGCAACCTGTGCCAGTGCCTCACCACCCTCACAGTAAAGAATTTCTTCCTAACATCTAATCTAAATCAACTCTCTTTTAGTTTAAACCCATTACCCCTTGTTCTGTCACTCCATGCCCTTCTAAACAGTCCCTCTCTAGCTTTCTTGTAGGCCCCCTTTAGGCACTGGTAAGACACAATTAGGTCTCCCCAGAGCCGCCTTTTCTCCAGGCTCAACAACCCCAACTCTCTCAGCCTGTCCTCATAGGAGAGGTGCTCCAGCCCTCTGATCAGCTTCGTGGCCCTCCTCTGGACTCGCTCCATGTTCTTCTTGTGCTGGGTCCCCAGAGCTGGACACAGTACTCCAGGTGGGGTCTCACAAGAGTGGAGTAGAGGGGCAGGATCACCTCCCTCAACCTGCTGGTCACACTTCTTTTGATGCATCCCAGGACACAGTTGGCTTTCTGGGCTGCAAGCGCACACTGCTAGGTCACATCGAGCTTCTCATCCACCAACACCCCCAAGTCCTTCTCCTCAGGGCTACTCTCAACCCATTCTCTGCTCAGCCTGTATTTGTGCTTACGATTGCCCTGACCCACATGCAGGACCTTGCACTTGGCTTTGTTGAACTTCATGCAGTTCGTGCAGGCCCACCTGTCAAGTCTGTCAAGGTCCCTCTGGATGACATCCCTTCCTTCCAGCGTGTTGACCCCACCACACAGCTTAGTGTCATCGGCAAACGTCGTGCACTCGATCCCATTGTCCATGTTGCTGACAAAGATGTTGAACAGTGCTGGTCCCAGTACTGACCCCTGAGGAACGCCACTTGTCACTGATCTCCATGTGAACATCAAGTATATGTATTGAGTTTTTCTGATTGGTTAGACTCTTCATTTCAAAATAGCTAGGGATATATGTATTTCCCCTCCATCTTCTTCAAATGTATGTTGAGTGGGTTTACACATGCATGTGTATATATGTTTGGCTGCATCTCTCAATGAGAATTGAACTCTGCAGTAAATAAAACACTCCAGGCAGCTGAACAGAAGTAGCTACTAGTTCTGTTAATACTTACTTGGAGAGAGTCCATTGCTGTTGAAACCATTCTTGCTCCTCTTACATGGAAGTTTAAATTAGTCTAGCTAATCCAGTGATTGTCTTAAAATTCAGTCTCATGCTAAGGAGACATGGTCTAAGAAAATGAAGTGAACAGTTTCTATCTAGCAGTCACTTTTTATAAGTGATTAATATAGCACAAAGAGCAAGTCACTGACTTCAAGAGACAATAAATACAGTAAGGTGATAGTTTTATGGTAGAAGACCATGGGACTATTCTTTTGTCTAGGCAATGGTTTCCTACACCATTAACCTGGTGCTAGAAGGTTAGGAACTGAGAAATGTTTCGCTTGATCTTTTAATGAAACTGCCCTCCAATTTGCTGTGAATTAATACAGTTGCTCCATGAGCTGAAAACAATTTACAAGTCCACAAGCTGGTGAAACTATGATTCAAATCTTAAACCACTTAAGGAGAAGGTTGTTGTCTTTTTTTTTAAGCTTCATATGTTGAATCTTTAAACTCCAGCTTGACACTTACATAGAGATAATTCTTTTCAGCTGCCCTAAACATTAAAGTTTTGGTGATTCTGTATCATAAACACAACAGGGTTCACAGCAGTGTGAACAGCCCTGGCATAACAGGACATTTCAGAACTGGTCACCAGTAAGTTATTTTGAGCTCTGATTCCTGGGAGGTGTTTGTCTTGATAGCAAAGGCCCTTCCATTTCTGAAGGATTCAGGTGAAACTTTCCTCCAGTTTAGACTGTGCTTGAAACTTGAGCAGTAAAATGGCCAGCCTTCCTAAGTTTATGGGCCACGTGTCAAAACTGTCCCATGGACAAGTGACACAGGCGTACCAGAGAGCTCAAAGCTGTTTTTTCCTTCAGCCCTGGGGCCACCTCACAAGAGGGAGATAGCAATTGCTTGCTCCTTTCCTGGTGTGCCCTCCTGTTTTGTACACTGCCAAGGCATTGGGGTTGGGTGTGTTGGCAGCGTCAGCCCTGGGAGCCTGATTTCACTCCTTCTGAGGCTGAGTTTGCCCAATTGGACTTACTATCTAAAATTAGGCCTAATCTTAATTATCTTGCAAATACACCCAAATACCCTTACTTCATCTTCCTTCTGAAAGTTCAAACTAAAACACAGAGGGCTAGGAATGGCAGTAGTTGTAAGGTTGTAGTCCAGAGTTGCTAAAAGTGACCCTGTGTGACTTCTCAGGTCACAAGCAGGAGGCTTTAGTCAATCAAAAAACCTGAAATACACAAATGCAACCAAATGGAAGTGAAATGATCTGAACTTGGGCATTCTTGATTTCTTATGCATTGGGTTATTTTCTAATATAAAGGGTATTTTGTTGGTGGTCAGGGGAACGGAGGAGAAGAGCCAAGTGGGTAAGAGTTATTACCCAGTCATGATACAGGGGTATAACTAACTTTAACATTGAGTTATTTACCATGATAGAGTTTTCTTTTTCACTTTGATGAAGTTATTGCTAAGCTATTTGGTTGTTGTTTCTGGGTGGTATGGGAAAAGTAGCAACAGAAAACAGCGTAGCTTTCCCTGTTTTCTGGATGGACTCTTGAGCTGGTTATTTTTTCTTTGATGTTGGGTATTTTTACATCTGAATCTGGCTTCTGGTGCTGACAGTCAAATAGTGACAGAATCACATCCTGAAAAGTTAAACAAATATTCTGTAAAATCTAGTAGACCTTAGACCTTTAACTAGGGGGTGAGTGCTGTCCACTTACTGGCTTTTTACTTGTGTGATCTGTCTCCAATATTATTAAAAAGCAACTTAGCTTAACACCTGCATATCCGCTTGCTCACGGAGTTCTCATCTGATCATGCCTAGAGATGGCTTCTTGCTGGTATGGTAGAGGAGAAGAGAGTCATATGTAATATATGCACTGTAATAGCTAATGGCCGTTGTCTGAGCTTGGAAGAAAGTATTCTTTTAATTAAAATAATCATATTGGACTTTCAGACAGTCAGTTTAAATAAAACTTCCCTTTCGCCTCCTGGGAAAAAATGGAGTAAGTAAAGTCTTTGTTTGTTTCTCTAAAATATACTGATGTGTTTTGTAGTCTGAAAAAAAAAAGTGGAATTCTAGCAGTAGGAGGGAGAGATGCGACAATACATGCTCAACCTTCATTGTGTAGTTCTCCCTAAAAGTGGCCAGATCATAGGAAAATTTGGACAAGCTGTAAGGGAGAAGGCTTGGCCATGCAAATTAGTTATATTATTTTAAACTTATTTGAACACTGTGGACTGTAGACAATTTGTACTTCACCTAAAACAGCCTGATGACCTATAATGACTAGGATTTGAATCCTGTAATCTGAATTTACTTGACAAGATAATTAAATATCTAAAGTCAGTTCATGTAGAGGCTAGAATGGATTATGTCTCCACATTTGCCGTTCTATTTGTATGCATGACTGTATGTTCTCAAATTTTTTGTTATAGCTTTTTTTTCAGATCTCATATCTTAGTTTTTGCCATGGCAATTAGGACTGTGAAGAGCTTTTCGTTGTCCTAGGAACTGAGGGAAAAGAAATTATGAAACGCTGAATAAGACAAAATGGGTTTAGTCCTCATATTGCAGTGTAGAAAAGCACTCAGAAAAGTTAATTAAGCTCAGGAAATAGAGAGCAAGATAATTAAGATTAGGCCTAATTTTACACGGCAGGCATTCTGTGTTGTTTTCCAAGAGACTAAAGGGACATCATGTAGAGAAACTCCAGGCTTTCAGTCAGACTCTCGAAAGATCATTACAGCTGATGTTAAACAGCAAGACAGACTAATGTGATGGGGCATATGTTTTCTTTTACATTTCTTTAAAAAGTAAAATTGTGGCATAAATGTAAACAAGGACTAAATACACAGTCTATTATTACTGGCAGTGAGGTATCTAAGCGAATCTGTTGCTGAAAAACAATAAACATTAACACAAAAAACCTGGATGCGTTTGTTACTTCCTCTGCCAGACTCAAGTCTGCCATAGTGTACTGCAGTTTATTATGTTCTAGAAAACTACTGAGAAGTGTCTTTTGTTTAAATCACACATACAGTGTTCACTTTCCTACCATTGGGGACCTCAGACATACTCTATAGTATTCCATACGCTGGCAGTGTAGCCTCCTAGTACCATCAGAAAAAGAAAATCCATACAGAGGTTGACACAAAACCTAATTACCATCTCACCCACTTCAAATTTTTATTACTAGGTACACTAGAAATCTTAGAAATGAAAATGAGCAATAAATTACATGGAACTGTGGATTCTGGTTATTTGTTCTTTGAAATGCTTGTACTAATTCTGTGCATAGAAAATTAGTGTCACTTCTTATTAGAGCTCAAATCAATTGTTTAGATACCAGTTCTATATTCTGTATGCCTGGGCTCATACACCAGAACTGTCAAAACTTTTTGTATTCTGGGTAGTCGATCCTAGGAAATTTTTTATAGTTTCTTTAACATTTTCCACTCACAGGCATTTGATTATATTGATTCTGTGTTTTCTTGTGTAAATGTAGGTCTTGTTTATTTTTGTACTTACGTGCCCTTCCTAGGGGAAGAAGTAAACTTATGGAAAGTGGTGGTAGGGTTGTGTACTTTTTAAAAATAACTAGATTCTCTAAAGTTCTATACTAGAAGTTGTTTTCCCTCCTATCTCCACAATAAGTAACAGCAAAAAGGCAGATAAACATATGTAAAAATTCAATTTGTTAATAAGTTTGAATACATTAAAGGGTGAAGAAATTGTAACATGATGATGAAAAATGAGTAAGTTTAATACCTAGTGCATGTGTGGCAAACAAACAAACCAACTCTAAAACCCAAAGAACTCTCAGGCTGATTAAATCCTCTCTGTCATGCCAGTATTTTGCAATGGATGTAGATTAAATAGTCAAATAATCTACACATCTGAGTGTGTGTCACACATCTCAAACATGGCAGTTTCATAATACTACTTTTTCTTACAGTTTATGTTCCTGGGTTCATGGTTATATGTAAATTTTAGCTGTCATCCTAAAAATATTTCTAGTTCTCAATTTTTAGAGAAAACCTTGAAAACATGATTGAAACTATTTCTTAAAGGAAGCAATTGCTTCTTTGGACAAAGGCACCCATCTGACCTTTCGATGCTTAAAGGGAGCTTATAAGAATGATGGGGACAGACTTTTTAATAAGGACTGTAGTGACAGGACAAGGGGTAATGGGTTTAAGCTGAAGGAGGGTCGATTTAGATTAGATGTTAGGAAGAAATTCTTTACTGTGAGGGTGGTGAGGCACTGGCACAGGTTGCCCAGAGAGGTTGTGGAGGCCCCATCCCTGGAAGTGTTCAAGGCCAGGTTGGATGGGGCTTTGGGCAACGTGGTCTAGTGGAGGGTGTCCCTGCCTGTGGCAGGGGGGTTGGAACTAGATGATCTTTAAGGTCCCTTCCAATCCAAACCATTCTATGATTCTATGATTTAAAATCTTCTTGCTCCAGCCTAATTGCAAGTTTTCTGTTTTTTTTTTTAAATGCCCAATTCATAATTACTTAAGATTGGTGATATAAAACCACACTGTTTACTTGAGAGTAAAGATATTTCATATGGAGGTAGTTAAGTGAACAGTTCTTGCAGTTAGTTTACTAGTTGTGGATGATCAATCTAAATAAATTTGGGTTTGACATAGAAGAAAGATTGGCGAGATTGCTGGAGATAAGTTGAATCAAAGTGGTTCATTTTGAGAACTATTTATCTGAACTACTCCATAGCATTTTCAGTTGCTGAAACTTAGTACATCAGCTGTCATTTCATTTTAATTAAGAACTGTTCTATTCCAGTATTGCAAAAATGAAGTATTTTATTTGGTACCAACCTAACGCAGAGCATTTGAAATTACTGTGTTCTTCTCAGCTTGTCAGAAACAAAGAAACATCAACAGATGCTATATTTTTTAAAGAACCCAAGTCTTAATTAATTTTAACTTGTAGAATAAAGAGCTCTACCAGGAAACTCTCTGAAAATTTATTTGGTGTCCTGGAAGTCAATGCTGTCATTTTTATAAGATTAACTATATCATTCATATAAAATAAAATGAGTAGATTTAAGCGGTAAAAAAGCAACTGAACCTTAACTGTGCTACTGGACCAGCTCCTCTACAAAACAAAGTTTTCATATGTTGCCAGCTGTGCATCCAACAAGACAAGCCTCTGCTTGCTCTATGCCTTCAAGTCCTGCTGAAAGCCTTGGAGCCCTTTCTTCACTCATTTCTGCCATTTGTAGGGTTCATCTTTCTCGCCCTGTGAAACCCACCTCACTTATAAGTAACCAAGTATGGAACGTGCAATGCGGTTCTCCAGAGTAGATGTATTGAAAGCCCAAACATGTTTGTTTTCGGAAACAGTGCTCCTAAGGCACGTGTGCTCACTGCTGCAAGATACATGTATGAAGCTAGTGCAACAGTTCTGTTTTTCCTATATGTCCTCTAAGTGTTAATATTTTAAGGTCCTTTATACATGCCTATTACACACCCTATCATCAGGTAGCTGATTATTGTAATATCTCTTTTGCCCTGTTTTTGCAACAGGACACAACTAAATGCAGCTACTTGCTTGCACATATTGTATTTTCTCATTATGATAAAATTTATGTTGTCATCGCTATCCCCATTCTTTAAAATTCAGCATTCAACCTCCCCCCTCTATTTGGCAACTAATTTTTTCCTTTCTGAATTTGAAAGCTTTTCCTTTTTGTCCTAACATTGAATGAAGCATTGTATTTTGTGGGTGATTTGAACTTGGATTCTTCTTTTGGCAGACTGTCTTGCTCTTTTTTTTGTGGGTATATAGTGTTTTTGAGGATCTCTTCACTACTTACTAGTGCAGATGCTTTCACTGGGTTGCTGATCAAGTCTTGGACTCTCTGCATATTTCATGGATGCTTGTGTTCATAGTGAGCGGATGTATTTGTGGTTTTGGAAAAATATGTACCCATTCACTTAAACAAAAAAAACCCCAACCCACAGAGTTTTCTGCTTCATATATGCAGCTCTCTTCCAGAATATGATTTATCCTGAGAAAATTATTTTCTCCTCACAGGGTCCCTGGGATCTTTTTTGTCATCATTATGGTACACTCTGTATGTCTGAAACTGATTTTGCGTCCTGCTGCAGATACCAAGACCTGCATTTCAGCACTGAATGTTTTATTGCGACATTGTTAATGAGATTTCTTGTGCAGTTATTTCTTTCAAGGATGGCTCGACATATTTATTTGCTTCATGCAGCTGTTAAGAGGCTAAAATTTTTAGCTGCTGACCCAGCTTTGGCTTTTGGCTGGCTGTGGTACTGTGATGGAGTGATCTGACTGAACTCCTGGCTATGTGGTATAAACATGCTGCTAGTGAACAGTCGTCCATTGTCAAAAATGCCCTGTTTCTGACGTGTCGCAAACACTTGTCTTTGGTTCGTGCAGAGAACATCTGCAGGACACCCTGTTCCTCAAAGTTTGAGTGAAGCCTACGGTGTGGTGTCCTGCATGCTTTTGCCACGGTAGTGACCAAGGGTGGTCATGATCAACCTTGCCTAATCCTCTCAGAGACTGTCATCCTCACAACAGAATCAATATAGGGAATATATATGTTCATTTCAGTTATGTCTGTGCCTCTAAGGTAGTAGCATATGGTTGTATAATTTGGTGGGGACGCCCTGATCCTGCCACAGGGCTGGCTGAACATGAATCAGTTCCTGAATGCTGTGGGTATCTACACTCTTTCAAATCAAATTTTAAATCAGCGGTAGTTTATCTTAGCATGCTGGGTAGTTCCCTACTGGCATTTGTATTTTGACTTAATAGGTTGCAAGGTAAAACACGGGATTTTGTGTTTAATGGCTGAGAAGCAGATTTGTATTTTTTTTCTGTTTTACTCATTTTCCATGCTGTTCTTGCTTACGGAGCCTTAGCAAGGTCCATCAGTCAATGAAGTACTTCCCTTCCCTCTCCCCAAAACTAGGAATGCTCTCAATTTCCAGGAAGCATTTGGCTTTTGCTGCTTGCACTGTGTTTCCTGGAATGTGTCACCAACTGCTCACTGTATGCTGAATATCTTTGGTCATGTTTGGCAAATATCTGTAGTAGGCTTGACTTGAAAGTCAAATCCAGCCAGAGCTGGTCATTTATTCCCAAATAGCTTAAAAGTATTTCACGGAGGGATTCTATGTCTCACAGACTTAAATGCCTTAACATACAGTGACAATTTTCTCAGTTGCTGATCTTGATAGTTCAGGACATTCAATAGCTGATCCTTGTTAGAATACCAGATGCAAACAATCTTATAATCTTCAGTCTTCTCCTTTTTTTTGTTTATTTGGGTTTTTTTGTTTGTTTGTTTGTTTATTCTCTCTGAAGCCATGGAACTAGTTCCATTAATCTGCTTTACCTCTGTTTTCTGCTTTCCTCAGGTGATGCAGATCCTCTTCGTCTGCTGCAGAACTGTTTTAGATACAAAGTCAGCAGTGTTCACCTCTGGCATTTTTTACTGTGGCAAACCTTGGGAAGTGAGAATGCTACTTTTTCAGGCAATTACTAAAAGATTTCTTTGGGGCACTCATTTGTGATTTTTAAAATCTGGCTTAAACTCGCATGTTTTCTTAATCTTGCAAACACTGATTCATCTATTCATGACATTCATTCCCCTTTTTCAAATATTTTTTTGGCACTAATGACTTACAGATGTTACCCACAGTGCCTTCTTTTTCTATTCGCTCTATTACTTGCATTATTATAATATCACAAAAGTAATTAATGAACTGGATGCTGTATTGCTTAAGGTGTTTTTATCTGGCTTTAGTATGTTTATGGAGAAGATGCTGTGGTCCTGTAAATGTATCTGTTACACCTTTGTAGATATGCCAGTGGATATTATGGGCCCTGGCAGAACAGTGTTAGTGCTGGTAGCTTTCTTTGCATGTCTATTTATGTATTGCATGGTTTACATGCTTTCTCTCCATTTTAGCACCTCTTCTTCCCCCCACCCCCGAATTTTGCATTTAATTTGCATTGTCATAATGCTACGTTTGTATGACTGAATAATTATGTCTTTGGTTGCAATTTTTTTCCCCTCTTACATAGCTCTTTTTGTAGCTTCACAGGTTTGCTGGTGCCCCGCTGTCTATTTGGCATTCATTTTACTCTTTGTCTGCTGCCACCTTGTCTTTGCATCTAGTGCTAGTCCAAGTTCTACAAGCCATTTATTTGTGCTACTTTGCATTGCATTAAAGTCATAAAGTGCAGAAATTTTCCTCCAAGATGCTGTTTTTCTTTTGTAGTGTGTGTATCTTTTTTTTTGCTGCAAGCTTTAGCACAGTGACACAGATACCATGTGGCCCATTAGGCAGGGCATTTTCCATTTTCTTTACAACAGCTCGAGCTGTTCATTTTGTTCATCTGTATAGTTTTGCATTTGTGCATTTCCTTTTGCATAGCTTCTGCCTTATTTTTTTGCTTTTCTTGTATGAGTAATGCATCTCCTCTGCTTATGTGCTTTATGCTATAAAGAAATGTTTTTCTCCCACCCTTTTTGAGGGTAAAAAATGTTCTTGGTATTCTAATTCTTTGTGTATTTTCCTGGTCTCATCCAGATGTACTAGTTATGAGTATCTTTTCTTTTGTTTGCCTTTTTTTTCCCCAGTTCAGTGGAATTTTCCACTTTGTTTTAATCTGCAGTATTTCAAATTGTTTATTCCATGGCCCCTGTTTATCTGCCTTCTTGGTAAAAAGAATCTGCAATCCAGCTATGTTCTCCTCCTGCTTCTAGTCTCAATACTCTCCTAGTTTTACACATATGGAGGATCATTACTTATTTGTGAAATCTTATTCAGCATTCAAACTCGAAAGAAAAAACAGCAAAGATATTGTAACAACTGAGGCTTTATTCCTTTTTCTGTATCTTTACTTAGCGCCTCCTATTGAGAAACTGTTGAGTATAACAGTATGAATCATGCTGCCAGCAATCTGAAACACTAGATTTTTTTTCCTTTCCTATTACAGGCACAAAAATTGTTCTTTGGATTGTTTTTGTGGGTCAAGCTGCAGACCTCGGATGTCATGGGCTTCTTCCAAATCGGAGACATTTCTGGTTTACTTGCATTTCTAGCAAAGAAACAATACAGCTTAATGATACTCTTGGGGCCTGTTTTTAGGCAGAAAAGCAACTGATGTGGAGAAAGAAACTGATACAGTGTTCAACTCCTGTATTATTTTCCTGAAATGAGAAAACTATTCCAGTAAGAGTATATATTTTCATAAGAATTTTTTTGCATGTTTATCTTTACAAACCAGTTTTATTGAAAGTTCTCTAATGCACAATAAAAATAAAGCTGAGGAAGTACATAAAGATCAGAAAGAAGAAGTGTAAACTCAATCAGTATTAACATCGTTTTGTCTGGTGTTCAATAAATATTTTATAATATGTTGCACTTTATCATCAATTTCTTGTTCGATTTGCACCCTGTCATGGTTTTACCCCAGCCGGCAGCTGAGCCCCACACAGCTGCTCGCTCACTCCCCCCGCATCGGGATGGGGCAGAGAATTGCAAAAGTTAAAGTGAGAAAACTCGTGGGTTGAGGTAAAGACAGTTTAATAGGTAAAGCAAAAGCCGCGCGCACAAGCAAAGCAAAGCCAGGACTTCATTCCCCCCTTCCCATGGGCAGGCAGGTGTTCAGCCATCTCCAGGAAAGCAGGGCTCCAGCACGTGTGATGGTGACTTGGGAAGACAAACGCCATCACTCTGAACGCCGCTGCTCCCCCTCCTTCCTCTTCCCCCCAAGCTCCTGATAAACTGAGCATGACGTCATATGGTATGGAATATCCCTTTGGGCAGTTTGGGTCACCTGTGCTGTCTGTGTCCCCTCCCAACTCCTTGTGCACCCCCAGCCATCCCGCTGGCAGGGCAGTGCGAGAAGCAGAAAAGGCCTTGACTCTGTGTAAGCACTGCTCAACAGCAACAGGTCTATATAACAAAAACATCTCTGTATTGTCAACACTGTTTCTAGCACAAATCCAAAACACAGCCCCATACTAGCTACTGTGAAGAAAATCAACTCTCTCTCAGCTGAACCCAGGACCCACCCTGACGTTAAATGTTGGAAGGAACACCACTGTTATCAAAGGTGGTGTTTTTTTTTTTTCTTTTGTGACTGTATTTTTTAATCTTGAAGCAAAAATATGGAAGTGTGAATGATTGTTTAAAAAAAAGTGAAAACTTACAAAAACGTGTGTCCTTTCTCTAAATACTTGACACAATGTGACACCTTTGTGCAACTGACCTATTATGCATGATCACACTCCTGGTTAATTAAAGTTATTTCAGTTATTTTCCTATGGATGCATAGCATTATTGTTAGTGAAATGATGGCTTCTGTGTACCTGGGGTTTTTTTAACAATGAAGAGTGCAATAGCAACATAATATCACAGAAAACATTCAAGATCATGAGTTTCAGTAAGAAGATATTCTGCTTATGAGCTATATGAAATCATACAATCATCATGAAGTTTCAGTACTTAAATATTAGCAGCATGGCTTATCTTTTTTAAACATCTGTACCTGCTGTATCTCTTTAGTTTTTTGCAGTTATTTCTGCTATGTGAAAATATAACAAAGAGCGTATTTTCTCTGAGATGATGTCTCGTATGCAAATTACACCAGAAATTTCAGGCTTAAGCATGAATATCTGCTCATTTATTTCCCACTGTGATGATTTATTAAATTGTCAAATGAAATGTGTAATTGCAAATGAAAGTGACTTCATTGGAATAATAATTAAAACCTAAAATCGGTATTCTCATCATAGTTGGACAATTTCTTCTCCTGAAGTCTAATAAAACAAATCCCCATTTTCCTCCTTGCTTGCTGGCTTTGAGTCCCATTGACAAAGGGTGATATTTACTCTGTGTGTGTGTGTGTGTGCATTTTACCATCCCATATGTATATTAAGGCATTTGTATGGGTTAGTAATTTAGGTTAGACCTGGATCCTGTAAACAGTTATGCTTATACTTAACATGGCATCCATAGCTGAACTAAACGGGGTTAGTTGCTTGTGGTGAATTGAGTATGCATGTTGGAGTATTAGTGCCTTAATGTTTTGTGTAGCTCAGTTCTAGTTCAGTAGAACTCAAGTGTGTGTAAAAGAAATAACACTTGAACTCAGTCTGAGTTGACTGAGTTCACAGTAATGTTGCTGACATGCTCTGAAAGTATCAGGGGTTTCTGGAAAAATGCTGTTGGGTGGAAATAAAACCACTTTTTTTTTTTTTTTTTCTGGAAATACCTGCTTCAGTGCTTTTTTTCTTTTTTAAAGAAAGACCTTTCTGATATTTGTCTCCTTGTTGGACCTGGAAGACTGCTCAGGAACTTCAGGATCCAGGGTCTTATTTTCGTGCAGAGTGATACTTGACTGCAAGATCCCAAGTGTCCAGAGTCTAAAGATGAGGGTGACACAATTATGTAGGTTGATGCTGCCAAGACTACAGTGGCCAAGAGTACTTTGATGGCTGCAGTTTTGGATACAGTGAAGGTTCTTCTTGTTGGAGCTTAATCCAGGTGCTTTGAGGTCAGAGCTCTAGATATTTTGAATCTCTGTGCTTTGCACTAGAAGACCTTCCTGAGTATTGGTGTCTGAGGGGATACTAAATGTATTTCATGTGGTAAATATGATACTAAACCATTTATAACCTTTCTTTTGTTTTTTTTCCCCCTGGGAGGATGAAAGTGAATACAACAACCTAGCTTTTCATTCCATCCTTTTTAGGAACACACTTCAATGTCCTGCACAACAGAAACCAAGCTGTGACTAACTTTGGTAACAGCAATTCAAGTTACTGTTTGTCGTGGTTTTACCCCAGCCAGCAGCTGAGCCCCACGCAGCTGCTCGCTCACTCCCCGCCCCCCATCGGGATGGGGCAGAGAATTGCAAAAGTTAAAGTGAGAAAACTCGTGGGTTGAGGTAAAGACAGTTTAATAGGTAAAGCAAAAGCCGCACGCACAAGCAAAGCAAAGCCAGGACTTCATTCCCCACTTCCCATGGGCAGGCAGGTGTTCAGCCATCTCCAGGAAAGCAGGGCTCCAGCACGTGTGATGGTGACTTGGGAAGACAAACGCCATCACTCTGAACGCCGCTGCTCCCCCTCCTTCCTCTTCCCCCCAAGCTCCTGATAAACTGAGCATGACGTCATATGGTATGGAATATCCCTTTGGGCAGTTTGGGTCACCTGTGCTGTCTGTGTCCCCTCCCAACTCCTTGTGCACCCCCAGCCATCCCGCTGGCAGGGCAGTGTGAGAAGCAGAAAAGGCCTTGGCTCTGTGTAAGCACTGCTCAACAGCAACAGGTCTATATAACAACAACATCTCTGTATTGTCAACACTGTTTCCAGCACAAATCCAAAACACAGCCCCATACTAGCTACTGTGAAGAAAATCAACTCTCTCTCAGCCGAAACCAGGACACTGATCCAGCTCCGAACCCTCTTTTATTTGCTGGATTTCATTCCATATTGCCCATTTTTCTCTCTTCTCCCTCCCTCTCTTGCTTTTTATATGAAAAACCTGGACAAACTGTAGAAAGCATTGATCAAATTTATGCTTCTTCAAGCACTTGCTTGAAATGCTGTGATGATATTCAAGTCTACTTTTTGCAGAATTGGTCTCTGCTAGGTTACAAAAAAGTAACACGAAGTACACAGGAATAAGCTGTTAGATGTTACAACATAGTCCTCACCAACCTGCTGTGGTCAGTATCTTGTCTTGCATGGAACAGATATTGACCAGTCACTCAGTCCATATAGACCTTGGTTACCAAGCCCAAAGCTGTTTTGCAGAAAGGTAGGAATGTACCCCTGACATTACTCAGCAGGGCTGTGGAGGGCACTCCCAATATTGAGCCTTTCTGGCTGGATAGCATGCCATGTTGTTTCGCTAGCTTAATTCAATCATGATCAAGGTGGTCTTAAGTCAAGGTAAAAATAAAGAAAAACATTTCATTCATAAAACCTACAAATCCTTGCAGCCTCACTGTCTGTTTTTAAAGACTCAGATGACTCAGCTTAATTGCAATTCTCTTGTTTGCTTGTTTGTCCGAGCTTGGGTTCCTAAAGATGGCTCCTTTTCTCTGTCCCTGTATCTAGAGAGCAAGATATAGATGCTTTCCTGCTCCATGTAGTTAGAGCATTGGCCCTTGGCCATATACATAGCCTACAGCTTCAAAAGAGAAACCTATATTGAGAATGAAGGCAAGGATTTTTTGATGTTCTCTCCTTTCTTTTTGAGGGTCTATCAGCTCCATCTTTTCTCTGCCTTCTGTGATTTATTAAACATTAATTCAGTTAAAGTCACTCTGTCTTTCTTCCCAACCCTTCCCTGATTAGAAGCTAATATACTGTGGTTAATTACTGTCCAGAAGAATAAACAGAGCCCACTAATGAGTGTCCTGGTGCTTGGCTAAATCCTAAGCATTTGGTTTTACCCAGTATGAGATAGGGTGCTTGTTCTCACTGATAAGCAATGTTACTAAAATCCTAATGTAAAGCATCATGAATTCTATATATATGCACCATTTGCTAATCAAAAGTTACTACTTGGATAGTGCAGCATGTTAATTTGTCCCATATGAGCCATTTCTGAATGATGACAGGTTGTAATATGTTTTGGTGCTACCTTTGATGGATAATATAACAAACATGTACTAGTTAAAGTGTAGGTTTTGCTTATCTAACATGAATAGTTTTCTCTATCATTTTTTTCAGTGAGCTGATTCAGGATCCGGACTGAAAACAAAACTACACATGCTTTTTAAGGATGTTTGCATTTACGTCTTGTTACTGAAAAGGAAATTAGTATTACAACATGGTAGGTAGATAAGGTTGCACTGTCATTTCCACTTTACACCTTTATCTTCACGTGCTTTGTAGCAAAAAATACTGACTCTGAAACTTGCTAGGTGTGTGCAAAAACTTTTAGAAAAGAAAGCTTTGATAAAGCTGGTTTTACTATTAGAAAATATGTAGTAAAAGGTGCGCTCTCCATTTTTCTTGTAACTAAAACCAGAAATGTGGGACATAGACAGCTGTGGTTTGACAGAACAATAGTTCTTATTTAATAAATCTTTTGACTGTTGCAGTGAAAATTGGTTTTCCTTTGGATGAGTGTCATGGTTTAGCCCCAGCTGGCAGCTAAGCCCCACATAGCCACTTGCTCACTACCCCACTGGTGGGATGGGGGAGAGAATTGAAAGAGTGAAAGTGAGAAAACTCATGGGTTGAGGTAAAGACAGTTTAATAGGTAAAGCAAAAGCCGCATGCACAAGCAAAGCAAAGCCAGGACTTCATTCCCCGCTTCCCATGGGCAGGCAGGTGTTCAGCCATCTCCAGGAAAGCAGGGCTCCAGCACGTGTGATGGTGACTTGGGAAGACAAACGCCATCACTCTGAACACCGCTGCTCCCCCTTCTTCCTCTTCCCCCCAAGCTCCTGATAAACTGAGCATGACGTCATATGGTATGGAATATCCCTTTGGGCAGTTTGGGTCACCTGTGCTGTCTGTGTCTCCTCCTAACTCCTTGTGCACCCCCAGCCATCCCGCTGGCAGAGCAGTGCGAGAAGCAGAAAAGGCCTTGGCTCTGTGTAAGCACTGCTCAACAATAACAAAAGCATCTCTGTGTTATCAACACTGTTTTCAGCACAAATCCAAAACACAGCCCCATACCAGCTGCTATGAAGAAAATTAACTCTATCCCAGCCAAAACCAGCACAATGAGTTTTGAACTATACTTCCACATGGGTGCCTCGGTACTCAGATTTTTCAAAAGGCCTTAGCACCCAGCAGGACACAGTAAAATGCTAGGAGCTGCTGGATACTGAACTCTGAAATTCTGGCCCAAGTTCAAAGTGTGTAGCTCAAAATCGTTGTACTTCAAATACACCTGATACTTCCAGCCATGCTCACAGAACAGGTGCCTAACTGCTCTGAAAATCTAAGTCTGTAAGCTTGAACACCTCTGTCTTAAAACAAGCAACATGAATCTATTGAAATAAGAGAACATGAATAAGATTCCCATTTTAGTGTCATATGACAAAGGTCCCATATGCTGTAGCTTATCACCAATGGGAAGCATTGGGTCTGCAGTATTTATGTAGAGATGTGTACTTTGGTTTGAACCCATTTCTGCCCACAGGACCAAGCCCTTCCGAAAGCAGGACATCCTTCCTCACTGTTTTTACACTCCTTTTAAGAACAAGTTGTTTTATAATATGAAAGGTGACTTTCTTTAACCATCACTTAAAAGCATAAGAATTACTCTTATCCTTTCTGAGTTCCTGTCTTCTTTTCAACTTTCTCCTTGCCCAATGGATCATAGCCTCTTCTCACCCTACTTTAGGACTGCCACAGCTGTGAGACCTCCAGAGGCACTCACTGTACTGAGCTAACCCGGACCTGATAGGACCTCCTACCAAAAACCACTCAGTGGAGTCTCACTGCTTGGGAGCCAGTGCAGCTGTAAGGGTACCGAGCCTGAGCCATGGAGTCTTTATCTTGGTGCGGGTCTGTTGACTGTGGAAGAATTGCTCTTGGCTTATAACACAGATGTAGCAGAGAGTAACAGTCTTGATACTTATTTCCTTGTGAATTGTAGTGAGAGGGTGTGGGTTTTTTAATCTTCTGCATTCAGTTAGTTCAGTGTGTTCTTAGCCATTAGGGAAATTTTACCCATACTTACACAATATGAAAAGGACGTTTTAGCCAAAATGTGCTTCTTAAAGGGTAATAAATGCAGTCATCCATGATTGTGAAAGGCAAGAAATGTAAATTATATGTAACTGGGTACAATCCTTTTCCATACATTCTCTGTTTCCCAGCTCCTCACAGATCTGTACTCTTTGTCTTAGTCACTTTAGTGCCACAACAGGAGTCCAATTTTAGCTATTTTCAGGGAGAGAAAAAATGATTGAAGAGGACCTGTCTTACCATACACATTTTAATTATAGCCTGTGTATATCTATGCATGTAACTGCTTACACTCATCCTGTTTATTAGACCTTTATAATGCAGAGGTAGCCTCTCAGACAGCAATTAAGGTGACTTTATGTGGCTAAATAAGAGTAAAATAATGATTCCTGTCTGTGACTTTACCAGGCAACATGGTCATACTTTTTTATTCTTTCTTATGTAGCCACTCAAGGTAAGCTTCATAGAAATGATGAGTTCATAGCTTGGGTTCACAGTTCTCCAGTAAGAGATTTTTTTCCCCCCAATTATTTCTCCAATTATCAAGTAGACAAGTAAATTGGGATCTCCCTGTCATCTTGTTGTAAATTGAGGACATTGTCTTAATATCACTCCTTTCCCTACTAGAAACCCCCTAGATAGCACAGGAGGGAAAGATATTATGCCCTCTTTTATTTGGGATTTGGTCTTACTTTTGGCATTGATGTCAAAGTCTACCATGAGTATTTGCATTCAGCCCTGAAGGAGTTGTCATAATCACAGTACAGTAATCGCTTTGCATGGGACATCATTGTTGTCACAATGCACACTAACACGCAAACCCACAAAAAAAAGCATTTTGTGATGACCTTGACAAAAATAAAGATATCACTAGATAATGTGACAATGTATTAAAAATCCATCTGTACAATCAAGAATTGGATTCTTTAAAAAAAAGAGATTTTTTTAATCACCATTTCATATGTTTACCAAGATTCTGTGTACCTCATGAGTCATTTAAGCTTCCAGAGAAGAGTACTTTAGAAGCTGAGTATCAGTTACAGCCATTTATTGGACATTGAGAAATAAATTGAAGAGAAAGGCAGGAAATTAGGAGACATCTGAGTACCCATGAGTATTATATGTATGATTACATGCTTATTTTTAAACTGAAGTATGATACCTTCTAATAATAATAAGTCCTAGGAAGATCTTAGAAGAAATATAGGCAGAAAGATAATCTCTGTGTGCTGATGAAGCGATGCTGATTTAGTGTGGGTACATGAGCAGATACTATCTATAATCAGGTTTTATGCAAATCAAAGCCCCAGTGCAGCACTTCAATGACAACTGAAAAGAACTCATTCTCCTCCAGATTACACTTACTTCCAAGTGCAATATGCTCTTATCAAACTAGCTAAGGTTTACATTGTACAAAAGAGAAGCTGTCAGCAAGAGCACTGCATCACACTTCCAGCTATCACACCACTTTTGTCTACTATTACCTTTAGTTAAAAGGAAGTCACTGTGATTTATGTAACTTCATTTGAATGGGTAAAGCATTTCTCTTGTGAAGAAATAGACATGAAAAGACAAATGCAGGTCACTTGTGAGTATACCGAGCATGATATGCTGCTGGGTGACTAGGTATCTTAAAATTGACAGGAAGTATTAATTACAACTTACTACTGAGAAACTTTAAATCACATTTTCTTAAGCTGCTTCTTTTCTGTGGCATCAGTATTGCAGTCAAGGAGCTGTACAACTGATGCTAAATGAAAGTCAGAGTGTGTCATATGGGATGTTTTGGGAAATGCATGACGTTGTTTTGAAATTGTTTGGTGATTGTAGATAGGAGCTTTCCTTGAATGAGAGAATGAAAAACGGTCAGTGTTCTTTTGGCAAAGAATAGGCTATTTTCCTAATGTTATTTAAACATATTCTTTGACTAGAGGAGGTTATTTTGGCAGTGCAATCCATTCATTGATGAAATAAAAGGGAAGTAAATACTTTGTTTCCAAAATTCAGTTAACAGAAGAGAAGTAACACCTGAACAAATTCACCCAAGTAATAATAGACTAAGTCTAAATCTCCTAGATGTAGTAAATAATAACTTAAGTGTAGTCACTAGGGATATACCTGTATCACTCAAGCTTTAGTAATGACAAGATGTCATCTGTTTTTAACAGAAAGGTGCATTAAAGGAAAAGAAAGCTGTTAGAAAATATATCCTGGATGACATTCATGGCCCCAGTGAACTGCATTAAGGCACTAAAGTAATTAAAAATTCACTTCAGAGGAGCTTATTATTCCTTGATTCACAGTTACTCTGTCTATCAAGAGCCTCCTGGACCCAGGCATTACGAAAACATGATGCCTCCATTACTTGCTGGATTTCTGACTTAAATCTTCAAAGGAGATGTAAAACTTTTCCAAACCATGCAGATGAAAATCACGAATAAAAAAGACTTAGTGAGCATTTAGAATTAAAATAATTAGGCCACAGTGGATGCTTTCAAAAATTTAGCAGCTATGCCAGTATAAAAGAAAATTCCTCATTAACTTGTGCGCTAGGTTTTTCAAATCTAATATTTAGTTAACCAGTCATTTCTGAAATTATATTAGTAATACTGAGGAGAAAAGTTAACTGTGTTAAGAAAATGTGTTTTTCTGTTATGAGAGCTTGAGAAATTCTGGTAACAAAATAAACATAGTTGGATGAAGTTTTGCTCTGTTCCATGGTAGCTGCTAAAGTAAATGGAAATAGTGTCAGAAAAAAGGCAAACTTCTTATATTAATATACAGTTAATAGTCTTAAAGCGTGCATGGTAGATTGCAGCAGTATAACTCTATTGTCTTCCTAGCAGTCATTCTTGTTTGTTTTGGGGTTTTTTGGGGCATTTATGAGGCAAATTATGAGCAAATTTGATTCACTAAATGCTAACTCTTGCTGCAGTTGAGGTGTTGTGGCTCTGGTCATTAAAAACCAACTAAACTAATGTCCCAGTATAAACTGCAACGATCTCATGCCTCATCAGATGTGCCATTTTCAGCTGCCCCAAGAAGTGGTGGGAAGTTATTATACTTGTTTTCCAATAGCTAAATATGACTTTGATCAGTTTTGTCCAGTGTTTTTCTGGGTACACCAACTGGACAATGCTGCTCTGACATGCAAATGGTAAATTGAAGACCAACTTGTGGTTTTTAATGTCAGCAGATGTACTCTGTTACTTCAATTGGTCATCATTTAAAAAAAAAAAAAAATTTCTTGCTTAAAATTGTAAATATCAGAAATACTGCAGTGTTAAGTAGAAAGATAAGGGTATTTTATACACGAATAATTAAACAAGATTTTGCAATACACAAAACTGTTAGAAAGTTGGTGGCAGAAAACCTAGGTTTTTGTCAAGGGATTAAAGAATTAGATGGCATTTGAAGGAAATTTCTGGAGGGATAAGCTTTATTTAGATGAGTCAATCTTACCGCTCTGCGGAATTTCATTAGGGTTTGGTGAGGTATTTTTTCGCCTTCAGATATAGGATGAGAGCAATGTTTATTTGGTCACTGGTGCCAGACAGGGAATTAAAAAATGCTATTCTTAGCTGTGTTACTACCTTGATATATGCTGGGTAAACAACTTGCCATCTGTGCTTCACACCTAGAATTGGAAATACCGTGCTTTCCCTACTTCAGAGAAAGGAGAAGTTAAGAATGGCCAAGCCGGATGAAATTTTGGGGTCTAAGTCATGTTTCTGTTAGTAGCTAGTAGTGAACATTTACGTAGGAGTTATAGGGCAAGCATACAATACCACTTGTAGTTCTAGAGTTATGTAAACTAGGAGAAATGTCTTGGTTTAATACTTTCTGGAGGATGAATACTGTAGTCTTTTATTTCTTCTTCTTTTTTTTTTTCCCCTCTTTCTTTTGAATTTTCATAACCTTTCGGCACAGAAAGCATGCTGTGTCAGGGAAGTGGGTGTTGGATTGGCATTTTTATAAAACAATCTAGTTTAATCGCACAATCTTTTGTGACTTAGAACAGCCAACTTATGAACTGTCACTCTATATGCTTTACTTAAGTGTGTTAACCTTTTGCTTGCATTGAAAATATTCAGTCTGGTAAGTAAGAAGGCCACTTGTAGAAGATTGCAGAAGGACCTCGTGGCACTGAATTACTAGGCGATAAAATGGCAGTTGATTATGGCCTTTCATAGTTGATTTAGAAGGCCTGATCTCTCCCTGCTCAAAAAATGGAAATGGTGGAGATGATTGTCTTAAATAAGTGTAGTGTATAATACTACATGAAGTGTTTCAAGATGTTTAGGCTTCACCCTGTGGGAAGACATGGTATCTCCAAAGCTTTGCCCATTTAGAGATCCTAGAATAATTGAAGTTTTTAAGCCTGACAAGATAAAATCCCACAGTTTTTTTCTGCCTTTGATTAGGAGTACTTAAAATCTAAATTGTATTTATAGCTATGAAATCTGCAGTCTCATGAAGAAACCTTACTCTCTCTGTTTCAGTGTTATTACCATTCTGCTAGATAGGCAGAATTGAGTGTAAGAAAAGACATCTGAGATACTTTACTAGCAATCAGAGATGCCTGTGAAAAAGGAAGAACCTGAACCTAGACATCCAGACCAGTTACTTAGTGATCTTGCTGATGGAAAGAAGTCTGGTTTAGTAATGGTTATTTTTAAATTGAATGGATTAAGGTGTTTCTGATTTATTTGATGTATTAATCCAATGTATTAATCTGTTAATGAGGCTACATTTCTTTGAATCATCTATTGTGCACTATGATCTGGTATCCTGGCTGCATAGGTGATGCCTCAGGAATCTTGGTTTCCAGGTCAGCAGCAGCTCGAGTGCATCCTGGGATACTGTTACTGGGAGATTCAAGTACAGTGAGCTATATCTGCTTTCTGTTTGTTTTACTGCTGTGTATTTTAGGAGTGTTAACTTGGCCAAAAAATTGATGTTATAACTTTTTGTTTCTCCCCAGAATCCTCCCATAGAGACAATCCCTGAGGCTCAGGTCAGGATGCAGCTCATTTGTCTGAGAGAGGAATGCCCTATACGCACAGTGGTTAAAACCAGTCAGACAAGCCTGTCAGTGGCAGAGTCCTATCTTAAAATTGTTAGTTTGTTTTCATTCTTATTCTAAAGTATGATTAAAAATAGTTCCACAAACATATCAGAAAAGGCACATGGCAGTGAAATATTAGGATTTTTAATTTTTTCCAATTCTATGTCAGTGTTTATGTGACCATTTAAAACAAACTGCACAAGGTGAAGAGAAAGTGGTTTATCCTTTTTTCGTGTGTAATACAATGTGATGGCAGGAACCTTTTTCTTGCTGCAAGAAATGAAGTAGCTGTAAGGAATGTCTACATTTACACAGGAATGTGTACATTTATGTAGGCCCTTAAAATACATCTTTCACACTAAGATTACTGGGTTGCCTATCTAGTTCACCTTTGTTTTATTGAAGGTGTATCTGAGGGCAACTGCCACCAACTATACTGTTAAATATTGACTTAACAATTAGAATTAATGTAATTTTCAGTTGTTCTTCCCTACTTAATGTACAGCAGCACTTCCATGACCCAGTCAATAAGATCAATAGCACTCATGTGAAGTTCAGGCTATGGCTGTCACTGACTTGCTCTGCCCTCCTCCTTGATCTCTTCACCCAGGGTCAGACAGGTTTTAGTAAATGCACAATCTATGTTGCTGCTAATAGGCTGTGGGACTTCTCTAGCTAGATGCATTCTGTGCACATCAATTACTTGTGAAGCAGATTGTTTGGTGCCTTATACTGATTTTTTTAAATCACACTGCTCTTTCTTCTTCAACAACAGAAAAGGTTAAACAATGAAGGTATTATCTGTTGTGGTTTATTTCAAGGTTTTCTGCAAGACTGTGTAACAGTTAAAGGCTCTTTATATAAGTAAAAGTACATACTAGGTAATTTGTAAATAGCAAGTCTCCACTTGGTAACACTTGCTAATCAGCATGTCAGAGTTAAAAGGCCAGTATTTAAAGACTTAAGTACAGCTAAGTTAAGCATGTGTTTTAACCTTTTGGTTAATTGTCCAGGGTTGGTGTACTAGCACCCTGGAGAACTATGCCTTAATGAGAGTGAAAATATCTGGGCAGGCAAATATTAAGCACTTTGTCAAAATAACACTGAAAATACGATGTCCCTTGATGTTGCATAGGAAAGTAAATGTGGTTGTTCCCATTCCATGAATGTGTCACCTGTGACAAAGAGAAGTCACAAGTGGCCGATATTGAGGTGGTAAACTGATGGTAAGTGTAGATTTCAGTGTGTATGTCTTCAGTCAATTTCTCTCTGAACAGTTTTCATTAAATGTAAGAGGTCTTATTTTCTGACCTCTGTGTCTTTTAAGCCCAGAGTATACATGTGTACATAAGTAGATGGGAAGTGTGTGTGAAAAAGAAAGAAACATGAAATCGTGCTGACAAACTTGGTGGCCTTCTATGATGAGGTTACAGCGTCAGTGGATAAGGGAAGGGCAACTGACGTCATCTACCTGCACTTGTGCAAGGCATTTGACACTGTCCCGCACTACATCCTTGTCTCTAAATTGGAGAGACATGGATTCGATGGATGGACCACGCGGTGGATAAGGAATTGGCTGGATGGTCGCACTCAAAGAGTTGTGGTCAACGGCTCAATGTCCAAGTGAACGGTGATGAGTGGCGTTCCTCAGGGGTCGGTACTGGGACCGGCACTGTTCAACATCTTTGTCGGCAACATGGACAATGGGATCAAGTGCACCCTCAGCAAGGTTGCTGATGACACCAACCTGTGTGGTGTGGTCGAAACGCTGGAGGGAAGGGATGCAATCCAGAGGGACCTTGACAGGCTGGAGAGGTGGGCCCGTGCAAACTGCATGAAGTTCAACAAGGCCAAATGTAAGGTCCTGCATGTAGGTCAGCGCAATCCCAAGCATGACTATAGGCTGAGGGAGGAATGGATTGAAAGCAGCCCTGAGGAGAAGGACTTGGGGGTATTGATTGATGAGAAGCTCAACACGAGCCGGCAGTGTGCGCCTGCAGCCCAGAAAGCCAACCATGTCCTGGGCTGCATCAAAAGAAGTGTGACCAGCAGGTCGAGGGAGGTGATCCTGCCCCTCTACTCTGCTCTTGTGAGACCCCACCTGGAGTACTGCGTCCAGCTCTGGGGGCCCCAGTACAGGAGAGACATGGAGCTGTTGGAGCAAGTCCAGAGGAGGGCCACGAAGCTGATCAGAGGGCTGGAGCACCTCTCCTGTGAGGACGGGCTAGGAGAGTTGGGGTTGTTGAGCCTGGAGAAAAGGTGGCTCTGGGGAGATCTAATTGCGGCTTACCAGTACCTGAAGGGGCCTACAGGAAAGCTGGTGAGGGACTGTTTATCAGGGAGTGTAGTGACAGGACAAGGGGTAATGGGTTTAAGCTGAAGGAGGGTCGATTTAGATGAGATGTTAGAAAGAAATTCTTTACTGTGAGGGTGGTGAGGCACTGGAACAGGTTGCCCAGAGAGGTTGTGGATGCCCCATCCCTGGAAGTGTTCAAGGCCAGGTTGGATGAGGCTTTGGGCAACGTGGTCTAGTGGAGGGTGTCCCTGCCCAGAGCAGGGGGGTTGGAACTAGATGATCTTTGAGGTCCCTTCCAACCCAAACCACTCTATGATTTTATGATTCTATGAGAACTAATGTCTTTTGACTAATCTTGAGAATAGTGGAGGGTATGCATTAAATATGAAACATGTTTGTGCTTTCATTTAACAGAAGAATGACAGTAGGTCTTACAACTTTGGAAAAAAAAAAAACAAAACAGAAAAAACAAATCTGCTCTCATATATCTTGGCGGAAAACCCCCACCTCCACTTTCCTTCCATAATTCACAATAAGGTCTAGATCCACCTTGTGATCATCTTGTGCTGCCACACACCCTACTTGCTCTCTTTCCCCCGTGCAGTGTTGTTCTTCACCTAGGTTCACCCACTTGTAAAAGAGGTGTTCCAGAATGCCGTGCTTCTCCTTGAACCGTCAGCGCCTGGGTATGACAAAGATAAGATTGCAGAGAGCCAGCAGGAATGATGCAGCTGCTGAATCCATGTGCTTTACATGCACAAATCCCTGGCCCCTGCTCTGTAGAGCTTAGATAATGTAATTAGAGAACAATAGCTTAACCTGGGAAGGTACTAAAGTAACTGGAACAAGCATGATAAACCACATCAAGCTTTTTGTTCTGGCTCCAGGTAACAGAATGGAGCATATGGATCAATAGTAAAAGCTGCATGTCTCTCTGCACTGGCTGACCGTCACTGAGGATATGCTTTGAGAATGTGACTGTTCATGGCTTTCCTTACATATTTCCACATGGATCTGTTTTCTCAAAGCTGCATCTCACAGATCTGTTTATGTGGCATGAAATGGGATATCTAAGAGGAAAAGTAAGAGATAAGTGCAGGTATACAGTTCAGGTATGTCTATGAATTTGAGAAAGTTAAAGGATGATAACTTTAGATTCTAATTTATGGATTTAGCAATTTACAAGTGTCTTCTGTGAAGATCAAACTCTGAAGCCTCTTTTCTCAGAAGAAAGGCTTGTATCTTTGTTAAAAAAGAAAGCTGTCTTTGTGCTTTCGGACCATTCTCTTTCATTTTGTAACCTTTCAAAAAGCCCTTTTAGCTGTATGGAATATAACAGATTAAAAACACCTCAGGGGATCTTTGTTCTGTATTGCTTCTTTTGTTATTTGTTTTTCTAAGTTATTCTTAACAAAAATAGGAACCATCTTGTTCTTACAAAGAATTTTTCTTCTCTCCTATGTGCCCCTCTGTTTTTCTACATTCTGTAAGCTGATTGAGAGACATAATGATTAAAAATTCTCATCATTCCCATCAGCTGATGTGCCCTGTACTTTGTCATTTGGCAGTTAAGTATCAAAGCATCATCATCAATGTTCTTTGAAAACTAAGCAAGTTGGACATGCAATTTAGATGAAAAACAATTACACTGTGTTAGCTTGCTTTTGGCAAGAGTATTAGGGCTCATCTTGGAGACAGGAAACAAAAGCAGCACTTCATCTTCATGAATTTTAAATGAGGGAAAGTGTATGTGTGATTGAGAGAGAGTTGTCTGTCAGAAGCTTCTACCTACAATCTTCCTCTAACTCATTCTTTCCTCTCTGGATTATGTCCTAGTCTGTGCTACTGGCATTGGCTGGAATAATATGTAATTCCCTGTAACACAGGTAGTTCTAATGATTGTCTCACTAGAGTTTCTTTCAGATCATC
Source organism: Grus americana (assembly GCF_028858705.1). Taxonomy (NCBI): domain Eukaryota; kingdom Metazoa; phylum Chordata; class Aves; order Gruiformes; family Gruidae; genus Grus; species Grus americana. The sequence continues at coordinate 65,717,464 of NC_072891.1, forward strand.
TTTTTGATATTCATTAAAAACAGAAGGTTGTGCCTCAGAGACAAGCTTCACAACTGAAAAAAAAAAAGGAGGATTAAAAGAGTTAATAGAAGTTGTATAGACTCCTTTTCGGCCAGACAATTTTTTTGTCATGTTATCTGTGTGGAGCCTACTGTGATATTTTTTTAAACACTTCTAAGTGATCATTCTTAGATCTTTATAAGCAGTGTTCATGTAAGTCTGGCTGATAAGAATATTAAACTGAATGCCATCTGTTTTCTAAGCATCTATTAAAAAATCATCATATATTACTGTTCTCTATAGTTCTGCAGGCTAAGAGCAAGTGTGTGATGGAATGTACTGACTCTGGAGAAATTGTCTTTTTGGGACTATCTAAGAGCAAGTTCAATGGTAAGCATGTATTTTAGTGTGTTTTTCTCTGAAAGAGGGCCATAGCCTGTCCTGCAGCACTTGTAATGAGGTTCTGAACAATGTCAGAAATAAACTAACAATGTAAGTGTCTGTCCTCCTTAAGAAAGGTCTTTGCTCTGAACTTTAAAGCTTACCATAAACATCAAGAAATTCTCAGTGCATGACATTAACCATGTGACTGAAACATAGCCTGAGTTGCAGCTTGCCAGTATTGTGCTGCTTGTACTTGAAGTCTGTCAAATGTTTAATGAGGACAATATGTTTGCCTTAAACCTAAACATAAAACATTCTTCTACTTTCTTTCTTTTTTTTTTTGTTCTTCAATAAATAAAATCATTAAATTGATGTCAGAATTGTAAGAGGGTTTTTGTTTGTTTGTTTGTTTGTTTGTTTAGTGGATTTAGAGGAATCTGAGTGTAGAAAATTTTTTAAAATAATGTTTTTCTGAATTCTAGCTGTAGTGTGAGATATAACTTAGTTTTTATTCTCAGCTGCATCAGTGATTAAAAATACTTTTCAAATCTGGTCTGGATATCTTGTCCATACAAAATTTTACATCTTGATCAAGACATTTCTGGAACTACATTATGTTTTAGTGGGTAAAACAGAGATTTGCAGCTGTTGAGGCAGCTCTGGATTCTTACTACTGATACTTGTTCACAGAAAAAAAAAATAAGCTGGTGTGAGAAGGCAGAGTTTTATATTGGGTTTGGTTTTTTTTGTTGGTTTTTTTTTTTTTTCAAGTCTACCTATTTGAAAGAACATTGCAGTATCAGGTTGGGAAAGGAATGTGAGGATTATATTTTTAGATTCAGATCTGAGTTCTATCAGCAAACTTCTAGGGGCCAGTGTAGATGAGCAGTAAAGCTGTGTTGTATTTTAATATAAAGGTTTGCATTATGTCCACAATGGGATACCCCTTGAGGAAGGCAGTGACATTGAGCCAGAGGTGTAGGTTATTTCATGCTGTTCAGATTCATTGAGTAATTGTGACTGGGGATAAATTCATTACAATGATTTTGTCTCTGCGATGTTCTTATCGGGAGATATAGTCTTGAAAATCAGCATGCTGACCCAGGATGTGAAATTCAATCTCCTCTGCATGGAAGAAGAGGAAGGGTTACCTAACTTGCCACCTGTTGTAGGCTACTGATGTTCAATGAGTCCTCACTTCAGCCTGTTGATCCTGTCCTAGTTTGCTTAACAATAGCAAGATAGCTCCAGTATATCTTACGTACATTTCACCTTCCATAAGATTGACAATGGTGTATTCTGAAGAAAAGGTACACTGAAGCTTTTCTGTTTTGTATAAAATTCTTAAACAGCCATTGAAAAGCTTGTGATGCTTTGTTGGGTGGTGAGAACTTTAGTCTGGATGATCAGGTTTTTGCGTTGTCTTTAGTGAGTAACTACATGATTTATGTGAAGCAGACGAGAATCAGCTAGAGCCATTGCCAGAGTGTCAGGTAGTGTGCTCTGGGATGTAGCTGGTGTCCTTAGAGAGGATCCAGCTTTTCTTTCACTGTAGAAGAATTAGACATTGTGTTTTTTGTTTTAGTCCATGGTTTTCAGTAACTTGGGAACCAAGGCTTCTCTGTTTTTCCCTTTGTAACAGCTGCCCGCAGTAGAACAATATGCAAGTCAAGTGAAAAATGTCATGCCTGTGGAAAAAAAAAAATCATTTGTGTTGCATTTTGAAAAGATGCCAAACTACCATAAAATGGGCTAGAAGTAGGAAAATCAATTATTTGTTGACTTATTCATAGTCTCTAAGAGAGAAACTGCATGTACTACTTGATTTGAAGAAAGGCATATGAGAAATTTAGAGGAGCGAAATTTGGAGGAGCCACTATTTTTCAGGGTGCCCTGACAGGTTAACAGTAAATGCACCAAACTGAACCCCAGGAAAGTAAGATTGGATCCCAGCTGACGTCGTAGCGTGATCTCTGCGAGCAGGAGCAGCCCCAGCCCCGGTCTGGCAGAGGGCTGTGCAGCTCTTGGACTGTGGCTGTGTCAGCCTGCCAGGGACATAGCATTTTATCACTTGGTACTAAAGTGGGGACTGCTGTCTGGCAAACCTTCACCTGTTTCCAAAGCTATGCTAGAAGAGGTTTGGCTCTTGAGCTGTCTAAATACTACTACCAGCAAGCTTCAGTCCTCACTACTGGTGGCCATATGTTCTTGGCACGGTGGGTGGGCCTGCGCAATCCAAGCCCGTTTTGCTTCAGAAATCCCCGTATGGGGAGGGATGCAGCCCTCCTGGCTCTTGTACCTTTCCAAAAAACTGGCTGGTATTCCTCTGGCAACAGGCTCCTCTATTAGATGACATGGAGATGAGAGAAACAATGTAAGTACAGGTCAAGTGAAATGGTTAAATAATTCAAAGAAATCTCTGTTGAGATGCTTACGGCCACTCCTGTCCAGCTTTCTGTTTCAATGCTGATGTGGGGACTGTGTTCAGAGCTCCATGGCAAATGTTGGCATTCTGTAATTCTGAAAGGTGGGTTTTTTAAAACTGTTTTGATATGCATCTGGACATTTAACTAAGCTGAAAAATAAAAATACAGGAGGAAAACAATAAAATGACATGAAGCAGATAATTAGTAGTGCTTTCAAATACTGTTGAATGTTTTTACCTAAAGAGCAGTGACCCAATAGCTAATTTAAACTATTTTGGCCTCATATGTAAAGCTCAGCTCACTTTTAAATACCAAGTTGCTGATCTTAAAATTGTCAGCAGGACCTAGCTGTCACAGACGTGTTGAAAGAGACCTCTTCTTTTCTTTAAGATGATGTAAAATATAGTCCTAGTAATACAGCATACGTTGTTTAAATATTCCTGAATTTTGAAGTAAGAACCAGGGAATTTTAATCAGCAGAAGATCAAAAAAATTATATATGTTGGGCCCTAGGCTTTAATTAATCACAATGTTGTAAGCTGTTCAAAAGAACAGGTAGCGGGAAGTGCTTATGGGGCGGGGGGAGGGGGAGGGAGAGAAGTGCCAAGCGGGTTCACACTAAGTTGTAGAGACTCAAAAATAAAGACTGAAGTCTACATCTGCATAGAGCAAAGCGTATTCTTCTGTAACTCCTCAAGCGTTTCCCAAGAAAAGATGCTGATGCTTTTAATGATTCTTTTTGGGAGTGTACAGCTGACTTGCATTAGATTCAAGTATGTCTAGGAAATTGTTTATCTTTAGGACTGCACACTCATGAGAGTTTTTTGCTTACATAGAGACTTGGGATTATTGAAGTTTTAAGTGAAGCTGCAAAAAAGAAAAGGAGGATGATATTTCAATTAGGTTCTCCTGTAACTTTGCCCTGAGGAAAACAAGTCAATGACAGGCAGCTTTTTTTCCTCATAGCCCAAAGAAAACGTTCATTCGAGTATTTTAATAGCTCTGGAAAGTCTCTATATAACTAGATAGGTAACCCACCTGTTTTTGTTCTGTTGTAGGTTTGATTCAAGAGCTTGTGGATTGGAAAAGAGAATGAGATGAGTCCTTCACAAAACAGCATCTCATATCTCAACTTCATTCAACCTTTTTTTGCTTTTAACACTTCCATGCTTAAAGAATGTGATTACGTTGTCTAATATGCTAGCAGGCCAGTTTCTTTTCTTCCATTCCTGGCCACATCCCAGAGAAAACTGTCCCTAAATGTTCTTCTGCCTTTCATCTCTATTAATTTTTTTTTTTTCTTCTCGGTTAGCCTAGCACAGGGCAGGTGTATAGATATTGCTAAGAAAAAGCTATAAAAATAGGCTGCAAGGAAATGCAGGCAGATGGCTTTATAAAAAGGTTTCAAGATTTTAAGAATGAGCTCTCTGGTTGCAATATGCTTTTTTTAACTGATGTTTCTCTGAAGAGTTTGAAGAAAACTCAAATGGGAACTGTCAAAATTCCCCCAGTAAACTGTCTCTTAGGAAATTCATTTTGTCAAGCTTTGCTGATGACAAGTAGAGAGAGTAAGCTTTATGTATAAACAAATACTCTGTGTCCCATGCAGATATCAGTGTATATATTTTTATTCCAGTGGTATTCTGCAGTTTTATGTAGTCTTACTATAAGAAGATGTTAAAATAACTAGACAGCAGTTTGTATTTCACAGTAAAAGAATTTTTTTTCCTTCTCAACTTCTGGAAGGATAATTTCTGTTTTCCTCCAGTTTTTATGACTCAAAAGTCATAAAAAGCAAGAGGCAAGAGCCTGCTGGTAGTCCATCTTATACTTAGTTTCAAAAGACCCCTTCAAGGCAAAAAAAACCCACAACATTTTAAGTGTATGGCATTATATAGATTTTATATTAAACAGATATGTTTATATAATAATTTCAAAAGCTATTATATAGTTTTCCAAACTTGGGAATCACTATGTCAGTTTGAAGTAGTTAAAACTGCACTCCCTCCCCCATTATTTAGTCTTAAAAGGTTTTAATGATCATCCAGTGTTATTTCTCTTTTGATATTTAAGCCTTTTGGAGTCACATCTTTTTGTCCTTTTTCCCCTCTGTTTTCTTCACATTTTCAGATTATTTTTTTTCAGCCCACCATGAGCACTGGATATGTATTCTTCAAAAATGTAAAAATGAAATTGAAAGGACCCCACCTCTCCAGCCTGTCAAGGTCCCTCCGGATGGCATCCCTTCCCTCCAGTGTGTCCAGCACACCACACAGCTTGGTGTCGTCGGCAAACTTGCTGAGGGTGCACTCAAAATGGAATAATCCAATGGTAGTGCTGCTTCTGCTACCATATAGCTGTACCTGAGACAACTGGCTTGCTTGCTGACTGGGACATGGGTTGACACATGCCTGACAAACTGCAGCCTGGTACTCAGTACACGATGCAGCATCTGTCTGAACCTGGGTGCCTACCCTCAAAGTTCAGGCATCAATACACTCTGCTGTTATGTGACAGCACTGGTCCTAGCAAGTGGACTGTTAAAGCTGGTTCTAGTCTGAGACTGGTGAGGGTGGTGGTTTTGGCCTCCTGACCTATCAACATTCAGCAAGATGAAAGATCATAGCATAGAGCTGTCCTCTTCCTTGTCCTCCTTTGCCTCTTTTGGATCTCTCAGCCTCAGCTGGGTCAGACCTAAACGTGTAGCCTATGTTTTTGAACACCCTAGAACCTGGCATACAGTCTATTTTTGAATTTTGCAGATGAGCTCTTACCATCTTAATGGGTGAAACCAAACCCTCAAATTTATACGCTTCTGTTCTTCAGGCTATCTAAATTTAAATTTAATATATTAAGTTCATTTCTAATAGAAGCTGTAGGGGATGTGATCAAAAGTCTTTTTAACTTCAGCTTCTGTCCACTGTCATTGATCTGCAAATTTTTCTTTCAGAACATGTTTGAAACCCTTTTCACATTGTCTGTTCCCTGACTGCCCATTGTGAAACCCTATTTGATTAGAGAGCATCAAACAATTCATCAAGGCTTCTGATCTTTTGGAATAGGTGCTGGTATAACATTTCAGCAATACATCCCTAAGTGGGAGACTGGAAGGTAAGAACTCTGTTTGCAGGGGGAAATTTGTCCATTTGACAGAGGTCGCTTTTACTGTAACTAATAACAAAGCAATGATGCGCTTGAGATTTCAAGAGAATAAAAAGGCTTCTAAATGGCTCTTCCTCCCCGCTATGTCCCCAATATGGAAAGAGAGCCTAAACTAGATCTTATGCCACAGAATTAAACATGCAGATTTGACCCTGCTTGGTGTTTGTGTGTGTGTGAGTTCTGAAATCAAAATGAAATCATAGTGAATTAAATTTTTTGGACCAAAGATTCAGGTTGTTTAGCAGTATGATGAATAGCTCTTGTCATCTAGTTAAAGGAAGGGAGTTTCTTAAATGATATGCCTGTCTGTCCTCGTTTCAGCTAAGATAGCGTTAGTTTTCTTTCTAGTAGCCAGTAGAGTGTTGTGGTTTGGATTTAGTATGAGAATAATGTTGATAACACACTGATGTTTTCAGTTGTTGCTAGGTAGTTGTTGTGTCTACACTAAGTCAAGGGCTTTTCAGCTTCCCACGCCCTGCCAGGTGCACAAGAAGCTGGGAGAGCACAGCCAGGACAGCTGACCCAGGCTGGCCAAAGGGATATTCCCTGCCATGTAACGTCTTGCTCCCTATATAACTGGGGAAGCTAGCCAGGAGGTGGGATCGCTGCTCGGAAACAGACTGGGCATCAGGGTGTTTTATTTTCCTTTCACATGTGGTGAGCAATTCTATTTGTGCATCACTTGTATTACTCTTATTACTATTATTATTCTTCTCTTCCTTTGTTATCCTATTAAACTGTCTTTATCTCAACCCACAAGGTTTTATTTCCATTCTTGTCCCCATCCCCTTCCCACACGTACACCTCTGCTGAAGCCAGCAGTGTCTGAGCCAGGCACCAGAACTAGAAGTAGTGTTGATATACCTCTATGATCAGTTTAACATAGTGCATAGCTATAGTTATATTGCTTTTGCACCTGAGATAACGTATACTTGCCAAATTGTACTGTGCCATTGACCAATGCAAGTGCTGCTAACTGGGATTTGTCTGTCCTACAGGACACTCTGTGGGATAGACTTCAGACTACTAGAGAAATTGGATTGTCAACCCAGACCCTGAGAGAGAAAATCAGCATCATCTGGATAGATAAAAAAGACAAAAGCAGATTGTGAAAGACTGGCTGACAATAAAGTTATATCTAAGAAAAAACCCCACATGTTTAAATGCATTGGAACTAAGCACTGAAATTCTTTCCTTAAGACTATATTACGTTCTTCATCAGATAATTCAGAGGTGAGTGAAATATCCTCAAAACACTTGAGGATGGTAATGCAGGATGAAGTTCAATGGCTTTGGGTTTGTTTCTGAGATCACAATAGCTAATACTTTCAATTACTGAATATAAAGAAGACTTGAAAATTTTTTCCTTATTTTCTGTTAATTGCTGATGGAACTTTTAGGAAAAGATCTTTGCTGCATTTTTACAGTGCTGGTACAATAAAGATCTCACTGGTACTGTTTAGTTGTAGTACTATGTACATATACATGAGAGCATCAGTTAAACTATTTTTTTAAAATGTCACTCTTTAGGAATGAGGTTGATATAGACATGGGCAGTAGTTAAAGCTTCAGATGCAGTGTTCTGTCACTGTTTTCATGTCTGGCCTCTTTACCATACAGGGCTAGCAACTGCAGCTTTAGTCTATGGGACAAGAATAGTTGCTGACTTCCCAGCAGTGCTTTGCAGCATCTGCTTCTAGTGATGGAAAGACACATGATGATGGAATTTAATGTCTTTCAGGGGAAAAAAAAAAAAAAAAAAAAAAAAGAAATAGTGCTGAGCTTTTTTACCCAGTTTTAACTGACTTGCTGCATGAGCTTTGCTTCTCATCATGTGTGCTTTGTGGGCAGACATTTTAATTGATATTAGTATAAGAGGCCCTACTTTTGGTGGTAGCAGTTTGGTACAGATATACTGTTAGGTTAGAAATAAGAAATCTCTATGCATGTGGCTGGCAACTATTCAAAGTCTTTTAGAAGCTGTGATGTTCTGTACCAATGCCCCTTGCTTACAGCTACAGGAAGATGATATTCCTGTCCAGAGATTGCAAAGCTTTCCAAAGCTGTATTCTAAATAGATGGTATAAACAGGCTATATAAGGAGCCTGTATATATGGTAGGTGTCTTTCTCTGATTTTTCTTTGGGATAAGTTACAATTTTAAAGTAGTTTAAAATACATCTTGTCAAAAAGCTGCTTTTGCATCCGCCTGTGTATTTGTCTCTTGTCAGTGTCTGTCCACACCATGTCCTCATGATGTGACTCTGTTGCAGATTATTTGATTTGAATCCAAGTAATCTTTATTTTTATGTTGCTTTTGCTTTTATTCTGTATGCACGTATGTGAATATGTCTTTTCACTTCCTTTTCTGTAAATAATCTCTTGGACTTTCAAATGCACACAGATAAATAGGGAATGGAAAGGAATTAAAATATCCCCATTATACTGTACACGGGAATGTCTCTGCTGGTTGAAGATGAATCCTGGAGAAATAATATTCACTGTTCACTCACATTTCTCCCATATAATATCTGCTCATTGGAGAAGGATGTATTTAACTCACCAAGCTATTGCACTGCACCAAAAGCAACAGCTCACTTCTCTTATTGTGGGTAAATTGCTGTGTGTAGGGTCTGCAAAAGTCAAATAGTCTGTGGGCTCAAAAGCTCCCTGTATTTGACTGTTTCTGTGATTTAATGCTGGCAGAGCCCTGTCTGAATGCGTAATGCAGAATTTAGTCTGAACCTAGTCACCAGTTTGCAGAGTGCCCTTTATGTTATACAGCTGTCAAGTCTTCTGTGCTAGACTGATTTCTCCTCACACCAAAAGACCAACAATGAGACCAAGTGCCAGTCAGTTTTCTTAATTAGGTTCCCTTTTCAATGCTTGCTTGCACTCCTGGCAGTATGAGTTGAAGCTGGCTCTTGCACCCAGTGAGGTGGATCTGCCATTTTTAAAAGGTTCATTTTTGCTTTATTACGTGTTTGAGCATTTGTTCCTTAATGGTCATCTCTTTTTTTAAAAACCATGTCAAAATGCTTAAACTGAGTATTAGCAGCCTGTAAAATTATGAGAGGAACTAAGAAGCAGAGAGCTAGTTGCAGGATCATTTAAATGTCTGTCTTGCTGCTTTTCCAACATTATCCTATCTGACAGTAACGGGAGAGTGCATGGCACCTTCCATTATGTTTCATGGATCTGTGAATTGTGGAAAGTAAATTTTTGGTTAAGAATTAAATGGCAACGTTGACATAATAGATCTGTCTTCATTCCTTCCAGAAGGTCCTCTGCTAGCATAAGGAGCATTGGCAGGTCCAGAGACCTGTTAGTACCCCTGTATAATGCCTTTATGTTACATCAAAAGAATAAAAATTATACAAGATCAGGCAACTAAGACTTCTGTTTAGTGTTCCCCTACACTTTACTATTTGACGTCATCAGTATCTCTCCCACTAAAAGTTTATTTTCAGAGGATTTTAGTGACCTTGAACATGCGATGAAATGTCTTTTTCCCTGGGATTTGTACGGGAGATGTGTTGACTCTTAAAGGGAATCTTTGCTCAGAGAATTCCCTGAGAGTCTTACCTTCACCATCTTTCAAAAAACCAAAAGCTTCCTTTTTTCTTTTCCATACAGCACACTGTTTTGGATTTTTTCCATTGCCAACTCCCTCCCCTTTCTTGGTTTTAAGCTGGGAGAGCAAAGCTGAGAAGACAAAGGCAGAAGTACTGTGCCTGGCATGTATCATGTCAGTCCCACTGTAAGACTGCTTCCAAGCATCAGAAACAAAAAAAGTTTACTCTTCTCCAAATCAGCTTTTTGATTAAGTCCACAAATTGTTCATTCAGAACATGTACATGCCTGAACAAACTGAATAATTGTATGTACAAATGAATCAAGAATTATGCCCGTGGTGATTTGTTTTCCTATTGAGCTTCTGCTCAGCAAAGAGCAGAAATGTCTCCATCTGAAGTTAATTTACTAACATTAGTGACCACAAGCTTTTGATAGTGACACTGCTTCCAGTAGAAACAGCAGTGCCTGGGCATATGCAAAAGCTACGGTAGGATCAAAATGTGGCCAGATCAGCAGAGATCTTCAGCTGTAGTAAATGAGCAAACATGAATCTTCTCACTTTTTCCTGTGCCCTGAGGTGGGGGAAGAAGCATCCTAATATTGCCATAGTTGTCAAAGGCAAAGCAGCAGCAGACAGATGCTTTCTGTCCAGGTTTGGCAATATCCAAAATCACTCTAGAGCTCACAAGCAAGCTGCTGTGTTACCTTTATGTGGTCCATATTTCATCCCACAGAATAGAGACAGGAAAGCTTTTGAGGAACTTCCCTTTCTAAATATTTTTTCCCAAGTTGTGCTGCCTAAGCTGCCTGTAGTATTTTGTGGTCCAGGCAAATTTGATCTGCTGCAGGCATGTACTTTTTCTCTGTGTTAGATCTGTGGCTTCCCGTCTCTATTCATTTGAGTTAGTATTGTAATGTGCTGTTACAATTCTAAAAGCAATAAGATGCTGATGCAACAAGAGCACCTCATGTTCTTATGGTCTTAATACCCATGTCTTGACTTAAATTCCCCACAGTTTTGACATATCAAGCTTCTAAGAACTGCTTGTGATATCCTTACATTATGGGGGCACCTGGCAGGCTCTCCACCTGCTTTTAAGGATATACATTTCCATGTGCTTTTAAGTATATACAATGAATAAAGATACCCTTTGCAAGTACACCAGGGCAGCTTTTTTTTTTTTCCTTTGATATTTGAGGACATAAAAGGTGCATCTTAAGCACTGAGTTTTGAAAATTGGTTTTGACTTCTTGACTGACAGAGAAAAAAACTGTAACTTTGTTCAACGAGAAGCTGAACAAGCGATGTTTGCAGACACAGTCAGAGAATATTAAGATCTGCTGCTGTAAATAATTTCTTTGTACCAGACTATAAAAGAAGCTCTCCATTTCTACCATTAGAAGGTTCTGTAACTTAACTGATCTGACTTTTGTTCCCCATCTAGAATTTAATAAATGTTGTTCTAGTGCATCTCTGATTCTTAAGATCATGCTTTCTCTTTTCTTCTCCATTGCTAAAACACTAGTGCAAGTTATGGTTGTTTTAAACTTGTGCAACATCTTCCACTGTTCTGATGAGATTTATTTGTATGCATGATGCAACAGATGCAGCTGGAGCTTCTCAGAGTGTGAACAATGCATTTTCAGTCACAGAACACAGTTTAATTGTAGTGGATGATATGAACTACATATGCAAGAAAAACTCCTTTTGAAGGGGGACACTGCCCATTTTCCTGTAATCCCTTATATTGCCTACTGAGTACTCAAAGGTGGTCAGGCATGGGTGGGTAAAGTAGCCAACTTGACCTGTTTTGTTTTTGTAAATCATTGTCTAATGTGCTCATCGTGTAATGAAAATACTTCATCAGCAGATGGCAATGTTGCATGAGACTAACCACTGTGCTTCCTCTGAGGGGTGTAGCAAGACCTGTAGAAGGAAGTGGTACAATTTGGTCGGGAGAATGAGTAGCCATATTGGCAAAACTCTTTTATCTCCTTTTTAAGTACCTACAATGGAGGTCAGAAAGGATAATTTTCTTCTTTGTCAAGTGCAGAGAAAGACTGGAAGGAAGTTCATGTGAAATTCTGCTCAAGTAAAAAGATTAAGGACACCTTTCTTAAAGAAATACATGTTCACACTTCTTTGTCCTTTTTGCAATTGCTCTTTATAATAATTAACACCCAGAGACATTTCCAAGGTTACACTAACTGTATGCAAGAATTCTGCCGACTGCAGTTCCCAGAAAGCAACTGTGAGAAAACAATTTCTGTATGAAAGATTACCAAAGCTCTGAAATTAGTTTTTCCTAATGTTAAGGTGTCAGCTGACTATATCTGTTGTAGCACTGCATAGTTTTGTAAAGTTTTCTTTCCTTTGAAATAGCTTTCTAATGTAATTCCGCTTACACAGAATTTTCCCCAAAAGATTTATGTGAATAGAAATAATAGTGTCAGGACACATTCTGCACTGAATGCTCCTTTGAGTTCACTGCTATTCTAATCTACTTGTTTTATGTATTATGCATAACAAACATACATGACTCCAAGGGAGCATGCATGTGTTCCATTTAATGTATACATAACATGGAATCTTCTGTTAAGATTATGGTCAAATAGCTTACTTTTAAAATTTTAATAATTAAAGTATAATTTAAAAGCTCTGAGTGGAAATTTAATTTATTGAAATAGGAGAGCACATATAGCCAAACCAAAGGCAAAGTCTTATTGGAAAAGCAAGTCCAAATTTCCAGGTTTTCATAGTGAGAGACACAATTTAATAGAGGCACAGTTAGGTGAACAGTGCCTGCAAATGCATACAATGTTCCATTGTCTTTCCAGTGACTTTAGTCATTGTCCATCCCAGAGATGTAGCTGAAGTAGTCATAATATCAGTAAATTGTTTCATGTCTTTTTAGCTATTTCTGGTGATGGTTGAAGAAAGCCTCTAAGAATATGCCTAAATTCATCATTGTGTAGATCACTGGTTAATAAACTGAATAGAGTGTGTTACTTGAAGTAAGTAGCAAGTGAGTTTGGCCCAATTGGTTCCCTCTTGCCTGAGGTGCTGACAGTAGGTGACTTGTTGCCTTTGGGTATCTCTTTAATCCAGCAGGTAATTCTGCCCAATGTTTTCTTATATTGATTCCAGGAAAAGGAAATGATTTAGTGACCTCGTTAAGCACTTAGTCAGAGAGGATGAATCTGGGCCTAAAGCCACACTTAGATATTATTTTCTTTTTAAGTATCATTGCTCTTCACCATCTTCCTCCTTCTCCCTCTGTTAGAAGGCAGGAAGACAGCAAAGGCTGGTTACCAGCCATATTTCCAGTGGTCTCTCTCTGAGAGCTCAGGGGGCCACCAGTGATGGATGTCTGTACCTTTGGACTTCATCTTTATAATTCAGGGTGAAACTATAAGACAAGGTTAAGAAGCAGGTTGTCCAGAGACACCGCAGTAGCGGTACAGTCAATTCTCAGTGGTTCTCTTGCTTTGTGCTTCTCAGGTATGGCTTTTCAGATGGATGCTGGTGGGACTGTCCTGGTTTTGCATCCTCTGCCAGGTGCCATTCAGCTTAGTCATGTCACTGCTGGTTTCTGCTTGCCTGGAAGCACAGTATGCTTTCTGAGGTAGCCTTCTATCACAGAGGGAATATGTTCACTGCAGTGTCTGGCTGTACATCTTAAGGGTTGATAAATTGATTGACAGCACCTGCCATTATTCAGCCTACAGAAGGAGGACTGAGATACTAGGAAGCCTGATGTCGGATGAGACACTTGAGAGAATGCAGCTTACAGCTGTGCCCAGAATGAGGGCATAAGCATATATAGACTGCTGCAATTTAAAATCACCAGAATTGTGACTTGATTGTTATTCCCCTTCTGTTACACTCTTGGTGGGGAAGTTCTTTAGAAAGCAAAATGTCATTGCAACAGTAATTCGATATCTTATTGTAAAAGGGTTTGGTTTTATGTTGGAGCCTGATAGGCAATGCATGTGTGCAAACTACATGGCAAGATAATTCCTTATGATTGTGTTGCTCATTTAGGCCGAGTCATTTATCCAGACCACTGTACAATAAGATGCCAAACTATTGTTGCAGTGACATCACTTTCCTTTCTAATTTCACATTGGTAATTTTGATAGCACAACAAGGGCAATGTGTGAAGATTGCATCTATTAAAGCAGATTTGGGCTGACAAGGTAAATTATAGCATTATTGTCTAATGAGTGGAAATAAAACTCTTTGCACTTTCAGGCTCCCACAAGATTGCTTCCTTTTTAACATATGGATATCAGACATCAAGTAGATTTTACAAAATTTCTTGTAGGTATCTTCTGAATGAAAATCTATTTAAAATAAAACTCTTAACCAGCAATCCACAGTAGGATGAATATAACAATGCACTTCGATTTTTTCTTTTCTTTTCTTTCCTTTTTTTTTTTTTTTTTTTTAGGAAGTTGCAACCTTTGGTATTTACTTCTTTTTTTTCTGGAAGAAAAATACAAAGTGAGATAGTAAGAACAAAGAGAAATATTTTGCCCTTCCTGAAAGATTCCATGATATAGATTGAAAACCTCAAGTAGAGGATAAATTCTACTCCCTAATCCCCTAGGCTCTGTCATAATATGTACTTTTTTCTACTGATAAAGTACTACCTACTGACATTTTTATCAAGATCTACTTTGCTCAGTTTGAACTACATAGAGGTCAATCATCCTGTGTTTTTTTTTTTTTTAAAGAGGTAAGCAAGTTTTGAAGGATCTTTGGCTATAATTATTAAAGGACTTCTCATAAAAATAGATCCCACAGAATAGCTTCTCTGGGAAAGAAAACATCTTGGACATAACAGAGAATAAATGTGATAATGACACTTCACACAGAAAGCATGAAAATCCTACAGACCTACTGCATAGCAGTAGTTCCTGAAGGTCCTTGATAGGAGTCCAGTGGGCATTTGGCCTCAAGTTGTACTTCCTTCTACGGCCAGAGGTGTAACTCCACTCAAACTGCATCTACAGTGAAGAAGAGCACCTAAGGAAAATCATACCATTTTTTGTTTGTTTGTTTTTTAGAGTTTTGATATTGAATGCAAGACAGGAAGTAGTTCCAGGTCCCAGGGAGGTGGGATGGCATTCTCCAATTTGGACTGTGACACAAAGCTTACAAACTAGACTACCTGTTAGAGATCTCTGTGTTTCATTCTGTGGGTTGCATTGACTCTCTAGTAATTATGAAGCTGGGAGACTGAAAGGCAATTTTGGTTTAAGAGAAGTTGAACAAATTTTGGCTCTTAACGGGAACTGGCCAAAAAAAAAGAGAAACTTTTGTTTCTCCATCTACATGAGAAGATATGCCATATGAATTATAGGCTGTGATGGATTGGCTGCTAATTCTAAAACCTGTTTTTAGAATAAAGAAGAGTTTTATTTATTTGAGACATCTTATGAAATATGCTGCAGCTACTGATTTAATTCCTTTTATTTTTGAGGTAAAAAGCTTAAGAAGTCCATTTTTGGGGGGAAGGCATGTGTACAGCCCATTTGAAAATTTTGAGTTACATTTCTAGAATGTTGTAACTCTCACATTCAAGGAACATGGGAGTTCTTAGAAGGTAGGCACTGTCTCTTGCTCCTTTTCAGTGGCTGAAAGACTCCAACCCCTACTCTTTTCTTCCCCCAGAATTCTCTAGGGTACATGCCACTGTCCATTGCATCTGTTAATTCATCTGATAATTACCGCACATAGGGTTTAACTCTGATGCAGTCAGCTTATGTTGTGAAACCTGATGTTCTGTATTTGTTGAAAACAAATAAGACCAATTTTGTTCCATATGCTGATTGTGTAAGGTCCAGGTGAACCTCACCTGCCAGCACTGGAAGTTAGAATTGATATGAATTGCCACCAAGTCCATTGTGGGAGATTCCTCCTACCCCTGTTTATACTTTGCTGGATCCACCATGGATTTTTTTCACACAGGCTGGCCATCGCTGATCCTGTAAGTTGGACACAATTCTGATTATTTCATTAGAGAAACCAGTTAGCAATGTAATTAGTAATACATAAGAATAGAATAAGATACTCAGTGTTTTTAAAAAGCAAAAGAGATTTTCTCTTTCTTTTCTTTCACAGGCCTTCTAGGGATAATATCTTGGGCTGGGGAGAAGGAATAAAGCACAAAGAGCAATACATAAAACAGCTCATCAGACTTCTGAAAACACTCTTAAAACTCAATCGTCTAGTTTTGATGGTACACATATGAGCTGGCTTTTGTCACAGAGCTATTCCTGTGCTCTCTTGGACAAAGACTTCCTATCATCTGTAACATCTGTTACTGCTTGCTTTTGAGAATGAACTGTCTTTGTAACTTTTATGGGAAAAAGCAAATCTTTTGGTTTTAGAATTTGTCAGCTACTGAGCTTGTATTGTCCAGGTTCTTTGGACTAGGTAAGCTAGAAAGAGATACACTCAGAGACTACTTATATTCTGTTCAGTTGTTATGGGAAGCATTGATATGTTTGGGATTTAGTTAATTGCATAGGTATGGTGATGTTCATAGTAAACAATTCTTGTATACTTCCCTAGAACTGTCAGAGGAGTTGAGATTTCATAATTTGAATTAGTGTATGGAAACTTTACAGTACCCAGTGTTCTCTGAAGTAGTTTGCTTCTTCTTATTATTCTTTGTTGTCATCTCTGTCATCTTCATCAAATACTTCGATCACCTCAGTAATGCAGATGTTGACATCTTTACTGTGCTTTAGGGACTCTGCAAGGCCTTGAGATATTGGTTGATTTGATATGTGCCTTTCATGTGATTTATGGTAATCTTATGCAGTACTTGATATTTTTGTCTGTGTTTCCTGCAGTCTCAACTGCTTTTCATGTGAGAATCTTGGTTTCTTCATCTGCTACTGGTTCATGGTGCGCCTATCATCTCCCCCTACTGTCTCTGGGATCTGGATAGCCATCAGGTATGAGAAGTGCTATCAGCTGTGCTGGTGCATAGTTGCCTGTCTTTGATGCAGTGGGGTTTTCTTGTTATCTACATATCAAAAGGATAGTTCTTAGATACTCATCTGCTCACTGTTTGACTTCTTCAGGGTTCTGTCTCAAAAATGATGAATGTAAAATAAGTAATTTGCCTGGGATCCAGTGTTAGGAGCAGCAGCTGGGCCCTTAGTGAAAAAAATTGATGAAAAAGGCTGAAGAGGATCACTCAGAAAAGAATTGTGCAGATTGCTATGTCAGGGTCCTTGCTAGTCTAGTAAACTATATCCAACAATCTCAGTAACCAGCTGCTTCAAAGAAAGGTTAACAAGTCTTGAAATAGGCAACTATGGAATAATCCAATCAGAGAGGAAGATTGCTCTCAGATTTTACTGAGTTTAACAAAAAAAGAAATGAGCTTCTGGAGCACCTTCTCATAACTGAATAGAGAAATAAGGTTTAATGTTCACTTTTGTTCACTTGAAATGTGAATTTAGGTATTCTTTTCAGTTGTCCCAGCTTTGCTGAAACAAACAAAACCCCATCCCTCAAACCCCATGTAGTTTGAACACAGAAGTCTGAGTAACATTAACTACACTAGCATTTTCCAAAGGTAAGTAGAAAATGTTTTGCAGTGATGTTTCATGGGCTACAGAACAAGAATGATTTTACCTAAAAGGAGGGAGGAAGCACCTCTGCACTTTGACTACCTCAGTGAAGATCAAGAAGCACGTTGTGAGAAGAAATCACAGATGATCGTAAACAGTCTTCTAGACAAGATGACAAAACTGAGTTAGTTCATTCATGAAAGCTGATAAAAATAACATCTTACATGTCACCACATAAATGAAAAAACATGGATTATAAACAGGAGAGGTTGTAAATCGTAATACACAATCAGGAGCATCATTTAACTAGTATAACAGGTTTTGTGGAATTACTCATTACTGGAATGCTAATATAGAAATGTATAGCTTGTTCAGGAAAAAAAAAAATGTGATCTTGAACATGAAGAACACAATATGCTTGCCCTGAGGTTTTCAGTACATATGCAGTTAGACTTGTTCAAAGTCTATGATAAAAGGTGCAGACTTACATAGTAGAAGTCTAGGTGAATTTTTTTTTGTCTCTTTACACAAAAATCTTTAACAAACTCAAATAACAGGTATCAAATAACAAACCCAACCCAAAATGTAGAAAGCACCAAGTGAAAAACTTAGTGTTCAATGGACGATCTTAACAAATCCCAGTAAAGACCTAGCCTGTCCAACAAAATACAGGAATTGACAGGTGAAAGATTTCTTTTGCTAAAGAAGGTGGAGGCAGCAAGTGGAGAGAGAGGGCAATCAAATCTAGAACTGCCTGAGGTTGTGAACTGCAAGTGAGTGAAACTGAAATAAGATTTTATGATCCTTGGAAAGGGAAGAAAGGAGAAAGCAAAATAAAGATCACGAACTTCCAGAAAGCACATTTCAGTGAACTGTCAGAATTGTTATTTAAGGTCACATGGGAGGAAAGCCTGATGAAAAGGAAGCTACAGAGAGCTGCCACAGGACAGATAGGTAGAGTAAATAAGGCCAACTCATTGCAGCTTTACTGGCTTCAAGAGAGGACTGAACACAAAATGTAAACTAGGTTATCTAGTTGACAGTGTGATGGAAGAGAAGTATAATGTGAATATGTAGTAACAAAGTCAGAAACTCAAGGCACAGAATAAGGTCAAGTAGCAGGAAATATCGAGGCTAAAAAGAAAGCATTTTTAAATAAGTTAATTGTAAGTACTGCAAGTCTATTATTAGTAAAAGGAAGTTGAAGGGAAAAGGAAACCCTTTCCCTTCTCAAACTGAAAACCATCAAATGATTTGCACGCCTTGTTGCATTTAGTCTTCACAAAAAGGTCAGTCAGGAACAGATGGTTAACACAGTTAATACCGACAACAATAGGTTCAATCTGAACTGCAGCAAGAACAGATTAGAGAGCACGTACATAAATTAGTTGTTTTCAAATTGTCTGGTCTGATAAACTTCATAACAGCATGCTTAGTGACCTGGCTGAGGCAATTTCAGAATGGTTGGAAGTTGCTTTTCAGAAATGCTGGAGGACAGCTGTGGAACAGGAGTGTGAGAAAATAGCAAGCTTAGTGACTAGTATTAATTTTTACATAGAAACAGAGAGAGGAGAGGTCCGGGAAGTATGGACCTACAAGCTACTGCAGTTGCTAGAATTCTGAGCATTTGCAAAATAACAAGGAAAAGAGTAGTAACTAACCTGGATTTATTGAGAACAAAGAAAGTCGAAACAAAGTACAGCAAGGTGACAAGCAGTTTGGCTAGGGGAGGTACAGTAAATACCACCAGCTTTTGACACTGGTTAATAAGGTAACCTAAAAGGGAAGCTAGGAAAACACCATCTTGATTTAAAATATTGCAGTAGTAAGTAGCATCATTTAGAGAATCTGTTACAACAAATTCTCTGTTGAAATGGGGATATATAACTGTGGTGGTTCCATAAGGGGTCTAAGGCTGTTCGGATTTTCAAGAAAATGAAAAACTCTTCTTTTTTACATTTGGAGGTGACTAACTGTAGGAGAAAAAGATTATAAAGATGGCCTGGGGAAAAAAGATGAAACTCAAGAGAGAACAAGCTAACAAATTGACGCAACAAGTACAGGATGGGTGCCCTGAAGGAAATGTTGGGTATTAACTCGTACCAGGACACACATGAATGGGTTACAGTATTGCTTCTTGAGCAGTATATCTGAGCCCTTACCAGAGAAACATCTGATTTTGGGTACTTAAGGAGAGTCATAGATAAGTTGAGAAGAATCCAGAAAAGAACAGTGCTCTAGCAAATGTGACCTATGAGAAAAAATTGAAAGGCCTGTAAATGTTTATCTTAAATAAAAGGTTGGGAAAGCAATGAGAATCAATTATTTATATAATTAGAAGAGTGCTTGCTAAAAGGAAAAGAATGACTTATTCTTCCTTCCGTGGAGAGGAGAGTGCTGATGTGTTCAGATTGCAAGAAGGAAGAAAGGTCAAGGAAGAAATCAACAAAAACCCTTTCAATAGTAATGACAGTGAAACACTAGAATACATTACTTGGGGGATATTATGGATTTTCCATTGCTGGTGGTCTTTCAGATCACTTTTTAGAGACACATTTGTCAGGTATATTTGATTCTTGTTTGGCACAGAAGCATGAACTAAAACTTCACCCTGCTTCTTCATTTTCTGCAATACAGTTTCCCTGCATACCTACCATGCACTGTAAGTGGACTGCTAATTTGACTGGGTCTTTAGGTAGAATAGTGACCATTTTTCAAGAATTTAATTGCTTTTTCTTGAAATTTTATCCCAAAGATTCAGAGTTCTGTGCAACTAGAACTATCTTATGTAAGTTTGTCTTGAATTTGAAAAAGTTTCACAAATGCTTTAAAAAAAAAAAATAAATTTAAATCCCCAAAGCAAGAAAGCAACCCAGATAGAGGTACAGCAAGAAAAGCTAAATATATGTGGAAAAATCAAGACAGAGTTGATGATAGTTCCACAGGACTCAATTTTAGGGCCAATGCTCTTTAATGTTTTTATAAATGATCTGGATGCAGGAGTTGAATGTACATTAAGTTAGTTTGCCGATAGTACTAAATTAGGAGGAGCTGTGGAGTCCCTCAAGGGTAGAGAGGCATTATGGAGAGAAATGTTCTTCACTGAGATGGTGGTGTGTCACTGGAGCAGGCTCTGCAGCGAAGTGGTCACAGCACTAAGCCTGTCAGAGTTCGAGTGTCTGGACTTAGTCCTATGGTTTAGTTTTAAGTAGTCCTGCGAGGAGCTGGGAGGAGGAGGGAGTTGGACTCGATGACCCTTATGGATCCCTTCCAACTTGAGATATTCTATGATTCTTTGATTTTATAGTCCAGTATAAAAAAAAACAGGTGGACAGTGTACAGTGCAGTATGTTGTATGACCCCATCTGAGAGCGGGGAAAGAGAAGCACAAACATTTATTATCAATAGCAATAGTGCTATCTTTATGAACATACGTAATTGAGACTATATTGTGCCAGGTGCTGCCCAATAAAATGTTATGAAAATGACAAAGGTATGTATGACTTCTGATGCTCACAAAGGACTCCCTGTCTAAAACATATGGTGGTGATAGTCCACTCTTTATTTTCCTACAGCTGAATTCAGTGACTTAGTCTTAGTTAAATTTCTTTGTTTAATATGACAGACTATGTTATGTAGGGCTTACCCAGAAAAGGTTAAAATATAGCTTTCAAAAAACAAAAAAACAAACCCCAAAAAACCTTAGTAGCAATTTCTGTTAAATTATATTGAATTTTGTTATACTTGAATTAAAAAAAAAGTATACCCAGTGCTGCTAACCTTTTATTCACGTTAATTACAAAGACCATTTTAAAGTCATGCTTTCTATGAGCTCTAGACTGATGTCTGTAGATTCTGGAAATACAGAAGATTAGTCCTTGAGCTTACAAGAAGTTCCACTGAATATAATGAATTTTCATGCTGGCAAAGAATCAGCTTCTTTGGTGTATTTAGTTTATTTTATTGCATTTTATAACTTTGAGTTTTCAATCTATAGGTAGTAATTTTAATGCTGAATTATCTAAATATACATTCCTGGCATGACTTTAAATAGTCATTGGAATGTTGTATATATATGGAGTAAAAAGAAAATCAGAGTAGCAACAGGGTAAATCTCTATAAATCCAGTCAATTTCTCATCTCAGAGGTAAATAGGAATGCTGCATGCCATTTTGATGATATTGAGACCCTGGTATTTTGAGAAAAAAAAATGGTCTTTTCTCTCCTAATTATTAGCATGGAGATAAACCACTTGGACTGTAGGTCCTCCCTCCTTTTAGTAGGCAGGGGCTGTAAAGGACTTGCAGATAACAGGTTGAGAGTTGTCTGGGTATAGGCTCAAGACATCTTTTCAGGCAGAAAACAGGTTGTAAAGCCTGGAAAGGCTTTCTTGGTGGCACTGTTTTTACCATACTATTCCATGTCCAAAAATTATGATGCTCAGCTGGTGTTTAATGCCTTTCTGCAACCCCAACAAAAGCTGGTTGACTGACAAAGTAAAGACAAGACATGAAGAGCTACATCTACAGAAATGCCAGGGTTTTGATGAGTGTTATATTAAAATGCTTTATTTGAAGTTTTAATCATTTTAGTCAAGTTTCAAGGAGAAACAAATATTACTAATTAATTCATCTTAAGCTCGTATATTTGGCAGAAATCACATACATCGTCAGAAATCCTAGCTTATAGAAACAAGTTTTGGTTCCATGTCCCCACGTTAATCGAGTAACATAAAATGGCTATGGAAATGAAGTAGCTGTGAGAATGTCTTCAGCTTTTTCTGAGTTCAGGAGACTTCCTAGCAAAGTAGGAATCCTGTATCTTGAGAAGCATATTGTAGAAACAGTAAGAACCAAATTTAAATAACTTTTGACAAAATGGAAGAATGAAAACATTGAAAATGCATGCTTTCCTATTATGTTATCAACTCAATAAAAAAAAAGGGTGCTTTCATCAACTTTCATAGAGTTTAACTAAATATTTTCATGCCAAATTGGTAGCACACTTGTGACTTGAAATACCTGGAAAGCCCTGTAATATGTAGATGATACCTTTTGAAATTGAGAGCTGTGTTAACACTTCCAGAAGCAGTTCATTCCGTTACGTGGATAGGATTCTTCTCTTTGGATCTATATGAGTGGGCTGTGAAAGGCTGTCTGGAATGGTATGGCAGCCCTGGAGAAAGCTCTCAGTGTCTGGGAAGGAAATTCTATCAGTTGCATCAGGATTAGGCTCTATGGGTACCCAGCCTTAGGAGCTTGCAGTGCTTGGCAGCTGTGAAAATTCAATTTCTGTTGAATAGGGCCATTAATGAGTAACAAAAGAACTATGTGCTTCAGTTAATATTAACAGCAGAACTCCAACAGGGTGCCTAGAGATGCAAAAGTCATGGTAAATTAAAGCACATCTAATTCAAAGTAACATTTATTGCAACCTGGTTGTAGCATTGGTAGTAAATCCTGCATGATTTCTTCTCTGAACAGTGGGAAGTTTAAATTCTAGCAGGCAATGGATTTTTGGGACTCTGTCCATTTCCTGTTGAAAATGCAAAACGTTTCTCTGATTATGACGTGAGAGACAGATTAATTGCAACTGCTTAACAGAAGATCCCTTGAATACTTGTAGCCTGCAAGGTACTGTGTAAGACAGATATTAAAATACAGTTAACAAAATTAAAACAATGTAGTATGCTTACCAAGAGAGATGATCTTACCTTTTCAAATACAAAGCAAATCCAGACTTGTGCTTGATTATGGACAGAAAGATTTTTAAAAAGTGCAGATATGTAAAGTTACACACTAACAAAGCATTCCTTAATGTAATACAGAGCTCAGGACAACAGTGCTAAATACAGAAAGCAGTTATCAGTAGATGAGAGCTCTACAGAGCCTTCTTTGAATCTGTACATCCCAATATTTAATGTTTGTATATGTAGATCAGACTTATTCTTGCTTTTTCTTGCTGTCAACTGACAATCAGGCCTTATAATTGGGAAAAGCCACAATAGTGTTTGCTTTTCTCTTGTTAGGAAAATGTACACTAAAGCTGAAGGACTCCCAGTTCTGGAAAAATAGAGCTCTCCATGCTGTAGAAAAGTTACCCAGCTCATCTCTTTCACTCAAGAATTTTCAACTGACCAGTTAGCAGTTGGGTGTATAGCCTTCTGTAATCTCTTCAGAAGTTATTCAGTATGCCAAGAACCTCTTATGTCTGAATATAACGGATCTTCCTCCATTCAAGAAAGAAGATCATCCAGAAAGAGATGGAGTTTCAGTTTCTTGCCTGGAAGTGGTTTTTTTTTTTGATGAAGTCTAGAATTGTCACAAACTAAAATCTACATCCACGTGTCACTTTCTGCTAATAGAATTCCGACCATTGAAATGAATTGAGAGAGTTGCCTCTAGTGGAAACCATACTTTTACATTGGAATTAAAAGTTGAATTTAGTTTTGCACACTGTGCCTTGGGTACAAAATAGAATAGGAGAACACGCTGATTGAGTTGTTTTTACTAGAGAACTGCAGATTCCTCCTGGAAAAAGTAAAAAGAGATGCTTTTAGAACTCTGCTGATTTTCCTTAAGAATTTTAGTGTGTTTCAGTCTTATGTAATAAATCTATAAAAATTCATTTTTTTGAAAAAGAATGTCCTAAGTTGTGTCACAATAAAAACAGTAAATATTATTCATCAGACTCTGCTACTTCTAATGGTACTTCTTTTGACTAGTGTTAATGAAGAAAGAGAAACTACCCCTTGTTTTCATTGGAAAAAAGCAGTGAAATTTGGGTATATAAAATAATTGTCTACTTTCCCAATGAGGAAAAATTAATGAGGTTTTAGTTTTTATAATGTCAAAAGAAATTTCACTAAAGATTAGAATTTTCTCTCTGAGATTGCCATTTTGCTTTCATTCAATATCCATGTCCTTATTCTTCCTTCAATTATTTGACAAACCCTAAAGAAAGGTCCAAAATTGAAAGTGGCTTTTGAGCTTTGTATGAATTTCTGCTTTTTCAGCCAATCCACACCATCAGCTCAGGTGACTTTGGTATCTCTTTCAGACCTTTTGGGAGGTGATATTACCATTCTCCTTCCCTGTTTCATTAATTAGTCTTTAACAAACCTCCATGGCACTTCTATTAGTGTGATGCTGCAGGGCAGCGCTGTTCCTCTCACGTGACGCATGAATCCCCTTTATCTGAAGGGTCCGCTGGCATATAGGAATTTTTGAAACAACATAATATTTTGCAAACAGTGTAGTAATAATTGTGCTTGAACCATTTGCTTTATGTGTTGATGGATTTTAGACTTCTATAAAAGGAGTTAATCCAGGATCTCCACTGGTGGAGATTCTGGGGATGGGGTCGTGAGGGAGAAATATGCTTTATTAGTAATGTGTTTGATCTTTCCACCTTTGTACTTGAAATAGGAAAGGAGATGGTTAGTATTAAAAAAAATAAATAAATAAATAAAAATATCTTTCCTAGCCATGTCTGTTTCCTTTTACAGCAAATCTCACAAAAGTAGTGCCAGAAGTTTCTTAGTCAGAATAATGAAAAAACGAACTGCTTTGTACTGAGTTCTTTTCTGCACTTTTGCTAGAGGACGACTGTGCAGAGCAGCCATGTCTTATGACCATAAGACCTTCAGGGTGGCTCTCAGGTAAAATTATCTTCTGAATACTGAAGTGAAGCAGATTTGGCAATGCTATCCCAAATCTACAGCTGAAAACTGGTCAGAACACATAATTTTCAACATTTCCAAGGTAGATATATATATGCACTGAATTTTTTAAAAATGCTAGCTTTCATGCCTGCATAATATTGAAAGTCAGTGATATGCGAGGACCTTTTGAGAAATCTTTGCAAATGTAACTAGATGCTTTATCAGCAAATGCTTGCAGTCTCATGGCTCTAAGAGGCACAGCAAGTAATCTTTGAGACTACCAGGGATTGAACCCTTCAGCATATAGCTGTGGCATTAGCTGTGAGCCCATACTTCCTCCTCTTTGATAATCACAGTTTGAATCCAGTTTTAATGAAGGTGCAGGATTACAGTTATTTTATCTTAGCTGGTTTGCTAATTCCCAGTTGACAACGCATTTTATAATACTGCAATAATAACTTCAGCACATATAGGAGACGTAATCATGCCAAGACTTCCTGTCAGACTTTATAGAAACCACACAGGAGTTAAGTAGGACCGTGTGCAAGGCCAAACTAACAAGTAGAAGCCAGAGAAAACATTCAAGCATTCAGATTTGATTAAAGGGCAAGGGATTGGCAGCATCCTTGATCTCTCAGCAGAGAATTACATTGT
Organism: Grus americana; assembly: GCF_028858705.1. NCBI lineage: Eukaryota > Metazoa > Chordata > Aves > Gruiformes > Gruidae > Grus > Grus americana. The sequence goes on from NC_072891.1 coordinate 65,742,924, forward strand.
GAAGAGGTGAAGCAACACCATAATGTAATATAACTTAATGTGGAAGAGCTGATATTTCATTAGCAGCCAATGGTTTGGAAGAATGTTTTCAACATATTGCTTTTGAATAGGTTATATATTAAATTCATATAACTACCAGTGCTTAACTAGGGCTGAACAATGGTTACAGCGTCTGTCACTGACAGATTCCAGAATGACTGGCTTGGAGAAAGAAAAAAGAATGAGATGCCTTGATTTTTATTGGGAATTTGACCAAAATGGGCTTTGTTTTGACTGGTGACTTCAACATGTTAAATTCTATAATATTGGGGCTGGTTTTGGAAAGCAGAGAAACAGATCTTTTCTGATTTTTCCAGAGTTTGAACACTTTATTGCTAGTTAATAAGTTATGAATAAGAGGAAATTATCTTTTTAAGAGTGAAGGTTCTTTTAGTTATTTTTGTCTTGTAGATTAAGTCTTTGCTCCTAAGGTAGTATGTCCTTCTGGATTTTGATAAATGGTAGTATTCAACCCATCAGATATCAAGAGGAAAGAAGAGCTATGGGGTTTGTTCAGGTAGAACTCCAAAACTTGGTGGTTTTGAACCCACTTCTTAATATACAACCTATTAACAGAAGACCTCAGACGTAGTTTATGTATTTCTTAAAATGTTTTGGAGTTTTGCTCGGTTTTCAGTTAACCCAGCAGGTCCTCCCTCCTTCCCTCTTTTCACTGTTCCTTCCCTCCCTCTCTTTCTCCCTTTCTCGCCTTCCTGATGGATTGTGACACTGTGGCAGTTTTGTCAACCTGTGCACCATTGCTTTCATACAATGCATTTTAAGCATTTTAAAGGAAGTTTCAAAAATGTATGTTTCTGCATTTGGAATCCTCTTGGGAACTGGTAGGAAATCATGGCTGAATGACTGTGGTACCTGCCATTATGAATTCCACCCATTACATTAGGATGCTGGAAGTAATTATATGGGCAGAGATTTCTAATCCGAGATGGAACAGTATAAAGTGCGGGAACTAAATAACAGCCAATTCAAGAAAAAAGCTTGAGTTGAAAGTGGTGAAGTTGTGAGCAGTATCTATTAACTTCAAAATGCCCCAGAAGAAAGGCTGTCTCTCATGTAAAGGATTCAATACCTAGAGAAGTCTGAACTATGACATGCTCAGCTCCTCAGCTGGGGGCAGCCATATGATTTAAGACTTTGCCTGTATTGCTTTAAATTTTTGATAATCTCTCCTGTCTAGGTTCAATCTAGCTCTGCATTAATGTTGCTGTAGCTGTTGGGTAAAAACAGCCTCAACACATTGAGGTATGCAGTCTGACTGGTTTATACTATAAAATCATGCTATTGTTGTTACAGCCTGAGACCAAAGTCCGTCAGCCCAGTAGTTGGGAGCAGAAGCCTTGAGGTGTCTGCAGGACATGGAGGACACCACTGGGCAGCAACACAGTGAGGACATCTCCTCCAAAACAAGGTCTCAGTTTCCAGCAACCTGTAGCTGGGGGTTTTCGGTCTGTTAATTCAATAGCCTGGTGGTCTTTTCCTCTCCCACCAAGCTGACTAGTTGCTTCATGATTGCCTGTAAGCACCTAATAGCTACAGTGCCCTGTGGCAAGGATTTCCAAAGGTTGAATGTGCCTTGTGTGAAGAATGCCCTTTTGGGGAGGACAGGGAGTGGAGAGGGGCACGAGGCACAGGCAGCACCTCCGTTGTTTCATTTGCTTTGCCAGTTCTTGCCATGTAAAAGGTTAAGGAAAGTCTGTTCACTTTCATTTCTTCAAGTGGCTTGTGACTGTAGGTTCTCCTGGCAAACCCTTCCCCACTTAGTCATCTTTTTTTTCAGAGTGAATAGACCTCACCTGTTTGGTAACTCCTTAGGCAGACATCATGTTGTACCTTTGATCATCTATGTTGCTCTTTCTAGCTCAGTCCTTTTTGACACAAGTCTAGAATTACACGCAACGTCAAAACATTGCTGCATCATGGATTTTCACTGAGGCATAATGCTCTTCTCTGATTTCTTTTGCTATCACTTTTTTTTTAATAACCTCTAACATTCATTTGTTGCTGAATACCAATGTTTTCAGAGAACAGCCTATAACATCCTCAAGATCTGGATGGCAACAGCTAGCTCAGCACTTTTACCACAATTTTATGAAGGTAAGGCTTCTTCCTCCCCACACTACGAATTAGTGACCTGAGGTAACTGCAATAGAAAGTGTGCTGTGCATAACATCACAGCTATCACTGCTCTCTTCCCACAAGCTGAGTATTCAATTGCCTTATGTTGCTATCTGTCTTTATGCTGAATCATGTAAATTGTCTACAAAATAATGAAGCATTAGGCCCTATACTTGTTTTTACCGATAGTATAATTTACTTAAGTATTTTATTGTACTGTATCAATGCAAAAGCAGGTATTATAGGTAGAAGAGATCTGCTGCCTCACAATATGAAGAGAAATTGCTACCCTTTGGACAACCTCATGGATTTTTTTTTTCAAGTTCAATTTTCAGGTCTGAAAGATCCACAAAATAAAAATACACATACCACTCCTAACAACAGCAGCAACAACAAAACTGTTGTCAGATCTGTCCATAGTAACCTATTTCCTGGGTGTGAATGGTTATTAATTAAAAAAAAAAAAAAGGTATGTTTTCTCCACTTTAAAAAATGCTATTTGAGGTAATCAAAGACATTCTTTATAGTGTGAATGTCTGCACAAATAAAAACCTAGAATATGTAGTATGATATAATAATTATCAATGGAAGAAAAATTTAGAATATGTGAGATTATGTATCATTGTTTTAAATGAATATTATTTTATAAGTGCTGTGTTGGCTAAAAAGCGATTCTCTGCTTTGGGGATAAAATGATATTCTTAATACTAATTACCCTTCTATTTGTACATGCTACCAGCATTCAGTGATGTAGTAAAACTTGCCTTCCATTTGAAAGGACTGTTTTGATGTATTTTATAATTATTGCTGTTTCATGAGGCACCTTATCTTGCTTCCAGTTTTGGAAATATATCATACAAATTAATTTGGTATGCAAATTGTTTAGTTTGTGAATTTTTACATAGATTTTTTATCTCTTAAACATTGTTGCTGTGAAGTTCAGTATAAACAACTAATTGTCCCGTTGTTATTTTACTCCAGTTATAAGGGTCTATTCACAGATTATGGGGTTTTTTAGCATAAACAAGGGAAATGGAAATGGATATGAAGTGAAAGAAATGAGAGAGAAAAATTACAATATGAAGTTGAAATGGAAAAGAAGAAATACTGTAAAATGGCAAATGCATTTTAATTACTGCAATTCTCTTACTTTCTAGTTTCCTGTCTTACACAAAGCTGTCCTCTCCAGAAACTCACAAAAAACTATTGCTAAAAGTGCCAGCAATGCATCCACTGGTTTTGGTATCCCATAGCTGCTGTGTTGATCCACATTCCCTTTGATGTCCATGATAGAAGTTATATGCATCGTGATTGTAGTCACCCAAGTTTTCTCTACTTTTTTTTTCCAGGTAAACAGTTACATTGTCTACTTTCATGACTTTTTCAAGCTTGTGTGTTCTTGTAGGATACATTTCTGGAGTAGTCGGAAGTGTGGCTGCATCTCTTGTAGACGCTATTAAAATTAGCCACCTTTGGGGAGCTTAGTTGTGAGGCAAAGGACAAACTTGCTCCCTGTGAACGAAGGCATGTCTTCAGCTCGCTTTTTGGCCAGCTGGTAATACTGTCCTGATACAGCTGCTCAGTTACCCAGTTTAAAGTGAGCAATGATGCTAGCCTGAGTTATCACATTCTAACTGTGGTACGGACATCCTAAAATATAAATGTACACTCAATTTCTCCAGGATAACCCAGAGTGTTTTTGTTGAGTGCTTCCTGGGTGAACCTATGCAGGCTACCTCCTAGCAAAAAAGATGACACTGTGCTTGATGATGATAATATATAACTTCAGTTAGTGTTAAAGTCATTAGTGGCAGTGTGTTGTCTTTGGTTAACAGTGACTCATGTAGAACATCTTTACTGCATTATGAAAAGCTTTCAGTACAATTGTTTGGGCTTTTAGTGATTTGAAAAAAAACAAAAACTGAAACCGACAAGCTTGTAGTATTCATGGTTTGGCTCTATCATGTCTCCGAGTAACTTGTCAAACAAAAGTCAACAAATGGTTTACAAAGAGCTACAATAAGAAACAGATTTCATTCCTGTCTGTGCTCAACTCTTGGCCACGATCTTTACTATAATTTGATATCACTGATTCAACCCTTACATAAAACAGACAGCTGGTAGGTTTCTTCCAGTAACCCCAAAAGAATATCGTTAACATGATCAAGTATTTGTGAACTGTTAAATACCAAATGAGTAATTGCAATACTTATAGCAAAAATGCTGTCCTCTTATTTCGTGTCTGAAAGCAAGTTTGGTATATCTGAGTTTGAATGGCTACCTTTAGAAAGTTTTCATGTAAATGTGGTTTCAAGAAAATATGTTGTTTTGACAATGCAAAAATAGTTCAGCCCTCTGGGTTTCCATCAAGTGGGTCTCTTGCCTTTCCTTAAAAAAATAGAAATGGAAAGGTTCTAAACTGAAAAATGCATTTTTAGATACAACTTGTTTATGAAAGTGTGAACATTGTTTTACAGTGTTCTCTCATCCCTGTTCTTTCTGTATAAGGAAAATGCCAAAATCATGATGAAACAGAATTTTCATCTTCCTAATTCTCCCAGGATTGCATAGCAGCCTTTCTCTCCTAGTTATCAGGGTGCTTTTTTGTTACTGTCACTTTTAATTGTATCAGTCAAAATGCTTATAAACCCAATGTCACTGCTTTGGTACAGCAGGCTTACTTCAGGACTTTTAACCCATTTGGTTGATGAAGAAGCAAGAAACACTTTAGCTATTTTCTCAGTCAAAAGCATCTTTCTTGGGTCTTTTTCCTGTCAGTAGTTATGCACAGTGATTCCCACCCCCTTTCTCCTACTCAGCAAAACACTAGGTAGACCTTTACCTTTAACTGATTTTAGAATGGAATACTGTTGTGCTTTCCCCAAAATATGTCTTGAATTGAGCGTGAGGCACCTGTGGGAAGGTGTTTCTAGAAGGTATTAGTACATACGCTGGAAGATTCTGTGAATAGCAAATATATTTTAAGTAATGTGTTTTTGCAATTGTTTTAATGATGTTTCTTTAAATAAAGAATTTAAAAATGACTCAGTAATTGCTTATCTCTCACAGTGCTGTGGAAACTAAGTTTTCATAGAATGAGAAACCATGATAGAGCTCTAACTATTGCTTTGCAATAACTAAAGGTGTGCATTTTTATTAGAGCTTTTTATTTACTAGTTTTTAAGGAAATACTTTATTCCTAAAGCTGTTTTTTTTTTTTTCAATCAAAAGTGTTCAATGGAGTTGAAAGTGACTTCCTGTGATGACTGTGGCATAGCTAACTAGCCCACAGAGCAAAGTCCCCAGCTGAGCAGGGGGCAAATTGAGGTCATCCCCTTAATCTTCATGGCAAGACTTAAACTGCCACCTTGCTGTATATTACCTTCATTCTCTTTGTAGGCAAATCCGAAAGAAAATATGCTGCCTCAGCTGCAACTGCTTAACATCTGTTAGTGTTTGATTATTTTTTAAGTCATATGACTTTTAACAGATCCAGAGCCTAATACATACCTTGAGGTCAGGCAAATAGGTATGGAGGACATTCACTACTGAGGTGTCCCTGAAGAGTGAGGAATATCTAAGCAGACCTTTTCACTCTCCCTTCTCTTGCATACTTCCTGCTGCGCAGCTACTCCTGTGCCATCCGTGCAGGAAAGCTGCTGTTCTTATAGGGAGGCTGTCCTCCTTCTGTGGTAGGGAAGTGAGCTAGATTTGCTTTCAGTCTCTGTTTTTCACTTCAGAGGGAGCAGCAGAGGAAGGTATGGAGCTGCAAAGTATTTCTCCAAGTTGGTGTCTATTTTAATTGCCTTGTTGCATTTCCCAGTGAAGTTGCTTTCCCTATGTGTATACTTTCCCTTCACATTAGTAGAATTCTGTATTCATTCCACTCTCCTTTTTTACTCTCATTGCAGAAGTTTTATGTGTCTTTCTCCCAGCAAAAAGTGGCTGTTCAGCAGCCTTTGAGCCTGTCATCTTAGATTTAAAAGGAAAAATTTATTGGCTTGTTTTCTCCTTACTCTTTGGCATTGTCCATGTGCAGCTGGCTTCTGCAGATGTTTTCTGAACAGAGCTGGTGACTTTTAAAACCTTACAAATGCCGGCAGTGTTACAAGTTTCTGCTTTGCTCAGAGCTGCAGCACACAAAATACATCTGTCCTTAGTGAGATCTGGCTGCATTCCTTACCTTCTTAAATATAACCTTCAACTCATTGTACAGATACATTTGCTCGTAGCAGTAGAGTAAGCAAACATATGTATCTGTTATTGATGTTGGAACGGTCTTTCTAATGCAAAAAACCACAGTTCAAAATAAGCCGCATGTTCCATTCACAGAGTAAACACGTTTTTCTAATTACTTTTGTATACTTTTATACTGCATGGATTTGCAGCTGAACTTCTTGTTAACTCTTTTTTTATTTTTTTTTCCTCCCCTCCCCCCCCCCCCCCCCCCGTATCCTTTTGTGCTATTCCCTGATGTTTATTTCCTTCCTCATCTTTCTCCATTTAATTCATTTCAGCTGAGGAACACTTCTGCACGTGAACGTCTTTCATGTCTCCTTTCTTGTTCTGACTCTTGAGGCTTCCCACCTTCTGTAGAGCATCCTTTCCACACCACATCTGCAAAATGCTTTACCTTTTGAGCTTTTGAAGGAAAGCACACTGGAGAAAGAGAAATGCTACTGACAAATACCCATTATTCTGTTACACCCATTAGTTTGTTAGTGGCTGATTAGGGTATAGGGAAAAATTTATGGGAGCTTGTATCTATGTAGAAAACCTTGTACATATTTCTGACTCTTGTAAAGCAAATTGTAGCAAGTGGAGTTTGGTCCTTGAGTGAAGTACTCTGCTGCGTGAAGTACACATCCTAAGTGGGATTTTGAATCCCCAAATCCTGAATGGTGTAAAATCCCCAAAAGCTAGAGAATATCGGGTTTTTTGCTGGTTTGGGTATTTTTTTTCAAAATAATAAGACTATTGCTAGTGATTGCAGGTCATATCTCCTAGCACTAGAACAGAAGTGTTGTCTCATTGGTGGCCAATTAAAAAAGAAAGTGTAGGGGGGAGGCAGCCTAAAGTCCATTGCTTCCCTTACCTTTGGGAGATTAGTATTTGACCTAAGTTTTATAGGAAAAAATGACATTTCAAATGCTTGCTTGGAAGTGCCCCAGGAAAGAGCCAAGAAACCATTGACGGAAGTAGACGGAGCCATGGTGGCTTCAGTCTTGACTCCCAATGTAGAGAAGCCAACACTTTCTTCAGACAGACTGTTCTTACAAATTAAAAAGAGGGAGAGGATGACATTTGATTTGTTACTAAATGTTTTTATTTTTCATCTTGTTGTTTTATAATGCAGTAGGTAACTGCTGCATGTACCTTTTAAGAAAAATCTTTAGAATAAATCTACAGTGATGTTTTTCTTGTTTAAATATTTTCTTTGGTAAAAATATACGGTTTTCATAGAGGGGAATATGGAAGGGATAACATGAAACAAGCAAGAAAAAAGAAGACACAGGTCTGCTTTACATTACTTCATTTTGGGAAACTGGTCCTTAATAAGCTGCTGGAAGGGTATTGCATCTTAATAGTATCAATTGTATCAATGAGATTGTGATGTTCCCAGTGTGGATAACTGTGCCAGGAATAGCTATGTTAGTTTTTTCCTGAGTTATTCCATATAAGGTCTACCTGATTTTGATTTCGTCATTTGTAAAAAAGGTATTTAAAATTGCTTTCCTTTCTGCTAGAAACATAGATTTTAGGAGGGTGCTTACAACTAGTCTAGGATTTGATATGACAGATATTTATATTTAATGCAGAGCAAAACACAAAATACACTTAACCTTTATTCAGTTGCATTGTAAATGTATTCCACTTTCTTTCAACTGAAGTGAATTATATTAATAACTTGTTATTGTTAAAATGTCAAGAGTATTTTCTTTCTCTTTGAATTATCATTTCTCTACTCAGGGTATTGGGTTTTGCTTATCGCTCCTGACATGGAAAGGAAGAAATGTAATCTTAAGTGAAATGTTCAGACTTCTACTGAATAGGTAGGTTATTTCTTTCAGATTAGCTCAAGTAATAGTTATGGAGCTGACATGCGGAATGTGGAAGGAGACAGGAACCAGACAATGCACTGAAACTGAAACACTCTCTCGTTTAAAGATACAGTCTCCCTGGGACTAATAGAGTGATGTGCACAACATGTCAGGCATTGCTGTATGTGGCACTTCCTTTTATTTTCACCAAGCTGAATTGAAGCATGTAACTTTTATTTTATTGTGACTTTATCACAATAATTCACATTCACCTTGAAGAGTTGAAATACGCTTGTTTGGGGATGAAATTGGACATGTTCAGGAAGAAAAAAAAGTATGATAAGGAGTTTTGAATTTCATTCTATCTCTTCAGCTGATGAAATATATTCCCTGTAAAGCATCTGGTTAGTCAGATAGACCTCAAATGGTTCTCCCTTCTCACCAGTTCAGAAACAGGTCATTCTGCCTCTTAAGGCATAACTACCTTGTGGGAAATACGTTAATTCACTGGAAAGTAGAGGCTGAGGACTGCGTGGGTTTTATAGTTGAGAACTTTCCAACACGGTTTACAAAGTAAACAGAAATGTGAAGTTAAACATGTTTGTGTCATGTTTATTGTTCATAAACAGATACTCCTTCTAATGATTTTACTCCAGCAAGCCAAAACAAATTCAAATTGATGTCTTCATCAGAAAGTCTGTTTCTGACATGTTTCACTTTAAATTAGAGCTCTTTCTTCCAGCTTCATAAATAATAGTACTGCTTTATTTTCCATCAGCAAGGAAAATCTGGCTACAAGGCTGGCAAAGCTTTCCTTCCTGTTCTGAAGTGAAAAAAACCTTGTCTGAGGCCAAGATGTGTGTATTTTTACATCCTCATCAAATTAACTACTGCTTTCCACCAGCAACTATCAATGCATTTATAAAGCTATTGATGAAATAGCAAGGTCCAGGGTAACATGATCCTTCTTGTTGTGCATTTTTCTTTAAAAATAAACATTGAGTCTCACTAGTATCAGTAACAGGATTGTTTTCCAGATGGAGTGTTTTAGTTTGCAAATGAAGCGAATGTAAAATTAGATCTTACAATGGTGTCAGAGATTTTCACAAAAAGATGTCCTATCTAAAATAAATCTGCATATACTTTAACACTACTGGTGTGATTTCTTTCGTAACTTGATTTCTGAGCAAATACCGTTGCCCCATTCAATGTCAGCCTTAGCGTTTGTCCATTTTTAAGACTTCATAACATCAAGAATTAAAACAGTGACTATGAATACTGTTGGGGAAGGGAGGGGAAGTAATGCTCAGATGTCATCCTGGCCTATCCAAACAAACAAACAAAAAACCAAAGCAAACAAAAAAGATGTCTTTCATTTAAAAATCATTGTAATGTATTGTTCCATTGGAAACAAGGAGGTTAGAATAAAGCCTGAGTCTGAATATTGTAGAGCCTGGGTGAAATTCTGAGGGTAATCTCATCCATGAACTTCAAGGCATGCTTCCTATTTCTTTAACAGAAATGCTAAAATATGAAATTAATTTATCCTGGGGAAATTTTTAGCTGGGCATCTGACATTTGCAAATTATATTGGATTCCTGTGGGATGGAGAACATATTACAGAGAGATGTTGGTTTAAATTATTATCTGTTTTCAATGAGATTTTTTTTTAAGTGTACTCAAGATTTCTTTCCCCTACCCAGCCCCAGCAAGGGAAAGAACTGAATATGTTTTGGAGAGCTTTGTTCTTAGTGTGACTGGAAGGGATATTAAGAAGTATTTTGCCAGTTCTTAAACTATGCGGCAGAGAACAGTTACTCTTCATCGAATGTAGCTGGAAGAGAAAGCATCTGAAAATAGCAACTGTTTCCATCATGTTGTTTTGTAATATTAAAGTTACCTAAAGCACCTCCTCTTCATTGTGAGCCAGTTTGATCTGACAAATTATTCTTGCTCTTCGTGTTTCCCTTTGTGTTTTGTTCTTCCAAATCAATGGGCCAAGACTTTATTAAGGGTATATTTATACTGTGTTTAAATCCTCTTTATAATGGCACATTTTGAAGATAAGGATTGTTAACAGGTTGGGGTTTTTTTTCTAAGAGCAAGTGCTTCCATGAATATAAAACCAGAAAAACTTGTACTCTTTTTTCACTGAGTAAAAAGCAGCATTTTTTAGACCTTAAAAATAAAAAGAAAGAAAAAAAAAAAAGTTATGTATTCCTTGGATGACTTTGTAATTAAACAAGGTCTATTAGATATTTATAAGATTTAATCTTTTTTTATCGGGTTTATTCTTTTTAAATGTCTTGGAAAAAAACAATTTACTTGTGAGATAGAAGTGCTGGGGAAAAATTCTTCTTCAACCTCACAGAAAATGTCTTAGTGAGTAGTTAGGCAGCTCAAAAAAGCATAATTTTGCTTTGTAAAAATTTATGTGTTTTGTAGAATTCAGTTTTGGAATGATCTCCTGCCTAGGACATTTCACATACTAAATAGTAAAGAATTGAAGTCCTGGATTTATTTAATGCAATTGCTCAAGTGGAAAGTCTTGTGAATTATATATGGGGCCAAGAGCCACAAAACCTTGGACTCTGGTCCCCTTTTTGATGCTGAGTGACCTTAGTAATTTTTTTGCACTTACATAGCACTTGGCAAACATTGTTAATTTAAGCTTCAAACAGTCCCTGTGAGGTACAGAGGTGTAATTATCTCACTTTTTCAAGTGGGAGAATTGAGACTCATAGAGGTTATGCTCTGCAATAAAACAAGTTCAGAAAGAGGGTGGGAACCCGGGTCACTTGGCAGTTACTCCTGCTCCTAATCTGCTGGAGTACTGCATAAAGCCTCAGCTCCTTAGCCTGGCATACGGGGTTAATGCGGCTTTCCAGTCTGTAGCTGTTCGTGCTGAACAGTGTGCCATGGAGATAAGAAAGATACCCATCTGTGGGATATGTCTTCTGTGGAAGGTACCACTGCCCTCCTTTGAATACTTAGGAGATTCCACATAGTAAAGAACTGGGCAACTCCAGCCCAGCAGGAGGCAATGGAATGATATCTTACTTTAACAGACATTGAAACTCTAAGAGAGGTTGCCACAAACACAGTTGAAGAGGTTGCAGAGCTGGGCACTAGGTAGACTGGAGCACAAGAAGGACCTGAGGGTCTGTTTTTTACTCACTGCATGAGTCTGAGGCATACTTGTCCATTTTGAGCCTCAGGTTTCTTCTTGCATGTTCTTAATTTACTTTTAAGTCATCCTGCGCTGCCAAAACATGGGACATGAGCCTAGGAAATCCTGGATTTTAGTGTGGTGTTTTGTGGCTTTCAGATTTATCTGAGTGAACTTCTAGTGCAGAACCTTCTTCCTAACTACGGCTTTCAGTTATTTGCTTGCTGTTCCTGAGAAGTGCCAAGCTGCTGGAATCAGAAGCCAAGGTGATGTCATGTGAATGTGCAACCAATTTTTATTGCCAGTCTCTCCCCTGGTGGAGGTGCTGGTGTGGGTGGCCAGTGTTCAGGAGAGGCAACATCTGAGCCCTGTCTGACCGTACGGACTCGTACACTGTAAAGTTTTCCATTCTGGCGCTTGGTTCAAAAGCATGGTGGAGCACAAAGAAAGAAGCAGCTTTAATTTACCTTTCTGACAGGTCCTGAGTGCCAGCTATAGATCAGGTGTAATTTATACTAGGCTGCACCAGCCTGCCAAAGTGCCCAGAGTGCGGCGTGCTAAAGTTACGTGTCTTTCCCTCCCAGTGTATATGAGTTGCCCCTGGATCATGATGTTTCCCCCAGATCCTCTAACAGCCCTTTGTTTTCTGTGGAGAAATGGTGTGATACCAAAAACATGCTACCGCTTTGCAGGATTCAGTAAAGAACTTACATTTTTCTTCTGTGGTTGTGGTGTGGGGATTTTTTTTTTGCTTGGGTTTTTTTTTTTTTTTCAATTAACAGGATTTCCTTTTGAAATAGTGGTTTTACTTGTTATGCATCCCAGCACTTTTTATATGTCACCTATTCATAATAATTTTTGATATGGTGAATTATCTTTTATACAAGTTGTTTTCCTTTGTATTTTTCAGAGCCTGCTGTTCTCTCAGTTTTCCAGTAAATTATTATTTTCTCTGTATTACTTTACATGTTGTAATTGCTTTGTTATCTATAAAAGAAAGGTAGACTCAGTTTACTCCTTTCATCACTGCCAGAACCTCAGTGAATGAACTGTAGTTCTTCTCATTACCATAGCTTTGTTCTGCTCTGTTTTAATGATAATTGCCCTTGTCATCTTCTTGTAATGTTAGCTGTGAAACCTTGTGGTTAAAAACAGAGAAGTAAAAGGTGGTGGTGAGGAGAGATTAATTAGGCAGAATATTTTGCAAAATGAGTTGATAAAGAAATGTTTGTATTTCACATCATTAAATAACTGAGTCAAAATTGATAATGTAAACATAGCAGCACACACGGAGGAAAGGCTAAGCTGCTTTACTGCAACAGATACCATAAAATATGGCTGAGACAATTTGCATTGTTTAGTACTGGTATAATTTTGGCCAAGTTAAGACAAATGAAAATTTCCAGGTGTCTGTCTGTCTTTAAACATTTATTTTTTGCTCTCTGGAGTGCTTTGTCTTGCTCCCTTCCGGATGCTTTTACCTTTACCAGCTGATCTTTTGTAAGACGTCCATACCATTTTTTAACCATGGTTTTATGACCCCCTTTCCCAAAGGAATGAAAAAAATGTGTTTTGCTCAGAGTTACCAAATAAGTAAACATGACTGAAATTAAGGGCTGTATTGTGATGCTGGGGGCTCACTAATGCTGTCAAAAGCAGCTTCTGGGATCTCATGGCCACCTAATTTTGGTCAGGCTAGGTAACATTTAAAATATAATCCCTGCTTCTGCAAGCAGAAGGTGTGAAGTGACCAAATGAAAATGCAATTAATAAAAAGAAATTTAAAAAAGAGAATCTTCTGCATGGATATGTACACATTGTTTCCTGAATTCTGTAATGTTTAGTCAAGCTGTTGTTTTTTATAATGTCCTCCAGAAAACACAGACTTCACCGCCCCTCATTCAGCACTACTTGCACACTGGGAATCTTCCAAAGGAAAGTAAAGATTCGGCAAGGCCTGGAAGTTTATACAGAACACTCTTTATTTTCAGGGAATTTGGAAGATAAACTTAGCATGTTGTCAAGACAACTGAGGTTCCCAGGTGAAAATGAAATATACTGTTACTGTTTAACAGAACCAGTGATGGAGGAGTTCCGATGCAGTGGAGTCAGTCCTGGAAAATGCCCGAGACAGCAGCAGGAGAGCTAGCTCCAGGGGTGGTGGATGTGTGTTGCTCCAGTCCTGTGCCTCTAATTAGCTTTGTGATGGAGCTACCCTGTGTTTGAGACATAACACTGTACTTCAACACATGGATATACCTTCTCCTTGGCAATTTTTAATAAACTACAGCTTAGTGTATTGTTTAGAGCATCTGACTGCTGAAGTCTAGTTCTCATTTCAACACCTATAAATGTACTGGAACTGATGCAGGTGCTTCATGTGAGCAGAACTGTAGAGCAGATGTAAAGGTGATCTCTTCTTGGAGGGCCAGAGCACAGCAATAGATTTTCAAAAGACCTGTAATAGCCTTTGGTAGAGCATGGGAATGTGCTCTTGAAGATTTAAAAGTTCTAGTGAATGCAGATGTAGTCCTGTCTCCTAAAGATGTTTCCAACCCTGCATCCATTGAGCAGAGAGCAGCAGCTACTGTCAAAACAAGATGCTTGCTCAGTTCATATGGAGAGGTGTGGAAACCCACAGCTTATTGTTTCAGCTTGCTCCATCTGATGGAAGGTATGCTCAAACAGAGAGAAATATTTGGTGATTGTATTTTTCTGTCGAATCTTGGTAATTACATATTCATAATGTACCAATCAGCTCCACAAAAATCAAGCTGAAAAGCCAACTGGCTGATTTTGGAGGCTGTTTATGTGCCTGGTATAAAATGTGGGGAAGGAAGAAAAGCCCTCAGTGCTGATACACAGTTGCAAAATCTGCTGGGGTGTTTTGGAGTGGTAGTGTCTGGCCTGTGACCTCTTTGCCATGAATAAGGTGATTACATCCATCCCAGTGTCTCCATAGTTTTAAAAGCCCCATTGGTTAGACACACAAAGTCCCACAAAATCACAAAAATGAACACCTGCCATTAAAATTTTTCTGAATGGATAAATTAATTTTAGCTCACAGTTTCAAAAGGACACATTTGATGCCAAATACATATTAAAAATACTCTGAATTAAATCAGACCACTCAGGTCTTGTTAAAAATAATGCAAAAAACCCCTCAGAAAGATAGGGTGTGGTGGGTTGACCCTGGCTGGAGGCCAGGTGCCCCCCAAAGCTGCTCTATCACTGCCCTCCTCAGCTGAGCAGGGGACAGAAAATACAACGAAAGGATCGTGGGTCGACATTAGGACAGGGAGAGATCACTCACCAGTTACCGTCATGGGCAAAACAGAATCGACCTGGGGAAATTAATTTAATTGATTGCCAATCAAATCCAAATAAAGTAATGAGAAAAAAAACCAAATGTTAAAACACCTCCCCCCACCCCTCCCTTCTGCCCAGGCCCAACTTCACTCCCCATTTCTCTCCCTCCTCCCCGCAGCAGCACAGGGGGACGGGGAATGGGGGTTGTGGTCAGTTCATCACACGGTGTCTCTGCTGCTCCTTCCTCCTCAGGGGGAGGACTCCTCACACTCTGCCCCTGCTCCAGCATGGGGTCCCTCCCACAGGAGACAGTTCTCCGCCAACTTCTCCAATGTGAGTCCTTCCCACGGGCTGCAGTTCTTCACCAACTGCTCCTGCATGCGTCCTTCCCATGGGGTGCAGACCTTCAGGAACAGACTGCTCCAGCGTGGGTCCCCCACGGGGTCACAAGTCCTGCCAGCAAACCTGCTCTGGCGTGGGCTCCTCTTTTCAAGAGGCCACAGGTTCTGCCAGGACCCTGCTCCAGTGTGGGCTTCCCACAGGGTCACAGCCCCCTTTGGGCCTCCACCTGCTCTGGCATGGGGTCCTCCACGGGCTGCAGGTGGATATCTGCTCCATCATGGACCTCCATGAGCTGCAGGGGGACAGCCTGCCTCACCATGGCCTTCTCCAGGGGCTGCAGGGGAATCTCTGCTCCGGTGCCTGGAGCACCTCCTCCTCCTCCTCCTGGGTGTCTGCAGGGCTGTTTCTTTCTCATTTTCTCACTCCTCTCTCCAGCTACAATTGATCTTCATAGGTTTTTTTTCCCCTTCTTAACTGTGTTATCTCAGAGGCCCTACCACCATGGCTGATGGGCTCAGCCTTGGCCAGCGGCAGGTCTCTCTTGGAGCCGGCTGGCATTGGCTCTGTCAGACATGGGGGAAGCTTCTAGCAGCTTCTTATAGAAACCACCCCTGTAGCCCTCCCAATTCCAAACCCTTGCCACATAAACCCAATACAGTGGGGAAAATATTGAACAAGCCAAATGGTTTCTCTGTATATAGCTCTGCAGATCCACTGATGAAGGAAATGGTTTTTTCAGCTGCTACTAAAAGCAATTGAGTTGTTTCTAATAGATTATATACCCAGATATTGGCCACAGCAAAGAGATATGGTTCAAGTGAGAAGAATCTGAAGCCTGTTAATTAGGCCTGTAGAGGCGAACTGAATAGAATTATGTGTCTGCTCATAGTCTGTCAGAAACAGGCTACCAGGATTCTCTCTGCAGATGGAGTTCAAGTCAAGTTAACGGTGTTTGTCTTTCTCTACATTTTTATTTGCTCAGTCTGTTTCAGTTCCTTAGCACTTGCTAAAGAGCTGTTGAAAATGTTGACCCAATACTTATATTATAGCTTATTTTCTTTTTTTTCCTGTGTTTAAGCATTACATCTTGATTCTGTGGTTTGGTTTTTTTTCAGAGAGGTAAGTGATTTTCATATAGAAATCATTATATCCAGTATTTCATCCACTATTATATCCAGAATTCTTCATGCACATCAGCATTTGATGGACCATTACCAGAATGTATTTCTGCAGGGAGTCTATTGAATGTTTATGAGAGGACAGATTTTATCCTGATATAATTAGCTTAAAGTGTGTTTCCTCTCTTGCTTTTTTATTTCCATTAGATAATTCTTTTCCCCCATGAACATTTCTTTTCCACTAATAAGCATTTAGTTCAAAAAGACAGAAAAAAACATACTTCATCCATATTTAAAGTGAAGAAAAGTTTATGATGCAGATAAATGACACAGGAATGAAAAATGGCCTGATCTCTGTTTTTACTAGTAACGTGTGTGACTTACATAATTGTCCTCTATTAATACTGATCTCCTAGAAGAAAATTCTGTCTGTAGGAGTATTTTCTAACATGAAATTAAGTGTTTTCTTCAATATTACTATAAAAGGTAATGAGCGTATCTGTCTTATCTTCTTAGTCTCCTTTAAAAGCCCAATTGTTATTTGAGAGGAACTGAGTCTAATTATCACAAAGTCTCTCTCGAACTATTTAAGAATACCAATATAAGAGTAGAGCAAGCAGCCACCTGACCCATAGAGAATCAGTCATAGCTGTGCTATTGTAACAACAGGCTTGAGACTCTTCTCCTGAGAAAAAGGTGAGTATAAGTTATAACAAATCGTTCAGCTTGATAATACAGCAATTAGTGGGAAAGAATCTCAATTGCAGTTTGAACCAGGAATCTTTCTGACTTCCAGTCAAGTAAGTAGCTTGTCACCATCAAGTAAAAGCAGGATAAAATAACTTACTCCTTTTCTGAGGATGTGAAAATACTCAAGAAAAGCTCTGCTCAGTCTGAGTGTTAATGATATTGTTGATAGCTGAAATGTTAGAAGCTGAAATGTTAGAAAAAGCCTATATGAAAAATACAAGTCTGTGGAAAACAAAAATGTGTATAGTTGTTAGAGATGTGAGAGTGCAATAGCAGATATTCTGCTGAGAAAAACTGCTGTAGTTCTGTTGACATCAGCCAACAATTTATTTCTGCCAGAGCTCTCTTCTGTGCTCTTTAAGATTGCCATATTTATTTTCATGTGGCTACTGTAAATCTTTCATGGTTTTATGATTTTTGTGGTCTTGTTGATGGTGGAAAATGCTTCTAAACTGACTTTGGATAAGTGATTGCTTTTGTGTTTTAGGATGTCTTTCTGTATTTATTATCTGCAATATTCTTTTTTAATTCCCTTCTATTTTTCATTTGTCATTTGATCTTAACTACAGCCTGTTTGTTCCTTCCAGTCATCAAAGGTATTTGAATATGTAATGCAGCATAAATATATAGTGGTATGGTCTCTTTCCATATGGTTTTAATTTAATGTCATTAATTTTGCATAAGTCTACTTCTATGGCATTGCTTATATCGTATACTTATGCTATCTTGTAGCTTTCATTTTGAATATAGCTGGACCAAGATCATTACCATTTAAGCTTCTTTTTTAATATTGTTTGAAAATATTTTCTCTATATGCCTATTTTTTACAACCTAGTGAAATAATATACTTCTGGCTTCAGCTTTATAGGAGAGCATTTTGAGCTGCTATTGTTTAAATGTTCGTTTTCCTTTTTGTCTCAAGGGCTTAGTATCTTAAAGAAACACTTCAGCTTTTGCATGGAAATAAATTCCTTCGTGCTTATCCCTGTGCTTCTGTGCAGGAGTTCTTGATGCTTTTCCTTGATACTCTGAAGAGACATCTAATGTATTGTCATGAGTCCTTCCACTGATTATAAAAGTAATACTGTCAGGCAAGAGTGTTTTAGTTTTCAATTTATGCAAATAACTTGGTACATAAGTTAGAAGTTCCTTCCCTGACGGCTACTTACTACCCATAGTGTCTTCCAAAGGACTAGGTATGTTGCAGCTGTATTTTTAAAGTCTAGAACTATTAAAAACCAATAATTTTACTGGCGAGGAAATTGCTAATGCTCAGAAAGTGAAAACTGTCTGTAAATTAGCTGCAAAAGAGAAGAAAAACTGTTCAGATGAGCGTGTTGTAATTTTAGGTCTAAGTGAATCTATTGATGAAATGGAGGTTTAAGAAAAGGTGGGAAAGAGGAATTACACTAATACTTAGGAGATTGTTAGTGAGTATGTTCTGTCTTTTCTACAGCAATATCCAGGAAATACTTCTGTAAACACTGGGGAAAGGACACCACAGATTATAGGTTATTTGCTAAAGCCAAAGAAATTATATGTTAGGAAGCTATTGTGAGAGGTGTTTTCTGAACCAGGCCAACAGAGTGAATTTCTGCAGTTAATTCAATGTTCATAACAAAGGAATCTGTACTAGTAGGTAGTACTTAATTCATCTGAGTGAGACAGTGAAGTCAGTAAAATTCTGGCTGCAGAATTGAATAAAATAACTGAAATCTCTATTAACTATTACTAATCACTTTAAGTATCTAGAGATCTCAGTGTCTGGAATTACTGAAGAATTTGGCAAGTCTCTTCTAAAATCTGCACATAAAATCTGTCTCAGATGGGAAGAATTGGACAGATTTCTAAAGCACTTGGAAAGGTTAAACAAAAGGGTATGTAAGTGGTTTTATTCTGTTATGTCTACCTCAACAATTGATTCTCCTGTGAAGTTATTTGTCCCCTGAAGTCCTTTGGCCTTGTTGACCTTCAAGTAGTAAAATATTTTCTTCACTGGCTTCTCATGGCTGTGGTTTGAATATTAATAATACATGTAAGTCAGGCAGTTTTGCTTGCTCTCTTAAGCAAATGCTACATTCTTCAGCTGTTCCTCAGTAGGGTAAGGGTGCTGTACTCCGGAGTCCTGCTGCTTCACAGTAGTAGTAAAAGTGACATAAAACCGCTGATAAAGGTCTTGGCTGAGAGGCTTGGATGCTTTTGAGGAGACTAATGATTCTGTAACTTCCATAATTTAGGATTGGGAAGATTTGAGCAATTTTGCTCTGACTCTCAGTATTATTTTCTTTTTACAGAATGAAATACAGTAACACTGTTTTTTAATAAAAAGGTCTTTTCACATAGCACATAGTGATGATATTAGTCATACACCATATATAGATGTCACTAGCTACACTGAGTGAAACAGAGCTTGAATTTGTGGATGTGACCTGGTAAATTAATCTCAGAAGCGATGGGTGTTACTGAGAAATTTCAGAGAGATTGGGAATTTTTTCCTGCTTGGTTTCCATTGGAATTTCATAGGTATCAATATGTTCCCATGGGTTTCAGCAAGCCCCTTTTTAATGATGCAATAATATTAATTTGAACAATGTCTATCTAGCTTGATTGATATTTAAGTTTGCAGCTTCATCTGCAACATTCTCATATTGATTTTTATCTTACTTTTCACTGCCTTTTGTGGCACTGTGTTATCAGTGCATGGTAGCATTTTTCCTTTTGTTATGCCTATACAGCTCCTACCTGGTTAGCTGAATTGGTGACAAGGTATAAGTACCATAGCTGAATTGTGCCAAGGAATGCTGTTTTGTTACTGTGATTTTCCTGCTACCTGTGCTCTTTGTTCATGTATGTTTTATCTTACGTTAGCCTCACCTTTCACATTTGTGTGTTTTTTCATATTTACAGCTGGGAATTTATTTACATTTGTTGGTACTCACTGGGGCTTTAGCCTGACTTGAAGAACAGTAGTTTTGAGTGTGGCAGGAAAAGATTGCTATGTTAAAATAATGTATTAATATAATAATTCATTGTATGTACACAAAGTCATATACATTCTGGGTCTGTTTTCATTTTATCCCATATCTGTTGTAATTTGAGAATGAATATAGAAAAATAAAAGGTTTCTGATGAAGGAAAAATGTTTTTCTGAAAAATATTCTGGAAAATATCAATTAAGTTTCTTGAAGAACACAGGTTTAGTCTAAAATAACAACAACAAAACCCTCTTCTGTTGGGAAAAATATTTTTTGTTTTTGTAATGTGATTATTTGTGCTAGTGAATAATGTAAAGGGGTGAAGGGGAGCACACAGATGGATGGATTTAAACAGGAATGATGTTGAAAGAGAGAGGATATGAATGCCATAGTAAGGAAGAATTACATTCACAAAAATGATGGGAACAGCTCTCCTTTCTGTCCAGTAGCCTACTCTAGGTCTGGACATGAGAGACATAGGTTCAAATAACTCCTTTGTGTGAGACAGTTCAAATTTATATCTCTCTCCTTAAAACTCATTGCAGAGTATTGAGGAGCGCAGTGATTACATTTCCAGGGACTTAAGAACATAAATGGCCCCATATTAGGGGCACTTCCTTAGGGTGGGACACTTCAAATGCACTCTCTACCTGACTCAGCAACCCCTGTGTCCCAGTTTATTGGGAAATAAGAAGGAAATATAGTCCTTCTTCCCCATAGTTTTGAATTTATTTTGCTGAGGCAAAATGAGGAAGGTAAAAATGAGGAAAAGATTACGTTCTGTGAGGCGATGATTCAAAGCAGGTGCTGTGTAATAGGAACAGGAATGAATGGAAAGCTTGTAGAAGCTTTACTGCAAGAACTTGGTGTTTACAGTACTCAGCCCCAGGCCTAGCTCTTACTGTGTTTTTCCAGGAGTTGAGATAATGGTGACTCTGTGAAATCCTGCATGTGAAGCAGCTTCGGTTTCAAGAAATGTATTTAAAACTCTATTAGGTGTATATTATTTTTATATCTCCGGGTAGAAGCATGTAGGAAAATGAGGACAGATGGATTCTGCTTGGGTTTATTCTATCCGTATACTGCAGTAGGTCATCCAGAGTGCAGGGGAAAAGTGTCCAAGCAAATTTGTGCTCAGAAAGATCAACGTCTACTGATCAAATCATTACACAGATTTGTAAATGTGATCATTGTGCTGCTGAATGATGTTTCTTTCTCTCTTTCTCACTTTCACTCAGACCTTAAAGCCTTTGCTTTATTTGTATGTTGACTTTTGAACTTTGAAGGATTTTCTTGAAAAAATGGTGCCAGAAGAGGAAGAGAAAAGTAACTAGCAGACCATTTGAGAAGCAGCGGTGGGAGGTAGGATAAGTCATTGCTTCGTAGCTCCCTTGGTAATAGGGTTTACTCTTCAAGGAAAAGAATATAGAGGAATATCTGGACTTGCAAGCATGCATGAAATGACAAGGAAGAGGAGATCTGTGCTACAGTTTTGCCACTAATCCACTGCAATGGATGGAAGAAAGGAGCTCAGTACCAGTGATTTAAAAACCAGTGGCCAAACATCTGCTAAGAGAATGTCTTCTCTTCGTTCCTCACTACTGCTGTTAAAATCTTTTTTTTCCCTAATCAGTAGACCCTAAGTATCAACTGCTTTGTATTTGAAGCAGACTGACAAAATTCTTGCTAATGACACATCTGTTGAAGAATGGCCTTTTCCCTAGACTTGTTGAAACAGAGGTATCAGCTAATACATCTATCTCAATTTCATTTTTTTTTTTTTGCCAAGTCCTTTTGCTGTTCCTTGCAGCAAGTGTTCTGCTTCCAGTTTTCATGCTAAAGGCTATGCTAGCTCTTGATTCCCAATCTTCATCAGTAAAAATGGAAATAAAACTTACATGGCTGTTATTTCAGTATGAGTGGAGTCTGAATCTTATTTCAATCTGAATCTGTTTAGCCTGGAGAAGACTGAGAGGGGATCTTGTCAAGGCTTATAAATGCCTAAAGTGTCAAGAGGATGGGGCCAGCCTCGCTTCAGTGGTGCCCAGTGACAGGATGAGGGGCAGTGGGCACAAACTGGAACACAGGAAGTTCCATCTCAATATGAGGAAAAGCTTCTTCACTCTGAGGGTGCCAGAGCACTGGAACAGGCTGCCCAGAGAGGCTGTGGAGTCTCCTTCTCTGGTGATATTCAAAACCTGCCTGGACACGATCCTGTGCAACCTGCTCTAGGTGATCCTGCTTTGGCAGTGATCTCTAGATGTCTTTTCCAACCCCTACTGTTCTGTGAATCTGTGATTGATTCTGTGAGTGCAGTTGTCCTGCCCCAGTTTGCTGTGAAGGCTGCAAGACACTGGGTGAAAGATAAAACATTAATGTTTTGTTGAAGTACAGGGGGCAAAATTATGTCTTAACATCACTGTAACTGTGTATTCTAGCTGCACATACATTGCAAGAATTTGGCGGGTTTCCACAAAAATGCTAGAAGAGTTAGATCCAAGGTTTTTTAACTTGGAACTAGTTATTTTTTACAGTTAAAAGGGGTATAGCTACTGATATAACCTTCCACTTATTCTAGTCTTAACTGGTAGTTTAGTCCAAACATTTCTGAATGCAGTATAGAAAAGATTTCTCACCTTTGTTTCATCCATCAAACTTCTTGAATTTATTTGAAAATTTCATTTGTACCAATACTTTGGAGATGTTTATCTTATAAAGCTTGTAACTGGCTAACAGTCTCTCAGAATTTGTTTGAGCTCTTGTTAGTGTTGTTCCTTTTTCTGATGGTTGATGGCAATACATTGGAAAGAATTAATGTTGAAGGTAAAGACAAAGGTGCTATAAGATGCTGCTTTTTATACGTATAGAAGAGTTCCTGTTAAGAATAACAATATCCTTTTATGTTCCAGACATGTGTGTGGCAGTTTTGGAGGGATTTTTTTTTTAATTGAAAAATAATTATCTATATGAATGAGTGGTCTGGCTAACAAAAGTTGTTGTCAGTGTTAGGGAGAGTGTTCCAAGTTTTGAAGAGGCAGTGTATTTTGTTTTGGAAGGTTAAAGTCATTAACTGTAAGTCTTTTACGAATGATCCCATTTGAAGAACTGCCAAAATGTAAAGAAGCATATATTCATATGAATGAGGAAAGTAGAAGATATAAGTGCATGATGTACATGCTCTGCAGGATTTAAAATAAGATATGAGGGAGTATTAGAGCATGGAGCTTAACATGAAATACGCCTTAAGGCAGATACAGAGATTAACAGAAGTCACATGATTTTTTTCACCTGCCCAAATCCCTTTATATGCATTGACATTGGTCTTCATTGTTGGTTTTTATCATACTTAATAATAGGAAAATGGTGTGAAAATGACACCCCTGCCGATCTATCCTTTTTATTGATGAAATCAACTCCATCCATTCTGCTTTTTGGAATTATTTTCCATTTAAGGAAGATTTTAATGTGAAGAATCTAGGTGTATTCATAGGTGGGGAGTGATTGTGAAAGTGATTAAATATTAAGACTAATTCATTAAAATGAATCTCCAAATATGTTGATGTGTTACAATCTGAAAACAAACATTTCTTGGAGATGTTAAGGATACTCTGGTGTCAGAGTTAACTCTGGTCAGGGTGGTTTTTATCCTACTACTTCCACCCTGGTTTAAATTTCCTGCCTGTGGCTCTGTTCTTGGATTCTTAAAAAAACCCATCCCAATGCCCTTTCTTCTAATGCTTGTCGCTCCTGTATTGCCTATGCCACAGACCGCAGTGCAGCACACTGGTCCCAGCTGGGCAGCTCAAAATCTAACTGCAGTTGTGTGGAGGTCTGTCAGCTAATTCACTCTATGAGTCCATTTTTGTGCTACATTGTATAGAGTAAAAACATGTATTATTAATATTTTTCAACTCCCTCCCCTGAGTCTTTCTGGAGAAGCAGGATAAACTGGCTGTTCGTCAGGCCCACAACAACTTTAGCATGTTCATTATTAGCCCAGGCACAGATAATTGTTAAGGTGTTGTTTTACACCTGGTTGGAAGCATTGAGTCTCAGTCTTTCAGTTCACTAGTGGATTTACAGAGGAAAGAGGGAGTTCTGTTCCACTGAGATGTGGAATGCTGTTAAGGAAAATAGTGAATTACTGCATTGCAAGCCAACCCCAGAAGTTACCATGTTCTCATGTAGCTTTTAAAATAGTAACAAGAGACAACGCAAGAATCAATGGAGAGAATTGGTGTGCATTCTTGTTTTTCATGCTTTGCTAACAGAATGTATTTAGATTCTCCAGTTGCTTGTATCTTCATTATATGAAGAAATAAGATAATGTTCCTTTAAATTGATTTTTTCAGGGGTCATATAGTAGTATGCAGGATTGCATGTCAAAGTAACACCCATGGTAGAATAGCTTAAAGATTCATTTATGGACCTAAAATAACACATTAATACATCTTCATGCAAATCAAACTGGACTAAATTTTTTAATTTTTTTTTCTCCCCCCCCCCGCCCCGAGATATATATCTGAGTAACAGTAAAAGGTGGTATTTCCTGAGCTCAGGTGATATTTCATCCTGTTGTGCTCTGTTTGCGAATCATTGCATGTACCCTGAATGACTTTGTTAAGAGTTGGATGGCAGCTATAGCTCAGCTTTTTCCTATATTTTTGACCTCCAGTCTACTCATGGGCAACCATTTTCTGGGATTAGAGTCTCCAGTACATGAAAATAAATGACATACACTGTGCAGTGCCTCAGCCAACCCACATCTCTATTTCTTTTGAGATGCAGCATATTTATGCAAAGTGCTGAAAATCTGTATCCAGCAATATGTGGTAATACGTATCAGTGATCTGTTTGATGCAAAGATGAATCACTTGCTGCACAGCCGGTCCAGGCAAACAAAAATCAGTGACATTTCATTTCTAATGGAAATTAAGGAGAATATATTCAGCTGTCAATTTTTTATCACCTGTTAAGTATGCCACAAACAGTGAGTGGACCTATGCTTCACTAATATCAGTTCATATAAAATAAATATAAGATGTGATGACTGAATTAAAAATTTTGCCTTTGTTTTTCTGACTAGTGAATGAGACCTTGCCCGTATGCCCATTATTTCATCACTGGGCATTAACATTACTTAGACATCTTGTCTTGCTGCCATATATTGATTTTACTCAAATAGAAGAGTAGCCCAATAATAAAGAGGTAAGTGCAGGAAAGTATCTTGCTGTATGTATATATCTGCCTTTCTCAACACTAAGACTGACAAGTGGCACAAATGCAATTTTAAAAATCCATCCTTAAAAATAAAAAATTAAAAGTATGGTCTTATTTCAAAGAAGATTATACTTTACTTGCTATGTGTAAATACTGAAATATCTATAATATTTACCATCATTTAAAATTATTTCTCTCTTAGAATAATAAAGTCAATAGAATCATAGAATATTTATGGTTGGAAGGGACATTTAAGGGTCATCTAGTCCAACCCCCCTGCAATAAACAGGGACATCTTCAATTAGATCAGGTTGCTCAAAGCCCCATCCAACTTAACCTTGAACACTTCCAGGGATGTGACATCTACAACCTCTCTGGGCAACCTGTTCCAGTGCCTCACCACCCTCACAGTAAAGAATTTCTTCCTTATGTCTAGTCTAAATCTACCCTCTTTTAGTTTAAAACCCCCATCTTTCTTGCAAGCCCCCTTTAAGTACTGAAAGACTGCAATAAGGTCTCCCCAGAGCCTTCATTTCTCCAGGCTGAACAACCCCAACTCTCAGCCTTTCCTTATAGCAGAGGTGTTCCATCCCTCTGATTGTTTTTGTGGCCCTCCTCTGGACCTGTCTTCAAGTGTGTTCAGTCACTTGAATTTGCTCTGTCACTTCTCTATATATTTAATTTCTTTTTTTTTTTTTTCCCTTGGCTAATTTGATAATCAGAATTTTAAATGCACTAGATGTACCATGTGCATTAGGCTTTTTTATTATAAAACAACTATGGGTTTTCACCTTCTTGGAAATGAGGTCATGAGACCTGCAAATGGGAGTGTTCTGGAGTCTGATGTTTCCATGTAATATGTATACTGTGAAGAGAAAATGGCATCCAGCTACCAATATTTGTCACACAGATGAGCTGACTTATACAGTGAACATTCAGGGGACAAAAATAATTGAATTCAGCTGCTAATTTTGTTTAGATACTCCAAATCTGGGAAAAGACCAGGAACGCTTCCTAACCTAGCTTGCCTACATACAGACCTACAGTTTAGATTTCTTTTTTCAAGTCTTCCGGCTCATTCAGATCTGATAGTTTAGGACATTTTTGTGGAAACTCTCTGAAGGTGCGAGTTTTTCCAATACTCAGATCTACACCTATGCTCCTAAAAGTGTAGTCAATAAAGGTATATATTTTTACCTAATCTTCCTGTAGCTGAACTTTAAAGCAAAAGAATATACATTTATGTGAAAAAATAGTTCAAACATGATAAAACTTTTCATGCTTGCATTTCTGCTTCCAAGCATTTGGGTTTGGTTCATGATCTGTTGGGTGGGCGATATTTTCCACTTAAAAGTGCACCACTGATGTTAGTATGCCACTTCTGCCTGCTCAGTCTTCCTAAATTTCATGTCTATTCGACCTTGTCTGATGTCTGAGTCTTTTTCACTCTCTGAACATCAAAATTGAGACTATATTATCCAGCACACTTCACTATACTTTTGAATGTTACTCTATTCCTACCCTTATTGTTCTTGGCCACTAAATGATGGATTTGACATTGGTATATACCTAGGAAGTTTACAATATGTTCTCAGTTCTTTATTACAGATAACCTAGTTGATATTCTTTATAGCTTGGTTTTATATTACCGGTCTTTGTCTCTTGTAATGTTGATCAAAGCTCACGTCGTAAGGAGGAATACAAGAGAAAAACAACAAAGCGTCAAGGAATCAGCATGGAGGAAGGTGAATACGAGACAGTCATGACTGGCTTGTACTGGCTGACTGTGTTGTGCTTTCCAAAACACTTCACTTGGGTTGATGCTGTGGTGCATTATTGTTTATGCTGGCTTCTGTTTTGACTTTCTGTATAAAGACTTTTGCCATTGATAGTGGTGCTGTTTTTCAAGATGCACAAATCCGTCCTCTGGGAATGGGCTTAGACTTTAGGCTACTAAACAGCTGTCAGTTGAGAATTATTTCAGTCAGCAAATCTCCTTTTCTACAGAAAGACTTTCAAAAAAATGAAAGTCTGGGTCTTTGAAATTCAGTTTCCAATACAGTAAGACTGCCCCATAAATACCAATCATATGTAATCTTGTTTTAGTTACAGATATTTCCACAGTTGAGAAGCATTTATAGCAAGAATAATGCTTTTTAACCAACCTGATTGAATTGAGGCAGTGTGCTATTGTGAATTGCTGGAAAACAGAGAAAACCCAACAATTTATGGCTGGCAAAATGTTTCAGGAACTTTATTGTCCGGCCTTTTACTAATTTAAAAAGTATTTACTCACATCAATCTGTCAGAAGGATTTTCAAGCAAAGATATCCAAACCAAAGCTGGGTTTGTAGAGTCTCAATTGAGTTTGATTCTTTAAAAGATGATTCATGTCCTGGCCCAAATTTATGAGTCTCTTAAATGAGACTGAGGGATAAATTTATGAATCTGATTTTCTCTTGTCTGTTTTTTCAACAGCACTTTTTACAGTGGGAAAAAAGAAAAAGCGGGATTGAAGCTTACAGAATAATTCAGGATTATAAATCATCTTTTGGCATGACTTACAACAGGTGCTTTTCTGCCCACCACCTCCTGTAAATTACTGAGCTGTCAAGCTTCCGTATTTCTGCCTGTGTAAAAATAATTGTAATTGGATGAAATGTGGGCTGCATGAAATGGCAGCAGAATAATTCCATGCTACAGAACTACTACAGTTTTATAGTGGGAGAACTGAATATTATATTAGCTGAATAACATAAACATGAGTTTTCTAGGTAGATTTTTTAATGCATTGGGAGCCTCTCTGAAATGTCTAGAAGACACTGACTTTCCCTCTCTCCCTCACCCCATTCCCAGGTTAGATCAGCCAAGCAGAATGTTGCCTGCAGAGTATTCAGGAGAAATATTTGTTGTGGGTGATCAGAAGCCTGCTCTTGAGGGACAAAGAACCAGAGTCCTCAAGAGGGGGGTGGGAGTCAGATGGGATGGCATGTTAAAATGAATTTCACAGAGAAACTTGAACTCTCTGTGTCCAGCACAGTGAAGCTGTACAAATCTACTCATGTCTTTCATCAGTACTGAACTGTCTGTCCTCCAACATAAACATTAAACCAAAATATTAGCAATAAAAATTCACAGTGAATATCAACGAAATGGTAGGTGCTGACTTCCTTTATTTTCATCTTTCCTACTGGATGTCTGCTCTAACCAGACATTGCATAGTAAATCAAGAATTCTGTGAAAAAACATTTATTTAATTAAATAGTTATTGAGTCTGAAATGTGTCTGTGGTGGAGTGGGAGGGCGAAAAGAGCTGAAGAATAAAGAAATTAACTAAATATAGCAAATAAAGTAGACTCCCTAAAATATAGAGGGAAAAATACAGCAATTGCTTCCTTCACTTTAATGAATAAAAATCATTGAATGTATTTCCAGGCACTGGGCTTGAATGAATTGATTATAAAAACTTACATTCTGAATTTTGCTTAATTTATTATCAGTGAATTATCAATGAGCAGTTTGCTGATTGCTCAGCTGTTTTTGTAGGCATTTGTTAGGGGAAGTAATTTTGCCATGCAAAATGAGCGGGAATTATGCTATATATCCTAAGCACCAGCTACAATCTTCTTATCTGTTAGATACCATAAACAAGCGGGTTACGGAATGTTTTTGTGACAGTGCTCATAACTCCAGATTGCTTGTTTAATAATTTCTGCAAATACATACCAATTATTTGTTAACATCTCATTTTTGAGTGTACAAAATTCAATGTGTGAGCCATTGATGAGTTCTGATTTCACATAAATAAGTCATGATCCCCCAAATCATATTTCTAAAAGCAATAACTGAGTTGATGGGTATTGAAAAGTAGTTTAATCTAAAAGTATGTCTGTCTGTCTGCAGAACAAGGAGAA
Organism: Grus americana; assembly: GCF_028858705.1. Taxonomy (NCBI): domain Eukaryota; kingdom Metazoa; phylum Chordata; class Aves; order Gruiformes; family Gruidae; genus Grus; species Grus americana. The sequence goes on from NC_072891.1 coordinate 65,771,937, forward strand.
CAATTCTGTTACCTTGAGGGTAAAGCAAATTCACACATACCAAAGAAAGACCATAAATGTAAATATAAGAATTAATTAAAAATTACTTACATGTTAACTAAAAATAACCTTGAGTTTTTAATTCCCAGTAAAGTAACATTACAAAAGGTGGCCTAAACCTCAAATGAAAGTATTGAATCAAATTGTCCATTTTTTCATGGTTAGAAAGGAACTCATTAATATTACTGAACCTTACTAGTCTGATTTCCCCAAATATAAAGGAAAAATTCTGAATGATTCTACATACAAAACATTGTAATGTGCAAACATTTTCAGAAGAAAGCCACAGCAAAAAAAGGAAAATCAAGTGGTTTATGTTAAGATTGTTTAGATCAAATTATTTACTTCAATTTTATTTTTTCTAGACTTTTTTAAGAAAAAAACCTGTAAATTTTATTCTGTTTTCTAGCTGCTCTGAAGTAAAGGCAACTAATAAACCTACTACATTGGCTATACTATGCTTGGCTATACTGTCCATTTTCTATGTAATTTCAATTTTTTTCAAATGTTTTTATATTGGCCAATTTGCCTGTTTTACTACAGATATGCATACATGTAGTGTCTTTTATATATTGAAAGAAAAAACCCCCAACCAACCAACAGTGTGGTGTCATTATCTAGCTTTGGCCTATAATAACTCTTTTTACAGGGTTTAGAGAGAGGAAGGGAGACTGCAGCTTTTAAATATAAACAGAAGTTGCCTGTTCTCATGCTGCCTGGGAGACTTGTAGAAATCTGTATTCAGAAAGTAAATCTTTTTGCGTAAGTCAAACTCTGCCAAGAACATTGCATGTTCAGATGGGAGTTGACTCATAATCTGGAACGTGGAACTGTAACACCACAGTTATTTGGAGAGGTTGAAAATTATTTTGGGTCTGGTGCTCAGAGCAAACTATTAAAAGGCCTAAAATAGCATTAATCGTTCATCAGGCATTTTTGTGCTATTTTCAGAACTCCTCAAATTTTATCTCTGAGGATTGTGTGCATTTCCTGTCTTTTAAGATACGGTGTGATAGAAAATAGAGGGCTGTTTTCCACAAGTGAGTGAGGGTTACAATGTCTGCATTACTACATCCCAGTAAGCTTTGGAAATGTAAGACGGTTACCTTTCTGTATAATTTCTGCTGCTGAAGACTGATGTGGGTGGGTCTCAAATACGAGTTCATTCAAATTAAGTGAATAATAAACAAAGACTTGTCCTTAGCTGATGCAATACTAGAGAATGAAGATCTTCAGAAAACATTTGTGTAGTAATAGTTTTTGATGTTTTCTTCCTTCTTCAGGTGATGTCTGAAACTATATGGTATAAATTATATGCAGGCAAATTGTTCTTCAGTCACAGCCTGAACAAAGTAGATGGAAGGAAATGTGATGGTCTGTCTTCTGTTAGTTTTCTTTCCACAACATCCCAAGGATGGTTGGCATTCAGATTGTCTTGGGTGGTGGGTTTGTCCTCTTCTGAGTGCTGTTCAAATCCTTTCTTAACTTTGTTCTGGGAAATTGTACTATTGTCATCACTGTGTAGTGTAAAGTTCCTGCCCTATAGTCCACACCACAAGGTGAGGAATTACCATCTCATGTTATAGACAGAATTTGAAGCACCAAGATGTTTAATGATTTACCCAAAGTCACACAGTGTATCTTTGTAATTGGAGGAAATATGTTTAAAGCCTGAGACTCCTAGAGCATACGTTAAGCAGAAGCCCTCATTATTCATTCTTATTTTCTTTAGTTTTTCTTGCCTGGTTTCTCTACTAAACTGCCAATTGGCATGCAGAGACAGTAAAAATCTGATATTTTAGGCTGAACACAGTGATATTTTGTGTCTAGTTCTTGTTGTGGCCTTCAAAGACATAGCTGGAGCTTCAGTAAGTGGTTCTGGATCTTGGACCAATGTGGGACATTGTTAGAAATGTACCCGGGAAAATGCGCTAAAGGTTATATGGGTATACTGAACCTCTGCTGATGGTAAATTCTTGCCCAGAACATTTGTTTAGACATTGTGGTAAACAGTCAGTAGGGTGAAGGACTGTCAGGTGTGTGAGGGAAAAAAACGCCCAACACCTCAAACATAGCCATGCAAAAGAAAGATAGATGCATTGCATAGATTTCCATTTTGAAATCTGGGCTAGTTTGGATTTAGAATTTAAAAATAACATGCTAAAAATTATCTCTGAACAGGAAAGAGTAGGTAAGAAACTCCAGGGAAGGCTGCTTTGTGGTCTTTCTCAGTGATGGAAGTTAGACAAGCTGAGCAAAACTGACAAAACTGACAATAATCCTACAAATGCTTATCTTAAACCCCCTTGTTGTCTGTATTGTCCCACCAAGCTGTTGTTGAGACAAAAAAGAGTGCTGAAATCAAGGACTTACAGACCACGATGAGAAGACGACAGTCAAAGAAATGCTCAAATAGTTGCATTAATACCACAAGGATGTCCAAGTAATCATTTGAGGTTTCTCTGTCACAATTACTTATACTAGAACTAGATGTGCTTTCCAGAAAATGCTACAAGATAATTACTTTTGCTAGTCTTCTGACCATTCTGCTTTCTGGAAATGGAATGTATTTGATTCTTTTTTTGCCTATTACCTTCTATGAAGGGAAATCTGACTCTAGCAATAATAAATAGTGACCACATGATGCTATTTTAATCAATTAGAAAGAAAGATGCAGAAAAAATGGTTTCCAGGACATACATATCCACTAGACCACAAACATGATAGTCTGAACATTGGGGAAAAAAAATATTATTTTGTGACTAGACAAAAATAGTATACGTTCGTTGCTATTGGTAAGCTAGACAACCTGATTCAGTAGGTAACATAAGATGAGGGACTGATAGTTGTTGACTTTCCATGTCAGCAAGTACAGGGCCCTCACTAATAAATGAGGAGAGAATGTCAACTGTGTTGGCAGGAAATGGCCAGTCATACAGATGACAGCCAGTCTTGGCAAGGAATATATGTAATGGTTTGGTATTGCAAGCTGTTTGTAGTTAGCATTACCAAAGCTGCCAGCCAATTGCCTCATAAGGTCTGCTGACAGGCAGTAATCTAATCTGGCCTCCCATTTGTTCTATGTTTTTATCTCCTAAGCACAACTTCATCGTTCCTGTGGTTGACTTGTATGCTATTTGAAATCTGAACATTGCATTCAATCTCGTGGATGCAAGAATAGCAGAGGTGTTATAACCAAAATCATATAGAGCTGGGCCTCTGGCAACAATTTTTTCATGAATTTGTGTTCAGATTTCAAAATAAACTTCCTATACAAGGGGAAAGAAATGTGATTGCATTATTTTTGCCATAAAGGTTCTGAAAGTTTCAGGCTGAAGTTTAAAAGTAGGAAAGTTTTCCATCATAACCAAATTCTAAATAGACATCAGAGATAGACTGCAGGAGGAAACTTTGAGTCTGTAATTCTGTAATTGCAGGTGCAGTGGAAAACAGATTTGAGGTTATTGGCTTGATCAGGGAACAGAAATGTGTCATATGAGTTGCGCTTGAACAAAGTATCTTACATAGGAAATAATTTTAAGTAAGATTCTACAAGATATGATCAGATTTACTGGTTTTATTTCAGGTTATTTGTTGAAAATCTGTTGGCTTAAGATTTATCAGCGAAGATGGCTTTGGTTTACTTGAAAATAATTATTTCTGCTAAAGAAGTAGTATTGATCTACTATGCCTTTATTCATATAAAGTGAGGGCGGTGTAGTGGGAAAGGTCCTAAACTGGCTTCCTGTATTTACTCCTCCAGAAGCTTCCTGTGTGTTGATGGCATATTTGGTTAGGACTAGGTCAGGAAAAGTATTGTGTATAAAAAAATGTTTCTAACAAATTTTAGCTGCCTATGCCTAGCAATTCGGTTCTCACAGCAGCCAGCTGAGTAGAGCCAAGATTGTAACTGCCAGTTTTTTCAGATGTTAATTTCCCCTGCCACAGCACTTCTGGCCCTGCACATGTGCCCAGATGTGATTTGCTCCTGCCAGCATGTAGCAGCTTGGCATTCATGCCAGCGTCCCACTGGCATCCCAGATCAGGCATTGTGTAACTATTCAATGCGAAATGGAATGGGCTTGACTGGTTTGTTGTGCTTACCTGTCACCAAATTGTCTTTATGTTGGTGGGGAAGATGTTTTTCCAGGAGGTGGGAAAGGCAGGATCATTTTTGTCATGAAGTGAAGGCAACCGACTTTGGGTTTTCTCCACTTCCCTTCGAAGTGGTGTTACGAGATCCACACCCAAGTGCTGGTCACATACCTTCTGCAGGGCTGTGCCTTCCTTCCACCCTGAGGTCCCCTGAGCGTTCCACTCCCTGTTGCACCCACAGAGTCTTATCCTCCTGGTCTTTCTGCCTTTCTTTCATAATGACACAAAATCAAGGGATAGAAATGTCTTAACTGTGGTTTTGTGAAAACAGAGATTGTGAAAAAATTCATGTCTTTAACAGTAGGCACCTGTCTATCAAAATGTAACTTTGTTCTCATTTGTCTACATTTCTCAAGGCTGCCAGGACATATTTTTTTTCTTGCGTGAGCATGGCTAATAAAGGTGTTCAACCTTGGGAAGTGTTTTTCCTCTAGTGTCAGGGAACTGCTAAGAAATCTGAATGTGTTATGCAGAACCAGTAATTTTTAAAACATTGCTGGTAACACAGCTTATGACAGGGTTCTTTTTCTTGGCCTGGAAAGATCAAGAATCAATTGAGTGAAGCCTCTGGGCATCAAGGAAAAAAATCTTGGTATGTTTTCTGACAGCACAAATCCTCAGGCAACATAATACATTTGCCAGCCCCCTCCCAAAATATACAGATAAAATGATGTCCCAAGTTCAATTTTGAAAAATAAATAAATAAAAAAAAATCTTATGAACAGTTTATATATAAACACCAGAACTTAAATTATTTAATAAAATAATTTTAACAAGTAAATCAAAGTATGAAACTACCCATAACCAGTGTGCCTCCTTATCTTTTGCCAAGCTATCACTATTGACTAACTTAGTAGGATAATACGCAGCAATTTTAATGCAAATTGCAAATCAATATCCACATTTTTTCCTTTAATTATTTAGTGCCAGGTATCACATGGACATTGAAGGATCTAAGCAGCCATTCACAGTGAAGAGCTGAGGAAGAAAATGCAGTCAGCACTAGATAAAAGTAAAGTTTATTCATTCTCTGATGGGAAAAGAAGTGTAAATGGTATTTGATGCTTTGGAGACAGGAGAGAAAATGAGGCCAACTAATTGTGTTCTGCTCTCATGGATTTACTAATTGTATTGTGAAATATGGATTAGGACAGTGTCATCCATGAAAATAATGTATTTTTTATGCAAACTCCTGAGGAAGTCTGTTTTGCAATCTTCTTGCAGTACTGGAAGGATAATTAGATAAGCAGTTGACATAATGCTATTTGATCTATTTATATTATTCCCCCCCCTTTTTTTCCCTTACAGCTGTTTTTTCTGTTTTCATTGCTAATGCAGGTGGTGTTTGATCCTTCTTGAAAGGATGGCACACCTCTCACCTCTTCAATAGAGTGTCTGCAACTTCTGCTGCTTCTGTAGCACTTGCTGAACTCTTCTCTTGCATGTCTCCTTGTTCTGCAAGATCTAGTGGAAGCCAGACATTGAAGAGGAATTTTGCTTGCAACATCCAGAGCTCCACTTTTTAGTAGCCTCTTAAAATAAATAAATTAAACCTTCCTTTGTCTAATCCAAAACATATGTTTCCCTATAGGAATTTTTTATGTTCAGAATTTGTCCCTCTTTTCTTAGCTCAAAGGGAAAGGCAAATGTCACCCAAGCCCAAAAGGACTTACCCACATCACAGATCTATTGTTAAAAGTACATCAGAATTTCTCAATAATAAAATGCCAGAAATGGAAGCATTAAGATGAAATATGGATATGCGAGTGTGTTTTTGTCCCTTTGTGCCTGTAGGTTTTTTCCCAATCAATAAAAATGTCAACAACAAAAAAAGTATGTGTTTGATTGGAGAAATGTGTTCCTCTTAAACACTTAAAGAAGCAATAGTGCTTTGTAATATTCTGTCGGTTTTGCTGGCTAAAAAGGAATTCCAAGTCAACACAGCTGTTCTGGCTTAATACATGCACTCATAAACCTTTTTGAGAAATGCCAGTATTTTGTCTAGAACTTGATGTGTTCACACATGACACCCAGAATGAGAATTATACATGGAGAACAGGAGAGAGTGAGAAGGGGCAGGGAGGGAAGGAAGAAAAGTCTACCAAAATGGAATTGTATTTTCTTTACCGATTAGTGGTCTGCTTTTCGTCTACTTAAATTATTTTCATCTCATTTGAGGTTATAGAGTATGATCTACCACAGCTATGAAATTGAGATGATGTAAAACCCCAGTGGGAAAGGCACTTTTGGTATGAAAGTTTTCCAACAAATAGACTTGGAAAAGTAACTGAACACATTTTTCTTCCCATACTTCATGCTTGGGGGAAAAAATCAGACCCAAAATCAGTCAAAATGTAATAGTTCATGAAAATGAATTATAAATTTCAGGGGAAAAAGTTTCTATTTTCCATTACATGAAAACCAGAATGGGTTGGATCTAAAAATCGCTGAGTAGTTCTTCCAAGCAGTGCAGGCTAATGCACATGCTTATGTTTGTACCCTGACTGCAGTAAAGCATTATCTGTGATTTTTGGCAAGATTTTTTTTTTATTATGATGCAATCATTCTCCCAAATGCCAGTGCAAACCTAGTTTCATGCAGGAGACAATAGGACAAGGGTAGTTACTTAAATTAGGAACAGGTTGAACCTAATTAATCTCTCTTTGTTGACTACTCTAAGGATAGTAGAATTAACACCAAGGTCCGCAGCACATAATGGATCAGCTTAGACTTCTGAATTATTCTTTGCATAGTATTAATGTCATTTATTTAAGTCTTAATTTCCATACAATGAAGCTACTAACAGCATTGTTGTGGTGGGTTGAGCCTGGCTGGGGGCCAGGTGCCCACCAGAGCCGCTCTCTCACTCCCCTCCTTCACTAGACAGGGGAGAAAAGGCATAACGAAATGCTTGTAGGTCGAGATAAGGACAGGGAGAGATCACTCACTAGTTGTTGTCACGAGCAAAACAGACCAAACTTAGAGAGGGAATTCATCTAATTTATTACTAGGCAAAACAGAGTAGAGGAATGAGAAAATAAAATCAAATCTTAAAACACCTCCCCCCACCCCTCCCATCTTCCCGGGCTCGACTTCACTCCCAGCTTCAACCTTCCCCCCCTCAGTGGCACAGGGGGACGGGGAATGGGGGTTGCGGTCAGTTCATCTCATGGTGTTGCTGCCACTTCTTCATCCTCAGGGGGAGGACTCCTCTCATCGTTCCCCTGCTCCAGCATGGAGTCCCTCTCACGGGGTGCAGACCCTCAGGAGCAAACTGCTCCAGCGTGGGGTCCCCCACAGGGTCACAAGTCCTGCCAGCAAACCTGCCCTGACGTGGGCTCCCCTCTTCACGGGTCCACCAGTCTGGCCAGGAACTTGCTCCAGCGTGGGCTTCCCACGGGCCACAGCCTCCTTCAGGTGCCTCCACCTGCTCCGGTGTGGGGTCCTCCACGGGCTGCAGGTGGAATCGCTACACCCCCTCATCCTTCCTCCATGGGCTGCAGGGGGACAGCCTGCTTCACCATGGTCTTCACCACGGGCTGCAGGGGGATCTGTGCTCCGGCGCCTGGAGCACCTCCTCCCCCTCCTTCTGCACTGACCTTGGTGTCTGCAGAGTTTCTTACATCTTCTCACTCCTCTCTCCGGCTGCAAAAGCTCTCTCTCTCAAAGTGTTTTTCTTCTTCTTAAATATGTTATCACAGAGGCGCTGATTGGCTTGGCCTTGGCCAGCGGTGGGTCTGTCTTAGAGCCAGCTGGCATTGGCTCTATCAGACACAGGGGGAGCTTCTAGCAGCTTCTCACAGCAGCCACCCCTGTAGCCCCCCCGCTACCAAAACCTTGCCACGCAAACCCAACACATTAAAACGCATCTGTGCAGAGATAGATTTGGATTTTATTTTCAAAGTGATCAAAATACACTTATGTCTCACCTTAAAAGTGAAAAATTGAATGCTTACAGGTTTTAGGCCTCTCAATTTCCCTTGAAAACGGCTAATCATTTAAAAGAAGAAAAAAGGGTGAGAGAAGTTGTCAAAACAATTCAAACTGTAAGGCACATTGTGACAGACTTTGATGAGTTTCAGAAAGTGATACAAACCAGTCCCTGGTCATTGTGTGATTTTGACCTTCTATTTATCCATCATGTTGTCCAACATTTGTTGCTAGCTTCCCCATTGAGAGAGAATTCGGAGGTCCAAGTTGTGTTAAAACTCTTGATCTTCTGACCTCAAGTATTGAACTAAATTATCTATAAATGAAGAATGAGTTCAGAGGCTTGGGGGCCAGCTTTCAGTTTTTCAAACTGAATTCAGGGAATTGAGCAAGAAGATTTTGGCACAGTTCCATCACAACATGGAGTTTGAATTCAGAGCTAACTCAAAATACCATATTTTGATGATGGCATGATGCTGTTGAAGTAAAAATCAATATGCTCTTTAAAAGCAACCAAAAAACCCACCACCACTACCACAACTTACAGTATTTCTTACAGTATCTGGCCCACAAGGTCTAATTTTCCCAGGTTGTTACAAATTAAACTGCTGAGCTGAATCTGATGTGGCAGAGTATTTTTTTCCTTAGAGAAGGCAACAGGGTGCCTCTTCCAAAAGTATGTTGTGCTCTTATGGCTGAATGAAACCACTTGCTTTAATTTGGTCAGCCCTGAAATGGTCAGGCAGTTGAACTAGATGATTGCTGTAGGTCCCTTCCAACTGAAATAGCTCTTCTCTTCTCTTCTCTTCTCTTCTCTTCTCTTCTCTTCTCTTCTCTTCTCTTCTCTTCTCTTCTCTTCTCTTCTCTTCTCTTCTCTTCTCTTCTCTTCTCTTCTCTCCTCTCCTCTCCTCTCCTCTCCTCTCCTCTCCTCTCCTCTCCTCTCCTCTCCTCTCCTCTCCTCTCCTCTCCTCTCTCCTCTCTCCTCTCTCCTCTCCTCTCTCCTCTCTCCTCTCTCCTCTCTCCTCTCTCCCCTCTCCTCTCTCCTCTCCTCCTCTCGTCTCCTCTCCTCTCTCCTCTCTCCTCTCTCCTCTCTCCTCTCTCCTCTCTCCTCTCTCCTCTCCTCTCTCCTCTCTCCTCTCTCCTCTCCTCTCCTCTCCTCTCCTCTCCTCTCCTCTCCTCTCCTCTCCCCTCCCCTTCCCTTCCCCTTCCCTTCCCTTCCCTTCCCTTCCCTTCCCTTCCCTTCCCTTCCCTTCCCTTCCCTTCTTTTCTCTTCTTTTCTCTTCTTTTCTCTTCTTTTCTCTTCTTTTCTCTTCTTTTCTCTTCTTTTCTCTTCTTTTCTCTTCTTTTCTCTTCTTTTCTCTTCTTTTCTCTTCTTTTCTCTTCTTTTCTCTTCTTTTCTCTTCTTTTCTCTTCTTTTCTCTTCTTTTCTCTTCTTTCCTTTCCTTTCCTTTCCTTTCCTTTCCTTTCCTTTCCTTTCCTTTCCTTTCCTTTCCTTTCCTTTCCTTTCCTTTCCTTTCCTTTCCTTTCCTTTCCTTTCCTTTCCTTTCCTTTCCTTTCCTTTCCTTTCCTTTCCTTTCCTTTCCTTTCCTTTCCTTTCCTTTCCTTTCCTTTCCTTTCCTTTCCTTTCCTTTCCTTTCCTTTCCTTTCCTTTCCTTTCCTTTCCTTTCCTTTCCTTTCCTTTCCTTTCCTTTCCTTTCCTTTCCTTTCCTTTCCTTTCCTTTCCTTTCCTTTCCTTTCCTTTCCTTTCCTTTCCTTTCCTTTCCTTTCCTTTCCTTTCCTTTCCTTTCCTTTCCTTTCCTTTCCTTTCCTTTCCTTTCCTTTCCTTTCCTTTCCTTTCCTCTCCTCTCCTCTCCTCTCCTCTCCTCTCCTCTCCTCTCCTCTCCTCTCCTCTCCTCTCCTCTCCTCTCCTCTCCTCTCCTCTCCTCTCCTCTCCTCTCCTCTCCTCTCCTTTCCTTTCCTTTCCTTTCCTTTCCTTTCCTTTCCTTTCCTTTCCTTTCCTTTCCTTTCCTTTCCTTTCCTCTTCTCTTCTCTCTTCTCTTCTCTTCTCTTCTCTTCTCTTCTCTTCTCTTCTCTTCTCTTCTCTTCTCTTCTCTTCTCTTCTCTTCTCTTCTCTTCCATTCCATTCCATTCCATTCCATTCCATTCCATTCCATTCCATTCCATTCCATTCTATTCTATTCTATTCTATTCTATTCTATTCTATTCTATTCTATTCTATTTAAGGTGTTTGAGTGGTGTTAGGAAGTAAACTTTGGAGAGCATGAATATTTCCCTAATATGAATGGGAAGCAATAACATTTTAACATGTTATAAACCAGTAGAAATAGAAAAACCTGATCAGTATGCATCATTCCTTCCATATTTTTTTTCTGACTTAGAGACTTTAATTCAGCCAGCTTTGTGACATGCTCAGTTCTGCCAGGATTTACATTTATTAGGTTTATGTTGTCTTAATGCCAACCTAGTGCAGATGACTATACTGGATATATTAATAAAAACATAATACTCAGCACAAAGGACATGTAAAATATCTGTAGTGGTCTGTATGTAGTTAGAGCTGAAGGTATCCAAAGGAGAAGGCAGGAGTTTGACATCTTCCACTGGGAGTGCATTTCCTTTACACAGTAATAAATTTATTTATTATATTCATTAGATTAGTGGTTCTTCTACAGCTGTCAGGGGATAAATGAACATTCACTTATGACTTTTTTCCTCTTACTGGGAGGAAAATTGAGAGAATGTTGATTGTTGGTAAGGTAATTTAGACTGGAACTGCATTGTACAGCATTGGTGACTAATTACTGACATTTTAAATGTTTCTAATAAGAGGTTAACTTTTCCATTATTTTCCTCAATATGTCACATAAGGTAAGCATGCAGTAAATGTTACATCTGTTTCCATCATTAGCTAGGAGATTTGTTCTTTTATGAGTTGGTGTTTTGCATAGGAAAGAGTGAACAATTGCAAAATAGAAGGACTTTTCTGTAGTTTGCAAATGTCTGAAGGCAGTTCTGATTAGTTCTGGATTCTTTTGAACCTCCATCATTTGACACACCTCAGACCTTTAATTCAACCATTTGTCAGACTCGATGGAACATCAAACAATCAATCAGACAAAAATACATGAAAAACACATGTTTAAAAAAGCATCCACATGTGCAAAAAACTCCTTTAATGGAGCTTGTGTCTTCTGTAAGCCCAAATGAAATTTCTAGGTTTTATATATTTCCAGTGCAATATCATATTCAAATCTGTGATAAAAAATTGGTAAACAACCAAAAATTTAATAAAGATGTATATTGGACATGACATACTGTATTAATTTAAAAATTCAGGTTTTATTGATTTCAGTTGTCTCCTTCCTCTTTTTCCCCCATCTGAACTTTGAAAAGGGCACTTTTGACCTTTTATTTGTGCCCATTCAACACTTTTGTGTAAATTAATTGCATATGTACATTTCTGCATGCTTTTTGCATGTAGCTGATGGGATGTAAATCTGGGATAGCTCTTTTGTGTTTTCATAAGGATGGGATTTTAGAAATGCAGCCTCGGTGCAGGAAATGCATTTAACTGCAAACTGCTTGATTTCTATATATGCAACTTGGAGGTAATGCTTTTAAAATTTGATGTTGATTCTGTATGGAAAAAGTGTGCAAAGTATATTGATAACTCATTCCTCCCAAATTATTTTGGAGGAGCTTGCTTATTTGTATTATTCAGTCTTCTGTAAAGTGGATCTTTTATTATGTAGGTAGGTGATCAGGTAAGGGGGAATCTTTGTATCATTTGCAAAGGTAGAACCTGCATTCTGAAAATGCCTTGCCTTGTTCCTTTTCTTCCCTCCCTACAGCTCATTAAAAATATCCCATGTTTTATCACCTAACTGAAATTTGCAACTATAATCCTCTTGGAATCTGTGATTTGTATTTTTTTCTCGGGGGTGTGGAAATGCTGCAGAACTTGTGTTGTGGTGGTGTTCTCTCCTCCTGCCCTTCTCCTCCCCAGAGTCTGCAGAGCTGAGAATGCAGAGAACTGTAGGGCTTGCTGTGATTTTGAAAATTTCACACTCTATTGAAGTTCATATGGAAATATATTATATCATTATTAGATTGTTTGCTATTATAAGATTGTTTTCGACCTTAGTCCACTCAAAATAAAGCACATTAAAAGAATATTTTAACTACAAAGTCATGTGATCAGATATTAGGAAACATTACTCCGAGGGTCATGTAAATATATATTCCTATGCTTGTTGAACTGTTTTGTCCTTTATAAAAAAATTCTTTCAGATTCATCTGAGAAAATGTTGTTTCCTAGCACTGAAACATTTTAAGAGTAGCGGTTTAAGTCTGACAAAATATGCAGGTGAAAAAAAAATGGGGTAATGAAGATTGGAGAACAGAGGAGCCAAGTAAAGGTGTTTGAATGAAATTCATTCGTAGACATAAAAGGTGTCATGGAAGCACACTACAGGTCTTTGTGTATTTAAATCAATGCAAAGTTTTGTTTTCTGGATGTGTTTGATTTATGTGAATCTGATTGCCAGAGAGCAGGAGAATCCTTGTGAACTTGTGAAAAAAGAAATAGGTATTTTGGACTGAAACTGAATGTCTGTTCTGTGTTTAAAAGAATGTAAAATATTAATGTATACACAAAACTTCAAAACACAGAAAGAAATTAACAGTTGAAGAAATACCTACAACATTTTATAGCAATTTATTACTTTGTTTGATCATGCATTATTTTAACCAGGATTATTTTGATTGCCAAGTCCAAGCTATATTTAATATTAAAAGAGAAAATAATTTGATTTGCAGTATATTTTGTGTCTTACATGAAATTGGAGATTTAGTCAGGATTTAAAGTTGAATTTACTGCATTTTTTTTTTTTCTCAGAGGAATTAGATGAATTTTGCCATTAGGAAAAAAAAAAACAAAACATCAAAACAGCTTTATTTAAAAAAAAAATTAAACAAAGATCTTTTACTTCTTTTGCAGCTGCTAATTCATCAAACCTTATCTTTGCACACAAGCTTTGGCCATAAAAATAGTCATTTCCTTTATCCATCATGTCATATTTTAGGACAGGCTAAAAATAACACAATGCAAGGCAGGATATTGCCACGGTGAAAACATCTTGCATTTCCAACATTTGGAATATATTAACCTTGCAGGCTCCTTTCCTTGCAAAGATGTGCTGGTTTCCCTAATCTCAGAGCTATTAGAAGAACTGCACCCAAGCTTGGTTACCAGAATAACAGAAATACTGCTTCATGATCTTGGAATTTCTTATTGCAATTGCTGTAACTTCACATGTCTTCTGGTTGTTTTTTTTGTTTGGGTTTGGGGTTTTTCTGTGGTTGTTTTTTTTTTTTTTTCTTCACAATAGCAAGTACTGATTGGCTTTGTTCTAGAAAAGTCATTGTGTTCCACTCTGAAATATTTGTAAAGCTGGCTTTAATTATTTAAAAACCCAAAATACACCCCCCCCCAAATTATCCATGGCAGTGGAAAATTTTCACCAGCCAGAGGTAAATATCCTGAGACTAAATGTATTATTATAAAACAATCTTGGAGCAGAAAAGTTTTGTAGAAGCGAGAAAAAGAAAAATTGCAGAGAAGAAAGAAAAGTTGCAGAGAAGAAAATAAATAAAAATTGTAGACAAGCAAGACCTCTTACTTAGCTGCATTCTGAAACTCTTACTGAGGCAGTGCTGGTTGGGAGAGTTTATATCGGTTAGAGGTGGGGATCACATTCTTATGTGTTTGGTCTTTATCTCAGCTTTGCATTTTGCTGACAGTCACCTCACAAAAATCACTTACTGACTGCTGTCTTTTAGCTGTCTGCTGCACCCATCTGAAAGGCAACCGAAGCTTTTTTGCAGCTCAATTAGACTGAATGGAGCTTTGCCCTTTTTATGATTTCATCTTTGAATCTCAAAGGATATTAAGGGTCCTCTGTGTGTCCACTTAGAAGAGAATTTTCATGTGTGTTAACTTTACACAATGATGTAGGTGAGAAAATAGGTGAATTTGAATATTTTGTTCCAGAGCATCACTAATATGAGGTAAATTTATTTCTTCTCTGTGAATCTCTTTGCCATGATAATCTACATCATGCACCCAGGAGGAGGCGTTGAGTACCCCAAAAGCTGATCTAGCAATGTCTTTAACTCATGACCGCTGAACAGAAAGATATAACTTGAGAACTATAGAAGTAATCCATAGCAGTGAAGAACTAGAGGGCAAACAGAGCTTGTCTAATACTTTAGTAATAGTTAAGTGCCGCAGGAATTTGTTCAACAGAAATGGATAATATTGTTAGAAATGATCTGTAGGATATCACTCTAGAAAACTACATTTAAAATTAAGAGCTGTGCAAAGCAAATCTTTTGTCTCCATTTTCCTTACTAATGTGTAAATTGCTGTCAGACTGGCCCTTTGCATAGTAAGACATCTAGTAAACAACATTATGATCTACTCTCCTGCTTGAAGGTCTGGAGGTGAGACTAGAGCTTGATTATGGACTGGAAGATAAAACAAGCACTCATTGCTTAATTTCAGTGCATATATCCTTTTATTGAGGGCTTGATTCATCAGCTCTTCTGGGCATTTGTTGTTCTATTGGTAATGGGTTGTTTTGTGGGGAACTAGAAAAGGAGAGAGAAGAAATTCTATCCTCTAAACTTATATAAAGCATATACGCTCAAATTATATTGTGTTGTAGCTGTACTTCACAGACCACACACATCAAAGGACTTTCTGTTGTAGCCACTGCAGCTTACCTTGCAGCTCCTCATTTCATGCTGATCTTTCACAGTCAGGCCTAACTTATTTACGCTGTATTTAATGACATGCAATACCTCATTTCTGAACAGATGCAAGCAGGCAGCAAATTGGAAATACAAGCTAAAGAGATACAGGTGGGTGTTATCACATAAACAGAATTTGGTTTTCTGAAATTACAATTATGACACCCCGGATGATCTCTGATCCTACCATATTATGATATGACAGATGTATATTGCCGTGATTTCTCTAGTGATGCTCACTGTTGCTTCCTTGTCAGCTTTAATAGCAAAGCAACTGGACAGACTAAATTGAAATGATTTATCCTCTATGAATGTTGTAGTCAAAGCATGCTGTCACAGTAACAAGTTATGCTTTCTCCTGCGGTGAAGTTAGCATGCACAACAGGCTTTTTCTGCTTGGAACCACATCATGTTTCATGGTGTCACTGATATTATTATGTTTTACAGAATGACTTTCATGAGGTCACTCCCTCTGCCCTGCTCTCTTCCTTCTGCATCCTTATTTGTTCAGTTAATCAAGGACAAATATTATTCCATAAGGTCTCATCTCTTTCTTGCTAAAAGGATCTTTTTCAAGAGTCAAGTAAATGCTCTACATGAGCAGATCTTATGTTTCTTTGTCCCTAAAATGATTTATCTGGAGAAGCAAAGACCACTCTTTGTGTTCCCTGAAAGTGATCATAGGGCAGGGAAGGTATTGCTGGTGGATGGAGAGGAATGCGGAATTTGAGAACAAACTGTTTCACCTCACTGTTTTATTTTTGAATTCTATCCCTATTTGCAGTCCTTTTTTTTTCTGGAGTTTGAGGGATTTAATTTCTTAAATTAATGCATATGCTTATTGCATGTATTATATGGAGGTAACTTTCTGTGATGACTTCTAGCTGCAGCAGTGATATAAAAATGTCCTTTTCTTGTTGCTAGAAAAACAAACTCATTCAGGAATCTTTGAATTATTTATGTAGGAAGTTTAGAACACTATGTGAGAAAGTGAGAAAAAGCTTCCACTGACCCCTCTGAGGTGAGTATGTCACCAGTTTGTTCTTTAACAAAGAAATATTTTTAAAAGAGTGCATTTTTAAAGGAAGATACTAAAAAATAAAATAAATACATTACCAAGTTGAGATCAAACAGGGAGATGTGAAGTAGGCACTAATTATACCTGTAGTGACTTTGTGAAATGTGCTTCCGTGGTAACACACCTGAAAGTAATGTTTTCTTCCAAACCATTAATGAAAATAAGAATCAAACACAATAGCATAATGCATCTCCACAGTATTTGATGACAGTTCTAGCCACCTGGCACCATCTCAGTAAATGACATACCTGCTGATAGACAGTGCGTGAATGGCTCCTTATCTCTTAATGAGTTAGTCTGAATCATTGAGTTATCGCATAAACCTACCCATCTCCTTTTGGTTGTATTGCAGATGTTTACCTAGTGGGAAGAACATTTGTTGCTGTGAATCTAGGGCAGAGAAAGGTGATTCCTGAAAGCCTGAGAAAAGTAATGCAGAGCTGCAAGGGGTGCATTTCAGGTGCAGCTCCCCGATTCTACAGTGCTTCACCGCGGTTGCCCCAGCTCAGACCCTGCTGGGGATGCTGCTTCTCACAGGTCCCGGATTTAGTGACTACTAAACTTTTTTACAATCAATAGGAGAGATGGGGTTTGGCATATCTAAAATTAGGGCCTTTAAGAATTAAGTATCTCAGTGTTTAGTACCATGTAGTACTACTTCTGTGGGTTTCAGCCTGGGAGCATTACTGAAACAGAATATACGTACAATTCACTCTACACCCAACTGAATGTGAGAACAGCTGCCTTTCAAGATCAGGTGGTGAAGTGCTAAAAAGAAATAGTTGGATCATGATAAACAGAACGTTGCAGAACAAACCACCTATGTATCTGAACCCATTTAAACTAGTCAAGATACTTCTGTGTTTTAACGTTCTTGAAAGATGATGACCCTGTTTAGTTTAATTTGTTTTCCATTCAGCAGCACACTTCTGCTTGCAGACAGAAGATATTTTGCTCTGTATTTATGCTTTCATTTTTAATAGCATCCATTTACTAATTTCATACAGGTTTACCTAGAAGTGTGCCCAGAGGGTAAAATCCCTAACTAATTGTTACTAGCATTTGCAATGCCTGATTAACTCGTAATGATATATTAGTAAGGCCATCATTTGATATTAGGATTGACATAAAGGAAGAAGAGTGAGTGACGTAATTTTTATAAAAGCCTGTTTATTTGCAAATGGAATCGGAGGCCACTGTGAGCAGTATTTCTTCATTGTATTTCTTCTGCAAGAAGAGACTAAATTCTACTTGCTTTTCTACTGCATAGTTTCATTCATCTCTGAACTGAACTGTATGATTTGCATACAAATGTCTTGTAAATTTGGTTTGTTATAGAAAACGGAACGACAATGTGTCATGGTGCCTAAGTAATTTTTTTGCCTGTTTATATTCATAAAACATAATTATTCAGCTATAAATATTTAGTGGCAGTACTATTTTATGTACTGGTAGCATAATGGAATCATTAAATATTTTAACAGAACTCAAATTTACCAAGTTGAAATTACTAATAAGGACAAAGAATAAAAGTCTAGTAACTATATGTAATGCACAGCAACATATTTAAAGCAGAGGTTGTATGTTTGGTGAGATAGTTGCAAGTTAGTATTTTATTTGCAATGTTGTCCTACAACACTGTGGTGTGTTTGTAGTGTGTATGGGGCTTGCAACAGAGATAAAAGACAATACCTTTTCCTTACAAAGTGAAAAAATCTGTGAATCATGAAGTAATACAAGCAAGGTGTAGCAATGAGAAATACTTTAGCCTTTAAAAAATATATACATTCAATTTTTTTGTCTATTTGGGAATAAAAGCTCCTCTAAAACAATGTCCATCACCCACTAAGTATTATATGTACTGTATGGGTACTGTGATAACTAATTAAAATTGTTTTTCTTAGATTTAGTGAGATAGTTTATATTGGAAAAAGGCTGGTAAATGCTCATGCACTGTAGGCTAGTATAAATCATTAAGTAGTCTGATAAAGACTATTTGGTATGAGTTTTCTTACCAAGTAAGATTCTGAAGACTTGCAGCTAATATTTTTCCAAAATTGTATAAAACTTAACACTGTGCCCAGTCAAAGTAACTTTCCTAGAAATCATAGAACCATAGAATCATAAAATGGTTTGGGTTGGAAGGGACCTCAAAGATCATCTAGTTCCAACCCCCCTGCTGCGGGCAGGGACACCCTCCACTAGACCACATTGCCCAAAGCCCCATCCAACCTGGCCTTGAACACTTCCAGGCACGGGGCATCCACAACCTCCCTGGGCAACCTGTTCCAGTGCCTCACCACCCTCACAGTAAAGAATTTCTTCCTAACATCTAATCTAAATCGACCCACCTTCAGCTTGAACCCATTACCCCTTGTCCTGTCACTACACTCCCTGATAAACAGTCCCTCTCCAGCTTTCCTGTAGGCCCCTTCAGGTACTGGAAAGACGCAATTAGATCTCCCAAGAGCCTTCTCTTCTCCAGGCTGAACAACCCCAACTCTCTCAGCCTGTCCTCATAGGAGAGGTGCTCCATCCCTCTGATCAGCTTCATGTCCCTCCTCTGAACTCGATAATTACTTGTGGTGTATGAAAATAAATGAGGATTCTATTTTCTGCTAGCATCAGCTAGCACCCCCAGCCTGGTACAGCCCTCTGACTATTACCCACTGTTGCTCCTCCATGTGGGTGGGGATGAAGCAGAGACACGTACCATGAAAGCGATCAAAAGGGACTTCAAGCTCTTAGGGCAGTCACTGAAGGATTTGGGAGTGCAGGTAATATTCTCCTCCCTCCTTCCACTTGAGGGCAGCAACGTTGGGTGGAACAGGCAGACGCAGTCCATAAATGCATGGCTCCGTGGCTGGTGTCAACGCTACAATTTTGGGTTCTCTGACAATGGGGTGGCCTACACAGCACCAGGCCTGATGAACCCTGATGGGATTCATCTCTCTCAAAGGAGGAAGAGGATCTTTGCCCAGGAACAAGCAGGGTTCATTGACAGAGCTTTAAACTGGGCTTGAAGGGGGAGGGGGATAACATCAGGCTTGCCAGTGACATGTTGTGGGACGATGTGCCCAGGTTGGAGGGACGGGGTGCTAGCGAGGGCCCTCAGCCTACTGCTGAGAGATGTGCTGGATTCACTATAGCATGCTCAAAGCCTAGAGGAGACGAGCCGGGGACTCTGAATGCAACAGGAACCAACGGGGAAACACTGGGAAGATACATCAAAAGAATCCCAGCCACCCCAGCCAATAAGTCAGCCTCATCAGGGGCACAACTGAAATGCCTCTACGCAAACACACAGAGCATGGGGAATAAACAAGAGGAGCTGGAGACGTGTGTGTGCCTGCAAGGCTATGACCTTATTGGCATTACAGAGACGTGGTGGGATAGCTCCTATGACTGGGGTGTTGGGATGGAAGGGTACAGGCTCTTCAGGAAGAACAGGCAGGGCAGGTGAGGAGGGGGCGTAGCCCTCTATGTCAATGACCAGCTGGAGTGCATGGAGCTCCACCTGGGGATGGACGAGGAGCCCACTGAGAGCCTATGGGTCAGGATTAAAGGGAGGGCTGGGGCAGGGGACATCATAGTGGGGGTCTGCTACAGGCCACCTGACCAGGGGGACCAAGCAGATGAAGCCCTCTATAGGCAGATAGGAGCAGTCTCACGCTCACAAGCCCTGGTCCTTATGGGGGACTTCAGCCACCCTGACATCTGCTGGAGGGACAGCACAGCTGAGCGCAAGCAATCCAGGAAGTTTCTGGAATGTGTGGATGACAACTTTCTCCTCCAAGTGATAGAGGAGCCCACAAGGAGAGGTACCATGGTGGACCTTTTTCTCACCAACAAGGAGGGCCTGGTAGGGGATGTGAAGCTCAAGGGCAGCCTTGGCTGCAGTGACCACAAAATGGTGGAGTTCAGGATCCTCAGGGCAGCAAGGAAGGCGTGCAACAAGCTCACTACCCTGGACTTCAGGAGAGCAGACTTTGGCCTCTCCAGGGATCTGCTTGGTAGAATACCATGGGACAAAGCCCTGGAAGGAAGAGGGGCCCAAGACAGCTGGCTGATATTCAAGGGTCTCCTCCTCCAAGCTCAGGAGCGATGCATCCCAACAAAGAGGAAGTCAGGCAAAAACACCAAGAGGCCCCCATGGATGAACAAGGAGCTCCTGGGCAAAGTCAAACAAAAAAAGGAAGCCTTCAGAGGGTGGAAGCAAGGGCAGGTAGCCTGGGAGGAATACAGGGAAACTGTCCAAGCAGCCAGGGATCAGGTTAGGAAAGCCAAAGCCCTGGCAGAAATTAGTCTGGCCAGGGATGTCAAGGACAACAAGAAAAGCTTCTATAGGTATGTCAGTAATAAGAGGAGGACGAGGGAAAACATGGGTCCCCTCCGGAATGAAACGGGTGACCTGGTTACCCAGGATATGGAGAAGGCTGAGGTACTCAACGACTTCTTTGCCTCAGTCTTCACTGGCAAATGCTTGAGCCACACTGCCCAGGTCACAGAAGGCAGGGACTGGGGGAATGCAGAACCGCCCACTGTAGGAGAAGATCAGGTTCGAGAATATCTAAGGAACCTGAAGGTGCACAAGTCCATGGGACCTGATGAGTTGCATCTGCGGGTCTTGAGGGAACTGGTGGATGAAGTGGCCAGGCCACTCGCCATCATATTTGAGAAGTCCTGGCAGTCTGGCAAAGTTCCCGCCGACTGGAAGAGGGGGAACATAAGCCCCATTTTTAAGAAGGGTAAAAAGGAAGACCCAGGGAACTACAGGCCGGTCAGTCTCACCTCTGTGCCAGGCAAGATTATGGAGCAGACCCTCCTGGAGACTATGCTCGGGCACATGGAAAATAAGGAGGTGATTGGTGACAGCCAACACAGCTTCACTGGGGGCAAATCGTGCCTGACAAACTTGGTGGCCTTCTATGATGGGGTTACAGCATCAGTGGATAAGGGAAGGGCAACTGACGTCATCTACCTGGACTTGTGCAAGGCAACTGACACTGTCCCGCACGACATCCTTGTCTCTAAATTGGAGAGGCCTGGATTCGATGGATGGACCACTCGGTGGATAAGGAATTGGCTGGATGGTTGCACTCAAAGAGTTGTGATCAACGGCTCAATATCCAAGTGGAGAACGGTGACGAGTGGTGTTCCTCAGAGGTTGGTACTGGGACCGGCACTGTTCAACATCTTTGTCAGCGACATGGACAGTGGGATCGAGTGCACCCTCAGCAAGTTTGCTGATGACACCAAGCTGTTTTGGTCGACACGCTGGAGGGAAGGGATGCCATCCAGAGGGACCTTGACAGGCTGGAGAGGTGGGCCTGTGCAAACCGCATGTAGTTCAACAAGGCCAAGTGCAAGGTCCTGCACGTGGGTCAGCGCAATTCCAAGCACGACTATAGGCTGGGCAGAGAATGGATTGAAAGCAGCCCTGAGGAGAAGGACTTGGGGGTATTGATTGACGAGAAGCTCAACATGAGCCGGCAGTGTGTGCTTGCAGCCCAGAAAGCCAACCGTGTCCTGGGCTGCATCAAAAGAGGTGTGACCAGCAGGTCAAGGGAGGTGATCCTGCCCCTCTACTCCGCTCTTGTGAGACCCCGCCTGGAGTACTGCATCCAGCTCTGGGGGTCCCCAGTACAGGAGAGACATGGAGCTGTTGGAGCGAGTCCAGAGGAGAGCCATGAGGATGATCAGAGAGCTGGAATACCTCTCCTGTGAAGACAGGCTGAGAGAGTTGGGCTTGTTCAGCCTGGAGAAGAGAAGGCTCTGGGGAGAGCTAATTGCAGCTTACCAGTACCTGAAGGGGCCTACAGGAAAGCTGGAGAGGGACTGTTTATCAGGGAGTGTAGTGACAGGACAAGGGGTAATGGGTTCAAGCTGAAGGTGGGTCGATTTAGATTAGATGTTAGGAAGAAATTCTTTACTGTGAGGGTGGTGAGGCACTGGAACAGGTTGCCCAGAGAGGCCCCATGCTTGGCAGTGTTCAAGGCCAGGTTGGATGGGGCTTTGGGCAACGTGGTCTAGTGGAGGGTGTCCCTGCCCGCAGCAGGGGGGTTGGAACTAGATGATCTTTGAGTCCCTTCCAACCGAAACCATTCTATGATCAGTCACAGTGAATTTTGCACCTGGAAAAAGAAATTGTACACATATAAACAGTTACTAAAAAAATAAATTTCTTGGTTAACAGGGCATCTTGAGTGAATTCTCCACAAACTATCTCTGCATTCCAAAACAGGAAATGTTTGCTGTGAAATTTTGGTAGGTGCATATCTATAAACCAGGGCTGGGAATATGTATTCCTTATCGATATAAATCAGAGTGGCTTAACTGAAGTCAGTGTAGCTATGTTCATTTATGTTCTAATGTCAAAGCTGTGATTTTTAGTCATATGTTTGCTTTAACTTTACTTACAAGAATTAAAAAAAAAAACATTTTCTTGAAACTATTATGGCTGAAATTAGATAAATGCTCTTTGCAGTGATTCCTTACTTTGAACGATGTGTTACCTCCATGGAAGAAAGTGTTCCACTGAACATGTATAAAATGAGCATACTTTTTCATGTAATTTCTGTTGTGTTTTCTAATAAGTTAAGATAAACAGTTAAAATTACAAGTGTTTGCTAGAATCAGTTTCTAGAACTTAATTTTTCCAGACATAAGAAAGAAATGTATTGATTTTGGAGTTCCAGGTCTGAAGCATCCATTTGTGTTAGCAGGTGTATATCTTTTGATTCTTACTGAATTTCAGGGCTTAATCACTCAATATCAAATGTACAATTAGAGTCGTAGTTGCTGTGGCACTTTTTGCCTGTCATTCTTGAAATATTTTACAAATACGGTTAATCATCGCTGCCCTGTTTTATTGATATTGATTCAAAGACAGATTAGTTATGTCTCCAAGCTCATGTGTCAGTAGCAAAATCTGGAAGAAAGCTTAAGTTTCTCATACCTCCATTCTGTCTACTGCAAAAACTCAGGCAAAAGCTCTCCTGTTCAATAGTTAATATAGTATGATCTATGTATATAAATATTGAATGGATGCCTGTAACTTGACTTAGATATTTTAATCTAAGCCTGGATCATAGTTCTTGTGCATATCTTTCTTCTTTACTCTCTTCTTATGGGAAAGGGCTACCAAATAGAGCAGCTAAGGAAGATGCAAATGTATGTAGAAAATAATGGAGGATTTGATTTATGTGAAAATATATATAAATATGGACAAGAGGAATACCCATACAAGTTCTTATTGTTTTTCTTTGACTATACTTCTTGAGCAATTTTATGGATCTGCCTATTTTCATAATTGTCTTATGGACAAAAATTGATTCCTTAGTAAATGAATAATGTTACTAATGTTTACTTAGTTAAAAAAAGGATCAGATAGTTCCAGAGGCATGGTAGTTATGCTGACAGTTAAAAAACCCCCATCATAAACACATATCTCACTTCATCATCATCATCATCATCCAGCTCACTTAACTGAGGAGTGTGTACCCTGAAGCTCAGTACGAGTCATAAAATTTTACATGCTTTTGTACAGAAGAAATATTTTCAATTACTTTTGCTTAAGTCCCTTCTTGAGGAAAGGTTTCCCTCCCCTTCCTGCCTTCTACGTCCCATTAATATATTGTACTTGCTGTATTTTCTCTCTAGGTGTTGGTGGTGAGCATTTCTCCTTGATGACTTTCAACATACTTTGTTATTTTGGGTGATATTGAAATAGCGTGGGCTCAGAATAACTATCTATCCAAAACCTGATGGTGTTACCTTTATAACTTCCAGAAGATCAGACTTTGAACCCAACTTCATGCATCATTCCCTTTTTGGGAAAGTAATGTAGCTGTGCTTTGTTACATTAGGCCAGCTATCCCATGTCTCTTCTGTGAGGCTTCTCTACAGCTATAGCATTGTTCCGAGTTAACAAAGCTGTCTCTGAAACCTTGTTGTGAGCCTGTGATATTGTTCTTGTGAATAAATTAATATAAGGATGGCCTCATGGTAGGCTGTATGTGGTTATATAGCTATACATTTTAAATCATAGAAGAATATCGGCAACACCTGTATATTTTTGCATGTTTTGTAGTAGGATCAGACAGTGACATGGCAAAGCCTTTTTCTGCTACTATCTCTAGGTTCTTGAGTGTTTTAGTGAAGTAAAGTTACTTGTGATCTCTCAAAACATGTTCTTCAGAGAGAGGTCTTCAGAGGCAGTAGTCCCCTTCCTCCCTTCCTCCCTTCCTCCCTTCCTCCCTTCCTCCCTTCCTCCCTTCCTCCCTTCCTCTAAAGGGCATCTCCTATGCTATCCTTAAGATCTACTTGCTGCAAAAACATTGATAGAGAAGGGAAAATGTCCTATCAGCAGGTAAAGTGATTCTAAAAGCTGCAGTTTGGGAACTGAGGGATGGGGTTTTTTTGGTTTTGTCTTTAAAATTAAAAGCCCCAAAAGTCAAAGCCTAAAGGCAAGGATGCCTCTGGACCTGCCACCATATATTAAGTCTATTATTATTATTATTATTATTATGTGTAGTATATTAGCCTTTGGAATATGCCTCTCTTGGGTCTGATTTCCTCCACTCCTCCATCTTCGGTCTTCTGAATCTTCTCATTCTGGTATTTCTGTTTCATTGTAATTTTAAAATAGAGGTTGCTCAGTCTCCTGGTTTTTGATTGCATGATACTGAACCAAACCTAAAAAGATGTTCCTTGATAAGCAAATAAATAAGTTGCTATGTTTGACATTTCTGATTTGGTATTAGGAAATGAAATGTAACCAGATAAAATTACACCTATTCATTTTGGGAAACTTAACTAATGGTTTCTGGTGAATCCTTTTTTATTTTATTCTATTTTTAAATTGAAGATTTAATAGGTTTATGACTAGCATGGAAGATTATAATTAATTTTCTAGATCCAAGGATTCATTCTGCATTTCGATATGGCCACAGTTGACAACCTTGCTGGCAATTTCAGCCTGAGGGCCAAGTACTAAATAAGCAGTCAGGGTGAACACTTTTTCCAACAGATCATTCCTTCACAACTGGCTGGAGATACATTGACGAGGGAGAAAGCAGAGGTTGGCAGTACACCTTTTCTGTGTTTAAGCACCAGAGAACACTTGATGCTATTTCAGGCTATTACCTTTCTTGAGTTAAAACTGTGGTGACATTAATCTAAGCAGATAAGGCTATGTGAACAGGTGTGGTGGTAATGTGCAACTCACAGCAAACATCTCAGCAGACAAGTCCTGCCATTGATATTTGACAGAAATCACCAAGTGTGATGATCAGTTTTTCATGAACTTTCTATTATATTGTAAAGAATCTGCAATCACTTATCCTATACTTGCCTCACAGTTCATGAAGAAACAACACTTCAAAACATAATAGTCAGATGATCTCAGGATGCAAGAATCCTTCAGATGTTTTCAGACTCCTGTTGAAACATGCTTCCATTTGACAAAAGCAGGAAATGTTAATATTCAGCTCTTTTATAAACACAGAAATTTTCTGCAAAGGGAATTATGATGCCCAAGCAAATGGAAATTTGAGTGATTCAGACCCAATTAGTGGTTTGTATGGTTCACTTTGAATACATTTGTTAAAGTAGCAACTAGAAAACAGCTTTTTGAGTTCAGGTGTTAAATGAATTGACCTTTTTTCTTTTCCAAAATATTTCTGATTCCAACTTGTTCACATCCTTCTCACATGAAATTTAGCAAGCGTGCATCTATTTCCTACCCTCCCTTCAGACTCTTTTTCTCTTTGCCCTCCCTCTACCCAAGGATATAAAACTTAAATATGTGCCTTTTGTTCATACCATTTTGTTTTTAGTGGTAGAAAGAATTATTTTGGTGAATCAGGCAAGAAAAACACCTGTACATTTTGCAGCAACTCTATTTGCTTAAAGTATTTAAAGGAATTCAACTACACCTTCTCAAGGATATTCTGCCTTTCTGCTAGCTTATGATTTTCAGGCTACTTGCTGTATTAAAGAGCATGTGTTTGCAATGCTAGTAGTCTGCACTTTGTTCCAAGAAAACTGAAAACAAATGTTAGAAAGATGACTTAGCATTCTGTAGCTTCTGTGGGGAACAAAATAGTGTATATTTGAGTGTAAGCATGGTATGAAAGTTAGTTCACGTGTTCCTTTTATAGCAAGGAAATAGTTACTGAATATTTTCCATACCAACACAATAGAGTAAGAAATCTGCTCTGTTCAATTGACTGAAAATCATTAGCAGTGCTTCCTGGTTGGTAGGAAATTGTATTCCTGATTTGACAGTTCCCCCATGCAGTCCATTGTTAAGGATGCAATAATAGACATTGTAGCCTGGAGTGACATGTCTAACTCCAGTGCCCTTAGCAGTAAAGCAAACAACTTTGGATTTCAGTGGGAGGGCAAACAAAGTCTTACACTTTTCTCAGAACTTCTGTCATGAACACGAAAAGATGAAAGCTTATTTTGATGATTGCAAACTGGTGGAATGTCTTCACGTACAGAAAAAATCATGTATTTTTAGTAACAAATTAGGGCCAGATTTTCCAGGGAATATATGCAGACTGTGTTCACAGAACTTTGTGGTTTCTACTTCCTTTTTAATGCTTTTTTTTTCTCTACCCCATACTCACATTTACAGTGGCTAACAATATTTTTTTTTTAAAAAAGGTGTGTGCTCATGGGAAATAGGAAAAGAAAATATGACGATTGTTGTCAGAAACAAGAATACTTTCACTCAAAAAAGGTTTTCTACTAAAAAAGGTAATGTATATATTTTCTTCTATAAGAAGATACTATTTTCAAACTGTGATTCCTCTTACACTTGAAGGTCTGCATTATATCCTACACAGACTTTCTGGTCTCCTAAATCACTTTGAATGTTTAAATGAAAATTCCCATTATAATTACACATATTTAAAATTTGGGTCTTCTGCTAGTAGCTTTTAAACACAAATTCCTCTCTCCATAGATTTGGTATTACTTCTCTGCCCCGTAGATCTGTGTTTTATCAATAATGTTATAATACCTGTCCTACTGTTATTTCTTATTTTAATGTATTCTAGAAAATAACAAATTCTATTGGCTGTAAGGAAAAAACACATGCTAATATCTTCAGGGTATGTGCCTAAGATCCATTTAGAAAACCACAGCCATCAAACAGTGAACACTTCCTTTTTCCTCAGAATAACTCTATAACCCAAACTGCGTCAGTGGCCTTGGCTACCTCTCATTTTCTGGGTTGGTTTTGTGTACGCTCAATTAAACTACACTACAGTAGCAGTGTGTTTGCTCAGTAAGTTCAGTTCCTCCTCTAATACACATTATTCTTTTGACTGACAATGTCTTAATCCTC
Organism: Grus americana; assembly: GCF_028858705.1. NCBI lineage: Eukaryota > Metazoa > Chordata > Aves > Gruiformes > Gruidae > Grus > Grus americana. The sequence continues at coordinate 65,799,311 of NC_072891.1, forward strand.
TTTCACCCAGGCTACCTCATAGCAGTATGTCTCCTTGGCAGTAAGGGGCGAAGGATCTTCATTTCTCCAGCTGTGCTCCTCAATTGTAGGTTTGCCACTGTGTGAGAGAGTGTGTATAATTACAATTGCAACCAACCCAGGAAACCAAGCCTTTCTGCTTCCATTAGAAAGGCATTTGTTGCAGTCTGGGAAATTAAGAGTTCTGAATTACCATTCGAATTTGGATTTTTCTTCTGCTGGCTGCCTTGTATTAATGGAGAAGTCCTTTGACCTCAAGTCATCAAAAAGCTTATCAGCAGTACACACTTAGTTTACTTTCATTACTTTCATTTTCTCAGGGTATCACGTACCTTGAACAAATGGTTGCCTTCTCCTGACAATTGACTGGTGAATGCTTGGGCAGGTTTCCCGTGACAGCTGCGCTGCAGGCTTAGAAACACACTGGAGCTCTGTGCCCTGGGTTTCATGGTGCTGGCAATGCAGCCTGGAATTAGGTCTTCTCTACACTACAAATAATATCCCTCTGAACAATATTTTTCCATTGCGAGCAGCTTGGGTGATTTTGTTCAACCAACCTTGCAAAAGCCTATGTTAGGGTAACTCTACTTTGAGGAGTAAACATTAGAATCTTTTGAGGAAAAAAAATGCTCACCAACAGTATGGTTCATATCTGGCTTCTGAGATGAAGTATGGAAAGGAAGATTATCTGTACTCAGAAATTGCAGCAATCTGCATTGAATTAAAAAAAAAAAAGTTGACATTTTATCATTAAACGAAAACTAAAAAATATGGTTTGGGAAACATCAGAGAAACTATTTTAAGGACAAGGTTGCCATTTCAATTTAATGTGCTACAAATGCCAAAAAAATCCCCATGGTTGAATGAAGTGTTCTGATAAGTTTTCATTGATGTTGTAGTGTAACTGATACACATTCCTGAAAATTATTTTGTGTGGACAAGAGAGTTTGTTGACTGCTTTTGTACAGAACCTGGGTTTGTGGGCTGCCTCATTGCTAGATCTGTGACACTAATGAAGAGGCTGCTTCCCTTGTGGGCAATTTAGCAGCTGTGCAAAATTTTTGCTGTGATCTCTACCACTGAGATGCTTGGTTGTAGGAATCAAAGTTGGTTCAGACTTGTTCCTTACTTCTTGATATTGTATTAGTAAGGCTGAGATGGCAGCAGCCTTTTTGTGGTGAAGGTTTTGAAGTGAATCACCACATTTCAGTGTTTTAGGTGGCAGAATGATTTGGACCATGGTCACACTAGATTTCTCTGAGACAGCTTAAACTGGGAGCTCTGGGCCAGATACTTATTGAGGGCACCTCGACCTCTAGTGAGATCCAAAAGCAATAACTGGCCCTTTGCACAGCTTTGGAGCATGTGTGAGGTGGGTATTGCCTATTTGGGGGACCGGAGTAAATCTAATCTGAACTAAAAACCTCAAAGAGCATATAGTATAGATGCTGGTGGTTTAGCACCAGCTACTGCACCTGCTCATGTGGATCAGAACTGCTGTGGTAGATGTTGTAAGGGCAAAGCAAAATTATAACTCTAAAGAACTTAGTTCATTTTTAGTAAAATAGTCCAAAATATACAGTTTTAACTTGACCCTGATTTTCCTGGGATTCACAGAGCAGAGGAGAAGCAGCTCAAGAATCGTATGGAGACAGAATATGGCTATAATCAGACTACATGTATGAAGGCAGGAGGATTAATTCAAGGAAGAATGGGATGAAGTCACACAGGATGGAAGGATAGCCAGATTGATTTGTTCATATCTGAAATTCAAAACAGACTTGGGAAAAAATGAATAAAACAGAGATCACTGAACTCAAAGTGAACCAAAACAAATGAGATTCATATGGCTCTAAGAGCCAGCAGATGAAATCTTTAAATACATGAATGTTCTTTTAAATGTAAGTGCAGCTCTGTCTGTGTAGGAGTGTGCAATTTTGCTGTCTAGCAAGTACATTGTGCAATGACTGATCTCTACAAATTAATTTGCTAAGAGAAATAAATAATGAGTAAGTGTTCACATTTCTTAGGACACAGCCAGTAACTCCCTATTGGCTGCTGTGTGAATCCATTTCCAATGAATCAACACAAAACTAAGGTTAGTGATATAATTAGGTGGTTACAGTCTTTGGCTGTTTAATTAAATATGGCTTTGTGCAAATATTTTGTCACCAGGCTGTTGAAACTTGCTAGGTACACACTTTTGGAAGTAGCCTGTAAACTTGGGAAATGACAGTCTTTGATCTTTGAGGTTTTCTGTTCTTTGAAGTTTTTTCTAAAGTTGCTGCAATACAAGTGTTAATTTAATACAGTAGAGTGGAAAAATAATCTTAAACTAGGGAGTATTAACACACAAAACCTCCTAGCTTTTCATGTGTCTCTTAAATTTAGTAATCCTCCTTTTAAAAGCAGTTCTCCTAACAGTCTTGTATTTGCTGAACTATTAGGAACCGCACAGTACGTGCTTTTATTCTGTGTGCTTTTAGCTTAGTCTCCTGACTTTCATTCTCCTTTAGTTTTTAATATTTTAATCCCTTTGGAAAGGTATGTTTTATTCTGTGCTCAGTATAATTATTACCAATATAAATGCTATTTGTTAAAAATTCCTTGTGGCTCTGCTTATCACTGCTCTCTTCCTGAAGATTCCCTTTGAGATCTCTATTGCCATGATGCCTGAGCTTTTCACAGTATTTTCAATGACCATTTTCAGAAATACTGTTTTGAGATTGACAAGTATTATTTTCATGTGTGAAATGTGGAAGCAAGACTTCTGAATGCTGGGTCTCCAAAGTCCCAAGTTAGGAACTTTGCTTTAGAGATATTTTGGTTTTTTTACCTCTCCACTTTTATTGCCTCAAAAGGATTATGTACATATTGGATTTTTCTGGGATTATCTGTGATCCTCTCTAAACTACTCAAGGTTTTCAGTTGTTTTTTTTTTACTAATAGCAGTTTCTGGGGCACCTTTGGAGCATGGAAAGCTTACTTTTAAGGGATAGGTTTGTTTATTCAGGATTTTGAAAGGATCCAAGGATTTGGCAGAAGAAAGCCACCTGATATTTTTTTTCACCTTCACTATTGAGTAAAGGAAGTACTACTGAGTGCCTTTCATAACAAAGTACTGTTAGGAACAGGGGTATTTCTACAGTTATTTTGTCTAATTCAGAAATAAGACATTAATAATTTGTGATGTGGGGAAGAAGGTATAACAGAGTTCAGCAAACTTCTTGTTTGGAGTGCAGGGAGACTCAATAATGAAAGTGTTCTACTTTCAAGGAGATGTGAAAGACTTTTTTTTTTTTTTTCCCCCTACACAATGCTAAATGGATCTTATGCTTTCAGATTATGTCTTGCTGGAGCAAAAAGCTACTTGCCCACAGCTTAGAACAAATAAGCAACTGCTGCCTCACATGCTACAAATGCCAAAACCCCCCTATGGTTGAATGAGGTGTGATTCAGCGGGCTGCAGTACCGAAATAAATCCTCTTGCCGTTCTCTGTTGCCAGTTTTCCAGCACACAAGTCTGCCTTCATGGTACAAGGCATCATATTTCTGTTTCAGGGGAAAATCCACACTGCTGTTGGGGGCAGAAATGAAATGCTTTCATAGGTGTGTTTATGAAACTGTACCTGAGCAGCTGCATTATAAAGACTGTGTCCCTCCTGAGATAATGGCAACTACTGTTGACTACGAGTAAGTTTTCTAAAGGGGCTGTGATATGTTCTTTTCTGCATTAGAATAGTAGTGTCTAAGTTTCAATGTAAATATAGTTGAGCTATTATAAACAAGAGAGAGGTTGCTTCTCTTATAGGAAGTTTCCTGTGTTTGCCTGCTGAGTTTTCCTTTCAGAAAAGGTTTTTTTCAGGATGTAGCCAGAATAATTTGAGATTGTCTGCCTTTTACTAGATGCTTGTTATTTGTTTGAAAACCTTCTCTCATCAGCAGAGAAGCTGAACAGTGGTCAGCAGTGTTATCAGTCTGTCTTGTAAACTGTATTTTTCCAACCATGCATCAAACTCATCCATGATTTTGAAACTCAACAAATTTATCTGCCATCCAAAAATTCTTGGGATAACAAGAATTTTCTTTTAAAGAAAGCAGATAAATGAATTGTCAGATCTTTTGGTAGAAACATTCTTCTAAATCTGATCAGATTCCTATGTGTTTTACTGTATAAATAATGTTAAATGATCACCTTTTCTGAGTGGGTGTACCATTGTTAAAAGCTATTGTTATGCTTTTTCTACATATCTTCCTATGAAACAGTTATAAAATCTGCACAACTAAGGAAACTGACGTGTTGAAAATAAAAAGGGGTTAAAGTAAGAGGGAGAGAGAGATAGAAATAGAAATGTCAAATTCACCAATTACTGATATATTCAGTAGCATGCTGATTAGAAATGCATGAAAGCTTTTGGAATAGCTGCCCTGATAGCAAGGCCATTCCTTTCCCACGATGTCTGATTCTTCTGTTGTTCTGAAATGTCATTTTGGACCTAAATTAAGCTTTCCCAATGCTCACTTACAGCTGGACACGTTCACAAAATCATTTTATTTTAGACAAAGTAATGTGGCTCCAAAGAATAAAATCATATGGCTATTTCCTGAACAGCTTTACCAAACTGGATTTCAGAATAGCTGATCTTGAGCATAGACTTTTTTCCTGATATTAGTGTCTGAGTATTGAGAAAGAAAAATTACATTGACATTTAATGATCCATCACAAGGTCCTTCAGTCTTCTGACATTTAGTATATGTGGATAGATGAAATTGTTATTGATTACTGCTTGGTCAAATAGCAGGCAGTGGGATCCTTATAAGTTAGTGTTTCTGGTTTATGCATGTCTCTGCGTTAGGCTGGTTGACATCTAGGAATGTCATTAGCAGGACATGAGTACTGTAATGCAATTATGTGAGGTAAGCATTTTTCATGCATGATATCTAATGCTTATATTTTTTTTAACTTAGGATATAAATAGTTGTGTAATATTAAGAGTGTGGTAATGAGTATATCTAATCTTCCTGTAATTTACAAGGCCTCTACCTTTTCTGTTTCATCCATTTTTGCATATTTCATTTTTGCCTGGTGTTAGAGTGGAAAGTTCCTCATGATTCCCTTGTAGCTTATATAATGTAGCTGCCCTGCACAGCATTATTTAAGTGCTTCAGACAGCTTTAATTTTAGCTCATCTACTATTTTTGAAACCTTTAATGGACTGAAGTGCTGAATGTTTTAAGATTTGCAGAGATTTTATATAAAAGTTTTCTAATCATATGAGACCAGTGACAGGGAGAGTGTGACTGGCTGGGTAAAGGTAGTCAGCTGAAATTTGTTTCATTACTTTTGGACTCTTCTGCAATGATATTTTAGTGAAGTTTAAAAGGCAAAGCAAAGAATGTACTTTTATTTGTAAACTAAGGATTGTCCCTTTTCAGTAATCACCATTTTTCCCTGAAAATACCTGTTGTGTAAAGAGACAGACATATATTATTGAGAAGAAAAAGAATAGAGATCGAATCAGGAAGGTGCTTCTCAGACAGTAGAGTATGAAGATGAGGTTTTCTTGAAGAGCTTCCATGTAAAAAATGCCCTTAAATGACAGCATGTGAGCATGATTAGTTCTGAAAAATTATATTCTGACATGCTGAATTCTGTTTACTTGCTCACTTGTAGGTGTCTACTACCATTTGAGATGCCCATAGTTATCTGAGACATTAGCACAGGGTTGACACATAAGACACTGGACCTATGGAGAATCATGCTTTTCTGGTTGGCAGTTGAAGGTTGATAAAATTATATTGATACATCTGAAACGGCACTGAACATCTATGTTTTTGATTTAAAAGAGGTCTTCACATCTAAGCTTTTATTTACCTAGTGTCTTGCCCTTTTATTTTAACGTTTCAATTGACAGAAAACCTACAAGTTTAGATGATCGTAAAATTTTTGACACCCTTTTCTGTCCATCCAGAACTAGCTATGTAGCTTTGGAGATCACAACACAGGACAAAAAATGTCCATGCCATAAAGGTGAGCAATAAAGCTCCTGAATCCTACACATATCTAATCTTCTTTTCAAGAGTGACCTGCAGAAATTGTCTATGTTGGAGAGTGTGTGTGGGGTGGGGGGTGTGTGTGTGTGTGTTAGAAACTAGGTTCCTTCTTTCCTTTGACCTTAAGCTCTTTGCGGAACTCTTCCTTTGAAAGCTACCTATTGGAAACCGATTTTTCTTTAGTACAGAAGAATTATTAAAATGTATTTTATTCTTTCTTTAGAATAATGTATATATATTTTGGGGAAATGTGTAATGATGAGGGCCCAGAGCATCACCTGACTTTAACTGAGCAGCAGTTTGATGTTCAACAGAGACTGATAGTCTCCTGGGATCCACAGTAGTCAAAAGTGGTAAGAGTAGAAATAGGTAAAGTGCTAATGTAGTGCTAAATTAGATCCACTAAAAGCTCCTGCATATCAGCAGGATATTTTACTGATTACTTTGGGTTTGACATCATATGAATGCAGTCATTTGGCTTTTTTTCCTCCAGCCTGCACCTAGGCAGATCAAGCTTGTTTCTGCCCAGCATTTGAGCAAGAAAAAGTTTGTATTGGCTTGCAATATACACTTGCAAACGTAACATTTGCTGGCAATGGCAAGGCATTTTTCTAGAGATATTCCTGTTAGCTCTGCTTATCTGAATGCTTTAGCAGTTGACTCATGGAGAAATACTTATTGTCAGCTGCAAAGAGTTTTAGAAACTGAACGTGTAACTATGAAGGATTTTCTACCTGAAAGGCAAAGGTCATAAAAAGGTCCGTGAGACCTGAAATCTCTTTCTCCTGCCTCAAAACAAGAAGTCACTGTAATATTGATCTTGGATTCTCAATCAGATTTCACTCTCTACAGAACTGAATTTCATTCCAATTCAGAATCTCTCTATGGTGTCACAACATAGTCATGCAAGTAAATTAAGAACAAAAATCATGGATTGTGGAAATTACTGACCCCTTAGGTAGGATTAGGTCATCTAACAGTGAGACAAGTAAGAAAAAATCGTGAATGTGCCTTGGAATGGAAACTTACATGAACATCCTAATTTATAACAGAGAAAGACACATCCTCTGGCAATTTAATTTAAGATGCATCAATAGGCCTTAGAGTGTGGACAGGAACCATGTATCCATATCTCCAAGGAGCTGCTCTCAGCATAGGCTATAATCTGCTTGCCCTTTCATTATCCTCTGAACAAATCTTGCATTCTTTTCTGCAAATACCCCAAAGGACCATTTTTTTTGAGTGAGCTGGACTTATTAGTGGCTGATTTATGTTTAAGAGTTTTTGTGATTCTCTGTAAATGTGTACCTGCATCTGAGTCCCCAGTCTGTTAGGCATTGTGGTAGTTTTGAATCCAAGACAAACTGTGACTTTTCAGTATTGAAAATATCTGAGAGAGTAGAACTTCTCTAACTACTCACTTTGGCAGTATTTTATTTCATAAGTAAACCAATACCTTCCTCTCATACCATATGGTATTCAGTGCTAAGAACTTAAGGCAATTTCTCTTCCCATCTGTTGTACCTGAATGAATCTTAAAGATATACCATGTGAGAAAATACGTTCTGTGTTGAACTCAACAGGACCATTGAAGCTGAATGCAACGAATGCAGGATTTCACCATTTTCTTCCCAACAACTTTATATGTGGTGTCAGCTAAATTTCTTCTGAAATTCAAGGTCCAACTATGAATGGAAACTCTCAGATGATGAGGATTTGGTAATACTTCATGTGTATACTCCAAGTAATTCATGTTTAAGAACATTATAATTTTTCTTCTTTCTTGCCAACAGGTTTGACTAACCAGACCTGGTTTATAGGCTAGACTAACTTTAGGAAGAAAACATATATATGTCCACCCAGGTATCATACTATTAATAAGACTTTTTCCATTTTATCTAATAAATTAAGCATCCAGCCACCCCACAGAATTCAATACAAGGATGTGTGGCTCAGTACATCTTTTGAAGGTGCAAAACTCCTTCCAGAATTGAACCTTTGGCTCCTGCCTCATCTGATGGCTCCCCTCCATTCATTTTGCTTGTGCACATTGAATCAATCTGAATTTTGAAGGGGTTGCCTGATGAAAACTTTCCACTTGCAAACTGTCTTGTTTTCCTTTATTTTTGACTGATAAGTATTTGATGGAGTGTATTATGGGTTTTTTTGAAAAAAAGCTTTGCTGGTGCTTTCATGATTTGTTTTGTCATAAAAGAAAAAACTGCTGTAGCAAAACTCTCATTCTTGCCACAGATGACTGTACTTACCATTGTTTTTCTTAAAACTTTAGGACTGCTAAGGAACCTACAGTCAAGTAAGTCTCTTACTCATGTTAATATCAAGGTTTCTTCTATTGTTTTCTCTCCTTTCTACATCATTAGACCAATCTCTGGCTTCTTCTTTTAGAGTCTTAGTCATTACATGTTACAGTTAAAAAAATATTTTCCTTACCAAAGTTAGACTGAAAATCCAGACTATGCTTTGGTTTTTGAAATTATTCTTGACTGAGTATATTTTTCACAGTTTGCTTCTTAGAGTGTGTTTTTCTACTATTGGGAGACCAGTTTTGAAAGTGTTATTTTCTTTGATAGAGCTTTTTCAAATATTTCCGTACAGAAATGTACAGAGGGACTCTCAGAAATATAATGTTCCTAGTCATTGTTTAAAAGAACTAGAATTAGACACTTATAACAATAACTCTCTAATATTCCACTAGGTTAAGGAGAAACATAAAGGAAAGCACTAGGAACAAGAGAGAGAAACTTGTGTATTTCTCTATTCATGCTGTTAACAAGTAGTTTTTAAAACCATGTTCCAAGCCTCATGAAAAGCAATACCTAAACAAGATGCATGGGGTGAGATTTACTTTGCGGAAACCAGAGTATAAGCTAAAATTGTGCTGGGTTTTGGCTGTAAGTGTCCAATTCCTGTGAAAGAAAGATGCAGATCTGATCTGAAATAAAAAATCCTTTGAACAAGGATTTATTCAGTTGCTTCTGTGTTTCAGGACAGCTTTAGCTGTATTCTTACAGAAGAAAGAAGTCAGTGCCTGATAGTAACTGCAAATGAAATACTGAATTCATCCCACCTGACTTGAAATTCTTCACTAACGCTCCCAAGTTAAGAGCAGGCCTGCCTGAAGCTTTTTCAGTACACAGTAGAAAAGATCCTGCTTTTTATGATGAAAAGTGCCATCTGGAGATGCTTTCTTCTCTCTGTGGGCTGCATGGAGGTTAGGACAAATCGAGACACTGAATCAAAAAGCCGGTTGCTAGTTGAGCTGGATCTATGCAAATGATGAGAGAGAGGTGTTCTTTCATATATCTGTCATTAACTTAAGCACTAGTGGATTTACTTCATGTAGACTGAGTGTCAATGATGTTTACTAGGTAAATCCGTGACATGGAATGTATTTCGAGTAGAAAACTGCTGTCTGGTTCTGAAATGTATTCCCTGAGGAATACGTAGACCATAACTCCAGGATACAGACTGCAAAACGGTAAGGTTTGGTTTTTTTCCCTATTATTCGGCTATGAAATGAATTTCATATGTGAAACTGTTCATGTTTCAGTTTTTCAAGACTTTGCTGTTTCTCACATTTAAGTCTTTTTTTATTTCATCATGGAAATCACTTGGAATTGGGTCATTGACTTAGGTGGAGAATAATGAATTCCATGGCTCCAAATACAGTTCCATAAAGTGACTGCAAGTCAGTTCAGCTTCCCTGTTTTGAGTTGTTATAAATCTAATAAATAACATAAATAATATATTACTTTTGATCACTTCTGTGTATTAACTCTTATGTATATATATCTGAATGTTGCTTTTGTCAAAGCATAGGATATTAAGAGTATGTTTATCACCTGGCATGTTCATAAATGAAATTAGCTGAAGATACGTGGTCATATGGCACAGCAGAACATAAGCTGTTTTTTTTAATCAGCACACTACCTCACTGTCTACTGGGAACTTTGTATAAATAACAAGCCTGTGACAATACTACAACATGTATAAAACACATCAATACATTTCATTATGCTTTAAGTCCTGACACCTTTTTTTTTTTGATAATTCCTATTATGTGTGCCTACTGCAGTGCTATATGCCTTGGATTGCATTAGAGAAGGGCACATTTCCTGTTGCCTTATGTCATTATCATGTGTTTATTATGTGTTTTCTGTGTAATTACTGTCCCAGAACAGTACAAAATCACATTAGATGTTAAACTTCTAAAAGGTGTCAAGATAAAAACTACACCTTATTACTATTCTTCCACATTAGCTGACATTTTGATTGCCTGTCACCTGGTTCTGCTGGATAAATAGTAGCAATAAGGTTCCCTATGGTATGACCAAAGGGTTTTTCAAGATCTGAACAAAAAGAATTTGTTTCTCACATTTGTTTGCATTGTACATATAAATTTTGACTGTAAGTGTGTTTATGGATAAAATATTTTAAACTTGGAAATGCTCGAGTTTGTGTCTGATTTTTTTTAAAGTACAGCTTCAATTGGTGTTTGAATGTCTGCTTTTGGACCAAAGGTAGAGATTTGAATTTGAAATTTAGAAATTTACTGGGGAAGATAACCCCACAAACATATGGTGATTGCTTATATTATTTGGAAAATACCCTACTTATGTTTTAATCTAATCTTGGAAGGGGATGTTTGTGGTGCAGTCATGTTCTGATATAGTTGCTGTATAGTGTCATTGTTGTACCAGCAGAGTAAAGTGATCATAAAAAATGAAAAGCGTTCTTTCAAAAATTGAAAATTTTGTCCAAAGACAATAGAAAGAATATTAATAATGGTAAGTTAAATTTTAAATCATATCCAGTCAGGTGGGTAATGAAGATTTCTGAAGACTAAATTGTTTTAAGTGTAAAAATGAGTAATAAAAATGGTTTCAAAAACATCAGAAACTGGAAGTCTGTACTTGATTCCATAGGGCTGATAGATGTCTGGCATATAAAAATGAGCACTCAAGGCAACAGTGGTAAAATCTAAAAGATTTCTTTATATTTGTGTTTATTAGTCTTAGGCACATCATTGGAAAAGATTTTAAAGCAAATTGTATGAGTAATGAATTGTCAGAGCAAAAGGTTTCACCCAAAAGGTCTAGAGTGAATTGCTACCAACTATATAATGTAAAACCTGTTGCTTAAATCCAGAAGAGAGTAAGTAAGCAAATGAGAACGAGTTTTCAAAAAGGAGTCCAAAGGGTACTGGGGGATCTGCAGGGCATTACATCTTACTTCAGTATCACTCATATTGGCCGAAAACATAAGAAAGAATAGAGTTAGTTAGTCAACTGGGAAATAATTGTGATAAGTCACATCTTGTTATCCTGCTGGAGTGACAAAAGTCACACCAACAAATACAGATGAGGGCGGCTGGCTGACAGACCATTGGATTTGCAGAAAAATGATGATTAATTACCGAGTAAAATAAGGAAAACAGTGGTAAATTTTCAAAATGAGTCTACGCTGTCAGTGGTGTTCCTTGATTGACTCTGCAGGCAACAATACTTTTCAACGTTGGTCTTCAGAAAACATCCAGAAATGGAGTGAACAGCAAAATGACAAGGCTTTGACATTAGAAAACTACTCAAGGTAGGAAAGAGTTGCAGAAGGTTGTCAACGAGCAAGTGAGTAATGAAGTGCCAGCTAATATTTAATGTCAATAAATATGAATCAATGCAGATTGCAAGACAGCCTTGACTGTAGACACAATAACTGGCTTGAAATTAGTGGTGCCTCATTCCTGAGTTAATATTTGAAGCCACTGTGGACAGCAATCTGAAACGTTCATCTCGGTGCCTAGCAGTAGTGAAAAAGGTAAATAGACAGCAGAACAGGAATAGAAGACAAAACATTGTGACACCACACAACTAGCCCACAGTTTGCAGATATTTTAAAACGATCATGACTGCAAGAAATTCCATCTTAAAAAGTGTTTAACAGAACTGTGGACAGTACAGAGAAGGAAATGGGAATGACCAAAGATAATCAGACAGTTACTTTACAGAGGAAGGAAAACCGTCTAAGTCTTCTCACTGTAGAGAAGGGATGGCTGCAGGTGATTTTGATAGATGTCCATGTAATTGCAAATGGTATGGTCAGAGTGAATGGGAAATTATTGTACACTCTTTTTCACATTACAACAGGTATGCAACATCCAGTGAAATTACTCTGCAGGAGATAAAAAACAAACCAAAGTGAATCTTTTTTCAAAAAGTTGTTAATGAAGTGTGAAAATAAGTTATAAAATAAGTTATAAATAAAGGTATATAAACATTTAAAAGTTCATTAGAAAAAAATGTGAAAGAGATCCATTTAAAGGATTTAAACTGGCTTGTCTGGATGCAGACTGTAGCTCATGGTGTTTCAAACATCATGGAAGTGAAGAGGCTATCATCAGCATAAGATAAGAATTACCTACATTTTCCCTTATTTTTTCTTATGTACTGTAATTGTTATGAGGGACAAATGAAATTACTATGCTTAGTATTTAAAATTATTTTAAAATATTATTTTAAAATATGTATTATTATTATTATAACACCAAGCTGGTGAGTGCCTTGAGACTAAGTAAAGTAAGTCTCATAAAATAATTAGTTCAAGCCCTGTACTATTTTGTACAATATTTACCTCTGCGTTGAGCAGTCAAAAAACACAGCTCAGAGTTGCTGGCATACCTGTATGTTGCAGACTTATTACATTCACCAACGGCATGAAGTGTCTGAAAAAAAAGATTTCCACTTATTAAATGCTGTTCAATATTATGTCATGGTAAGTCTTCTTTCCCCAGGGCAACAGCCTTATTCCACATTTGGAGAAAGTCTTTTGTGTGATCTGAGATTTGTAAATCTTTGACTGGGACAAAGTACTGAACTTTAGTGTAAATAGTTCCTACCACTCTCATTTGCTATTTATGATGGGGTTTTTGACCATTGGGTTATATTTATTCAAAAATACCCTTGGGATATGATATGATGTCAATTAAAATAGTTCTAGTTAAATAAATTAAAATTTTCAATATCATTATCCATATAAAATCTTCAATGTTATTTTATTAAAGTTCTTCTGGAGCCATGGTGATTTTAAAAATGTTTTTAATAACAAGGAAACTGTCCTATATTTTTAGCATCACTATGAACAACATATTATCAATGAAATGCATTCTTAAAGCAGGTCCAAATATGGGGTTGAAATGAATATATTTTGATTGAATGGGAAAAATTTTGCCTGCTGTTATGTCAGCCTCTTGTAGAAAACAATAGATGGTAAATGTAGATAAAGGATGCTCTTCTAAATTTTTGCTGAAAACAGACGAGCAATGTAATTTTTCCCAGGGAAGTTCACTGTTGTGTCTATGGGTTTTAGTGTCTGCATGGATGACCTGCTGTGTGTTCATATTCTACGTGTTTACTGTAGTGCTTGTTTTTGCAGCTGGAGTGCTGACTTGATGAAATCAGGCATTGGAAGGCATCATCAGATTGTGAGAATGATCTCCTGATCCCCATACCACCAGCAGAAGCAACTGGGAAGTACTGCATGCTCTTTTGCGTTTCATGTGTTTCTCTCCTGCTCCTGTGTGTGTGTGTGTGTGTGTAGATGGCACACGGAATAGGCTACTTCTTTCTCTCAGCACGACAAAGATGAGAAAAGGGAAACACATTTCAGGCTGCGTCTCATCCATTGCTGTTGTTACTGGGCAGCAATTCATACAACGGGTGACAATAGCTCTGGGCTGGGAGAGACCAAACACTGCCTTAGTAGGCTCTTCTGCATATGTTTTTCTGTTTGAATACCATCCTGGAATTTTGCAGCATGGGTCAGGTAATGAAATACCCAATGAAACTGTACTCTGAAATCATAAACTTTTCAGCAACTGGGAAATCTTGTTGTAACAAATTGAAATGTCTTGGAAAAAACTCTTAGAACTGAACAGAAGATTATGATGTCACTGCAGTTGCTCACATGAAGGAGTGAACAGTTAATTTAGATCAATAGCACACCAATGAATTTAAGGGCAGTACTGCAAAACAGCATTCTATAAGAGTCAAGTATAATGTTGTTTAACAAGTCACCTCATTAAGTATATTTAATAGACATGTTGGGAACATACCTTAAAAACTCCTACAAATAAGACATTTTTTGTCTTCAGAATGAGATTACTTTCATGCTTCTAGTTATACATTATCATCATCTGTCACTGTGCTGCATGCAGTGCGTTAGAATACATATTACAAGTTCTATAGCATTTTTGCATTATAGGCCTATATGATTACGTGTTATATTCCATATTACATGAATCCTTGTTTATAACTTTGCAGCCATATGACATACTCTCTCAAATTAATCTCGGTTATGATCTTCAAATAGCAAGACCAAATTTTCTGTTAATGAACAATAAATAGTTCAACAACCTGAAAAGAAAACTGTCACCTTTTTTCTTGTGCTTGATGATGATAACAGAAGTGAGTGAGCTGTCTTAAGAGGGTGGGTGTTCCAGGCAAACAGATGAGAAATATGGTTGGTTTGAGTCTCTCCTGAATCCCTGGGAAAAGTCTCAATGATAAAAATTCAATGCATTTTTTTTTTTTTTAAGCAGATGTATGCTGACACTTTTTTCTGTTTTTCCACATCTCATGAACAGCTGTATAGGTCTATGACAAATGAAGGTCTATTTATCTAACTGCTGTTTTACTTGTCAAAGTAACTTAAACAAAAAAAGTAAATCAAAGACAAATAGTATGAGACTAAGTTGCATAAAGTGGTATGATTATTGAAAAGTACTGCAAGAAGATTGTAACAGCTTTTATGAAAATCTTCAAACATGCATGCTTTTATTTCTGTTTCTTGGATAAAACTGAAAGAACACTTTTCTACATTTGTTATAGCTTCCATATTTCTTTTACATAAAGTATTTTGGAAGAAAAGTAACTTTATTTTCTCTAGGATTTTTCCCAATGGACAGTGTAATTTTTTTTAAAACTACATTAAAGTCCTTCTTTTGACTTTCTGATGAAGTGGTCAATGATTTTATGGAAGTTAGAAATCTTTCACACACAGCAACAGAGAGAGGAAGACTTTCTCTGGATTTTACAGTTATTTTCCATTATTCTTCTTCTTAACGATAGTATAGATTTATCTGGGATACAAAAGATATTTTGTGCTGCCTCAAGCACCTAAGTTAGGATCAAACGCTCATAGTTTGAGGTAGTATCTTCAGAATAGTGCTTAGGATCCCTAGATTTAGAATTTACCATCTAATTCAGGTGTCAGAGTTGCAGTTGGAGGTAGTGTTCTCTTCCCATGGACACTTGAGAGACCCGTGCTCCTAAATTAGGTTCATAAAGCTAATCATGCATTTACACATTGTGGCAAATATTTAATAATGAGCAGTAACAAAATGGATCTGATCTATGTGAGGATCTATAGCTGCTACTGAAATTTCTAGGGTGGTGCAGTTAAATATGATGTAAGGGGCAAGATAGAAATTCATGAGAAGGCTGAGGACAATACAGCTACCCACAAGCAGGGGGGAAGTTTGTGACTGTACGCTTACTGTAGCATCTTTCAAAAGGGCTAATAAAATGCAAAAGAGTCATTGCTGAGCTTAAAAACTCATGGCTCATTAAATCTATTTTTATGTAGTGAAGAAAATAGGAAAAAGTTGAACTTTCAATTAATAATATCCAACTAATAGTTTGTGGAGTTGCCTACAAGCTTAATTTCTGTTTTACTTAAAATACTGACGCAGTATGTTATGTTATGTTATGTTATTTTATTTTATTTTATTTTATTTTATTTTATTTTATTTTTTTCCTAAAAACTTGGGCTAAATTTAAATTCACTCTAGTTTGTGCTTGGTGCTTTCACCAAAGGTGGCAGCCCATGTCCCAAAGAGTTTACAGACAAATCAACTAGATAAAAGTGCTGGGAGGAATCCTATTTTTAGAAGTGTGATATTAAGGCAGAAAAGAATGAAGCTATTTGCTTAAATTTTTGCAATCTCTGTCCCAGAGGCTTGGTGTGAATTTACAGGTTCAAATTCCATTCTAATGCCTGAAACTATTCCTCCTTGGCCTACCAAACTTGAAATGGGTTGAAGAAATGAACAAAGACAGACCTCAATCCCAGGTAAATTTCTGTCTATGAAAACCTACCATTTTCCAACCACTTTGGGACCAATGATTTGAGAAATCATTGAAATGCAGAAGCCTGGACTTTAGATAGGGGGAGTGAAAGTATTTAGTGGTCCCATGAACCTCTTACAGAAATCAGAGTCCAAAAAGGATCCTAAAAATATTCAGAAAATGATTGCAGATCTTAAATTGATGCAATTGGGTTGAAAACAGAGGCAAGAGAGAGAAAAAGAATGATGATGATGAGTGGAAAGATACACAGCAAGAAATTCTTGTTTGTGATGTTTCTGTTGGTGCATATACATTGATGGCGCAAAAGTTGTTAATGATTGCAGTGGTACATTTTTCCCCTAGCATTTTTATATCCAAAGAAAAATTTCTCTGACAGAGGGAAGTTGGTCCAAAATTTTACTGTAGACAGGGAAAGTATAACTACTTTGGAACAGGATAGATTCCTTAGAAGTGGTGTTTGAAAGCTGGTTTTAGTTGGTGTTTTGCCTCCAGGGTTCTGGCATGCAAAGCAGTATTGTGATAGCCACTGCCTTTCAGAGAAGCTCTTTCAGGAAGCCAGTGGAACTGTTTTGAAAAAAGAATGTATTATCATGTCAGTGTTGGAAAAGATGCTAAATTTGAAAACCCACGAGGGAGGTTTTTTGGTGCTTTTTTGTTGTTTGGTTTTTCCAAATCAACTCTTAGTGAAAATAAGTTTATATGAAACAATTTTGTTTGTTTTGATTTGTTTGTGAAGAATACTTCCTGAGTAATTTTGTCCAGAAGGTGATTTATTATGAAATAGAACCTGCAAGTGCATGAGTGATTATTTTGCTCTCCAGCTCATGTGCTGTAACAAGTTTAATGGTGTTATTTAATTTAGGGTTATTGTGCTACACAAGTTTAACAAGCCCATTTGCTTGTGGCAGGCAGGACATTGCTTTCATCGGATCTCTAAAATATACATTGTGTCGAAGAACTGTAAGTAATGTCTGTTATTGGTTCTGGATCATCAAAAGCCTACTTTAGGTTGGTGTGATTCCGAGGAAATCTAGTTTCAATGTACTGAGGTCAGCTAAAATTAATCCTTTTCCAATGCTCTATTCTCCCTAGGAAATTCAATTCTTGATTTAGTCAGGGATGAAAAGTTAAGCTTATCTGTGTTTTTAGGAGAATCTGGTCCATCTCATTTGGATTTTTGGGGGGTTTTTTTGGTAGATATTTTACTTACTGCTTATTACAGCAATCGTGTAAGGGAAGGCTTGAATCAGCTCTGTAAGTTGGGTGCTAGGAGCGGTGGGTTCAAGCCTTGATTTGTGTACTGGGCACGTGAATGTAATGGAGGGTCTAGTGGGAATCCTACCCTCATTTTGTTCTCGAATCTTACCAGAGAACATATGTCAATAAACAATGGCAAACCTGAGACTGGAAAGGTAGAAAACAAATGCTAGCATGGCAAAGGTAGGAGTGGAAAGACAGGGTAAGCCAGTCTATGTTTAGCCTCAGTCTCAGGCCTACTACGTAGATCTTTGTATCGATCAAGGAGCAGGGAAAAAAAAGAGCATTAACTGCCACTGCAAGAAAGAGAGAGGGAAGAAAAGGGGAGGGAATAAGAAGGAGGGGGAGTAATAGAGGGAATCCAGGCTCACTTATAAAATTGCAGTAATGATGAACCTAATTTATATGACCATCCTATGAGCCTTAGTTTGTACATTGTTTGCTGCAACAATTACATTTGAATATTCATTAGACTTCAGTTGCCTCTTTAAATCAGAACTAAAAGACGCATTTATAAAATCTTCCATTAGAAGATGGGTGATAAACCGTTATCAAGGACTGCATGAATTCTACAATTACTAATAATAAATATATATTGAAAAATGCAATGTAATCTTATAACTCAGAATAGGTTTTAATACGAGGTGAGAGTGACAAATTTCCACATTTTGATATTTTGATTTAAAGAATAGCTTATCTTTAATACCAGACTTGTGTAAATTATTTTGACAGGACATTTATAAATATTTGTTTAGCTGTAATGTTCCTTGTGTATATTTTATGTTATTCACTATAAACTCCCTAATTGCTAGATTTTTGTGACAACATTCTTTCCTCTTAGAAGATAAATTGGAGTACTGACATTTAAAGTAGAAGGGGTATAAAACAAGCTTTTGCGAAATGTACAGCTTTCCAAAAAAACAACTTTTAGCTGTTCCCCATGAAATCAGTCTTTATACAAAGCGCCTGTAGAACTTTGCAGTATGTAACTCTCTAGGTAAGAGGAATTCACATATTTTTTAGAGTTGTTTATAAATGCTTAGAAATGTGTTATGATTTGGTATGATTGCATACTTTAAATACTGAAATTTGCAAGGGAAAGGGGATTCTGACGGAGGATCACCTATGTATTAGCAATTATTGAACAGTACTGCCTATAACACAGATGTGAAGAATGTATGTATTTCAGATTCTGTCATGCAATTGTTTACATGGCTCATTTATATCAACAAGGATTTCGTCTTAAGGGCCTTTGTTGGTGCAACAGAACTGAGGCTTGCTTTGCTTCCCAAAGTTTTTCATCTCCAGTTGCCTCTGGAGCCAATCAATGTGTATGCCTTCAATAACATTTTAGAGGTGATAGTGTCATCTATGAATATTTTAATAAATTTCACTTTCGGATCCTTTACTTTGTAAATGATATTTCACATTTGTTGTCTGTGATTTTTATTCATGTTTCCAGGTCAATAAGTCCACCATACCAGAAAACTTTTATTGCCAAAGTACAAATGTATCAATAACTGAATACCAAAAAGGAAAAGGAGCTTTCATTTTAGACATTATCAGCGTCAAGTGTGTTGTATAAAGAAGCATAAATTCTTGTGTATCTCTCTTACATATGGTTTGTGACAATGACTGTTCTAAAATGGGGATTTGACTACTTTTATCAATACTGGCATTAATTAACTGAGAATGAAATTGAGTCATTTTTGAATGAAACTCTGAAACCTGTAATCTTTTATGATCTAGCTTGCTTTCCCTCCAGAATATACCTTGCCTGGTTGTGTTAGCTGTAGCCTATGATGATCTCTTCCCAAGACATCTTTTTAGGAGGATTGAGTAATTTAACTTTCTTTTGCTAGTTCTGTGCATTTTGATATTTTTGTGGTTAAAATTTCAGCCTTGTTGCACTGAGAGGACTTTTCATTAAATTTGGTAGAAGCCATTGAGTTTGGATTCCTAAAGTGTTCTTCAGAATTGCAAACAGTACCAGTTTCAAGTGACTTCTTACCTGAAGACAGTGTATTAAAGTGTATGTGAGTTCTTCTCCACACATCCTCCTTTACTGAAACAAAGTAATCTTGCAGTTCGTCTAGTGCATCCTCAATGTGATGAAAGATAACTGGACATCTTTCAACCATCATCAGTATCATATATTGTGAAAGTTTTGTTTCTTACACTACAACAATCAGTTTACCAGAGTGTTCAGAAATTCTCCAGATAGGTTGTTGCTTTACCCAGCCACTTAGGAAAGGTGGCATTATCTGCCTTTAGTAGAAATACATGTGTCTCTTTTTAACAAAGCCACACTGTTGCAGAAATACACCATCTAAGAAGCAACATGGGTAAGCTTTGCTTTACCTTATCAGTGCCTGTAGAGAATAAAATTAGCATGACCCTGAGTGCTTTTGTGTTTGTCCGTGTCTCCACAGCATTTCTGAAACTAAATAATGACATTCAGATGTATACAAGCAGAACATAACGAGAAACAGGCAACAGCAAAACGACAGCATTGTGTCTTTTAACAAGGCTCAGTGGTGCACCCAGATACTACATTGTTGTTTACTTTTCTTATTATCTTACTGCCCCCATCCCCTTCAATTTAAACACTTGAATTCTTTGGAAAAGGAATAACGTATTCTTTGGGTTATTAACGGTCCATGGTTTGAGCTTTTGTGTGCCTCTATTATATCAAGGACTGTAGTACTCAGGCAAATGCATGCTTACCTATCACTTCTGTTTCATCGTTCCGACCTTGATCCATGTTTCTCTTTGTTTATCACATACACCTGTCCTCATTACCACAGCTTGGAGTCACTGATGCTGAAATCTGACTTTTTATCTCCTATGCCAGGCTTGCATCATAGCATTTGAGATCCCACTGTGTAAACTCATGGGGAAAAAGAAAAACATACACTATCCTAGTTTGAGGTTTCTATAAGCACCTTTAAATAGATTTGCTTGTATTCCAGTGTACAGCCATACTGAATTAATAGACAAAGTAAGCCCAAAATCCAAATATAATTAAATGCTTATTTGCCGGGAAATGATGTACAAGGCTTACCCATTTGGGCCCAGCATGGTCCTCTGTGTAAAACTAACTGGAAATAGCCTAGAATGTATTCACCTTTCAGGTGTTCATTTTCTTAATTCTTTCCAAACCAGAAGCTTTATTAACAGAGGCAGTCATTCTTGGTGAGACAATCTGTTAAACTCTTGCCCACACTACAGCGAATTCAGATGATCACTGGATCAAATTATAGTGTGATTTTCATTCTGTGTGCAGCTAAGTATTTTGTGGGAAGATTTACAGTGAAATGACTGTGTAAAAAAATTCAGCAGTATTATGAATGTACAGCCAAGTTCCACAGCTTGATATTAGAATATGTTTTGTAGGGTAAGTGACTGTGGAAAACCCTGCTTTGGGGGCAAGAGGGAGTTGGTTGTTTTGAGTTATGATTACTGTGAGGGTCATGAGGCACTGGAACAGGTTGCCCAGAGAGGTTGTGGAGGCCCCATCCCTGGAAGTGTTCAAGGCCAGGTTGGATGGGGCTTTGGGCAACCTGGTCTAGTGGATGGTGTCCCTGCCCATGGCGGGGAGGTTGGAAATAAATGATTTTTAAGGTCCCTTCCAACCCAAACCATTCTATGATTCTATAATTCTATGACTCTATGATACTGAGAAATTTCTTCCATATGAAGAAATGTGGGTCCCCTCCGGAATGAAATGGGTGACCTGGTTACCCAGGATATGGAGAAGGCTGAGGTACTCAACGACTTCTTTGCCTCAGTCTTCACTGGCAAATGCTTGAGCCACACTGCCCAGGTCACCGAAGGCAGGGACTGGGAGAATACAGAACCACCCACTGTAGGAGAAGATCAGGTTTGAGAATATCTAAGGAACCTGAAGATGCACAAGTCCATGGGACCTGAGGAGTTGCATCCACGGGTCTTGAGGGAACTGGCGGATGAAGTGGCCAGGCCACTCGCCATCATATTTGAGAAGTCCTGGCAGGCTGGCAAAGTTCCCGCCGACTGGAAGAGGGGGAACATAAGCCCCATTTTCAAGAAGGGTAAAAAGGAGGACCCAGGGAACTACAGGCCAGTCAGTCTCACCTCTGTGTCTGGTATGATCATGGAGCAGACCCTCCTGGAGACTGTGCTCGGGCACATGGAAAATAAGGAGGTGACTGGTGACAGCCAACACGGCTTCACTAGGGGCAAATCGTGCCTGACAAACTTGGTGGCCTTCTGTGATGGGGTTACAGCGTTGGTGGATAAGGGAAGGGCAACTGATGTCATCTACCTGGACTTGTGCAAGGCATTCGACACTGTACCGCATGACATCCTTGTCTCTAAATTGGAGAGACATGGATTTGATGGATGGACCACTCGGTGGATAAGGAATTGGCTGGATGGTTGCACTCAAAGAGTTGTGGTCAACGGCTCAATGTCCAAGTGGAGAACAGTGATGAGTGGTGTCCTCAGGGGTCGGTGCTGGGACCGGCACTGTTTAACATCTTTGTCGGCGACATGGACAGTGGGATCGAGTGCACCCTCAGCAAGTTTGCTGATGACACCAAGCTGTGTGGTGGGGTCAACATGCTGGAGGAAAGGGATGCCATCCAGAGGGACCTTGACAGGCTGGAGAGGTGGGCCTGTGCAAGCCGCATGAAGTTCAACAAGGCCAAGTGCAAGGTCCTGCACGTGGGTTGGTGCAATTCCAAGCACAACTATAGGCTGGGCGGAGAATGGATTGAAAGCAGCCCCGAGGAGAAGGACTTGGGGGTATTGATTGATGAGAAGCTCAACATGAGCCGGCAGTGTGCGCTTGCAGCCCAGAAAGCCAACCGTGTCCTGGGCTGCATCAAAAGAGGTGTGACCAGCAGGTCAAGGGAGGTGATCCTGCCCCTCTACTCTGCTCTTGTGAGACCCCACCTGGAGTACTGCATCCAGCTCTGGGGGTCCCCAGTACAGGAGAGACATGGAGCTGTTGGAGCGAGTCCAGAGGAGGGCCACGAAGCTGATCAGAGGGCTGGAGCACCTCTCCTATGAGGACGGGCTGAGAGAGTTGGGCTTGTTCAGCCTGGAGAAGAGAAGGCTCTGGGGAGATCTAATTGTGGCTTACCAGTACCTGAAGGGGCCTACAGGAAAGCTGGAGAGGGACTGTTTATCAGGGAGTGTAGTGACAGGACAAGGGGTAATGGGTTTAAGCTGAAGGAGGGTCGATTTAGATAAGATGTTAGAAAGAAATTCTTTACTGTGAGGGTGGTGAGGCACTGGAACAGGTTGCCCAGAGAGGTTGTGGATGCCCCATCCCTGGAAGTGTTCAAGGCCAGGTTGGATGAGGCTTTGGGCAACCTGATCTAGTGGAGAGTGTCCCTGCATGTAGCAGGGGAATTGGAACTAGATGATCTTTGAGGTCCCTTCCAATCCAAACCTTTCTATGATTCTATGATCAGGAATAGGGTAGAAAAGCTGGAGATGGTTTTCTTAAAATGCCTTAAGTGAAGGATAAGGCACAATTAACCAGAATACGCTAAGAAAAAGAATTTGTCCAGATCTGTTGCTTTTTTAGTCTATTTCAGGGACTCTTTGTACATCAGCTCCATTCCGGTAACTAAAGGTATCAGCAAAATTTTGAATGGAGACTTAAATGGCAGGTCCTCTGTGATGAAGCAGTGTCTAAGATTACGTATACTCATTACTTACAAATTTACAGTTAAAACATGATTTCCAAAAACAAATAAGCATGTGGAGCTACATCTTCATATCATTGCTTGGAACAGTTTGGAAAAGGCTGTAGTATTAATGTGGCTTGTCAAAGGATCCTTACAGTAGGTATTAAATCATTCTCTCTCAATTGTACTGTAGTTATAAATAGCTTCACAATGAATTCTCCATTCTGCACATGTAAATCATGCCACATACCATTATCTGATTGCCTTGAGTAAGGTGTGCTTGGTTGCTGGGGTGCTAAAGGATCGGGTAAGGCAGTCAGCTGTATCTCTCAGCTGCTGTGTGTTACAGACTAAAACTCAGGTAATAAATAAAAATTTTAAATTTGCTCTGAAACTTGGAGTAACACCAAAGGCGATTAATATTTTGCTTAGAGTTAAATACAGACAAAAGTGTAAAAAGTGGGGGGGGGGGGAGAGAATCTCAATAAAGGGGAAAAAAAATATCCAGCTGATAGTAGGCAAAACGTATATATGACTGACCGGTATGTTTGGCCCTACTTTTGGTGCCTACCTTAAATATTAGTCTTCTCCATTACTCTCCCAGATGCTCCTTTTAAAAAAAAAGCAGTTTAGTATGAGGAGTAATAACTGATGAGGTTTATCTTATCTGTGATACAAGTTTCTTGTCAGGTGAAGCATGTTGGGGTAGGGGGAAACCTTGTGCAACTGGAAGCCAATGCATTTCACCGCAGGTTGTCCCTACTGGTCAAAGCACAAACGCTTTCTATGTGCTTGTTAACAATGTGTACTGTTTTACGTTACTCTGCTATTTCAAATTGAAATAAATTTGCTGCTCAGTAGAAAGTCTGTGGAGAAAGGTAGAACTTTTTGGTGCACTCTTTTTCATTCGTTATGGGTTAAAAAACAACAAAACCAAACCTCCATGATACCCTGCTGTGAGATTAATTTTCTTCTTCCCTAGCACTCCAAAAATATACAGGCGTAGCAGCTGCATTAATGTTCCTTTAATGAGAAGGAAAAGCTGACTGACTACAGTTTATCGGAAAATAATTTTCATTTCATTTGACTGTTTCTTTTTATGCCCAAATTGTGTTTTAATTAACTGTGACACAGAGATTTAGCTGGTAAAATTTATTTAGATGAGCTGCAACAAACAATGAAAATGGCAGGACTGAGTGTAACATCTTGCTTTTCTTTTTTTCCCCTCCCCCAACTTTTCCCTAACGATTGTGTTCTTCTATGAGACCAATCTTAGGAAAAAAAGCAAGGCAGAAGAAGCGAGTTTTTCCATGATGATAAAAATATTGTTGATTTTGCTGGCAAAGTAATTCACCAGTGGCTCGTTTCCATCAGCTTTTATTTCACAGCAATTGTAAAATAAACCACTCGTAGCACATGCTGTTAATCTCTAGTCCCTGGGGTGTAACTGCTGTTACACAGTATGGGTCATGTGCTAGCTAAAGTGTGCATTAAAAAGGTAGAAATTAATAGTACTAGCACTGATTCCAAGCTAAATCGTATTCAATGGGCAAGGTAATTCCTTTAATGGCCACCACCAATAGATTGTTGTGCATGCTTCTTTTTAATTTCTGATTTCCTCCATTAAAAGAAGAAAAAGTATAATGAATCCTGATATCACAGAAAATTCTAAAGAAAAGCCATCCAGGACAGAACTCTGTGTGCTTACTGTGCTGTTCATCTGTCCTCAGCTTCCTTCTTCCCCAGCTCATCTTGGGCAAATGCAAAAACTTTTCACTGTTCTTAATATGTCAGTGTTACATTTACTGTGGGTTAAATTACATCATTTTACTTGTTCTACCAATCTCAATAGTTTTGGTGTTAAATATATGTCTTTAAAAGCTATTAGTTTAAAAGAAATTCAGTGGCTCTCTAATAAAATCTTTCCTAATGAATGCAAACTGGTTTAGTTTTCTGTAAAAATTGTCCACGTATAAAATCATCATCGAAATATTTTTAGAAAATGCAAGTTCTGCAAACCTTTATTCTACTTGTGATGGGTTGACACTAGGTGCCCCCCAAAGCTGCTCTATCACTGCCCTCCTCAGCTGGGCAGGGGACAGAAAATACAACAAAAGGATCCTGTGTTGAGATCAGGACAGGGAGAGATCGTTCACTAATTACTGTCATGGGCAAAACATAACCAACTTGGGAAAATTAGTTTAATTTATTACCAAGCAAATCAGAGTAAAGTAATGAGAAATAAACCCAAATCTTAAAAACCACCTTCCCCCCACCCCTCCCTTCTGCCCAGGCCCAACTTCACTCCCCATTTCTCTCCCTCCTCCCCGCAGCAGCACAGGGGGACGGGGAATGGGGGTTGTGGTCAGTTCATCACACGGTGTCTCTGCTGCTCCTTCCTCTTCAGGGGGAGGACTCCTCACACTCTGCCCCTGCTCCAGCCTGGGGTCCTTCCCATGGGAGATGGTCCTCCGCCAACTTCTCCAATGTGAGTCCTTCCCACGGGCTGCAGTTCTTCACCAACTGCTCCTGCATGCGTCCTTCCCATGAGGTGCAGACCTTCAGGAACAGACTGCTCCAGCGTGGGTCCCCCACGGGGTCACAAGTCCTGCCAGCAAACCTGCTCCAGCATGGGCTCCTCTTTTCAAGAGGCCACAGGTTCTGCCAGGACCCTGCTCCAGTGTGGGCTTCCCACAGGGTCATAGCTTCCTTCAGGCATCCACCTGCTCTGGTATGGGGTCCTCCACGGGCTGCAGGTGGATATCTGCTCCATCATAGACCTCCATGGGCTGCAGGGGGACAGCCTGCCTCACCATGGCCTTCTCCAGGGGCTGCAGGGGAATCTCTGCTCTGGCACCCGGAGCACCTCCTCCCCCTCCTTCTTCACTGACGTTGGTGTCTGCAGGGCTGTTTCTTTCACATCTTCTCACTCCTCTCTCCAGCTGCATTTGCTGTTGCACAGCAGGTTTTTCTCCCTTTCTTAACTGTGTTACCCCAGAGGAGCTACCACCTTCACTGATGGGCTCGGCCTTGGCCAGCAGTGGGTGCATCTTGGAGCCTGCTGGCATGGGCTCTGTTGAATATGGGGGAAGCTTCTAGCAGCTTCTAAAGAAGCCACCCCTGAAGCCCCCCTCTCTAACAAAACCTTGCCATGCAAATACAATACACTACTGAAATCTTATTCCATTTTTTACAGCTAAAGTGATCCCCTAATTTTAGCAGGCAATGAAGCCTTTGACAAGAGAGGCAAAGAGAGAAGCAGGAAATAGAGACAAAGAATATGTCCGTGAAACTGCTTTTCTCATTGCACATGCATAAATAAATTAAAAATCAAATCTGGTTTTGGAGGACATTGAGAATCTCAGCAGCACTTTGCATATCTTTGAGAATATTGTGATCTCAGGGATTTGTTTTTTATTATGAGAATATATTCAAGCTTTCTTTCCCAAAGCATGAAACATCCAATCTAGTTTTTAGTGAAGCCAGTAGCAAAACAGCCACTGATTTCCATGTGGGAGAGGGAAGATTGGTCCCCAAATGAATTTACCACTTAATGCTAGTTTTCTGTATTGTAATACAGAATAAAATGTTCTGAATAAAATATCTCTCTCCTCCTTGCCTACTTGCACACCTCACAGAACTGCTGAGTTGGCACATAAAGAAGGAGTGATAAAGAGGAATAATCAACTACTAGTCTCCATTTACATTGACAAAACCAGACTATTTCCCTCCTGAGGCAAATGAGACAGCAAGGAAAAATTTGCAGTTCTTAACTAGGCTACTTCAGCTGCTGTCTCTCTGAAAGGGAGATTAAGTCATCATCAGCCCTTACCTTCCGTAAGGAGCTACTGTAAAAGGAAGAGGACTTCAGAGGGAAAAAGCAACAAATAACCAACTCAGACCTAGACTTATGATTAAGCCTCTTTTCTTTTTTTTACCTGGCCTGTTATAGAATTTCATTGCCATACATTTCTACAGATTATTAATTTCTTATTGGTGCCTCCTGGATAAATAGACACATTAGGTGTAATAATGTGTATTTGGTCTTTGTTTTCTAGCTTTCTCATTCCACATCAGAAATAAATTACCTTGAAAGAAAGAATGGTTGCTGATGTACTAGGTATTCCTTAATATTAGAAATGTCTCTCTTTTTTCTAGTGAATAATCATTGTAGCATAGCTACCTTTGAGCCTTTTTTTTTTTTTAAATTTAAAATAATGGAAATTTAGCTTCTTAAGTCATATCGCCATATCAGTATTCTTCTTGTAACTTCTTAATTCCTACAGGAAAAAGATTTAGGATATTATTATTACCTTCTTCTCCTGCTGTTAAGCATTTGTATAAACAATAAAAAATATCAGTTGGGGGGGAGAAGGGGTACTTTATATCCAACAGTAGAATGCATTAGTTAAAAGTTTCTGACGTGTTGAATGTTTTCAGCAAGTTGAAGGCCTATAATTTTGTCGTTCATGTGTTTAACATCTCACTGTTGTTTGTTAGTTGGACTGCTTTATTTAAACAGGACTCCAGCAACTCCATAGCTATGTAGTATAAATCTGAAGATGATTTATTTCTTGTAAGAAAACACTTTTCCCCTCTACATGTACTCTGAGTAAGCCTTTTTCTTTAATGTGGAGGCCTGTTTCTGCGTGACTAGGAGAAATGTCAATGTTTCTTGACCTGAGAGACACTTTCTAAAATGATTTGTCCTTTTAAGGTAATTGTGTAACTAAGAATTCACACAGCTGATGCTTTTGCCGGACTATGTCAGACCAAGATTATAGAAACTCTCTTGTGTTTGGATATTACATAAATAAGTCTTTAAAAATCTTGATTATCATGAGTTTGCAGGTCAAACTGTGGTCCTTCACACCACTGGGGTGGTCTTTTCATGTCAGGGATTAAATGCAGTACTGCAGCATGTGGGAGGCTTGCTGGATGAGCTACGGAAAGGAAATGCATCCGCTGTCCCACCACCAGACTTTATCTTGGTTTAAATGCTGAGCTGTATAAGCAGCTGCAAACCCTTGCTAGTCAGATTGGTTTTAACTGGAGTTGCAGGTGTTGAGCTTCTCACAGGACTTAGCCCTTTTAATAAATACTTTTTTAATGAAGATGTGTATGGGTAGGGTGGAGGAAAGCAAGGGTACTAAAATGCCACTTTGAGAGGTTTACTATTGAAATTTAATACTTAAAATCTCTTTCTTCAGCACTATAGATGCTTCATCTAAAAAGTCCCTTGTTCCAAGGGCTCAGTCTCAAGTTATTCACAGCATCAGAATGTGTCAATTGGCATCAATCCACAGGCAAAACATTCACCACAGGAAAGAGTTCAAAAGGCCATTTCTGCCTCCCTCCTGTGGTGTGATGCATTTGTATGTGTCTTTACTTTAAGACAGCAGTGGTTTTAAGATCAGATATCGGTAGTGGTAGAGATTAAAAAACACTTTTTGTCCTGAACACCTTTCATATTTCTAAGAACAGTGTACTTTAAATGTATAGATACCTAATTTCAGTGCTACTTGTTTAAAAAACTTGGTTGTCAAAGCAGCAGGTATGGTCACAAGAAACGGACCATAGTGATGGAGGATTCAGAAGCTGAAGAAAAATAGCAAAATTATATATTTGGCATCCAGAAATTGATAGTATACTTCTTGTAGCGTGCATATTCTTTTATTCATTGGCAAGTGTATTTAACTCAATATTGAGTTTCGCGCCGCCACTGATTCCTCAATAGATACCTTTTTCCATGAATAACAAAATGGGATGGAATTCATGAATACCATATTTGAAAATTAAAATCCTTGGCATTATACTTTCCAATCAAAATATTATTTAACTAAAAGTTTTATTTTGTGCAAGGTCTATTCAAACATTTGCCAATGTAGTAGCAGCTATCTAGATCTATCAAATGAAAGAAAGCACATTTCAGTGTAATTTTTCCCATAATCTTTGGACATTGCTTTTTAAAAACTTCATTCATCTTTTTGCTACGTTGATTGATTTTTCTAATTTTGTAAGATATATGTTTTTCAAAATTCAGTAGTAATACTTCCGTGTCTTTTTATTTTCTTGACAAATGTGTGGTTTCTGCATGGAAAATGGGAAAGCATTCTTAGGATGTTTCTAGAATAACCTAGAAGAAAACTGGAAATTACACCAAAAATAAGCTGTTCTGTGATATCAAGAATACAAGGTATCTCTCTGATGGAGAGTAAAGATTAAGAAAAATGTTTTAAACTTTGGTTTTTCATGCTGTATTCTTGGATGTTCTTAAATTCTGCCCACTGTTAATATATATTAAGCTTCATACTTATTATTATTTAAGCTCGTAATTGCTTTTTTAATAAAAAGGTCATCTATAGTTAGCAAGTAATGAGTCATAATTACGTTGGTGAAGACTAATTCAGAATCTGCTTTGGTCTCTTATTATGTTTACATACATGCACTTCACTTTCAGGTACCATCCATGCTACACTGTACTGTGTATCATAAGTGTATATTACCTTTTCTAGAAGAAAGAAGTGCTCTTTGGAAAAAAAAAAATTGCTTACTTGTACACATAATTCATCAAAAAGCCAGTGTTAACTGTTTTTAGTACTGAAAGCAGACCATCCCAAAATGTGTCCAAAAGACTGCAAAGTTCAGACTCTAGAAGCATTGAATTGCATCTGCTAAACCCTATTACAGTCAATAACAATAATAATAATAATGCTCACCTATGTATAAATAATGCATATTGTACAAACTTCTGTCACAAATGTTTTTAAAGTGTTGTTAGAGAATGTGTCTTATGTTATTAGGTCTTTTTCTTTTTCTGCCAGCTCCCTTAACAAAAGCTGCTGTTTCCAAGTATCTTTGAAATTGGTAGCATAACATACTAACACAAGTGGTGCCTGAGAACATCAGATGGTAAATTCAAGCATATTAATTACATCATTAAAGTAACATTTGGTATACCACTGAGATACATTACAATAACAATAACCTTCATGTATAATAAGATGCACAGCCAGCATGTAATGCAGGAGCGATATACAACTGAGAGATTCTATACTATCCTTGCATGGGGTAATTGAATTGACTCAGAATGAAGAAAGAGCAGATACTGTCTTAAAACTGGCACTGGCCTGCTTTTTATGTGTGTCCCTATATATATAAGGGTATGTGTGTGTATGTATCTGAATATTGTCACACTCTGAAAGCGAGATAAACTATTTCAGAGAAGGCAGAGTCGCTTGGTTACATCTGCTGAAAACAATCTGTGCTGTGTATGAGAGCTCATGTCAGTATAGTAATTACCAAAACTGAGATAAAGCCTGTGCTAAATGTCATCTGCAGCTGACAAACACATGAAGCCAAGCACTACTAAATGATTCAGTTATTCTGAGAGTGCTCAGCTCTATGTCTGGGATAAAATAATTTGTCCTGACTGTAAAACAAACAAACAAATGCAAAACAAGAACCGAAAGCAGCAGCTCAGAGCAGAGGGTGGAAAAAAGCCAGTTAATGGAACTAATCAAGTTGAGAGAGAAATTTTAGGAAGATCTAATGGCAGTTCCTAACAATTGTACAAAACAGTTTTTCTTTTACTACAGATTATTTAATAGTCACCAGAATACAAATTTCCACCATTTTAGCTAGTACCCAGGAGAGTGTTGTTTCTCAAATTGATAGCAACCAAAATATGTTAAATGTAGTATTTTTTTTAATAGATTGCCAAAAGATGAAACATGCACAGATTACAAAGAGTGGAGTGTTAACAAGTTATACATCATTGCTCAAATATTCCTTACTGGAGTAAAGACAAGAAAGAAGTAATTTTCCAAAGACTCTTGCATTAACAACTGTCAGTTGTTTTAAAAAAAAAGGGGGAAAAAAAGAAAAGGGGAAAAAACTCCCTTCTACACAAATGAGGTGGCTTTTGAATATGTGATGGAAAGTTCCTCACATTGAGGAACTGTTAAAATGCAAGGGACACTCTCCCTTTTTGGACAATTTCCATTGAGCTGGAAAAGCATTTATGGACTTCAAAAGGTCACTGATGTCAGGTGACATTTATTAAATGTTTTATGTTGCAGCAGTGTGGTGTGGTGTAGCTGCCTCTGAAATACAGTCGCAAGCTGAGTAGTTACACTAGCTCATGACATGGTGTGATACGATACAGAGAAATGAGCTTGGCTTCCAAAAGCAATGTGAGGGGACTAACATGGTACCATGCTACAGGTAAAGTGCCCTTTCTCTCCACTGTTGTGCTCTGTTCTTGATGTAGATGTGATCCACAATGATTAGAGCTGGGAAAAGTGATGTGTGTATCATCACCTGTAGGATTTCCTGCATTGCACTTCCACACCCAGCTGCAGAGGTCTTGTTGGCTGAAAGCCTGGCAGAAGCCCAAGCTCAGCATGCATTGTGTTCTATTTAGCATCTCTGAAATCCAGGCTTTAATCATTTTCTCTTTCAGCTTTCTTTATTGAGAAGGGAGAAGAGAGTGCTGCTTTTCTTCCATCTTTTTGCTTAATAGGCAGGAGAGGAGGCATTCTCCCTCTCTGAAGAGTTTACAGTCTATTTCTTTCAAGCACCTGGCCATTTGCAGTCCCTGAGTGCTGGCTGTCATGTAAACAATACATAATACCATACTCTTATGCCAAGAAGAATGAAACTGGTCCTGAATGGTTATTATTACTGCCAGGAGAACAGTAAAAAAGGAATGGAGGGGAAAAGACATGCAAGAAGGGCAGAGTGCCAAGAAACATTAGCATCTAAGGTAGAAGCTAGTCCAAACCTCTTTCTAAAGGGCTCCCTTTTGTCTTTCTAAACATTCTGTCTGTTGATGAATGCAGAAGCATCCTTGCCACTTCTGTCACTCAGGTTTCCTCTCAGTGATATATTCTGTGGTATATATATAATACGATGATTAACTGAATTAAAAATTGCTCTCAAATTTTAGTTGGTATGCAAATCAAACTGTGGTATGGAGCATATCAAGAAAACAAAACACAAAATACACAAAAGATTACAGGATGGGATTTTACAGCAGTTTGCAGTAACAAACTTGACAAGACTATGTTATTATTTGCAAGAACATGTTCCTTTTGTCAAGCATATCAGATATGAACAATAGCAAAATAATAGGTCTGCTATGGTTTTCTTTGCATTGTGGAAAATCTTTTGCTGCACAAGTAAACTATATTACTTTTGTTATTATTTAAATAAAAAAAGACCTTTTTGTTAGAGAAAGGGAGAATTCCAAGGTAATAATGTGTCAGCATCAACAGAAATTTTTTCTTAACTTTTTTTTTTTTTTGCAAATACATAACTGAAATTTTGTCTACATAGGGATCTTATTTTGCAGTGGTCTGTGGCAAACTATTGCAGAGGAGATGGTATTTACAGAGGGGTTAGTATCCGAGAGGTCTGCCCACATGGCCAGATGTATCTAACTGCACTCTATACTGCTTTCGGGCAGCAGCCTGTGAAGATGTACCAGCAAGTTTGTCTAACTGCTGGCTATGTCCATTATGGGATTTTTGCTCTCAGTACATCATGAGCTTCCTTGAGCAGTCATCCAAGAGCAAGCAAATATTTTGGGATCTGGATGAAGTGTGCAAATTCTTCCTCTGATATTCTATGATCCATTTTCTGTAGGCATGATACCAGAATTTCAGAGTATGTTGCTAGACAGGGTGATGATATAGCTCTTTTCTGGCCACCAGAAACAGAGATGCTTGTAAAGGTGCCATTGTCTTACGTCAGCTTTGCAGGTTTATGTATTTTCTAATTTTTTTTTGGAAAAGAGATTAACAGAATTAATGGACATCAACTGGCAAAACAAATATGAAATTCTAGTAGAAGCCATTAATCCCATAGGCCACAGGGACATCAGAAAAGCATACAGCCAATAAAGAAGCCTTGTGAGAATGAGTTTTACAAAGAATTCTCTGGGGGTGGAGAATAAATCTGCTGAGTATCACCCACTTCCAACTCTGGAACTGGTTGGTCTTTGTCTGCTTTGTGCCCTGGCCTTCACATCAGCTTTCTTCCCTGCCCACTCTCCCAAAATTAAATCCTTTAACTCTTACCAAGCATCCACCATGGAAGGGAGATCAGAAAACTAGCATGAAATTCCAAACTGCTTCAGTAATTTGGCGAACAATTTATTTTGTGAGCACTCCTAAAGTATTGTCTGACAACAGCCAACAGCCAAGCTTGCTATTTTTTAAAACTGTTGTGCATGATGTCTCAGTACAGGTACGTGCTAACGTATGATATAAAAACATAATTGTTCAATGTGCCATATTCCTACATTCAACTTCACAGCATTGGGAATAAATGTTAAAGGCTCTGTTCTGAAGACTACGCAACACAAAGGGGAGCTTACAAAATTTTTTCGCTTAAGATTTGTCCCCTTCAGGTAAAACTCAAAGCTTATGGTGTAGCCTGAAGTGAACCATAACCACCTAGTAGTAGGATAAATACATTGGTTTAACAACTCTGTGGCATACATAAATTTGAAAATCAGTGAAGTGTAGCATGCATTAAATTCTGAGGGCAAATGTTTATGCAGAAGCACTTCTTCACACTGCACTCATTGGCTGCAAAGCTGCATCATTCTGTCTCCTGCCAGCATTGTTGTTGTGTCCCTGTGACTGCTCTGCAGTGACAAACTGACTTACTGTTATCTGATAAATATTTGTACCCCACCAAGAGAATGTGCAAGAAACCCTCATGAAGTACCACCAGAATAAACCACATGATGAACCAAACTCCTAATAAATGGTAGAAATAGATCACACCTTGATGGAGTGAATAAATAGGACGACACTGAAATGAGTTTTGAAGAAAAAAAAAAAAATCTTTTTTAGCTGTGCCATTTCATGGCTATGCAAGTTCAAAGCATGACAGAAGGATCTTGTTTCAGATCTCTGATTTTTCACATAGTTCAGAGAATCAGGAGCAAAAGAACTCATGGAAAAAGGTCTGTTCTGTAAACCAGCCCTCTTCCAAGTATGAAAGCTAGGAACAGGCCACACATTTGTAATGCACACATCATGTGAAAACCTTGAAGAAAGAACCACAGCCTAGAGTACATTTGTTGTGACCAAATCATTTTCATAATTACTGTTCAGTAATCAATATACATATGGGGTGTTTATTTTGCTGTCATTAATTTGCCAGACTGAGATATCCTTCTCTAATTCTTTATTTCACACCCACATTAAAGATGGCAACTAGAAATTGAGAAGAAAACTATAAAATGCATGGTTTCTTTGAGAGTTTGTACAGATTCCATTCCCAGCCAGGCCACCACCTACTCTCCAGCTCTTTTGTTCTTTACTAGTCCAAATCTCCAAGGGAAATTTGAAAAAATGCCATTGTACATGCTCAAAATATTTGTTATTTATTCCATAATACCTCTTGTCAGAACAAATTCAAGTAACAAAAACTAACTATTATTTTTATATATTTATTGAGTACTGTGTAAATTCTACAGCGTCCATATTAGCTTATCTCAATGTTTGAGCAATGCATTGCTGTAAGTGCCAAAGTTTTACAGCACCAGGATTGTATTTGTTCAGTTGTGGTTTGGGATGAGGGGGACTTAAGCTATGTTTTATAATACTGGAAGAGATTTTATTACATTTTTTATTTTATTGTTGTAGCTGAAGGACTGAAGTACGGCAGAAGAGAATACTATTCTTTTGAGGAAATATTTCACAGGATAAACATGTATATCACATGAAAATGCATAGGGATAATATGGCACCAGTGAGACAATAAACACAGAATGTTGCTGAAAATTCCAAATAATCTTTGCAAAATATTTACAGTGAGCTTTGTACATGTTTACAAGGGATATAAAATGAAATTTACAACTAACAAAATGTTCTGTTTCAGGTCTAATATTTGAAGGCCAGGCTGCCCTGTCATTCATTCCAACACAGTGAGTTAGTGCCCTTCGGTTCTGCAGCATCTCACAGGGAACTGTTCTGGTTACTGATTCACGTGAAACGATGTTATTTACATGCTTCAAGGTTCCCCTGGCTGGCCTCTGCTTTCTTAAATGAACACATCCACTTTCCATACAAACATACATTCTCCATGAGCAGACCTTGCTGGTCCTCTTTGTCCCTCTTCCTCCACTCTCCACTGACTCACCATGTCTTCTCAAAGGCAGGTGCATTATCCCGCCACTCAGACTTGCAAAGCAATCACATACTGCTTTATGCTGCTTATAGCTAAATCATCCTAGAACTACAGAAAATACAAGGGAAAGGCTTCCAAGGCACAGGCTACCATGTGCCAACACTAAGAAGAGGCTCTGAGGACAGGCTCTCAAAACTGAAATGGAAAAAAAAAAATTCCATTTGGTGTCATAGCAACTGAACAAAGAACAGTAATTACCTGTTCCTCTTCTCCAGATTCACTGCACCTGGGCTGACTTGTTTTTAAGGATTGGACCTTTAACTATCTCTCAGTGCCTGGCAAATATAACAGGGGTGGGGGAGAAAGGGGAAAAAAAAAAAAGACAAAAGAATATACCTTCAGAAAACTCTGAGTAGTTTTAACAACAAAAAGATTTCCTGGGCTGAAAAGGAGCAGGACAGGGCTTCACTGCAACTTAAAACCAGTAAGGAACAAGCAAGGAAATGCAAAGATCATGAACAGGCAGATTGTTTTACTTGGAAATGTACTGGAGCCACAGTTCTCTCTAAAGCACCTGAAAGTAAAATACTATTTTACAGCTTGTCAGGCAAAGACAAGGCTGAGAGACTGAAGTTATACCCAGTTGTAAACTGACAGTCCAAAAAGGTTGCATGCTGCACTGTTAGGCAAGAATAGAGCGGTCATGACTTTTTGGTGGTAGCCTTTATAATACTGCTCCACTGTACTGAGCTCTGTTTCTGCACTTTTCTTGTTGATTCAAATCTCACGCTTTGGCACTGCACTAGCTGTAACCAAAATGCTGATGCTCAAATTACAGAAAGGAAGAGGCAGAAAATAAATAATAAGCCTAACAAATGCCTGGTGATATGGACCTAGAGCTGTTAAACCTGTCTTTGGGAAAGAAGAGAAAGGTGGTACTGGAAATAAGATATACCTCTGGTCCACTGAAGTTAAAATCCAGTGAATAAAGAAGTGAGATTACAGGCAATCCCATCCTCCCAGCTTTCCAAACACCCATTAAAAAGATGACAGAGTTCACAGTGAATGGGCAGAGGTGCTGGTAGAAGGGAGAGGAAGCGGCTGTGCCTCTGCTCCGCTTTCACCAGGGTGGTCCCTGTCACTTCTGCTCACCAACAGTTGCTGTCGCCATGGCTGTCGCCATCATTTTGCCATCTGATGTCAGCGCAGTGAGGCTGTGTAAGCAGGCAGCCTTCCCAGGGAAGGGAGCCCTGCTGGAGGCACACGAGGTGCCTCCATCTCCCACCCTCCATTCATTGTTTCTCTCCCTCCCACTCCCTTCATGGGCTCCTGAGACCCACCTGCCAACGGCAGCAGCATCTAATGGGATGAGGAACAATACGTCACTTAACCTGCACAAAGACCAGTGCAGCTGGTGCGGCCAAACCAGACAGATTATCTTTCTACTTACCATAATGCCTACATTTCAGACCCACTTCTTTATCAAAGGCAGGAAAAGCATCTTTCAATCATAACTGGGAATTAGTCAACAGAGCTAGCTCTTTCTTCCTTAGTAAAAGAATTGCTTGACAGGATAAAAGACTTTAACAGTTATTCTCTCTGAAAAAGGGACTTTGATAAGTTTTGATTAAGTTTGTGCTGCTTGATATCAAAATATCGTGTCATGTTTTGATTATTATTGTTTTGTTATGTACTAAGTAATGCAAACTTTGGCATGTATCTCTTAGTGTTTTTGCCACAAAAAACAAGTGTGGTGAGATCTCCGTAGCTGAAACCAAACCCTGTCAGTGAAACACATCTAAGCGTCTGTCCTAATTAGGTCGCTAAATATCAACAGTGAGCTGCCCCTCTCAATGTTGGGGTTTTGTGTTGTGTTTTATTTTTTCTGGTAAAACCTGGTATTCTGGGTTTTTTCTCTTTTCAAATGTACTGTGTTCCACTTTTAAAAAATCATACAAGTGTAAACAGTTCCCATCTTTATCAATTCTTAAAAATTATTTGTACGTGGAAACAGGTGCACATCCTGTGGCTTTAATGTAGCACAATGATTGCCCAAGTATAAGATACTCGGGAACATGGGTCCCATCCTTGTCAGGG
This sequence comes from Grus americana, assembly GCF_028858705.1. Lineage (NCBI taxonomy): Eukaryota > Metazoa > Chordata > Aves > Gruiformes > Gruidae > Grus > Grus americana. The sequence continues at coordinate 65,836,728 of NC_072891.1, forward strand.
GATTGGCAGAAATTCAATAAGGAGACTCAACTTAGGAAGAGTCCTGATGTCCTTGGTTTAGCGGGTAGTGATTATAAATTGAAGGTGATATGCTTGGCCAAGAAACAAAGCTGATAACTTCTTGGAGGAGAGCCCAGACAGAACCTACGCATCTGGTTTAGACCTAGTGTAACAGCAGGGACAAAGCAGTTGGACTTAGTGGACATTTTCATTATTATGTGAAAATATTACTGATATCAAAAGAATTTTTAGTAAGCACTTACACAAAAAAGAATGGTAGAGCATTTTTATCACCACAAAATTTCTGTAGGAATAGATAAATAAGCTATATTTTTATGGAGGATACATTTCTAGTAAAAAAATCACAGGCTAGCTGTACTTAAAATGAAGAACAAGGAGGAGGATCTCTGTCTGTCTGAGGAGAAAGGAAAACATAGAAGAATGTAAAACAGCTATTTCTTGATGCATTTTTCAGGTTTTAAAAACAGGTAGGTGTGTCTTGATATTGTTTTACCTTAAGGTTCTCTGTCACTTCTAGTGTTTTCTTTTTTCCAGGTTATCAAGCAAATTTTGAATAGAGAAGGTAACAAATACTAGAACAGACATGATTACCCCATCCCTCTGCCCCTGAGCCTTCAGGTTGAGGTTGGGCAAATTTGTGAGAAAATGCTATAGTTGGACTCAGGCTACTGAGTTTATGCAGGAGTTATGTTTTAAAATATGGAGATGGTGATGTCAGAGACCAGATAACATTATCACAACTCCATTGGGTCCCTAGCAAATTTTGCTGGCCTCTTTGTGCACATTTTTGTTGACCGACAATCATAACTAGTAATGGTAAAATCCCTAATAAGAGATGCAAGAAAGAGAGATATTTGCAACAACCAACATCTGCCCCATGAATACTTTGTAGTCACCATGAGGGAAGGGCCACCTTGTGCAAAACCCCTGAGAACATGTAGAGCAGGGGTAATATGGCTGTACTTGTTCTGGCCAGGAAGCTAGAGCTCAGTGGAAGGATTTGCAAAAGGGTATGGTTTGTAATTACTTTCACTACAAGCACCGTGCTTAATCTGGAGGTTTCTACAGATGATATCTATATAGCCTTATTGTTCTTTCAGCATCTCAGTGTTAGTTAGGCAGGTGATTTAATTCAAATGTCTCCTGGGAATGTTTGCTTTTTGGGGTAGCTGAGTCAGAGCAGGAGCACCTCTGCTGCTTGGTAGCCTGCACCTGCACTTACCTGCACTGCTGCCGTTGCACGGTATCTGCCAGATCACTCCAGCTGTAGACTTATGTGACTGAGCTTTGTAGCTGAGGCAGCAAAACATCATTTCTCTGTTTATTCCTGCACATTCATCTATTGTTGTCCCTGGTGTTCTAGCAGAGAAGTCAACCACAAAAAGTAGTCTTCACGTTTAAATATAACCTTTGTACAGGTGCGACCTTGGTATTGGTTGCTCTTTCTGTGGGCACCAGCAGCAATAATTTACTTTGAGGAACATGTTAACATCCATTATCTGTCAAAACATTTGGTAAAAGGAAACACTGCTGTTAAAGGTTTTTACTAAAGAACATGCTAATTGTTGTCATCACTTGTAATTACTAGATCTTGATGTTTAAATGCCAAATTCTAATTTAATATACTTACTGTTGAAAAACTGTCATTTAAAAAGAGAGAAAATACTTAATTTGGGATCTTAAGGACACCCTTCCCAGCTGCCCAAGTTGCATAAACTTGTCTTTCTTTAGAATAAAATAACAATTATTTTTCATGCCAGCAGTCTAACACAGACTGGAAGTGACCTGCAGGATACTTAGGTTTGTCTCCAGAGTGTACATACTGGCAGGGCTGAGCAGTTTATCACTTGCCTGATCAGGCGTCTCATCAAAGCCTGATTATGACTGAGGCTGTCATGGATTTTGATCTGATAAGATTTCTTGGAAGACACCCAGTGCCACTGTGCAGATCAATGAGAAAATGAGTCACAAGCGGGTTAGCAGAGGCACGTGGTTCTCCCTTCAACTATTGTCTAGTGGCAAGACCTGCTGCATTCTCCATAATGGGGAAGGCACAACCCATGTCCCATGGTTTTCAGGGAGCAGAACTCTTTTCCCCTTTTCTAGGTGTGGTTTGTAGACTTTAGGCCACAGAGTAATTTTTCTTCTCCCTCTTTGGCCCAATCTTTTTCACAAGGCACATTTTAAGAGCAAAAGTGGAGAGGGCAGTCTCTGTGCTCATACCACTTGATCGTTGCCTAGTTTTTACAGTCTCCATGGACAACCTGCCACCTTAACACCACCTATATAGGAGTACAGAGTGATACAAGATAATACAACTGTAGGTCTTCAAGCCGGGAATCAAGACAGTCATAGTGAGCATTGCAATGAGGGGCCTGGGTCCCACCTGTATCCCCTCTGACAAGCAGAAACTGAATACAGAGCATCTGCTTCACTGGCATATCTCTAGCCATGTGTCTGAGGAACTGTTTTGTAAAAGGCGGGCATTTTCTCTCCTCCTGTCTTACAGAAAAGTGCAACACCAAGCCCTGTTTAATTCTTTGAGCATGAGGTGATGGGTACCCACATTCATGAAGGGTGTTTGGTAATCGATGCCGTGAGGGATGTACCTTCACCTGTAAGTGGGGCACTTGCAATGCAAGGCTTTAAGACACTTTCCCTTCTTGAGCTTTCTCTATTGACTAAGCTGGAAGCAACACGTTTTAGTAAGCAGCTATTCTGGAACCCTTTTGGAGGACATTAACTCTTTGACTGCACTGAATAGTGCACCTCTTTCAGGCAACTGGAAACCATCAGTAGCCAGGTAATAGAAAGTCCTTTTTGGAAATGAAAGGCTGGGCCCATTTTGAGATTAACTGTCTCAGAAGACATTTTATCTGCCTTTATCTGCTTAGTGAATCATTAATTGGACGAAAGCTCCTTCTAAGGCACACTATCTGCAACTGGAATATACTCAGCGATATTTTTGCTTCTTTTTTTTTCATGTTCTTCAGTTTAGAGAAAAATGAGGAAGAAAAGATGGGAGGAATAAGGATGGCCAGACGGAGAGAAAAAAAGTGCTATTAAAACCCCTGAACCCTCTGTTTCTCTGCCGAGGCAGCATGTAGGAGAGTAGTCCCCTGCAGAGCGGTCGGCTCTGAGCCCTGCTGGCAGGTCTCTTGAGATCAGTTCCCTGCTGATGTGGGAGCCAGCACTGATGCATATAAAGAGCAATAACAATCTGAAGCATAACTGGGATTGTTTGACAAACTGCTTCTGAGAAAAGAGATGAAATGAAGAGAAAAATACCTGAAGAAAATTGAAAAACTCATTATAGTTTTTAATAAAAAAAAATCTTTAATAGATATTTGTGATGATTTAATTTTTTAATTTTATATAAATAGTTTTAAGGGGTGGGGGGGGGGGGGAGAAAAAAAAGAAAAGGGAAATCTGGTGCTCTTGAACTTTCGTTAGTATATAGAAATCTTTCCTGTGCATGGAGTTGGGGCAGAATGCAGAATGTGTCCCTTGCTGTGAGTGCCAAACAGCAATGCCTGCAGAGTTACACACACTCAAACGTGGTATGTGAGTGAAATCATGTTATAAGGATGTGTAGACATGGGTTTTTTAGACACAACAGGAGACAAGCAACACAAAGTTAGGTATCTTTCCAAGAGTCACAAGTTTCTGAAAAAGGTGAGTCCAGGGCTTGTTTCCTGGCTAGCAGTTCTTGCATTGCTCTACATGTCACTCCTCATGTTTTATTTGATTTCTTTAAAATTTCTGAGGATCACTGCAGCTATAAATAAAGAGCTCTAAAGTGAGCATAAATTTGAATTCAGTTGATGGAGTTTCGCTTAGACTGCTGCAGTATAGAAGTACTGTTTTGTTTTCTTGCCTATGCCAAACTTTAACAGTCTGCTGCAGTTTTACAGCTTTCAGGAATAAAGTCAAAAAGGCCCAGTCTTCTGCACCTGCCATTCAGTAAGACATATATATTTTTATCGACTCGGTTTGCTTAAATATTAACTTTAATGCATATTGCAAATGCTTTGGGTATAGGTGGAAATCTCAAAGCTGCTGCAAATGATCTGTTTCAGATTTAAATCCAAGTTCAGTATGAATCTTTGCAAGGCAAGTAATACATAAGTATTTTAGCAGCCTGTGGTTTTGACTGTATCTAGCAGCTCTTGACTTTGGTGCTTTAGTCACCTTAAACATTAAGTGAAAATAAAAGGGTTTTACTATTTCTGAATATTTTTACCCAAATTATGGAATAATTTCCAGGGAAACTGTTATTTTCATCACATAGCATAATGATAACATTTTGAAATAAATTCTTTCTGTTGTATGCTTGGCCTTTGTTGATAACATTTTCCTCCCCTCTCTCTTCTAAGCATTTATACTTTTTTGTTTTTATAAAACTGGGTAGTAGTAAAAGAATATTTTCAACTTAAAATATGTAACTGTAAGAAATGAAAGTCTGGCTCTCTTAAGTGTTTTGCTCAGCACTATGTGTCAAATGATACAAATGTCCACTATAGCAAGAATTTAGAAATGTATGGCTTTAGCTAGCCGGACTAAAATACAGGGAAACAGATTAAGATGACTTGGTATTGCAATAACATGGTTGGTACTACGAAGGACAGTGACTTACTGTCAAAGAAGGAGAGATCAGCTCTTATTCCACATACATTGGGGGTTTTTTTGGGTTTTTTTTTGTTTTTTGGGGGTTTTTTTTTGAGATGACTTATAAAAGCAGGAGACCTATGTCTATTTCCAGATTCAACTATCTGGATGGCACTGAGTATGTCAATCAAGTATTCATTCATTCAAAGAAACACTGTTAATATATTCCAGGGGGAATTATCTGAGGGGAACAGCTCAGATAGCAGTGAATGCCAAAGCTAAATTTCTATCTCTGTATTTAGTACTATTCATCTATACGTGCATTGGAAGGCTTGAGATTTTGCTTTGGTCAAAGATGTGTCTGGGGTCAAGTAAGTGTAGTCCTTTGGATAGTCCCTAGGTATGAGGAGCAATATCCTGTCATATCTTCATTGTTGCTGGAAGAGAGACTGGTCTCACAGGAAAACAGAATGTCTTCCCAGCACCTGAATTTCCGGGCTAATGATAGGCTTAAGTGTAGCTGTAGGTCTGTGTCCTAAGAGGTGTTTCAACATGAGTTGCTGTTTGATGGTATGAAGATGGATATAGATGGCAGGGGTGAGGACACAGGAAGTGTTTGCTAATGAGCATCTATTGCACAAAACTGTAAGACAGCATCCTAATCTATAAACTTTATGACACTGTACATCACTGATTACTATGCCCATTCTCTGCATCATGTGGACTGAAGAAGATGTGGCCAGATCCTGTTCTTTTTGGTGGGAGAGACAGGAACTTGATGGGTGATCCTTCTCTCTCTTTTTTTAATGGTGTCAGTAGTGAGGCTACTGTTTTATGTAGTGTTGGTACTATGGGATCTCTGTGTTATTCCTCGTTACAAGCACTACTACACTGTACACAGATGATTAAGGCATGGTAGGCTGTCAGAATATATAAGTTTGGCAAGGCAATGAAGTCAGTATAGTTTCAGGTCACCTCCTCCTGGTTTTGTATCAAAGCTTTTTGTATCAACAGCAGTTTTTTTTCAACAAGTAAAATCCTGTATATCAGCAAAAAGATTCTCCACAGTTGAATTCTCAGCAAAATACGAGTTTTAGAGCATGAGTGAGCAATGATGACATGTGAATGTTAGTCCAAGCAATGGTATAGGCGTGTGTTAGCCTAAATAGGACTTGTGACAAGGTTGTGGCTGTGTTACAGTGGGTTCCAGGAATACTTATAGCTGTGTTTGCATTGCTCAGTGATGACAGGGTTCGCTTCACTACTGAATTGCCTTCCATAATTGTGTGAGGTGAATAATAATTTGTTCCTTTGTGCTGATAATTCTGGAGACTCATATTCTAGATTCTTATCTTAAGAAGAAGAAGAATTAATGCATTTTTACCACGCACAAAAGACCAGTGAAACCAGTGGAAACTGATTTGTTACTGCACCAAAACCAAGCAAACAAAAATCCCTGGAGCTGCATTATCTCTTCAGATTTATTGAGACAGTGATCCATTCTGGAAGTGGTGCGGGGCGGGGGGGGGAGCTTGCAACCGTCTTGTTTTTAAGCTCTCTTCCCAGTGTGCTGAGCTGTTTTCTCAATGACTCATAGATGAGAAAATGATTCACCAGGTCTTTCACCCAAGGTAGCACTTACATGACAATCATGTCTGGGTAACTGTGAGATATTCTGACAACTCTGGCAACTGACAAGTAGTCTTATTTAATCAGGAAATGGTAATTTTTGCATGAATTACAGAAAACTTGAAAATTCTAATGTCAATCTTTCTGTTTTATTTTTGTGTCAACTCTCAGTTCAGTGTTAATGACTTAAAAAACTGATTGTAATTGCCATCTTACGGCTTACTACCATTTCTCCATTCCAGTCTTGGAAATCCCTTTATCAGCAAAACAGGTTTAGCATTTAGCATGTTTATATTCAAAACTTTAAATAACTAAAAATTACTGAACTAAAATTTCAATGTTAGTATTTTGGTATGATGCTTTTTTCTTTCCAGCCAGACCTTCAGTGTTCTAAAATAATTGTTTCATTGGTCAGAGTACATGCAGTATCTCAATATTTCATGCAATTAGGCCATTTCTCACCATTATTAAATTACTCAGGATTACAGGTCTTTGTAAAGAGTATTGTAAAATGTTTCTTAGCCTGGAAAGGGCTCATCACCTTAAGCAATTTTGGAAAGTGTAGAGAGAAGTCTTTATCTACACAGTTTTCCTGCTGTTTGCTCTAAAATTACCTACTATTTGCACTGAAATTGGATTTGGGGAGGAGGAGGTTGCATTCCCTGACCACTTCTGAGATTCATATATGTCACTGAACAGCTTTCAAGAAAAATGACAGAAGGCTGTCACCTTAAGCTGTTTAATTAAACTGTGAAAATTACAGGAAAAAAAACTTGTGCGGATTTATGCTGGGAAGTATATTACATGTGTACTATTTCTTTAACTGATTTTTCTGCAAAAAGCTCCTATGATGCATTTGTCTCTTTTGAGCATATATGAGAAATTGAATATTCCGTCTATAAATTATTTCTTCACAACCTGTTGGGGAAGAGGTTTCCATAACAAAGATTTAATAAGTGTTACTTAAGGTATTTATTTATAAAATAAAATGCTTCAATGAAAGAATAAAGCATTATGAAGTCATGGCATATGCAGCATCTGCAGTGTAAAAATGTGACTAAGCTTACTTCCACCAGGACAAGTCACTGGCTTTGACTGAGTGGCTTTAACAATATGTTCACAATATCCAGTTCTAAATAATGATGTGGCTGGAAGTAAATGCCAGAAAATGGAATTTACTTGCATCTAATGTGGTCAGTATACAGGCTGACATATTGTGATACACATCAAACAGGTCAGTTTATCTACTTTTTATTTACTACTACACAATTACCTAACATGATTTATGCCAACTGCTTAATGATCTGAGAGTATAAACTGCTATTGAAATCATAGCATTATCAAGTGCTAATTGCTACCCTTTCTGTAAAATATGTTACATTCTGCATTTTACCTGCTAGTCTTATTCCATAATCATGCAGAATAGCTAGCGGATTTGCTGCAAGTCTACTCCTCTTTCTTGAAGAAAGATCTCTCTCTTGTGACTCTAGAATTCACGGAATCATAGAATGGTTTGGGTTGGAAGGGACCTCAAAGATCATCTAGTTCCAACCCCCCTGCTGAGGGCAGGGACACCCTCCACTAGACCAGGTTGCCCAAAGCCTCGTCCAACCTGGCCTTGAACACTTCCAGGGATGGGGCATCCACAACCTCTCTGGGCAACCTGTTCTAGTGCCTCACCACTCTAACAGTAAAGAATTTCTTCCTAACATCTCATCTAAATCGACCCTCCTTCAGCTTAAGCCCATTCCCCCTTGCCCTGTCACTACACTCCCTGATAAACAGTCCCTCTCCAGCTTTCCTGTAGGCCCCTTCAGGTACTGGTAAGCTGCAATTAGATCTCCCCGGAGCCTTCTCTTCTCCAGGCTGAACAAGTCCAACTCTCTCAGCCTGTACTCACAGGAGAGGTGCTCCATCCTTCTGATCAGCTTCGTGGCCCTCCTTTGGACTTGCTCCAACAGCTCCATGTACTGGGGCCCTGAGTTGGGTTTGCGTGGCAAGGTTTTGGTAGTGGGGGGGCTACAGGGGTGGCTTCTGTGAGAAGCTGCTAGAAGCTTCCCCTGTGTCTCATAGAGCCAATGACAGCCGGCTCCAAGACGGGCCCGCCGCTGGCCAAGGCCAAGCCAATCAGCGCCTCTGTGATAACATATTTAAGAAGAAGAAAAAAACAGAGAGAGCTTTTGCAGCCGGAGAGAGGAGTGAGAAGATGTAAGAAACTCTGCAGACACCAAGGTCAGTGCACATGGAGGGGGAGGAGGTGCTCCAGGCGCCGTAGCGGAGATCCCCCTGCAGCCCGTGGTGAAGACCATGGTGAAGCAGGCTGTCCCCCTGCAGCCCATGGAGGAAGGATGAGGGGGTGTAGCGATTCCACCTGCAGCCCATGGAGGACCCCACGCCGGAGCAGGTGGAGGCACCTGAAGGAGGCTGTGGCCCGTGGGAAGCCCACGCTGGAGCAAGTTCCTGGCCGGACCGGTGGACCCGCCAAAAGGGGAGCCCATGCCAGGGCAGGACTTGTGACCTCATGGGGGACCCACACTGGAGCAGTTTGCTCCTGAGGGTCTGCACCCCGTGAGAGGGACTCCATGCTGGAGCAGGGGAACGATGAGAGGAGTCCTCCCCCTGAGGATGAAGAGGCGGCAGAAACACCGTGTGCTGAACTGACCGTAACCCCCATTCCCCGTCCCCCTGTGCCGCTGAGGGGGGGAAGGTTGAAGCCAGGAGTGAAGTTGAGCCCGGGAAGATGGGAGGGGTGGGGGGAGGTGTTTTAAGAGTTGATTTTATTTTCTCATTCCTCTACTCTGTTTTGCCTAGTAATAAATTAGATGAATTCCCTCTCTAGGTTTGGTCTGTTTTGCTCGTGACAACAACTAGTGAGTGATCTCTCCCTGTCCTTATCTCGAACTACAAGCATTTCATTATACCTTTTCTCCCCTGTTTAGTGAATGAGGAGAGTGAGAGAGTGGCTCTGGTGGGCACCTGGCCTCCAGCCAGGGTCAACCCACCACAGTCCCCCAGAGCTGGATGCAGTACTCCAGGTGGGGTCTCACAAGAGTGGAGTAGAAGGGCAGGATCACCTCCCTCGACCTGCTGGTCACACTTCTTTTGATGCAGCCCAGGACACGGTTGGCTTTCTGGGCTGCAGGCGCACACTGCTGGCTCATGTTGAGCTTCTCATCAATCACTACCCCCAAGTCCTTCTCCTCGGGGCTGCTTTCAATCCATTCTCTGCCCAGCCTATAGTTGTGCTTGGAATTGCACCAACCCACGTGCAGGACCTTGCACTTGGCCTTGTTGAACTTCATGTGGTTCGCACAGGCCCACCTCTCCAGCCTGTCAAGGTCCCTCTGGATGGCATCCCTTCCCTCCAGCATGTCGACTGCACCACACAGCTTGGTGTCGTCAGCAAACTTGCTGAGGGTGCACTCGATCCCACTGTCCATGTCGCCGACAAAGATGTTAAACGGTGCCGGTCCCAGCACCGACCCCTGAGGAACGCCACTCATCACCGTTCTCCACTTGGGCATTGAGCTGTTGACCACAACTCTTTGAGTGCGACCATCCAGCCAATTCCTTATCCACCGAGTGGTCCATCCATCAAATCCATGTCTCTCCAATTTAGAGACAAGGATGTCGTGCGGGACAGTGTCAAATGCCTTGCACAAGTCCAGGTAGATGACATCAGTTGCCCTTCCCTTATCCACCGATGCTGTAACCTCATCATAGAAGGCCACCAAATTTGTCAGGCACGATTTGCCCCTAGTGAAGCCGTGTTGGCTGTCACCAATCACCTCCTTATTTTCCATGTGCCTGAGCATAGTCTCCAGGAGGGTCTGCTCCATGATCTTGCCAGGCACAGAGGTGAGACTGACTGGCCTGTAGTTCCCCAGGTCTTCCTTTTTTCCCTTCTTAAAAATGGGGGTTGTGTTTCCCCTTTTCCAGTCAGTGGGAACTTCGCCAGACTGCCACGACTTCTCAAATATGATGTCTTAAATTTCCAAGTCTAAAGATACTTAGCATGTGGAGTTTGGAAGTTTTTGTTATCCATTCATATTCCTAAAAGTGGCAGCACCTTGGAGTTCTATGGGGAGCATCTGAACAGCTGAAATAATAGCCTCATGTATTTCTTGGTTTATTTTGTAAGTCATTCCACTGTATCAAATTGTATACTTATACTGTAATTATCTACTCAAGCAGATGATGCAGTGAATAGGATGCCAGAGTGCATCCAGTGCATTAATGGCTGAACTTGCTTGGAGCACTAACAACAGTTATTTATTCTTATAACTTAGCTATGGAAAACTTACCTGTAAAAGATAAAGAAATGATTTTTTTTAATAAAGTTTAAAAAGTAATCATGTCTGCTACAACAAAACATTTGATTCTAAAACTTTCAACCCAATGCAGAAATGTCAGTCAACTCTTGAGGAACTATACCGTTTTAGTGAGGAAAAAGTGGTGGGGTTTGTTTGTTTGGTTTGGTTTTGGTTTGTTTTGTTTGGGTTTTGTTGTTTTGGGTTTGTTTTTTTTTTTTTTTTTCAGAAAGGTTTTATGTAACAGGTTTCACTAGTGGGAATGAGCATCTTCTTGAAGAGCCTGGAAACAGGAAGCTGAGCAGAAGGTAGAAAATGAGTAATATTTTTTTGAATCAAAAAAGCTGTATTGTTGCAATTTTTAAGTATATTTCCTGTGACTATGGCTGATAATACTGTCCTAATTTCCTAGACGAATGAGCTATGCTCACTGACACAGCTAAGCAGGTAATATCCATGACAGTCTGGTAAACAGGAGATGTCAGTTACAACAGCTGGAAAGAATTTGAGGAAAGGATGGGAATCATGGTGCTGCATGCCTGGGAGATTGTGGGGCATCTTCTCCAGATACTGGATCTCCGTGGGTCAATACCAACTAGGATAGACTGACTTTTCTTGGCTCATGGTGAAAAGAAGCTATTTCCCTTCCTTAAAAGAAAAATACTCTAAATCACATGAACTATCCCAAATATGGCTGCTTATGTTCAAAAGGTCTTTTTTGAGATGTGGCCAAGATCTTAATAGAGATGCTGTAGTAAACCTAAGACTTTTTCAACTTATTTTCCAAAACTAAGGAATATTGTATCAAGAATGCAGAAATGCAGGTGAATGCTTTTGGCAAGATCTTTGCCTGACTGAAAGGGAGAGACAGTGATGTCAGGCAGTTATCTAAATGCATAATCTTTTTCTCCAGAAGTGCTAGCTGAAGCCGTTGAACCGGAGACTATTACTATTGAGCAGTTGATGTCTGTCTGTCTGTCATGGTAAGGGGCTGAGCACTATTAGTTGTTTCATCATGTTAACTACTATATAAATAGCTGAGTTTTTCCACAGTCTGGCAGACAATGGGGAATTCCAGAGACAAAGGGTGGGGATACAGTAATAAATACAATGAAGGTAGTTTGACATCTATAGTAACAAGTGATTATGACTACATACACCAAGTTAAAAAAGAGATAGCTCCACTTGCTTGTACAATACCACCACAGGAGGGATATATCTCTCTTCAGCATCTGATTTTAAGAGGAAATCATTGCAGTTAGTTTATTCTGTAGCATTGTTGGAATAATCTTTCAAGAATAGATGAATCTTTGCAGAAAATCTAATACGGGTGAGACGAAATCAATAAAATTGTCTCAGATAAACAAAGACTTTTGAAGAACTAAAGTACTTGGAAGGAAGATTGATGATAACAGTATTTGCAACAATTATCCCCTCTAAATCCAGTTGCTAATTTTAAAGAAGAGCCAGTATCATAAACTATTCTAAACACTCTTTCGGTTTCTTCTGCAAAGCTATGTGAAAGATGTTAAGAGTATAACCCAAGAAAATACCAGATGATGGCATTAAAAATAATCATTTTATGTTCATTGCTTACAACAAAGATGGGCAAAATCAGCTTGGATGTTTTCTTTAGGAAGCTTTTTAAAGTGATTGGATGATTTAGTTAATGGGTGAAGCTTAGGCAAGTGCAAAATTTCTTCTGGATCTGAAGTGTGCTGTTGACAGTAAATGCCAGAATTCATAAACTTGAAGTTTTATTTTGTCTTCTCTGAACTATAACAAACTCAGCAGTGTGATCAACAAGACAGTATAGCAAGTACCAAGAAAATAACTACTTTTAGACTTTTTCTTTGTTTACTATTAATATCTCTTACAAGTTATGTACGTGTCAATGAGTAAATCCTAGAAGAAAAGAAAACAACTCTTCATCATTAACACCTACTACCCCAAATAAGTGCAATCTCAGAGCACTAAAGAAGTCTGTACTACTATTATGTTCTGATTCTGAAAGAGAGCCTGAATGAGAGAGTGAGTGTGATGTGTTAGGATTACATCCCTCATGTCCTGGGGAATAAAATGCAGCTGGGAGTTGTTTCTCCCTTTTGATGGAAAAGAAATATTAATGAGTAGGATAGACTGTCTGACAAATTGATTCCATTTAACTGGCCTAACACAAATAGCACTTTAGCAGAGTGTTACATTAATAATCTCTCATTTTAACCTCCCTGTTTCCTAGCAGAGGCAGGTGCCACTGTTTCCCTATTACTTAAACAAACATAATTAAGCAATGGTTCAGTGATTCGACTTCATGAGCCAGATTCTGATTCTTCTTTTCAGGCTGAATCTGCTGATTCACTAAGCTTATTTTGCCTCTTTAAACAAGATCAGGATCTACCTTGGTGTGTCTCAACCTTGATAGAACTTCTCAGTGATGAAAGCAAAGAATTCTTATTTGTTTCCAGGTCAGTCTTCAGTAAAAGTCTGCCTAAAAACTTGACACTTTTGACTGTCTAGGCATCTATATGAATAAATGAACATCACTTGCAAATCACGGGTCTGACTTGACAGGAAAGATATGAAGACTGGCTGCCATGGTTGGACTGTAATAGAGAAGGCTATTCATGAATCCACAGTATTATTACAAATCATTCTACTGCCTCACCTCTATTACACGGCTGTTGTCAGGTCCACATATTTAACTAGATACCTAAGAAAAGCACAGCTATTGTGGCAGAAGAGGGTTCATTGAATCATTCTTCATTGTGCCCATTCCAGTGAGAACGACGTTAGGCAGCACACCTGATCTGCATGGTAATCCTGGCAGTCATTCCTGTGCAGGCACATCAATTCTGTCTCTCTTCTGAGAGCAAAGGTAGTGGTGTGTTTTACCAGCCTCAGGGAGATGTTTTGTTCTGTATCCAGTTTACAGAATAAAAAAGCCTAAAAAAATCACAACTAGATTGGGATCCTTCTTGCAAATTTCTTAACTAGAAAGCTACATTTTTATTGTCCTGTGGGGACCAGTAGAATTGATGGAAGGGCAGGGTGTCAGAAGAAAGTAAGAGGAAGTATTCTAAAATTTCACAACAGCCAGGACAGGCAAAAATAAAGGTGTGTGCCAAGGAGAGAAACAGAACAGGGAGGCTGGCTAGTGCTTGGTACAGAGCAGAAAGACAGGGAGAACTATTGCTGCACCTGAGAGAAGTGGGTGGTTGCTGTTATGCACTTGCCTCTAGAACCAGAGGTCTTACCTAGTCTAGTGTCAGAAACAATTGCAAAACTCAGTGACAGTCCCTTCTGTCCCTCCTTTATTAGTTGATCTAGCAGTGTAAGAACTTCCTATTGCAGCCAGTTGTGTCATTAGTTCAGTTAATGACTGCTCATCTGGTGGAATTAATGGTTCCAGCATCCTGAAGCTCAGTGTAGTTTTCCATAGTGAAAATTTATTTTTCAATTTAAAAGAAAGGAAACAAATTAGAAACATTATTATGAGTGAAAAGTCAAGCACTTCAAAACTAGGAATTACCAGTATTTGAGGCAATAGCAAGTAATCATGTAGGCAGGTAATCATGAAGATTGTGTCATAATGCATATGCACGAGGGAGCCAATTAAGGTTGCTTAAGCAACTTTGCATCGAGGTGGTTGTTTTGGTTTTTTGGTTTTTTTTCCTAAGAGTAGAGCACTGGATTTTGCAACCTTAAGGATCTTTAAATATAGGCAATCATAACTAATATTATTGTAAAGCCTAATCTTGGCATCCTGCTGAGATCCTCATTCCCACCAATATGTTATACCAATGATTTCTGCAGGTGGAGTTTTGTAAAAGAAGTGTTTCCTTTTATCAGTTTAAAATTTGCTGTCTTTCACTGTCTTTTCATACCCCTTTGTTCTTATGAAGAATGCCACGTGGGAGCTGCTTGATGTATGTTTTCTGTTCCAAATATGCTTTTATATGCATCTATCTTATTTTGAATCTAAACAGCTCCAACTTTCTCAGTTTCACATGTGGTTTTATGAGCTGACATCCCTAAGGAGATAAGTAGTCCTTTTTTACAGTCTCTGAGCCTTTCCAGGAGAGTTAAAATTAAGTTCAAGATAGAAAATTGATAAACTGGTCAGGATGTCACAGAAAAAAAAAAATCATGACAGATCTAAGGAAGGAGGAAAGACAACTGGAAGAAAAGGAAGGACAATTTTCTGTGTTTCTGTAAAAGGGGAAAAAAGATAAGGTTTACAATGGAAAAAAGTAACAGAACAGTGCCATAAAATATTAAGTGTTTAGCTACACAAATGCTGTGTTTTCTCCATCTCCAGAGCTCTCACTGCATGTCCACATGCTTCTGTTCTTCCACCTGCCTTTCCCACTATTTCATACAGGTAATTTTTAACTAGATGAACAGCCACCTTTATTATAGGACTCCATGCTGGCACAATCTTACAGGGCTTCCAAACTCGTATGTCCCAGATGGTTTCAGCTATTGCAGTTTGTGGTGTGTAGAAGAGGCATTAGCAGAGGTGCAGCTGGCTTGTTGAGTGAGATGATTATTCCCCTCTTTTCAGACCTGGTGAGACTACACCTGGAGTGCTGTTTCCATTTGTGTCTCTTTGCTACAAGAAAGGCATTGACATAGTGGAAGTAGTCTATTGGAGGTTCTCCAGAATGGTCAGGGGCTGGAGCACCTGGTATACAGGGAAAGGTTGAGAGAGCTTGATTTGTTCAGCTTCAGGGTGAGGAGGTTGAGGTGATACCTTATTGCCACTTACACTTACCAAATGGGAAGAAGTAGGGAAGATGGAATCAGGCTTGTCTTGGAGGTGTAGACTCTGTAGGAAAAGAGTCAGAAGCTGGAAAATAGGAAATTCTGACTATGTGGGAGGAAAATATTCAACATGGGGACAATTAAATACTGGATCAAATTGCCTGGTGATGTTGTGGGATCTGTGTCCTGGGAGATAGTCAAATTCTGACTGGATGCAGCCCTGAGCAACCTGACTTAACTGGTAGTGCTTTGAGCACAGCTTAGACTACATACCTTCCCACATCCTTTTCAAACTCAACCATTCCATGATTCTGTGTGGGACCAAATAGATAGACTCCAGTGCTCAAAATAAAATTCTTTTGGTTTCATAAGATTTACATTAAAAAATCTAAACTGCTCACCCACTAAGTTACTCATATCTACTTAAAATAAAATTTAATGGAAAATGTGCAATCAGACACAATAGAAAGTAATTTATTTTGTCATGTAAACTATGAAACCCTTTTTCAGGAACAACCTGCATTTGCTTGTAGCATATTTTAAGATTCATTTTTCAGTATGTAGTTTTCATATAAAATCTTTTAGTATCATCTAAAGATGTAATTCATGCTATTTATGTGGTGTTCTAGTCCATTTTGAGGTCAGACTAATTTCCTATTCATCCCAAAGGTAACAAATAAATAATTTTGATAATATCCTGACTAAGGTATTTTGTCTGTTAACTACTTTTTGTATGTGCAGTCTTGCATGTCTCTGGTGATTTGTTTCTCTTGAATCACACAGTATGCTCCCTAAGTACACCATAAAAATAACATAATCATGATGTTATCTGTTCTGTTACAAAGTATATGACAATATTGTGTTTATGGTTAAATACAGCCTCAAGGACCTCATACCAGTGCCAAACAAGTAAGTTGTTTTCAATTAAGGACATTGTCTCAGTGCTCAGTAAACACACAAGATTATTTATGTATGAGCTTTATGTTGTCAGAAAATGCATATTAGGAGTATCCAGTTCAGCTTTTACTTAGACCTAACTGAAAGCAACAAAGATCAAGCATAATAATAAAAAAAAATTATGCCTGTAATAAGCCTATGTCATAAATGGTTTTGTTAGTTGATTTTGTATTGTTGATAATGTATGGATACTCCTAATGATTCCATTAGAGTTTAAATAACAGAATTCAGCACAAATGTATTTCTACTGAGCAGTAGAAACATAATTTCTCTGGAACTGCAGCTGCTGTAGTTGAAGATTAGGCTCTTACTATCCCTTAGGGAGATTACTGTCTCTGCCAGCTGACTTAGTTTTTATACAGGCAGCGATTTATTAGATTGCTTTGCTCTTAAGTGTGATAATAGGCCTTATGCTTAGCAAGGTTTAGAGACTTCCAGTGCATTAATATTTTATGGCAATGACAGTCAAGACACATTTTGTTTACCTAACAAGACAAGCCAAGCTACAGCTGATGTGTATTGGAGATTAGATTTAACTGGTAGGAACTCTGCCAATTATGTCTTTAATGTTTTGCAATGACTTTTATAATTGTAATCTAATCATTTACATACTTGATGCATCAACATTTTGTTCTAAACAGTACTTTTTTGTGTGACCCGAGTATTTATAGACAACCTTTTCCCTGTGGCCAAACTACTCAGTTCTTTGGTATCAACATATTTTCTTTGGGTAGTTTATTAGATCAGCTATAGCAATATTTGGATGCCAAAGCAACTCCCACCTAGGATGCCTGTTTGGGGGGGTTAGTTTACAATGAAATTGACTGAATGTTTCAATCTTGTGAAAGTAAACCTTAGTTGCTGTACTTGTGCCATATACTGGCCAATATAGGGCCCTGGTCTGCTGTCACTCTGTTTCAGTGACAGTGATAGCTGCGGCTGCCCAAATAAATGTATCAAATGAAAGAGTCCAATGTTGATGGCTTTTTACTTTTTTCTCAACAAAGCAGATTTATCAACTATTGGTAGAGGAAGATGGAGAGTGAAGGTCAATGGGTCAGGTGTCTGGCATTGATTCACCTTGTCTGCAAAAACCCCACCATCTTAGATCCAGGGACAAGGCTGAGAATATTTACCAAGAGCAATTCCACACTGAAGAGCTTGATGCTTCTATTACTTAGGCTCAAGTATATCAGAAGAAACTCTGTTAGATACAGGTTCAGCAAATACTGATATTAGTAGCTGTATGGTTTCAACTGCAAAGGTGATGTTTGTGGCAAGAGGTAGGAAGAAGCCAGGGAGGTAAAATTTAGCTTTGGTTCTTTGGTTTTGAACTGTGTTGGTCTGTGGTTCTGAACATCTAACCTATGCACCAGGTTTTAAATAGGCTATTGTAAGATTGAGTTCGTACAATACTTTGAAATCATCTAAAACCCCCCTCCCAACTCTATAGAAGCTTAAGGTAACCCACAGGTTAATAAGACACACTTATTTTTCTCTAACATCTTCATAAAAATTATGAGTGAGCAACAGCTCTATCTTGTTTCCAAGATTAATTTTTAATTGCTTGTCTTTTCTTTTTTTTCTTTTTTTTTTTAATTCTACCTATATTGAATATAAGGGTTTTTTCCTTTACTGATCCAGAAACTGAGAACTGATCCTGGAGTGCATATTCATAAGAATGTAGAGGGCAAATGAGATTTGAAGTCTGCAGCCCAGTGATGATTGATCAACTGAATACTGTGGTTTATCTACTGTAATGATTTGCAGAAGGTGCGAGGTGTTACTGCCACTTCCCAGATAGCCTCATAGGTAAAGTCATAATAAGTTGTGGTCTTAGCCTCAGAGAGTCCCAGGGGAGTTGCCTGTGTGTTGCTGAAGAAAGAGCTGATCACATATGCGATACATATAAAAAGCTTAACACAGTAAGAAAAGGGGGAGTAGGGTATGCATGTATACCTATACACAAGATAATTTTCAGGAAAAGTGAAATTTATAATAATAATAATTTTCTCCACTAAAGTCATCGTTCTGCCCCAGCTAAATTTGGCTTCAACATTTTACGCTCTTTTGGCATTACTCTTGGGATTCACAGGCAGAGGAAGAGCTATAATCAGTCACAGAAATGATAATGAAGTCTGCCAGTCATTCAGCAATACCATCGACACAATTAGGAGCCATCTCATTTACAACTAGCATTGAGCTAGATAGGATTTGCGTTTTCACAGCAAGTTAAAAAAAAGGATTAAAACTAGGAGGCAGCAGTAGGCTTCCAAGATTATGGTTACAGGACCAAATTTTTAACAGTACTGTGTTTCAGCAGCAGTTGGTGGGGTTGAATGATCTGTTTTTCCAAGCCTATGTGGTACCCATCCGTATGCGTGGTTTGCTGAGCACCTTTAGATGTCTGGCCCTGGGCGTTTCTGGCACTGTGGATGTTTGTTGCTCTGTATATGGCCAGCAGGATGGTCAAATACTGCCCATGGGGGTGCACTGTGGCAGTGGGGCAGAGGCAAACTTTACAACTAACCTAAACAACTGGTTTTCAGTCATTTCAAACAGTCAGGATTATCTCATCAGTGGTACTCGCCTAAGCAAATGTCACGGTTGTGTGTATGCTTATATTTTCCGGGAATGAAAACGTATGTAGATGTGAATGTCAATTAGGCATGGCCCTCAGGCTCTTGGCAAGATGCCAGTGTGACCACTGATGGTGAAAAAATATGAATATTCCTCCTGTGGTGGCTATGAAAATGATTTTGTCTTGAGAGGCTTCCGGGAGCTCACTGGTTGCAGTACTTACCCAGATTCGGCAGAGGGATGGTGAAAAGAGAAGGGATTAAATGACAGTGAAAAGACCTTTTAGGTCACACACTCCAGCTTCTGCTTTTTGTCTTTGTGGAGTGTCTGTAATCACACCATTCGACCTTCTCTGTACTGGTGGTCTTACAACATGTCCTTTAGGAATTTCCTGATGAGACTTATTTTACAATAGGTTTATTTTAACAGGGAAGTAGAACTTGTGTGTACTTTAAGGAAGTATTTACTAATATTTATTTGACAAACAGTACAGATTTATTTCAGCCTACATTTATGTGCTTCCTGCAAACATTCAGATGAGCAAATTTTTGTTTACACAATATGAGTGGAAAGAATGTGTCATAAATACTGGTGTGGATATAGCAGCCTAGTTCATATGAATCATTCATATTGAAAGGGCTTTGCAAAAGTGTCCTGAAAAACTTTCTGTGTGGTCAGCCAGCTTGGAATAAGGAAGAATAATACATTATTTAGGTATTCATCCAATTAGACAAATATTTAAGGACATATGATCAGAGCATTTCATATGCTAGCAGTAGGCTTGAAAGCATTTGCACAACATTATCTATAGGCATCATTCTGAAAAGAGATTACACTTCAGAAATTAACATCTCTTTGTATACAACCTTAACAGAAATATATTAAATAAAGAATTTGTTTTCAGTAGTTTCTGAGTTCTAGTGTTGCAAGAATATTGTCAAAACTGGCAATTGAATTTATTTAATATTAGAGAGGACTGGAGATCCTTTAAAGCTATTTTCACTTAGACTGATATTTAATCAAAACCAATAGTTTCCTTCCATTCTAATTAGTTTCCTGGTTACCTGTAAAAATGAAACAAAAGTATTTGAAGAATTAAATAATTCTTATATTTGATTTTGTTATTTGGATTTATACTGCTTGATACTTAACCACTACTATGCATGTACATGTCAAAACATGAGGAATAATTAGTCCAAACCTATGTGACCTTTATTGGCAAACATTTGGAGACTGCAAGATCTAAATATGCATATAATGAGAATTGAAAGAGGGAAAAAGAAAACCAATTACTTTGTTTTATAGAAAAGAAAATTCCCCTAGAGATCTAAAAAATAAGACTGTTTATTATAGAAAGGAACTTTAAAAAACCGTATAACTTTATATGAAATGTACCTTTAAAATCTCTTACATGACAAGAAAAACAAAAAGTCATGTCAGAAAAACTTTTAAAAGTTGTAGCACCTATTTATTTTTCAGGAAAATTTCCAAAGTATACAGGAAATAGAAACCTTGCTCAGAGTATTTTAGTTTATTGAGTTCTCTCTGCCTTGAAAATCATAGTAGAAATCTCCAGGGACTCCCATAAAGATGTATTACATCATAAAGCAAACTAAGGATAGTAACCCATGTTATTAAACTGTCAACATACATTATACTACAATTCATCCACAATCCAACTCAACTTAAAGCCTCACTGTTGGCAGAAAGTTTAAAACATAAGACTACTCTGTAATCATCTAAAGCCTAAAGTACTTTGGAAAAAATGTTGTAATAATCGCCCCATTACTCCATTACAGTATGTGTGAATTTCATTGGTTTAGTACTGCAAATACTCAACCATTACAAGGAAGGATTCTGAAGGATTACCACTTAAAAGGTTTTATTAGTGATGCTGTAGATTTCTCATTTCACAGCGTATTAATATAGGTTTGTTATAACAGACGTAATGAAAAATAAATCTTAAAACCCAGTGCTTAAACCTTGCTTAATTTCCACATTAATATTTAACAACAAACCTGGTGAAACGGCGTTGCTTATAAAGTCTGCCTTCTCAACTAGAGAAAATAGGGCTATTGCTTTGAATACTGAAATACTGGAGATTGGCATTATTTGGCAGGAATTATGATAAGTAAGAATTTCAGATCTGCTGATAACATATGCTGAGAGAAGAAATTCCAGCTGTATATATTTATCTAAAGCATCCTTAGTTTCAATTACAGCAGTACCAATGAATCTTGTTTATTATACATATTCTTCACCTAAAGTTTATAGTGAGAGGCATGGCATATAAGAGGAAACTGATACAGAATAGGAAGAGAATCTAATCAAGTAAGCACCAAGGAGACGTCAGCATAGAAGTCTTAACATCAAATTGTTCCTTGCCTTCCTTTGCCAGACAGGAGTGATTGGTAATCTTAGTAACAGAAGCAGGTTTCATAGAGGCATTTAAGAGTGCAAAACTGACTTTGAAGTGTGGTGGTGGGGTTTTTGGGGGTATTTTTGTTTGGTTTTGGTGGGGTTTTTTTCCAGGTGGCTTAGGAGAGAAGATGTGGAAAAAGAAACAAGAAAGCAACAGAGAGTAGCTTGACTGACTGGGGGGCTGTAAGGGACAACCACTTGACAAATGGATAGGTCTCAGAGGTCTTGGGTTGAGGGTGGTAGATATTCATGGTGAAGATCATAGTAGTAAGGCTATGTTAATATACTAATAATGACTATTTTTTTCTCTGCCTAACCAATAAATTGGGAAAACTGTTGCAGAAAAGATGTCATACAACACAATACTGTGATCAAGAAAGAATGAGAAAGTCAACCCTGTTGAAATAATTTTTCAGAGCTATTTTATTTAACTTGAACTTGTGTTTCTATGAAAAGTTGAGATATCAGAGTCCAAAGCAATTATGTCACTAACCTAGTAGAGGTTGGAAGTGGTCAAAAGCATGAGTTAGGACAGGAATGTGGGAAATGGTAGGAATCTAAACTCTGTCTCCATTCTTCCAATCCACCCATAATCACTAAGTGGCTAAATGCTTCTGGTAGAAATTCAGCAATGAAATATATAACAGAATGGATGATAACAATCACCACATTATTTGTCAGTATTAGCATATTAAAAATGGAGAATTTGTAAAACTGCTCTTTAAAAATCTAAAGTTTCAGCCTTACTGAACTGTCAAAAAATATTTTAACTGCGTCATAATGGCGGACTGTCACTCAAATTACATGGCATAATATTCTTTTTAAACCATCATTGCTCATTACAGCTGCAATTAGATATGGTCATTCCTTTTGTATGGAAAATAAGGTAAGAGCACATTCTCTTTTCTTGGACATATTCCTGTCCAACAGTCCTTATAGCAGGAAGCTTTATTAGGAACGTGTGAAAATAATTGAGGAACAAAATGTCTAACGTAAAATTTATTTACAGTTTTCTTGAGCTAGACTGTAGTTGAGAACTTTGTTGCTAATGAGAAATTACAGCATGCAACTCATTGCTGCCAAAGCAAGCATCTGTACAGACTCTGTAGTGTGCATCTGAAGACTAATGTTTCCTGAATATATAAATATTTGGACCAGGTTCCAGTTTGGCATACTCTTTTCTGGGATCCTTCAGACTTCTGCACAGGAAGTGCTGAATATTTTTTTCCTCCATAACTTGTGGGGCAATGAAAGAAACAACTAGTCAACCCACAAGAGAAGCACTAAAAATCAGTAACACCCTCCAACCTCCCTCCTTTCCTATGTCCATGGGCTCTTAATACTTTGAAGGTCTGATGAACATCCTTACAGAACACCCCTTCAGTGCTTTAACATCTCATTAGTGTTTTAATGATTAATACTTAGAATTTAATCAAAATAGGATAGCAATATATTGCCAACTTGCTACCTCTCCATGCTTGTGTATTGTAGTCTTTAGCTGAGAGAATACTTCATCTCCTCATGTTGTGCCTGTGGGGGAGATCTTATTATGTGTGGAAATCCAGACATTAGTAGTTTGTGTTTTGAAACGAGTCTAAAAGTTAGCTAACCAACAGGGACTCCATAATTCATGTACCAGGCACTGGCAGTGCTGACTGGCTCATCTGTATGTCAGCTGACAGTGTATCCCTTAATACCTCACTGCAAAGTGTCGCAGTCTTTTAGGGAAAATTCCTCAGATCTGGTGTTTAGAGCAGTGTTTGTTTATTAACAAGCTCAATACGAGTGAACCATGTGCTGCAGTAGCAAAGAAAGCCAACAGGATGCTGGGTTGCATCAACAAGGGCATCACCAGCAGCAATAAAGAAGTCATTATCCCACTCTACTCAGTGCTTGTCAGGCCACACCTGGAATACTGCGTTCAGTTTTGGTCCCTGCTATACAAAAAAGATGTAGACAGGCTGGAGAGGGTCCAGAGGTGGGCCACCAGGATGATCAAAGGACTGGGAAGCCTGGCATATGAAGAAAGGCTGACAGAATTGGGTTTTTCCAGCCTTGAGAAAAGAAGGCTTAGGGGAGACCTCATCACCATGTTCCAGTACTTAAAGGGTGGCTACAAAGAAGATGAAGACTCCCTGCTTACAAGGAGTCACATGGAAAAGATGAGGGCTAATGGATGCAAATTATTCCAAGGGAGATTCCGATTGGTTATGAAAATTTTTCACAATGAGAACAATTAGCCATTGGAATTATCTCCCCAGGGAACTGGTGGATTCCGCAACATTGGAAACTTTTAAGATTCAGCTGGACAGGTTGCTGAGCCACCTTTCTAGATGGTAATTTTGTCTAGATGGAGCTTTTGCCAAGAAAGTTTGGACCAGATGATCCTTGAGGTCTCTTCCAACCTGGTATTCTATGGTTCTGTGATTCCATGGAATAAGTCTGCAATGAGCTGACAGATGTATGGCAGCCAGGAGTCCTGCATTGAGGGGCTGCACAGAAACAGGCTTTCCTCCTTTCTTCAGGAGTTGCAGTTGAATGTGAAGAAATGAGTTTCCCAGGAAAAGAATGTCACCCTGGCGAAATGTAAACCAAAAGGCAAAACCAAAAACTGTAAAGCAAAATATATTACTTTACATTTCTGCATCAATTTACATGTCTCAAAATAGTGTTTATATGTTGATGAATTATGTCTTACACACCTTGGAGAGGTTAGTGGCTGTCTCTGCTGCTGGCTGCAGTCAGAATCCCAATGCGCATGTACGTGGGCTTGCCTGTTTTTCTACATTCTGGTTGGAAAGCAGATTTGCAGAAAAACTCTTCCTCCACAAGGAAGAAGACCTTGTTGCAGGCAGATGTCCTTGTTACAGTGTATGTCATCTAGACTAGAGCTTAGGAAAATTAATCTAATTATCTTCGTGCAGGTGTGCAGAAGTTCACTGAAGAGATGTTTTAATTCATGGTGACCCTCCTGTTCCATAGGCATTTGGCCACAAATGAAAGCTTGCTGATCACCTGAGGAAAAAAAAATAATCCTTAAAAGAGCTGAAACTGCTGAATTTGAAAGAATAAAATGGAAGAAGTATTAAATCACTTGCTCACAGTCAGGACTTAGACTTTTGTTTGCTATTCCAGTGTTTAGAGAGGATGCTCTGTGGCTAGTGGAGACAGAAAGACTGTTTCCAGATGTTCTTCACCAAGTCTCTCCATGGTGTTCTTCTTTCTCTGTCTCCAGGTTACTGTTGCATCCCAGGCAAAGAATACTAAACCATGTGTGGCATCCTTTGACCATGCTTGAATAAAAAAAATATTACAGTAAATAGCTAAGTGCTTTTGAGAAGCTAAAGAAAAGGAGCATTTCAAGTTTCAGGTTAGTTTTTACATTAGTCAGACTACGTTCAGGTAGACTCACATACTCCTCTGTTATAGATAATGAGGTGTACGCAATTTTTATTACAACTTTAATTTCCCTGTTCAAACGCAAAAGCAAAGTTTTACTTTGCAAAAATGTGAAAGGCTGTTCCTCATGTCTTCATTTAATTTCCTCTGTACTGTGGGGAGAATTTATATCAGAGATATTTCTGGACAGGCTGCTGTTACTAGCTGTTACAATGCTGAAAATAACAGCATTCATGTGCTGGAATTATTTCCAACTGCTGAGCTGCAAATACACATTCCTCCTGAAATTCTCTTTCTTCACTTTATTCCAAGATGTTTGCGAGTTACTCCTTGAAAAATTATCAGTCATGATGTGTCTATCTATACAAAGGTGGTGAGCTGCTAAATGTTGTGTGGTTAATCTATCAAGGGAGATATCTCCCAGCTCCCCCATTTCTATGGTCCATTCACAAGGGGAAGACAGGTCATTCCAATACATTTATACAGCACTTAGCAATAGGAATTGTATCCTAGCAGTAGTATTTTAATATGAATATTAAATAGTGATGTCAGTAGCATTACTGTAAGCAATAATGCATACGTAAGCAGTGAGCATTTACAGGCTCTGTAGAAGTCAGGACTATATAGCAAGCAACTGGCTAAGAATTTTATTTATTTTTTGTTTAATTTTTTTTTAGCAAATATGATACTTTGCAAAATGAACTTTTGATCTTTTGGCATTTAGTCAATTGTCAAAAATCAATTCAAGCAAAATGTTGTGCCCATCATGAACACATCCTCTCACAGAATTTGTACTGTTCTTTGCCAACTAATTAAACCAAAAGCCATCTGGGGTACATAACTTGGTATTGTTCAATTCTATGGGAGACTAGCACTCAGATGTAAAATCAGTGTGGGAGGTGTTTCCCACACCCATCTGCTCAACTCACCAAGGACAAAAAGAGCCTTGCAGCTGTGGACACACTATTTTATGTTTCTAAGCTAATGTTTCCAAGACCTGAATTAGCAGTGGCATGTTTCTTTACCCACAGGAAATCAGATGGGAATGGATAGCTGTCTGGACATTTATATTTGGAACTCCTCTACTCAGTTCTCTTCCATACACAGTTTCTCAGTTGCTCAGCCATATCCATTTGCTGGTATAGCATTATGGCTGTTCACAAGTTGGTCATAACTTTTAATTAGGGCATGGATGCCAAATGAGCAAGGATTTAAATGCCCAGCCTCAGGCATGACAAAAGCACTGACTTTCTTGCAGGAAGAACTTGCTATGATCATAATTCTGCCCCAATTTCTCATCCGTGCTGTATCCACTTACCCCTGTCTCATGTGTTCCCCTTCCCTCCTATCCTATTAATTTCAGAGAAGCTATGCAGGTATCTGAGTCTGCCATGAGAATTGACAGTTTGGCAGTTGTGGGAATACCCTAGGTCTGCTTTTTTATTTTTCATTGAGCTCTCCAGGCATTTTGGAAAAGATGGAGCTCAGTGATGTCTCATTTACTGGAGAATAGTTCCCTGTGCTACACAGGAAAGCCTGGGAGAGTTTCAGAAGTATAAGGTGGTTTGCAGAAATGCCAAGCAGTGAGGAAGAAGCAAGGCTGGCAGCATCCACATCAGAGATATCCCTCGATGTCTCCATATGGCCTAAGCCTCTTATTTTTGGCAGGCTCTTTTCTCTCTTCACTGATGCTTCTCATCACTGCGTGGACTCATTACTATTATAAGCAAGTATGAAGCTCAAAACAAAAGCTTACTTAATACAATAAGCCGAAGGTTGTTTGTGTTATAAAAATTTTTGAAAATGAACAAAATCAGCAGCTGTTCATGTACAGTCTGTGACTGGAACAAAGAGCAAGAACAAGCAGTTAAACAATTCACTGAGGCAGGTATGGATGTGCTTAGTTCAAATAGGCTTTGCTTAAGCTGAACATTTTCAAATATGTTTCCACTGCTGAGTGGTACCAGGACCAGTGACGCTGGTAGCCCTTACAGAGACCAAACAAGTCTTTTTTTTTGCTCTATCAGCTTATGTGCAAATTAGTTCTCGCCAGTGGCATGAATAGGTCGGTTTCTGCCAGTGCTTGTTGTAGGTGTTGCTACAGAGCTTTGTAACAGTCTGGGACACTTCTGCACTTCTGGCACTGCTTTTAAGCCTCACAAAGTCTGGGTTCTGAAGTTGAAGTCTTTAAGTAAAAAATAAGGGCAATATAGGTTAATAATGAAAATATTTGAATATAGGGTAATATGATCCTTAACAGGGTTATCAAGATCTGGCTCAGTGGAATAGCATTGAATAAAAAAAATTCTGCTACTTACGGCACACTATATTTTTTCTCCAGATCTGAACTCTCTGGGTAGTAACTCAGTAAGAAATCAATCAAAATGAGACTTTGATTACTTGATGATGATGAAGGTGACTGTGGATTCAGGTGAATTTGAAGTTTATCAGTGAAAGAGACTCTCTCAGCCTGAAAAACAGAAAAAATGAAATACAGTTTGATATGGCAGCAAACAGCCAGCAGCAATAGTGAGAAGAGACTGCTTTTTTACAGGGGAAGCTATGCTAGTGGAAGAGAAAGTATCCTGAATCCCTTAGTGATCTTTGTCCTAAATCTAGACAGTACATGCAATTAGAGAGGAAAATGAAGTAGAGAAACAGAAACCATCTGTGTTTTGTTTTGTGCATCTCTCTTGTGCCATCAAAAGAGTATTTGTTTTTAAGTATTTCATAATCTGTGTTTTGCTTACATTTGCTACTACACATCCTGTACATCAGAATGCCCTGTAATGGAGAACTTTGGAAAAATTATTTGTTCCCGCCAATAGTCATCCTCAGTTTGCCCCATCTATACTCTGCTTTTTGCATCTATGTCCTCTGTTCTGTTTTTTTTTTCATTCTGAACATTCTAAACCTCTCTTCTTTGACTTCAACTGTTTTCGGTGTGGTATTGTGTTCAAAATGTGTTTCAGACTTCCTGTCTGAACATAGGCTTAGTAGTATCTGTGTGTTTCTGCTTCTGTAATGATCAATATTAAAGTTCCCATATATTTCAGAGGTGCTGGATCAAGCCTGATGTTACTAACATCTAAGATAACGAATGGATTATAATGTGCATTTGTATTTGTAAAAGTGTAACACATGATACATACACTATCAACATTTATGTAGCAATCAAATTACATTTAAGAAGGCATCTTTAAATCTGTGACTAGATGCCTATTACCAAAAGTATTGTTTTACAAGTAATTCAACTGAAAAACTATACAGAATCTTAGAAGCATTTGCCTTTATATTTTATACATCTGTGGGGTTTTTTTGTTTGGTTTTTTTTGTGGGTTTTTCTGTATCTGTTTCATCAATGAACTGCCATTTTCCTGTTGGGAAAAAAAAAAAAAATCAGGTTCCCTATAATGACAAGACTTATTCAGGAGCAAGTATTCTTCTTTTTAGTTTCCAGGTTCTTCAGCAGTAGCTAACCATCAGACATTATTCCCCAAGCTGTTCATACTGCAGCTGAAATAATAAGGATGCTGGCACATGAACACGGACACAGTGTTAGTTTTTATAGTGTTTAAAACAAAAGATAAAATCATTGCCAAATAGGCAGGGACAAGAGTGCTAGGGAGAGATATTTTATTTCAGACTGAAACATTTTATGACAAGCCATAAAGTAAAAACTATGAGTAGATAACCTCTCCAAAAATTTGAAACAATTTCCAAAAGATGTTAACATAGAATAAAACATAGTAGCAAATGGTTATAAGGGCACTGCGCTGTTATTCAAAGAACAGTTCATTAATCAGAATAGTGAAATATTAATATATAGAATATTATTATATTCCCCCCTGTATTTTCTTTGTTTACTGGATGATCTGGGTTTTAGGTATTAAATTATCCAAAGGCAATCCAAGTTAAAAATCTCATCTCAAAGTTGTATATTTCGGACTGGCATCTATCAGTTCTTTAGATAAAGATTGATGGCTAGTATCTTGTGTTTTGGGTGATGGACATTAGCTGTTGAGCACAGTTCAAAAGGTATGTATCAACATCTATGTATTTATGGTGGGATTTTTTTTTTAAGTTATTTCTGAGTAGCTGAGAAAAATGAGGACTTTTTGACATTTTTAAACCTGCAATAACTTTTAAAATGTGCCTATTATCATATGCATGCCAGGCAGTGACAAATATAGCTACAGTCTATACGTACGTTTTATACTGTGAAACAGCACAGATGTGCCATGGGGAGAACACAGAGTATTTATATCATCTTAGATAATTGTCACTTATGTGCATACAGCTCTGGAAGAGCTGGTACTTAACAGCTGTGCTCCTACTGAGAGTAAGGACAGCTGTCAGGTCTGAGGCTCCCCTAGCGCAACATGGTGTGGAGAGGTGGGTGGTATAGCAGAGGGCAAAAGTTGTGTCATGTTAATTTAATCTCAGTATCTCTTTAAGATACCCAAAAAATATTCCCAGAATGTTACACAAAGTTGCTAGCGAAAATTAATTGTGCAATTGTCCAAAATACTGCTTTGAGAAAAATAAGAAAAAAGCACTGTACTGCTGACAATCAGCTAAAAACCAAATGGTGCTGCCTGGCTGGGAGGGGGGTAGGGGTGGGGGGTGGGAAGGTTTCCACGGGGGAAGAGGGAACAGTAGAATTCTTTTTCCACAAATCACTGCCTATATAATTTCATATGAAAGTTAGAAAGTAGTTTACAATTCTATGACATTACAGTAATAATAAAATACAGGCTAGTGAAAAACCTTTGAGGAAAATTAAGTGTCCTGTGGCTATGGGTATTGCTGCTACAATTCCTTGTCTGCTGTGACTGGTTTTGTTTCTTCCTCTTCTCTCCACCCCCCACCATGCCAGATCATGGTTTGCCCAGAGCTGCCACATTGGTGATCTTATTTGAAGTGGGTTTGATCTCGGTGTAGTGTGAGACTATTTTATCAAAAGTAGAAATTGCACCTTTCCTTGAAAGCCAGTGTTTTCTTGAACTACGCTACACATCTTCTCACATGTACTTGGACCTAAACAGCACAGACAGTCCTCCTGTCAGGAAAGGCTTTACACCCAGAGGGGCTGGACGTAAAGCTGAACCTTGCTCAGGTAAGTGGTTGTTTCTGCCAGCAGCCAGAAAGCCAATAAAAACAAGAGGGCAGCAGGGAGGGCAGGCAACGTTTGCTTGTTGCAAGGAAGGAAGGGTAAGTGAACTGTTGCTAGGCAATAGATTTCTGGATGATGGATCTTCTGTTTTGCTAAGTGGCCAGAGTAATTATTTTTGGCAAATCTGTGCAGAGCTCTGTGGGCTGTCACTGGTCTGCAAAGAAAGAAATGGATGTATAAATATACAAAATGTATCTGATCCTTTCATAAAATTGGAGGGGATGCAAGAATGAGTTACCTGACACATGTATGCTTTCTTTCACCTCTCTGGGGGGGTTTCTGGCTTTCTGAATTGGTTACCCTGATGTGAATCAGGTTTGCCCAGATTCTTCTCTGAGGTCCTCTCCAGCTGCTGCTGAGGCATGTCATCCATGCCACATTTGTTGGCACTTCTAGTCGAAGCGGTGGAAAGCCAATGAGCCAGAGCTACTCTTGGATAAGATGCAGTGGCAGCAGGTGCTAACAGTGTGATTTGGTAACAGCCACTTAAAAACTCGGCGCCCTTGCCAGCTTTCTCCCTAGCAGGATTGTGCTGAGCTGTGCCGCTGTCTGCAAGGAGTTCTTACAATCAATGCTGAAATGAGAGATGGAGATAAACAGCTCTGACCTTTACTGAGAATGTCTGCACAGCATGAGAAAGCATAAAACTACACTCCCAAATTTCTGTTCTGGTATTTCCTCCAGCCATTAAAACCTGATTTGGACCCTGAAGATGAGCACTTTGCTTGCTTAGTAATCCTGCTCAAGAATCTGCAGTGCATGTCCTTTAAACCTTATGCCAAAGCCATGTATTTTTCTTTTCAGACTCCATAATGTAGGCGATATTTTTTGCATTGGGAAAAATCTGAAATAAAAATTCCATTATGTTTCTCATAATTATGAGTTTTATCATCAGAAGCAATAGAGAGGCACAATGTAAACCAACATGCTTACTCATTATCTTAGGGTTGAATCTAACTCTGACTACAACTTATTATAAAATCTTAAACAACCTAAACATTGACCAGTTTTGTGTTTCATTACAGATTTGAAACTCAGCCCAGGTTCAGTGAAAGGGTGGTGTGTTGTGGTGTGTTTTTTTCCCCCCACCCGCTTCTTTTCATAAAGATTTTGAGAAACCTGGGGGTGATTTTGAGGCTTAGAATTCAAAACCCAGTGAAACTCAGCAATTCTGCTTTCCTTTGTGGGGATATTTTTTAACGCTTCATTTGAACTTGGAAATAAAAGCAAACCTCAGGCAACAATTTCCCAAATATTAAAAGTGAAGAGAAGGTTCGTGTAAACATCTGTCAAGCAAAACGGCTAATTTTGTTCAGCCTGTGCTTCTGCATTATTGTGCGAGATGTTATTCTTGCATGCAGTGCTGAGCTCCATCCCTCTTCTTGCTGGTGCCTATTAAAGCAACACATTGGTGCTGCTGACCCTGAGTCCTGCTGGAAGAGAATCCCAGTGCAACCCAGGGCGTCTTGCAAGTGACCTGGCAAGGGGACTGAGGAGAGAGAGTGAGGCCAGGAAGGGCCAAGTGACCACTAGCACAGCTGGGAGACGTGCTGCCGCAGGACATCAGCCTTGCAGCATTTATCGCAAGGTGTGATCCTTGCAGAGAGGATGGCAGAAGATGGGAGAGAGGATTCTTTTTCTGGGTTGTGGTTAATGCTTGGTGGTTTAGGCTGGTGCTGTTTGCAGTTCCTCTTGCCAAGGGAAGGAAATCGATCCTAAGAGGTGTGCCTTAAATAAAGATAGGTGGATACAGCCCACTGTAATTACTTTCAAAGCATATATTTTTTTCCTGCTGCATGTTGCTGCTGGTACAGGTCTGGCTAAAAGAGCTTGCCTGAAGCAGCAGTACTTCTTTTTCATCTGCTGCTTTGTTCTCGGGGGACTTCCTGTAGTTGGCAGCCTTAGTGGAAGAAGATCAAATAGCTCTGGCAGCTTCCGTAGCAAGGTAGGATGTCATTTAAATAAAATGATGCACATGTATGATGTAAGTCAGCCTCCCTGCTGAGAGGGCATAACAAACAATTAAAGAGCAGTTTCCTCTGGGGATGAATAGCTTTCGGGGAACTATTCCAGTTCATACGTGAATTATATATGTATTACTAGAGACAAGTGATCTTGTAAAGTGAAACAGCTGAGAAAAGGCTGACAACTCTGTGTATAACCACAAGGGAGCTTGGCTCTGTTTGCTGATGAGGGGGAGAATTTTTAGTGGACTGCAGTCAATAAAATGTATTAGGGAAACAAGAATAACGAAGAGCTCCTGGTTGAACAGCAGAACATGAACTGATAAAATGTGAACTCAATGAGAGTAAAATCATCCGTTTCATTTTATCTTGAAGAGCGGAGCTAGATTACATCCAGTTTACTGCTTGGCATGCTGCTGTCCAAATGGAATATGTGCATGTGTACATCAAAGCCAAAATCCAAAATTAGATGGAATTACATAGAAACATCACAGACCAAAGGAGTACATCTCTGATTTACTGAGAAAAGGATTAAAATGAGGGTTAAAGGTACAAAATATAACAGATAAACAAACTATTGTAATTGGGACTCATCTTCTGATAGCAAAGAAGTACATTTTCCACAGGTGACTCCAGGAGCTACAATGTAGTGTTGGTTCATGGACTTCTCTGTGTTGCAGAGGATAGCCAATTGAAGTTTTACACTTAAAACAGCTGATAGCTATTAGTATGGGGACTGAGAGAACTGCTCAGTGATACACCTTCTGAATTAACAAACAATACGAGTCCTCTAAAGAAGTTTCTAATGTCTTTTGGTGAAGAGCTCTGATATGTATTGCTATCAGAGATGTGCAGAAAAATTAAAAGGGGGGTCCCAAAAATATGTCTAGAAAAATACAAATCCTGCCAAAGCTTTTCTGAAGTGCTCTTTGAAGTTGCATCTGTGGGAACAAAAGAAGAAAGGGGACATTTAGTCCAGGCTGAACTGTAGATGAAAAGAGGTTGAAAAGTGGTTTGACTTTTTAATATTAAAGAAGCTTGACCCTGTACAAAAGGAAAGCTACTGTTTCAATGATTTGTACAAGACTAGAATTTTAAACCAATAAATGGTAACACTTTTTATACAGAGCTTTAGTGAAATATAATGCATTAACTTGCATAATTCTTTAGTACATGAAATCAAAAAGACTAAGGGCTCCACAGGAGTCTGAGAGGAACGCATTACGTGAACAAATATATATCCAGTGACATGAGGATTTTCATAAGAAGGGCTATAATTTCCTGTAATTTGGGGCACAATTATTGTGTGAAAATAATAGAGGAAGAAACTTCCCTGACAGATAGCTTATTCCCTAGTATCATGTATTATACAGTTCTCTGGGTTTTTACTACATGTTTTTCTCACTGTCAGCTCCAAACCTCTGAGTTAGGTTAAACTGTCAAGCAACTTCTGTTTCTAGAAGTTAGGAAACAAGTTGACAATTGTATTAAATTCATGCATCTAACCCAAACAACCTTCTCTCAGAAACACAACTCGCCTGACCAGTTGGTTTATCCCTTTGTGCTTTCTTATTATTTCATGGGTAAAAGAGGTTCTTTAAAAGATTTCACAAGATTTTCATGTTTTGCAGCAGTTTGATATTCAAACAATGCATGTTAAATCATTGCTTCAAATTTTATAAATATCAAATCACTAAGGATTTCCATAGATACAGTAGTTATTGTTGATATATGATAATTAATTATGATGCTATTTTGGGATTGGTATTCAATCCCATCTGCCTGCCTGAAATCTTGTTGTTCATGGGAGCAATCAACCCAGCATTTTATTCTTACAGTTTTAATATAGAGAGGAACGCAAGTCACAAAAAAGAAATACAAATACGTGCTCTCTTAAATCTGACTCAAAAAGTCTAATACTTTCATCTACCAGAGAGCACTGTAGTCTTGCTACTGTTGCCCTTTTGCTGAACTCTTAGAGATATTTTACTTTATGGAAAAACACTTGGCATTACTTGCTTCATTGTGCCCTTATTTGCTTTCCTCTGATAGGCGCACTCTATGGCTAGCAGCACTTTGAAGTAACAGCAATTCAGCTCTTTCTCAGCTAATGTTAAATTTTCATTGTTTCCAGTTGTGTTAGCAAGTCCAGATTTTCTGTTTTCTATGCTGTGCCTATACTTATTGTTTAAAGTTTTCCATTGGTAAAAAACCAAACTGAACTGCCTCCCTCAAAATACCTGAAAGCACTTTTTTTGTATAAAGTATATTTTATATGTTTGTGTTATACATATGCAACAATGCCTACAGAGTGATCCTCCCTTATGTCTAATCTGAATTCTTGTGGGGCTTTTGTTTTGAGACTGTTCTCCAGACAAGATGTTACTATGATTGATAGAGGACACTGTGAAATGCTATCCTAAACAAGTACAAAACTACTTTTTTTTTTTTTGACTAAAAGACTAGAAGTTGTACAAATATCTAGTGGGTTTACATTTAATCACTAGTATGAACAACATGCAAATATGCAACATTATTACTGTATGATTCTCAGTTTTGTATAGGATGTTTGATCTTACAAATTCTTATTAATAAAATTAAGGTGTATATAACAATATATGTGTTCATGGGGAAGTCTGATTTTGAACCTTGTTGAAGATTCATAATACAGTCTCATAGAAAATATTCTTATATAACCTTTTAAAGTATTTTTTACATAGATTTTTTGATTTGTTTTTATCCTGGGAGAACTTCAAACAACCTTCTCCAAAAGGGTAAATTGCTGTTGTGTCACTTAAGAGCCTTTTTACAGATTTGGAGTGAAAAATATTTTTAATTTAAGAAGTGAAGTTAGGTTTCTGAACATGCTTTATGCATAGCAATTTACAATTATTGAAGTAGTTTGATTTTACAGGCTGTATCTCTTGAAGAATGAGGAGCACTCGCATTACAATGTGCAAGCTTACAAGTCAGAACCCGATCACTTCCAAACTGAAGAGCTTATAAAAAATGTGAAGTACTCTAATAATTTTAAATTACTCTATATTGCACATTTTCAGGTCTCTGATCACCTCCAAATTCAAGTGCTTATAAAACTGCTCCAATAATTTTAAATTGCTATGTGCAGAGTGATTCAAAATTGTTAAAGTGCTTCAAAGTTTTTTAATAAGTACTTCAATTTAGAAGTGAGTTGAGCAATACTCCAGTATACCTTCAAGAGATTATTAAACTGATGTAAAAGTTTACCATCTGGAAAGAAAATTAAACTGTTTCTTTAAAAAAAGGAAGAAGAAGGGGGGAGGAGGGGAAGAGAGGGGGAAGAGGAGAAGGTATAATAGGTAGCAATATGGTAGTGGTGGAAAATACAAGGATGAGGCGAAGAAATAAACTGCCAAACCTCACAGAGTAATAGGGTTCAATTTTTCTTTACTGTGTGAAAGGTGAGTTAATAGGACTTCAAAACTTATAGCAGATGCCTAAATGTGGCCAGGAGGCTCTCCTTAAAGTTATGACAGCACCACTCTGAAGGTTATGTCAAGATGATAGTGACAGAGGAAAGGGATCAGTGTGGTTTAGAAAGAGCACAGCTGGCAAATGCAGGATCTCTTAGGCTGTTCAATGTCTAGGCTGATACCGAGATGATAACGCAGATGCACGTTTTTTCCTTGATGTTCCTCATGCTGTAAAGCTGTGTGACACTCTTAAGTTGCAATTATTTGTGTAACTTAAACAAACGCTTTATGAACTTATTTCTGAAACAACAGTTCTAAGAAGAGCATTTCTGCCTAATAAAACACACTTTCCAAAGCTGTGTTTCTTGCTTTTATTCCATCCCAACCCAGCATTTTATCACATTTTGCTACTAGAAAGTGGGAGCAAAGATACAAACTCATTAAACACAGCAAATTAAAAATGTAATTGCCATTACGTTAATGAAATTTGTACTTCAGCTGTTTCCTCAGTTGATGTAACACCTTTTCATTTTAATCATTTGCCTTGAATTTTGACATATTAATGATATGCCTGATAGGAACAGACCTTCCCATAAGCTAAAGAAAACAAGAGAGGCAAAATATCAGACCATCTACTTGTAAACAACCAAACCAATCACATAGCTATCAGTTTCATATGAAATACTTAGCCAAGTAGGAGCACTTATGTGATAGCCTTAGCTGAATTACCTTGCATGAATATGTATTTTTCCTGCATATATCCTTGTTACCGATCCTCAGAGCCTGGTCCAAGCAGACTTTTGACAAGCACAGCCTGCGTTAAGATTTTTGAAATACTCAACAAGAAAAAAATATCCAGAGCTTTCTTCTCGAGGGGTATCCAAGCAAAGGGTGAGCTCAGTTGGCTGTAGTGAGCCAGGAGGAGCTGGCAGGGGCATGGAGAGGACAAGGAGGGTGTTGGCAGCTGGGGCTCAGAAGGCAGAAAGGGATGAGACAAGCCGCTATTTCTCCCTCTGTTCTCTTTTTCTTTTTGTTATTGGAAGGTTGACGCTTTGTTTGGTGGGAGTGCACGCTGTGTTTTCAGTACTTGTTTTGACCTTTAATCAATATTGATTGATTCTGTGAAGACCTGAAGTCTCTGACCTCTGGCTGGCTTTGCAAAAGTACAATTAAAAGGTGCTAGTGTCTTTCAGTTTTTGCAAACACCAGAAATACACCAGGGACAAAAATAAACAGTGTTTTCAAGCTCATGTGATAGGTTGGCCACTATTTGAAGGGCACACCGATGTGAGTGCCATAAGGAAAGGTTTTTGTATTTCAAACTCAGGATACAGAAGTGGGAGTAGAATGTACATTGAAGACACAGCAGGCATCACCTTAGAGAACTCTAAGCACTTTCAGAAATAACAAACAAGTACACAGCTCACGAGTGTCAGAGATCATCAACCTGGTTTCACAGGCTGATTTTAAACTAGTCTAGAGACAAAATTTGATATCAGGCTCTATTCCTTTATTGTTGTGGGGGTCTGTCTTTAGTTCTCAGACACACAGAAACGTGTTGATTGTCCTTTTTTTTTCTACAGGAAACAATTATTTGGGAACAAAAAAAAAAATCTTTCCTTATGGCCGTGAAATAAAGAGCACTGCAATAACTACCCTACTGATTAGTCATATACGTGGCATTTAAAGAACTGAACAAAAACATCAATACCTTGATTTCCTTTTCATCTGCCTGGACCACGAAGCATAGACCTCTTGCTTTGTTTTGTGTGTAATGAAGGAAGTAAGGCAGCACTAGCAGAAAGAAAAGATTATCTCCCTGTGGTAAATATATTGATGTTACAGATGGAGGCATAGTACAGCACAGAGAGTAATGAGAAATTTGATTGCTTTGCTTTGCTTTGCTTTGCTTTGCTTTGCTTTGCTTCCCTTCCCTTCCCTTCCCTTCCCTTCCCTTCCTTTCTTTCCAGCTTAGTATTGCTACATCCCACAGTGTATTCCCAGCTACAAAGAAAAGGAACTGTTTAGGGACTGGCAACTGAAAGCATTTACAATTAGCTGAATTGATTAACCTTTACAAATGCTGTTACTCTACGAGATTTTTTTTTCT
Organism: Grus americana; assembly: GCF_028858705.1. Lineage (NCBI taxonomy): Eukaryota > Metazoa > Chordata > Aves > Gruiformes > Gruidae > Grus > Grus americana. The sequence continues at coordinate 65,874,119 of NC_072891.1, forward strand.
TCCACACTAGTTGAACAATATGCCTTATTGATTAAACATACTCCTTTACGATAGTGCTGATTTGTCTATGGCTTCCCCAGTCATAAAGCCTGCCTCCATAATAGCTGCTGCATGTTCTTCTGAGGACTTGACACTGGAGACTGATTGGCATTATGTAAATAGCTCTCCATGTCTGGAGCATCAGGAGTTACACTGCAAAAACAGGAGAACTAAATCTGTGTTCCAGCTGCTACTCTAAAGCCTGGGCTGTGCTGAAACAAAGGGAGTTATCCTCTTTATTATATCTTGCCTACTGTGCACAAGACACATTTTCTTGTCTAGCTGGGAAGACTGACAGCTAAACATAAACAAATAAGTAAGGGATATTATTTGTAACAACATTTATGGTTTAGGTTATGGGGTTTTATTTTGTGTACACCACGTGGGGATTTGACAATGGCAAGATTTTGCTTTGCAGTGATGTGTTTTTAAATCTCTTTGAAAGTTGATTATGGTGGTGACATGATTGGCAGTGGGTTGCTCTTCCTAACAGAAAGGGCTCTGAGAGATCAAGATCTCCTGGAAGATGTGTGTATGGTGCCAGGTGGGTACCTTTCTAACCTTGCAACCCATGAAGTTGCAGGAGGATGTGCACAAAATATCACTTGGTATTTCAGTCTTCTTTTTGGTGAAGGGGCATGTGTAGGATTCTTGTGATTGTGAAGGTTAATGAAAGCACAGGCTGCTTCACTAAAAATTCATCACACTTTCCCCAGTGTTAGCGCTCACTGTACCTGGGAAAACTCTCCACTTTAAGAAGGGAAGGGTAGAAATTTAATTTCCCTGCCAGCTCAAGCTGAGGCTTCTTCTGTACAGAGACTTTGATCTATTCTGAATCCTGCTGAATTACACATGTTGTTCTACCATTTGCTGAAAAGCTCAGCAGGGAACAGAGAACGCCAAACTCATTTCACTGAGGACTGTAGATGGGTTCACAAATGCCCTTCAATATGTAAAAAGCCACCAGCCTTCGTTCTTGCGTAAGGATCATGAAGAATTAGGGGTTTGGCAGCACTCCTCTTCCAGGTTTTTGACAAAAAAAAAATGGATTGCCAGTAAAAATTGAGGGGACACAGAACATGAAGTGGCTTAAATTAAGAATTCTTTTAAATGCAGAGAAACTGGTTTGAAGAGAGCTATGATCTCGTGAATGTTAACAGGGAAGATGTAACAGTACATACATACATATAGTTTGTATATTGAGACATATGGTAACATGTACATGTAATATATTAAACATATATCATTGAGTATTTCATGCTTAATATAAGAGAACTGATGTCATTCTATGGACCAGAGGAACAATGGTGGCACGCAGCCATTTCTTTTCTAAGTAGCTGCTGTGTTTTTAAAAATAAAAAATCAGGGAGCTGCTGTAGCAAAGTCTGTAGCATTCACAGCATGACAAACAAATTAGAAAACAGCAGATGCAGCACAAATTAAGATGTATTTAGCACAGCAGCCCATCAGATGTGTGAAAGTCTTTTGTATATCAGCTTTGCAAGGTTGATGTATTGCACTTTAGACAGCTGATAATGAACCCTTCTAGCAATTAGAGGTGGAAATACTGAGGATCTGAAATTGTGCTGTTCCCAGTGGGGGGAGGGGGGGAAAAACTCAAAACCCTTAGTGAGAAATTTACTGCTTTGTGTGTGTGCACTTGGTAAAACAAAGCAAATGTTTTAGTTTATGCACATGCACATTTTTAATTTCTCACTTATTTTTTTACATTTAATGCTCATGTAATTATTATTTCATTTTATGTGTCATTTAATAAATGTGTATTTCTTTGTTGATGTTATGTGATTTTTATGGCCAGTACGATGTCTCTTGCTTTATGTGGTGCATTATTTAGTCATCTGATGGGAGGACAGTAATTTCAGTAATCTAGTCTTTGAACAGCAATAACCCCTTTAATGGTTTACGTAATTTACATCTTTACAATTTTGTTGTCTTTTACTTTTTTTTTCCCTAATGTTTCTGCGATACTTCTTTCTGCCACCCTTTCACAGCCCAAAGCACGGATTAAAAACCTTGATGGAAGTTTTGCACATGTGAAGGTTGTGGGTTTGATGCCCTAACTCAATTCTGTGCTTGATCCTCCTAGATGCTGAGCGCTCTTAGCTCCAAGGAGACGTAATGGAAATGGAGAGTACTTAGTATCTCACATGCCTGAGTCCCCTGAAGAGCGTATTACAGTGGAGCTGGGATCTGTCTGCCATATAGATAGTAATAGTTTCCATTTATATAGGGCCCTTCATCTGAGAATCTCAAATTATGGATGTGCCACAGCAGTGACATTATTATGGTTGCACGGAGATTTGAAACTGAGGCAGGCGTTAAAGCTCTTTGTTACGTGTGAACAAAAGAATGTATCTTTGTGCATCCTCACCATATTACTATAATCAGTCTTTATAAAAAGTACTGAATGCCTTTTATGTGAACTAACATATCTACTTAGCATGAATTATGGTTGCTTAAAAATGGCCTTGTGTTGGTGTGTGCACCGGTTTTATTATTATTAGACGCAGTTCCCCGCTCTCTGATCCTGTGCTACTTGAAGGTGAGTGCCTTTTGAAAAAATACACCACCAGCACCAGACACAGGCAATGGGGAAGCCCAAGCTGACAGAACAGACTCCCTACACCTGCCTGCGTAGCGGTGTTGATGACAATCACTGTTTCCCACAGAAAGAAGCACCAGTTGGTCTCATCATTGATATGAGCAGAAAAGAGATATTGTGAAAATTCTCTGAGGGTCTCAGTCCCTAGATTGCTATTGTGCTATCAGAAGTCTGCGCTGTAATTAAAAGAAGTATCTGGACCTCTGCGGGGGAGCATGGGAGTGACTTTGTGAAAAGTGTGTTCTTGCACAATGCAGAGAATAGAGATGCCAGCATGCTGCACTCAGAGGTTGTGGGGAAGGTATGAGGGGTCTTGTGCATGAACGACAGGGCCCCTTTCCTGTCATTCACCATTGATCCCTCTTTCATAATTAAGACATGCAGCTGATGACAAAATGAACAAAAAATGTTCTGTGATTTCTACAGTGTGGGAAAAACTTTCTAGCCTTGCCTGATGTCATGGACCACAACAGGATAGCGTATGGGTGGTGTGGAACCTGCCTGTCTCTGATGTGATACTAGACTCATCCACTGTTGAAGAAAACTAGGTCTGCCTTGTTGAACTGTGTGTGTTGGGGTTCTGTTCTTTGGGTTCTGGTGGCTAATTCTTTGCATTTTCAGTGCAAATGCACTTCAGTGATTCTTCTTCCTTGTCCATAATGGACTTGATGGCAGAAATGCCTTTATTCCCAGTATATACACAATTTTGTTATTTTCTTTACCAAATCTTGCTATGATATGAAGCATTCTATGTAGCTACAGTATGAAATTTAGTTAACTTCCATAAGCAGTATAATCCAAGATTCTGCAAATGGAAATGCTGATAAACTGCATCACTCCCTAGCATTTTTGCCAGTCTTATTTGTGTGAGGAGTGAGTAAAATACCTACTGTGGGCATTTGTCATAGGGACCATTTGGATTAAAGCAAAGGGCTCTTTCCATGAACAACAGTAGAACTATGATCCTGCCTTGGCTTTCAAGCCACAACTTTTGACCTTCATTTCAAAGCTGTATAATATTGGTAGTTATTAACAGTGATCACTTGGTATGATAGTTTTTAAATTAGACCAGATTGCCAGCCAAAGCACTCTGATTGCTTTTAATCAGGAAACGAAGATGATTCTCTCTGGGCAAATGAGTTACCTTTGCATTACTCTAAAGAGAGAAAAATCAATCAGGCAAGATTCTGTCATTTTCAGCCTCTTGCTTATCTAGATCCAGAATAACAATAATGGCCAATACATAAAACATTGCTTAACAATTTTTATCTTATAAAGCCATGGTACAGAATTATTCCCTGATGCAGGGCTAAGTGTCACTGACAGAAGCCAACTAGGTTATTTTCTGGGTCACAGATAGTTCATTTTTTATACTTACTATTTTTTTTCTGCTGACTGTGCTCTGAATGATTATCTTAAATTTCATTTTTTTATTGCAGGGATGTAAATAAGCTGTGACAATTGACTATATAATAGCCAATTAAATGTTGGAAGTTTTACTAATGGTATAATTCCTAATGTAGTGATAATTATTACTATTTCTTAACAAGCATGTACATATGTAAAAATGGATCATGCTTGCGATGGACAAGTTTTCTATACATAAAATATGAAAATTTATGATTTTTTGGTTTTTCCATCATTCTGCTTTACTGTATCTTGAGAGTACTTGCAAGAATGCAAGGATCATTGCTGGTAAACAAAAAGATAGGATTTTTCAATAAACAGCTGTAAGAAATGTGGAGTTAGATGCATGACAGCTGCAGCAATGTGGATTTTCTACCAGATTACCAGAGTAAGCAATAAGTAAGCAATGCTTTTGATATTTTGTCCTTCTTGTTATGAGATGGACTGGAGGATAGATTAGGGATTGTGAAATTGCTAAGACTTTTGAGTAAGTATCAAGTACGTGTAAATTTATAAATCAAGTTTTTTTCAGCAGTTAACCTTCCACTCTGTACCTCAGAAAGAGGCATAATGAATGCTTGTTTGCAACTTTCCCTCTTTCACATCTACTCTGTCAATATAGGAACATTTTTCTTTTTGTTATTACCAGTATCAGCTGTCAAAACATATGAATAATTTTAATTAAATTACAGCAAGCTTTAATTTGAGGAGTTTGCATATTTGTATTTTATTTGTAATAGATAAAGTAGAGAACGGGGTGGGGGTGTGTGTGGGGGGGGGGGTGTGCAATGTGATCAACAACTTATTGATATAAGTTTTCAAAAGAAGGTCTACCCTGTAACATTTCTAATGGATAGCCTCTTTCCTACTTAGAAAAAAGATAAGCCTTTCAAAGGTCCAGTGCTTCCTGTGAAGAAAACTCAACAGCCCATCATCTCATCCTGATGAAATTGCAGGCACTTAACACGCTTTTTCTTCCACAATTGCAAATAGCTAATCATAATTAGGAACCCTGCTGTTGGGAAAACTGCTCACCCTGGCACTAAAGAAAAACCCCACTGAAGTTGTAATTTTCCTGTCTTCTATCCGCCAGATCTTTCTGAAGCACTTATTTAATTCCTACTGACTACACAGTTTGCCTGAAAGTAACACATGGACTCCTGCAGAAACAACTCTTCCATTGGCCCTTCAGTGATCCCACCCCAACACTTTTTTCTGCTTTCTTACTGTAAATGAAGTGCTAATTGTCTATTATTCATCATTCATTCATTCTTTCCTTCTTCCAGGCTTTGGCATGAGACTAGTGCATGCATTTATTTCACTTATAGCTTTCTGGTCTCCTATTAAAATACCCCAATTTGTTGCACTTACCTGAAAATTATATTCACTGTGAGCAGAACCTGCTAGTTAAAAATATGTCAGTATTGAAGAAATAATGATTAAGGGGTTTAAGAAGGATTAATGATCATTGGAAAGATAGTAATGGTTTGAAGTGCAGCCAAGGACCATTCACCCCAGCTGGGCAGTAAGCCTATGAAATGCCCCATGCCAGTTCCAATATTGTTACAAATGTAAGTTTTATAAAGCATTTCCATTCAATACTTGTCTCGTTTCACATATTTTCAGTTATAAGCCATGGAAACCTGTTTTGGCCTCTTGTGATATATTTCATTTTAGAGACCTGTGCCCAGCATACTGGTCTGTTAAATTGTGTACCTCTAATCAGCCTGGAAGTGTGTGAGTTCTGAGCTGAATGTGTACCTTAAATCTTTTATTAAGGATAGTATTTGCTTCTCTTTGAACTAGTGCAGTAAGATTTATGCCAAACTCTTTTGCATTTAGACCACTGTGGCGATGTAAGTGGGATGCAAGTGCCAGCTTGCCTTGTTTTCATGTTCCCTGTAAAAGCGCCTTCTTTAGCAGAGGGAGGTGACACAGTAAACTGAATGCTACAATTTTTTTTTCTTGCCATCTGCATTTCTGTGACATTCTATTGAATTTGATTGGCATGCCATTAGTTTTACACTATTTAAAAGAAATTCCTGTGGTATTTCCAGTGCATCCAAATAATTGAAAGGCATGTCATGCAACAGCTTCTTTTAATGACATGCATCACCATTCACTACTATTGTAATGACATGTCTGCCATTTAAGATGTCTAAACCAATATATGTGGTTTTCCAGTATAGTCCCAGACTGCAGTGTACAGAACTAAGGTTTTTTAAATTATCTGAACCTTAGTGCTACCTGACAGAGGATTTTATTTTTTTTTATATATTTTTGTAATGAAGTTTAATAGAATCCTTCAAAAATGAGCCAGGTCATAGAAAATTTCAGTGTTCACTTTATTTAAATTGCATCATTAATGTATATTTTCTATGCTAACCCCAAGGACTTAAGGTGAAAACAGGAAATGCATTGGGTTCTGTTAGTTTACTATATGAGAGTCCAGGATTAAGATTTTGTGTGAGTGGGAAAGCATGTGTGAGCAGGAAAGCTATCTCCTCCAATACTGAAGAGTTTCAGGAAAGCCATTTTAAAATGGGGAATAGCAAAAAATTTCCAGCTGTTTTGCAGAGAAAGTTGTATTGCTGTACTGTATTGTCTTGCTGCTAACTTGTATTTATGATTGCTGCTTGCCAAATTTTTACTACTGACCTCAAGTGTCTGTTTTGGCTCCCAGTACTTAGGGGGGAACAACATAGGTGTATACACAATGTGTAATGTGTATACACACTGTATAATGTGTATACATACACACAGTTTTACACATATGAAAGGCAGATAGATAGATAGATGTATACCCATTATACATTCCACAAAAAGGAAAGATTAAAAGAGAGACTGGATCCAAATTCACAGGAGAGGACTTCACTAGCAAATGTTCTTGATACTTTAGTGGATGAAACTTTTCTTAAAACCTGTAAAATAAAACAAATTCTTGCTTCATGAGCAGATTTTCATGTACTGACCTTTGTCTTACAGATTTGTTAGTGTTCTAGGTTAGAAGTTCTATTGTAAAAAGGAAAAATAAAGGAAACTTTTAAAAATGCATCATTTAAATTTAATTTTTAAGGAATTTTTTGGTTGGTGTTAGAATCTATGGATGCTCAAACTGGTATAAAAATAATTCTGCAAAACACTTCAGGTTCTTATGAAAAACACCTTGGAATTTAGGGAGTTAAAAAGATGCTGCTTAAAAGTATGATACTCACAAAATTGGAAAAAAATAGGGGTTTTTTGTTTTGGTTTGGTTTTTTTTTAGGTTTGGGTTTATTGGGTTTTTTTGACATGCAGTTTGCCAAACAGAGCATTCCTTTAGAAATTCTGTATTTGTTAAGAGATTTTACTCTGGGAAAGATGTGATCAGAAGTAAAGTAAATTGGAAGGACTACCAGTAAAATACTTACCTGTTGGTTGTAATGTCTATCTTGTTCAGTGTTGCACTTTTCAGGGCAGAGTGAAGGAATTAGCAAAATACTCTGCTAAAACACTCTGACACGTGACAGGAAGCTGCTTGCATATGTCATGAGATTTTCTAACCCCTCCTCCATTTCATATTTGCAATTGCCATCAACTTATGTTTTCTATTAAAGCATAAGAAGTTGAACAAAATATTATTTCTGATAACCACTTTGCAACATTATGACAAGCAGTTTTGCCCCTTCCCGTCTCATATGCATAGAGCAGTATCACTTATCTCTTTGTTATGGGACTTACTTAGAGTTCTCCAGTGAATGTCACAGGTACGTACCTTTTAGTATTAGCTTTTGCATTAACATCTCAGATTTAGCGGAAACAAGTGCAAAAATTAATGTAGCCAGACAGCTCCCTATTGGTTACACATATGAGGACACAAAAGAGTGTAATTTATTCCTTCTGTTGTTCATTGTAGTTTATGCATATCAGTTGCCTTATATTCTGTTTATTTACCTAAGCATTTCATAACAAAATGGTCATTTTGGAGAGTCTTGTTATGTTTTAAGATAAGACACCTTCAATCTCATGGAATGAGATTCTTCAGAGATTGAATACTAGTATACTCAAAGCAAAGAACAAAAATCAACATGTACCCTGTGATTACCTGCTTTATTTATTTATTAATTTTAAGTGAGCTCCATGCTCTGGAGGCCAGAGTTGCATCCTTCACTTGTAAATACATAAACATATATTTGTCACTTTTTCCTAATTTTCTAAGGAAACTGGCTGAAGTCTAATGTCTAAGGACTGATTTTAAGTACCTGACCTTAACAGATGTAACTGATATTGTCAACAAGGCCAACCTCGTTGAAGTTATTCTGAAACTATACTGATGTTATCAGGAGGTTTAAGTCTTTTTAAATTCTAAGGAAATTCTGTTGTTACCTTGTTGTTTCAACATTCACTCTGCCCAATAAGCATTTCTAGAATGGGCCCCAAATGAAATACAACAGCTCAAGTCTGACTCAGTCTGGTGTGAGGACATTCGGGGGAAAGTCACCTTCTGCTTACAGACAAATTGTATTACAGCAGCATCCACGTGGATTTCCCCTTCAGCTTCTTTAAAGAAAGAGGGTCAAGGGTTTTTCAGGGCGAGGAAACACAATGCTGGCAGGACATTCAATGATGTGCTTTGTGTACTGTTTCTTTAATGCAAAGTCATGATCTGTTTTTGGAAGAGAGATAAAAAATCAGGATTCTCATCCTAGCAAACTGCCTTCATCCCTGCACCGTGGAGAGAAGCATCTTCCTGTGTGTCCTCTCTCTCTGATTTCATGAATCTTGCATCCTTTTCAGCATAAACCAGCATATTCTGGTTATTAAGACAGTCACCTGGGCATATGGGTGCCATAGGTTTAAATTCTTCATGCTGAAATGACAATTAAATTTTGGTCTCCCATTTCTTGGGTGAGGTTTGATAGTTACAGCAATTACAGAAAAACCAAGTGTAGGAGGAAACATTAGTATTATTTTTGCAAAAAGCTGGCAGTGACAGCTGTGCTTTGGGCTGAACTTGGCTGTCACTGAGGGGGGAAGTGTGCTCTGCAGGGCTTATAAACACAGGGACACCTAATTTGTGAGTCCAAAATGACATTAAAGGAAAAAAAAAATGCTGAAAATCTCTGCTTAATTGCAGGTGGATTAAATAGTCTTTTATGGAGGGGAGGGAGGGAAGGGCCCCCACAAAAGAAAACACTTGGCAGGGACACCTGCACATCAAGCACTGTGAAGTGACTAAAGAAGGCCACATAATGGGGAGAATGTGCTTGGTCAGGACACGCAGTAAGGATGAGCTTGAAGCTTGGAACTGTAATTTAAGAAAAGCACATGCTCCTGGCTACTGCAGCTTCACTGCACTGGTGGCTGGTGACAATAAGTAGGAGCAGAGGGGATATTAGTGCCCCCTGCTCTCATCTTATTAGGTTTCTAACCTTGACTTCTAGTAAAATATATAGTAAGAACTTGCCTTTATATGTCTGAACAGTTGTGAATCTGGCTGCTAGCTTTTCAATCTACTTTTTCTTTTCTCTTCCTCCAGAAGGAAGAGAAGAAATTAGCATTAAAGGCTATTTGTAGTTCCTATTCCTCTTTTAATTTGCTTCTACAGTATACCTTATGTACATCGTATAAAGAAAGTATTTAAAAGAGATGTTGATAAACTGGAGGTAATTTGAAAGCAAGCAAGCATGATGTGAAAGGGCTTGGAGAACTGATATTTGAAGAAAGACGGACAGAATAAAAAATGTGCAGCTCAGGGGGAAAACATGGATTAAGGAGTGTCACAAGGCTGCTGGTGAGAAGCAAGGGTGGAATTCTTAAATACAGTGCCAGAATGTGAAAATCTGTGCTGGCAAATGTACTTCCCATCAGACAAAGAGTGAGAGAGCCAGTTAAAATCTGTTGTAATCTCCTGAGGTCAGCATGGAAGCACCATAGTTGCTGATACTGAAAAAATAAGCTAGACAGATAAAGTATTTGAGGAAATTCAGTAGGGACAATCCAAACCCAGATAAACTACAACTCCATTTCACCTCTTCTATCTATGATTAAATATATTTTTGAGTATGGTGGATGGAAACCTGTGAAAAGCATGTGTGAGGCTCCGTAGTTTACTTGTTTAAGGACTGACGTGGTTTAGCCCCAGCCGGTAGCTGGGTGCCACGCACCACTCACTCACCCCTCCCCCGGCGGGCTGGGGAGAACGGAAAAACAACGGCAAAGCCTCGAGGGTTGGGATAAGGGCAGTTTACTGGGACAGCATGGGAGAGGGGAACAATCAACGACAGTACTGATAACAGATATTCACAATGGGTGATAACAAAGAACAATTTACCGATCCCACGACCGACCAACCGACCAGACGCTCAGCCTGTCCCGGAGCCACACCGCACCCGCCCCTGCCCGACCAGCCCCCTTTTATGGTGAGCATGATGTCACAGGGTATGGAATAGCCCCCGGCCAGCTTGGGTCACCTGTCCTGGCTCTTTGTGAAATTAACTCTGTCCTTGCCAGAACCAGGACATTATCCACCCCTTATTCCATACCATCTACGTCATGCCCAGATTATTTCACAGATCTCATTCCCTTAAATCTACAGGCTATCGCTCTAAAATGCCTGTCAAGTTCATTTTAGTCCATGGCTTTTGGGTTCCATCCGCCATTACAGTCTCTCAGAGCAGTAGCAATGGTGCGTGCTACTGGATTGTTGCACGCTACATCCAGAGTTTTCACGGCCGGTGTATCTGGTGTGGTCCATGATCACAGTCTGGATGTCAAAGATGTGATTTTTAATGAAGTTCCTGGGCACCAGTTGAAGTCAGTTCTAGTTCCATCATCATGGCACTTTGTTCAGTTCCAAAGTCCATCCTTCATTAGTTTTGGGTGATTCTTATGGTCATACCATTGATACAGTATATAGCTATTAATATCATACAATTTGATTTATTGGCTATTTTCACCTAAAATCAAATCCCCTTGGGGTACACACCGGACTTCCCCATCTTTTCTCATCACCCACCAAGTGCACCCTGGTCCCTGAGCAAAAGCAATCCCACAGATGGTCTTGCCTTTGCTTGAAGTGGAGATAACCCAAACTGTTTTACCCAACATATTTTTCATGCGCACTACAGGAACTTTATCCCCTTCTACTGGCCATGGAAATTTTGATTGGGCAGGGCCAGCTCGATTGGCAGATCCCCTAGTGTTAACTAACCAGGTGGCCTTTGCTAAATGTGTGTCCCAGTGTTTGAGGGTCCCACCACCCATTGCTCTCAGGGTAGTTTTTAGCAGTCCATTGTACCTTTCAATTTTCCCAGAGGCTGGTGCATGGTAGGGGATGTGATACACCCACTCAATACCATGCTCTTTGGCCCAGGTGTCTATGAGGTTGTTCCGAAAATGAGTCCCATTGTCTGACTCAGTTCTCTCTGGGGTGCCATGTCGCCACAGGACTTGCTTTTCAAGACCCAAGATGGTGTTCCGGGCAGTGGCATGGGGCACAGGATATGTTTCCAGCCATCCAGTGGTTGCTTCCACCATTGTAAGAATATAACGCTTGCCTTGGCGGGTTTGTGGGAGCGTGATGTAGTCAATTTGCCATGCTTCCCCATATTTATATTTCAACCATCGGCCTCCATACCACAGAGGCTTTACCCGCTTGGCTTGCTTGATGGCGGCGCACGTTTCACATTGATGGATGACCTGTGAGATGGCGTCCATGCTCAAGTCCACCCCTCGATCACGGGCCCATCTATATGTCGCATCTCTTCCTTGATGGCCTGAGGTGTCATGGGCCCACCGAGCTATGAACAATTCACCCTTACGCTGCCAGTCCAAATCCACCTGAGCCACTTCAATCTTGGCAGCCTGATCCACCTGCTGGTTGTTCTGATGTTCCTCTGTGGCCCGACTCTTGGGTACGTGGGCATCTACATGACGTACCTTTACAACTAGCTTCTCTAGCCGGGCAGCAATATCTTGCCACAATGGGGCAGCCCAGATGGGTTTGCCTCTGCGTTGCCAGTTGTTTCGCTTCCACTGCTGTAACCACCCCCACAGGGCATTGGCCACCATCCATGAGTCAGTACAGAGGTACAGCGTTGGCCACTTTTCTCTTTCAGCAATATCTAAAGCCAGCTGGATGGCTTTCACCTCTGCAAACTGGCTCGATTCACCTTGTCCTTCAGCAGCTTCTGCAACTCGCCGTGTAGGACTCCATACAGCGGCCTTCCACCTTCGATGCTTTCCCACGATGCGGCAGGACCCATCAGTGAAGAGGGCATATGGTTTCTCATCTTCTGTTAGTTTATTATATGGTGGGGCTTCTTCAGCACGTGTCACCTCCTCCTCTGGCAACATTCCAAAATCTTTCCCTTCTGGCAAGTCTGTGATCACTTCCAGAATTCCTGGACGACTGGGGCTTCCTATTCGAGCCCGCTGTGTAATCAGTGCAACCCACTTACTCCACGTAGCGTCGGTTGCATGATGTGTAGAAGGAGCCCTCTCTTTGAACATCCAGCCCAGCACTGGCAGTCGGGGTGCCAGGAGGAGCTGTGCTTCAGTGCCAATCACCTCTGAAGCAGCTCGAACCCCTTCATAGGCTGCCAATATCTCCTTTTCTGTTGGAGTGTAGCGGGCCTCAGATCCTCTGTATCCCCGACTCCAAAACCCCAGGGGTCGACCTCGAGTCTCCCCTGGTGCTTTCTGCCAGAGACTCCAGGTAGGGCCATTCTACCCAGCTGTGGTGTACAACACATTTTTGACATCTGGTCCTGCCCGGACTGGCCCAAGAGCTACGGCATGAACTATTTCCTGTTTAATTTGTTCAAAAGCTTGTCACTGCTCAGGGCCCCATTTAAAATCATTCCTCTTCCGGGTTATGTGGTAGAGAGGGCTTACTATTAGACTGTAATTCGGAATGTGCATTCTCCAGAAACCCACAACACCTAAGAAGGCCTGTGTCTCCCTTTTGTTGGTTGGTGGAGACATGGCTGCTATTTTGTTGATAATATCCATTGGGATCTGACGCCGCCCATCATGCCACCTTATTCCTAAAAACTGGATTTCCTGCGCAGGCCCCTTCACCTTACTTCGTTTTATGGCAAAGCCAGCCTGCAGCAGGATTTGGATTATTTTCTTCCCTTTCTCAGAAACTTCCTCTGCTGAGTTGCCCCATACAATGATGTCATCAATGTATTGCAGGTGCTCTGGGGCTTCACCCTGTTCCAGTGCAGTCTGGATCAGCCCATGGCAAATGGTGGGGCTGTGTTTCCACCCGTGGGTCAGTCAGTTCCAGGTGTACTGGACACCCCTCCAAGTGAAGGCAAACTGTGGCCTGCACTCTGCTGCCAAAGGGATCGAGAAAAATGCATTAGCTATATCAATTGTGGCATACCATTTGGCTGCCTTTGACTCCAGTTCATATTGAAGCTCCAGCATGTCTGGCACAGCAGCACTCATCGGCGGTGTGACTTCATTCAGGCCACGATAGTCTACCATCAGCCTCCACTCTCCACTGGACTTCCGCACTGGCCATATGGGACTGTTAAAGGGTGAGCGGGTTCTGCTGATCACTCCCTGACCCTCCAGTTGACGAATTAGCTCGTGGATGGGAACCAGGGAGTCTCTGTTGGTGCGGTATTGCCGCCGGTGCACAGTTGTGGTAGCAATCGGCACCTGTTGCTCTTCAACCCTCAGCAACCCTACAACAGAAGGTTCCTCCGAGAGACCGGGCAAACTAGACAATGGTTCAATTTCCTCCGCTTCCAAAGCAGCTATTCCAAAAGCCCACCGGTAGCCTTTTGGATCTTTGAAATACCCTTTCCGGAGGTAATCTATGCCCAGGATGCACGGAGCCTCTGGCCCAGTCACAATGGGGTGCTTTTGCCACTCATTCCCAGTTAGACTTACTTCAGCCTCCAACAGAGTCAACTGTTGGGATCCCACCGTCACACCAGAAATAGATATCAGTTCCACCCCTTCATAGTTTGATGGCAGTAAGGTACACTGTGCACCAGTGTCCACTAGGGCTTTGTACTCTTGTGGGTCCGATGTGCCAGGCCATCGGATCCACACAGTCCAATAAACCCTATTGTCCCTTTCCTCCACCTGGCTGGAGGCAGGGCCCCTCTCATCCTGCTCATCATAGTCACTACTCACCTCTTGCAAAAAGGACTTACAAGTCCCTTCAAGAGGATCATAAGTACGATCGGGCCTTTCACTTGGTCTGGGGGGCTGCCGGGTGGAAACTGGAGCGGCATTCTTTCTGGAAGAGTCCCTTTTTACAGCCGTCTTGCCTTGTAGCTCATGTACTTGTGCCCACAGGGTTGAGGTAGGCTTCCCATCCCATTTCCTCATGTCTTCTCCGTGGTCACGCAGATAAAACCACAGGATATCTCGTGGTGTGTATGCTCTATATCCCCTCTCTGGAGCAGAAAAATGCTTACTCCTAACAGCTGCAATATGGGTCTGTACAGGTGGGGAGTAAGATATATCCTCTTTGAGTTGCCGGACGTCCTGGGACAGTTTCTCCACAGCCAAGACGAGGGAGGAAGAAAGGCTCTCTTCATATTGCCGGAGTCGGCCAGCCACTTCGTCCACTGTGGGTGCCTCTTCGCTTTTCCAGTCGATGACTGCCAGTGAGTTGGCGTACGATGATGGTGCACTTTGTACAAATTTTCGCCACATGGGTCGGGTACACTGGACTTCATCGGGGTCTGTGGGCAACTGTGCATTGTCCGGATCATAATAAACCATGTCCCGCACAGCTAATTCCCTCAGATATTGGATACCTCTCTCCATAGTGGTCCACTTGCCTGGCCGACATACAACATCTTCACTGAAAGGATACCTTTCCCTCACACTTGACAGGAGTCGCCTCCAGAGGCTGAGGGCCTGTGCCTTCTTCCCAATTGCCTTGTCAATTCCCCCTTCCCTAGACAAGGAACCTAGCTGCTTGGCCTCCCTGCCCTCCAGTTCCAGGCTACTGGCCCCGTTATCCCAGCAGCGGAGCAGCCAGGTAATAATGTGCTCCCCTGGAAGGCGGCTGAAATCTTTCCGCATATCTCGCAGCTCACTCAGGGACAGGGATCGGGTGATCACTTCTGGTTCTGGCTCTTCTTGTTCTCGTGATGGTCCCGATTCATCATCATCTTTCACTAAGCGAACCGATTTCCTTGTGTATTTCTTTTTGTGTATAGGGGCGACTGATACTGGTATGGGTTGATCTTTTGGCTCGGCTACAGTGCCTGTTGCAGGGGTTTGGGCAGCTGCGGGGCCTGTTGCAGGGGTTTGATAGATTGTGGCCAGGGCCCAGCACAGTGCAGTAAGTTGTGTCTCCTTAGAATCCCCACAGCATTTTCCTTTCAAATATTCTACCATTTTATCAGGGTCTTGCAGTTGTTCGGGAGTGAAGCTCCAAACCATTGGGGGTGAGAAGGTCTCCAGATACCCGCCCATAGTCTCCCACATGCCATGCCAGCCCTGACCATTCAGCCTTGGGGAAGATCCTTGGGTGGTATTCTTGAAACAATTTTTGCTAACCCTGAACAGGACTTGGAAAGCATGCAGGAGACATAGCAATAGGAATATACTGGCCTGAACATTCCAAGGGTATTCAAAATTCTCAAAAATTGTTGTAACCAACCAAAAGGGAAAAGGGGAGGTGAAAGAGTGGGAGAAGGTATCCCCCCCGTCTTTCCCATAGATTGGGTGCAATTATTAATCAGTTCTGAAAGATACTGACCGAGGTACGGGCCTGACAGAAATGCTACATACAAGTACCAGCTCAGACTCATGACCGTCGATGATATCTTATCATAAGTCATTATCACACAATACAACAACATGAGAACATAAACCCCTCTCCCAGAGATGATAAACAGCGCCACAGGGATTACATAGAGTAAACACGGGTTTACAAACCAGAGCCATGTGACCAAACAGAACATCATTATGACCAGCAACTGTTTCAATAACATTATAGATGCTTATAACAACTTTGTTTTTTCAAACTTGTCGTTATCACAACCCTTCGTGCCCCACGTTGGGCGCCAAAAAGGACTGACGTGGTTTAGCCCCAGCCGGCAGCTGAGCACCACGCACCACTCACTCACCCCTCCCCCAGCGGGCTGGGGAGGAGAATGGAAAAAACAACGGCAAAGCCTCGAGGGTTGGGATAAGGGCAGTTTACTGGGACAGCAAGGGAGAGGGAAACAATCAACAACAGTACTGATAACAGATATTCACAATGGGTGATAACAAAGAACAATTTACCGATCCCGATCCCACGACCGACCGACTGACCGACCGGATGCTCAGCCTGTCCCGGAGCCACACCGCACCCGCCCCTGCCCGACCAGCCCCCTTTTATGGTGAGCATGATGTCACAGGGTATGGAATAGCCCCTGGCCAGCTTGGGTCACCTGTCCTGGCTCCTTGTGAAATTAACTCTATCCTTCCCAGAACCAGGACAATGCCTCAGAACTGTGTCTAACCAATATATCCCCAAACTGCATGATGACAATAAATACTGAAATGTGGATTCACCAAAAAAAATTACCCTAAATGGTGCCATTCAATGTAGTGCGCATTCTAGTGTTTCATTTCAGAATTACAAAAGAAAGGGCTATCTCTAAAGCAGCTGTTCTAAAATTCAGCTCTAATAAGGTATATTATTGCTACAGAAAACAAGTTATCACAAGTATAGCACATCAGTGACATTTTTCCTTCAAGTCACTTTCACTTCTGAGGGAGAATTTTGCAGTTTCAAATACTGGAACATTAATCCATGACCATATTTCCCCCCCTGAGTTTTGTACAGGCAAAAGTAACAGTTCCCATGATGTTCAACTTTATTATAATAAAACCATGATTACTTTTTTTTTTATTTTTTATGATGCTGATATGTTTTAATGCTTCATTTTTATTTTGTTTTACTATGTCATGACAGCATTAGGACAGGAAAAGCTTGATCTTGGAATGATTAGTCAGAAGCTTATGCAGATGAAGAAAGCCAAGTGAAGAAAAGGTCACCGTAAACTGCAAATATGTGTTTTGTTTTGTTTTGGTTTGGTTTGGTTTTTGTTTGTTTGTTTGTTTGTTTTCTTTTTATTAACAGTATAGACACTAAATCCTGAATGTAGAGATGGCCTGAAGAAGAGAAATCTATGTTTCAAGGTTGTTCAGACCACCTAGCTCTAGGACTTGTTCCCTAGGTCCCTGTCAAACCAATGTTTGGAGCAGGAAACGAAGTATGTTACATCGCCCTGTCAAAGAGCTTCTTTCCCATCATTGACTAGAGCCGAAACCTCTGACCTTGTGCTTACTGGGCTGAAAGTCAGGTCCCCAGAGCCGTGGGAGGTGAATGCCTACTCTGTGCTATTGAGAGCCGGTGGGTAAAATGAGGAGAGAAAAAGTTTCAAAAGAAAACCCAAGGATTTTATAATAATAAAAATCAGCAGTTATAGAAGGAATAAATATAAGAAAGTGCAGCCTGGTTGTGATGACCATTTCTGCAAGATTCACAGTGTAGAATGTGGCAAGATTGTGAGAACTACTGTCTTGCTCCTTTGCATAAAGATAAAGAAAAAAGATGTCAAAGAGATACAAATTAAATTCTATTGCATCCAAATATTTATTAGGATTTTACCTTTTCCCCAACCCAGAATGTCTAATGGGAACATGTTCCAATTCACTGTATGCACATGTGAATGAGAAAGATGCTGAAATCCCAATATTTACTTTCCTAGCTGTCTGTTATGTCTCTAATGGGTAAAGCCAGAGTTTGACATTTGGGTATTTGTGAGCATTGGTCTTCAGCAATTTTAGTCAGAATTTAGTCTCTGAAGTGAAATGGTGAGGGGTTTTTATTAGTATTGTTTTCAGACGATGATGGCAGAGGTGTGACTGTCCAGTTTGTTTGCGCTCTTGTTCTCCTAGAACATAGTGGTGATCTTGAACTAGGAGGTCTGAGCATTTGTGACATAACTGCTAATTGCTCTGTGGTTGTTACTGTCACATTGTAATATTTTCATTGGGCTAACCTACTGAATAGAACTGCATCTGGTTTTTTTCTGAAATAATTGGATTTTCTAGTCTTATATTAAGGAACAGCATTCAAGATAGGCCATTTGATAAGCAAGTATCAATATATTCCAGTGACCTATATTCCTTTCTATAGATTGTCTGTTACGTAGTAAAATATATACTTGGTTGTGAAATCTTTTCTCTTGAAATATTAAACACTGATTTATTGATAAGGGTTCTCTTCTGTATCAAAAAACACCCTCTGGCATAAACTGCTTCAAGTCAGAGAATGTAGACTTAGTAAGAGCTGTCAAAACTATTACCTGACTTTATTATTTGCCACATTTTATTTCAATTTTCACAACTGTGGAATTTAAATTATCTTTATTGAGTGCAACTGACTAGTAATTCATCTTTCAACCTTCAGATATTACTCACTCATTTTTCATAGCATTTTATCAAGGTCATCATAACTCCATATTGCAGGTGCTAATACCTATAACTTGCGTCTTTTATGAATTTTAAAGGTATGTAAAAAAATAAGTATTTTAATTGCTCATCACTCAGCAAAATTGCAGATGAAATTACAGGCTGGCAGAAGATGATGGCGGTAATAAGTCCTGAGTGAATAAAAGTAGTTGTAGATGCGAGTCTCAACTCTATTCCCTTCAACCTCAGTGAAAGAGAAAGAATGAAAAAGCAAATCTGCTACCACAAGTAAATCTTTTGCCTTGGCCCATTGCGCGGATATGGCCAGCAGTCTTGAGTACAGTGGTCGACGGCATCAGGGAGAGCTGATTTTCTAGATAATCACAGGTAGCATGAAAGTCTAGTGTTGTAAAGCCTAGTGTTGAGAATGAACCTAAGACCATTTTTAGATTTGAAGCTGGACGTAGTCCACCCATGAAAGGAGATCTATGACAACCAGGAATTTTTTCACAGCTAAAGTGTTTTTTTTCTCTACCAGCACCATCTCCATCTTGCTTGTGTTTGTCTTCATCCAGATGTTCATTGATAAGCTCGTCTCCTACCATTGATGATAATAGGCTGGCCAATAGAAAATATTGGTCTGTGAAGAGCACAGACATATTTATAGGACTCATGCTCAAGTTTGTCTGATAGCTGCTTATAGGTCTTGATCAGGACCAGATGAGACCAAAACATGAGAGACCTGTGCACGGAGAAATTCTGTTGCAGATCTCCCATCACCCTCACAGTCACTGTGCACAAACTATTAAGGCAAAGAATGTCTCAGAAAATAGTACCTAAATTCTGCATGCTATCACTCTCAAGTGTGCTTTCTAGCAGAAGTTGTGTGTTCTGGACTGCTAAATTTTTGAATAATTTGGAGGCATTGCATATACTACAAACCTCAAGGGCTGGCAGTCAGTGACTTAAAATCTCTTCATATATTGTTCTGATACCTATCATAAGCATTACTTTTTTATATCCTCATTGACTTCTCATTTTATGAATACACTTAATGATATTTCTGTCTGTCAACTCTTAGGTTAGGTAGATGTTGGTTCAAAGGAAGATCAAAGCCAAAGTTTGCCTCACTGTGAGGGAAGAATTGTATTGCTGAAAACAGAGTAACAAGATGGGAGAAACTAACGAGTTAAGTTAGCTGGAGCACCACATAAATTTGTCTTTTTGATGGTGAAATGGGGAATGATCAGCTATTTCTAGTGTATTTCATTAGCATGTGTTTCTGCATATATACAAGTGTTCAGTACGTGAAACAGAAGTACACCAGCAGAAGAATAAACCCTGAGATAATCTTCTTGCATTTGTTACCTTTAAAAGAGAAGAAAAACCCCTCTGTCCTTTTTTGGTACTATAACTGTTTGACAAACAACAGTTTATATTGAGCTAGCAGGAAAAGTTGAACTAAGGCAATCCAAATTTTAACTACTTTCGTCTTGCAAGTAGAAATGACATACATGAATCAAAGCTAGCCCTGTCTGCAGTAAATCAAATTACTGCATGTCACAATTTTAATTACTCACACAGTGCAAGCTATGGTAATCGTACATATATTCAAGAACTTGAATAAAAAAAAAATATTTTTTTTGCCTGAAGAAATGTGGAGTAACCCTTGAACTACAGGAATGCTTACACTGTATTAACTCTGGGACAAAACATTGCATCAACTTTGGGACAAAACATTGCATCAGAGGGTTCTTATCTGATATGTAGTATCTGATACTTGAGAGGCAGTAGTCATCAAGATCTCAGTTCAGACTTTACTGAGGTTCCTATTAGTGGAATTGTAGAACATGATTTCAACTACGATTTAATGCAAAAAACAGCTAGAGTGTGTAGTTAAGTCAATATACTACTTATATGCAAACAGTGGCTGCACAGTTATAGTTCATCTCAGAGCAGCAGAGTTACAAACCCAAAATGTTTATATAAATCTGAAGTGGTTCATAGAATGACAGAATGGTTTGGGTTGGAAGGCACCTTTAAAAATCACCTAGTCCAAGCCCCTTGTCATGGGAAGTGACATCTTTCGCTAGAACAGGTTTCTCAAAGCCCCATGCAACCTGACCTTGAACATTTCCAATGACAAGGCATCCACAGTTTCTCTGGGCAATCTGTTCCAGTGTCCCACCACCCTCACAGTAAAAAATTTCTTCCTTATATTCAGTCTAAACCTACTCTCTTTCGATTTAAAACCTTTGCCCTTTGTTCTGTCACTACAGGCCATGGTAAAAAGTCTCTCTCCATCTTTCTTCTAAGCCTCCTCTACGTATTGAATGGCTGCAGTAAGATCTTCCTGGAGCTTTCTCTTCTCCACGCCAAACAACCCCAACCCTCTCAGCCTCTCAGCAGAGGTGCTCCAGCCCTCTGATCAGCTTCATGGCCCTCCTCTGGACTCTCTCCAACAGCTCCATGTCTTTCTTGTGCTGGGTGCTCCAGAGCTGGCCTCTACTCCACATGGGGTCTCACCAGAACTGAATAGAGGGGCAGAATCACCTCCACTGACCTGCTGGCCACCCTGCTTTCTATGAAGCCCAGGATATGACTGGCTTTCTGGACTGCAAGCACACATTGCCTGTTCATGTCCAATTTTTCATCCACCAGCATCCCCAAGTGCTTCTCCTCAGGGTTGCTCTCAATTAATTCCTTGCCCAGTCTGTACTGATACTGGGGATTGCCCCAACCCATGTGCAGGACCTTGCACTTGGCCTTGTGGAACTTCAGGAGGTTCACATGTGCCCACTCCTCCAGCCTGCCCAGGTTCTTCTGGATGGCATCCCATCCCTCAGGCATGTCAACCACACCACACAGCTTGGTGTCATTTGCAAACTTGCTGAGAGATCAGTCAATCCCACTGTCTGTGTTGCTGATGAAGATATTAAATAGTACTGGTGCCAGTATGGAGCCTTGAGGGACACCACTCATCAATTGTTTTTGCTTGGACATTAATCCATTGACAATAAACTCTTCAGAGGTAGCCATCATCCAGTTCCTTATCCACCTAACAGTCCATTCATCAAGCCCATATCTCCCCATTTAAGCAGCAAGAATGTTATGGGGGACCGTATCAAAGGCCTTACAGAAACATAGGTAGATGACATCTGTAGTTCTTCCCTGATCCACTGATGCAGTCACTCCATAATAGAAGGTCACTAGGCTAGTCACTTTATGTATTTAATTCCTATGTCACCTATACTGATTATAAGGTTAGAGTGGACAACATGCTGTTATTGAGAGATTTGTCATAGCAGTATTTCTCGCATGCCATTTTAAAAAAATACCCTTTGTGTTATCTGTAGGGCTGTATTATACAGGAATCCAACATATTCATTCCTGACAGGGTGGGGATCATCCTCTGCATATTTTCAAACTCTTTTTCTATGCCTGGAAATGGCATGGAAACAGTGACACCTGTTCAGAAGCAGTTCTGATTCACTGGGGTTCTGCATGTGGTTTGGGGTTGACAGAATGAAATACAAGCACAAAACTGGTTAATCAAAAGGACAGGAAAATTACAAGGATGTATCATTTAAAATTAAAAATTATCTCTGGTGTTTCAAGCTTTCGAAACTTACAAAAAATAGAGGGAACTTCAAAATATTTTTTAGGTCATACAGGAGATATACAAATTATACTGCTTTTTCTACCCTCTTTTTTTCAGTTGGTAGACATTTAATAAATTTGTGAACCACTTCTGAATTTTTTTCTTTGAAGAAAACTGTGGGTAGTAATGATTTCCAGAGTGTTTCCAGAGTGGTTTCAGAGTATTGTGTTTCATTCTGCACAAAAATTTCCTCCCTTTCTCCTTGTCTGTACCAGAGACTCTCAGTGTCTATATAAGTTCAGACTGACCGAATGTACTTCATGCTTCATATTGCTTAATTAGAGAGGAGAAACACTAGCCTAGTTGCAAATATTCATTGATATCTGAAGATTTTGTGAATTTTCACCCATCTCTGGTCCCCTCACATGTTCTATTTTCCATAAAGTTGAGATATTGTAAATCGCTTTTTAATATTTTTTTCCTGAATGAGAAATATATATATATAATAGACATGTAAATTTTTCTAAAAATACAAACCTTAGTTTGAGATTTGATGCCACAGTCATAAATCATATACAATAACATTTTAAATGAGATAACTGTAATATTATATTCTCTGGGCAAGGTTAATAGATTCAGTGCAACTCTAGTAAGAAATTGTAGCCGACATTTCCCCATTTCTTTCAGAAAAGCCTTTATAAATCCTCAACTTGTAAATTGGACCAGATTAAGTCCCAGTGGAGAAAATACTAGATTTAGTGTTTTTAATTTCTTAAGTTACTGAGTAGGAACCAAGTTTATAACTATAGTCAAATATGACTAGGGTATTCTATCAGGTTTTTTTGTTATTCCCAGCCAACACCTTTCCTAATAAAAGAAACATACTAATATTGCTAACAAATGTTAACTTACAATGTGCCCAAAACTGTATGCGAAGGTGGCCTGATGGGTTTTTTGTGATTTCTG
The DNA here is from genome assembly GCF_028858705.1 of Grus americana. NCBI lineage: Eukaryota > Metazoa > Chordata > Aves > Gruiformes > Gruidae > Grus > Grus americana. The sequence continues at coordinate 65,897,188 of NC_072891.1, forward strand.
GAAATGCCATAATATTGGACCTTCTTTCTTAATTTCTCAGTGTTTTTTATAGGATAGAATTTATTTATATAAAAGAATATACGTGTTGGAAAATTTTCTTAGCCTCTTGCTTTTCAGTGCATGTGGTTCAAACTGCACTAATGCCCTTGAAGACCACCTGGTTAACTTGGACTGCCATTAAAGCACTGAGACACTGTGCTCTCTGTAGAACTTTTGATGTCTTCTACAGGAAAGACACTACCTAGAGCTAAAACATGCAGGCAGCTTTTATAGGTGACTTCATAGGATAACGCAGAAATGTCATAACTTCCAGAAGGCTACCATCATGATTTAAGAAATCCCTTTCTCTCAACTCTCCGTTGTAGACAACCAGAGTATTTTGATGGTGCAACCTCATTTGCAGGGAGTTTATTGCTCTGTAGTGCAGGCAAGTGTGGTCTCTTCCATTCACGTTGCATGGTTGTGTGTCCTTCTTGAGTCTTGCACCCCGTTGCTTTATACATGTTTATGTTACTTATTGGAGTGGAACAGAGACATTTCTAAGCAAAACCATAAAGTTAAGATACTTAACCATTTAAAATATTATATAGAATTTCATATGTTGTTATTATTAATTGAATTTTTAGCTTTAGATTAGCTTTCAGTTCTGGGGCACATACTAGACATTTCAGGAGACCTAATTTTCCTCACTACATTTGCTGTTTTATAAGCACTCTACTTCATCACAGGGAAATATTTAAAACTATCTGCATTTTTAACACAAAAATAATCTGTCCTTTGGAGATATTTCACATACAAAGATTAATAATTTACATATGTTGCTATAGCAACTATATATCAAAGTATAATAAGTCTAGACTGTGCTATTCATGCCCTTTGAAACAAAAATCAAATGTAAATATCAAGGTTTTCATTCAAGCTGCCTAGAATAATTTACTAAAAATGAAAACAATAGTAAATGTTTTTCCCTTGGACTGTCTGATTTAGAATGGATTTTAAAGCTTCACAGCATACTCATGTTTTTTCCTGTGTAAATTAATATGTTACACTCTCAGACTTTTGCCATAGGTGTCCGTTATGTGTCTATTCAGCAGTGACAGGAAGAAGATCCATTAATATAATGATAAACTATTTCTTAATCAATAATAGACACAAGTGTTTTTCATTTACCTATGGGACAAGTGGGTGTAAAACATCCTTGAAAAGAAATTGTCTCCCTTTATCACTTTATTCATTTTGGAGAAAGAAAGAAGAAAGAGAAAGAGTAAGAAAGAGAAAAAGAAAGAGAGAAAGAGGGAAAGAAAGAAAGAGTGAAAGAAAGGAAGAGTGAAAGAAAAAGCAAAAGAAAGAAAGCAAGAAAGCAAGAAAGCAAGCAAGCAAGAAAGAGACTAGGGTGAAAACTATGTGGAGAGATATGTAGCCTCAGGTGATAGCAATGGCTTGGTTTAAGAGAAATGCTCGCTGTGTAGCAATCTGATGTGCTGTGTACCACTTCCCTCTTATACTTCACTAGGTGCATTTTTGCATCTACAAAATGAAAAGGAAAGTGTTTTATAATCTGTTTCTAATTAATTTATACTATTTGTGAAGGGTATAACAGGCAGTATTAGTTCTAGTTAAACAGGGCAAAATCAGAGGAAGTGTCTGTTATGGATTTTGGGCACTACACAGTAATTATCTGTTGCATCATCAAAGGTATGAAATGGTTTCTGCGTGAGAAGAATCCCTACCCAGGGAGAGGAGAGTGGAGGAGATTATGACATAATGTCAACTCATGAGAGGCATGGAAAAAGTGAATGAGAAATGACTTTTTCTTCTCCCAGTATGAAAATAAGGGGACATAAAATGAAGTAGCAGACAGTACATTCAAAATAAAGAAAGGAGATACTTTTTCAGTAAATGCGTGAAGTTCTTTCCACGGGGCACATGAATGTTCAAGTTCACAAGGGTTCAAAAAACAATTAAACAATGTATGGGAAAAATCTAGTGTGTGTGGTTAAACACAGAGATGTGACCTTTAGCTCAGGAGGTCTTGGAGCTAAAAATAGTGAAGACTGAGAAAGATTTTGGAGAAGTTTTGTTTTGTAATAACCCTGTTTCTTATACTTCTTAGGTATATCCTATTGGCCACTCTCAGAGAAGAGTTAGCGGCATGATAGATATTTGATGTGACCTTGTAAGGCATTTTTTTTCCTGTTTATTATGTCAAGCAGTGATAACAAAAATGAGAAAAGAGATGAAAAGAGAAGAGGGATTTAAAAGCATTTTGAAGAGAAGTTTGCACCTTCTGGCAGCACCTTATCCTATCAACTTAATAAGCATTTGTACTTACATTTCTCCAGGAGATCGTGTCTGGTGTTTTTGATCTCCATAAAGTCCAGAACAGAGTCTGTACTGCTGTAAAAATAGTTGGAGGCTTAGGATTTCTTCTCTCAGAAATATACAAATATTGGATGCAATTTCCTGTGTGATGAAGACCTAGTCAGTGGAACATCTGGGAAAATAAAACTTGTGCAAAATCTATTCAACATCTGTTCTTTATCTGTTTCTTCTCCTGTAAAATGAGAGAAGTTGGTGACATAGCCAACTTGCAGTTGGAAATTTGGAATGAATGGTCAAACCTGGGCTTTTTCTAGGAGCTCATACATAGTGAATCAGTAAGCAATAGAAAGCTTGACCCACATATCTCTTACATGCTGAGTTTCACAAGCTGGAAAGGGTGAGAGCTCCAGGGAGCATACCACCTTTATGTAGATAAGATGAGAAGACATATAGCTTAGTACTTTGCCTTGGCTTCTACTTACATTAGTCTTTTTCTGGCTTGAGAAAAATGTGATTGAAATTATGAGGATGAAAAATGAGACTCCAGAAAAAAAAAAAAAAAAAAGTGTACTTGTAGGGTTTGGTTTCTTTTAAGTCAAAGTAACTTGAATGCATTGGTAAAAGCTTTAGGATAAAAGGCATTTGCATCTGAAAGCAGTTTAACTTATGAGCTGGAGTCAAATTTCAGTTGAATTCACTGCTCAAAAAATATTTCAGGCAGTCCATTTTGTTGCTTTTAGTTAAGGATACAGGGTCAGTTTACGTCAGTGTAAAGTCATAGGTGTACATGGGAGTACAGTGAAGTTCCTATTACCATAGCTAATGCTGTACCTGATTTATAGAGAGGCTGAGAACTTCACTCGTCCAAAAAAAAAAAACCATCCAACTGCCATCTATGAGAAATTCTAAAAAAATCTGTAGAGAAAACAATCCTCAAATCTTGCAGTCTTTTGTTTGAGAAAAATATATCTGCAGTAGATTTTCTTTAAATTATTTAAGATATTTTTCCTTTCTTCTACATATTTCATTCTTTCCAGACCTGGAAGGCTTTGAGATATTAAAAATATCTTTCTTCACTGGAGTTCTGCTCTTAATAACTAACTAACTAAATAAAAATAATCTGCTCTCTGTGAACAAGGTCCATGGTAGATATCTAAAATTGTAAATATTTAAAACTGTTCTGCTTACAATATTCTATATTCTTCTTCCTTCCCAGCAGTGAACACAAGACTGCACAAGTGCATGTCTGTTCTTGTTTTAGGCTGTCATTGTCTTCAGAGAAACTGGCAGAAAAATAATAAAAATAAAAAGTTTTGAGAAAATAAATCCTCTAGTAAGCTTCCATTTTATTCCATAGTGGAATTGTTAATAATGAATTATTTATATAGGAATTTTAAGAGATATATCAACAGTTGTTTGGAGGACACCTATTATACATAGATTGTTGAATTGTCCATTATTTCTAAGTATGTAATTATTTCATTTCTTTAAAATAGAGCAAGGTTTTCTTCTTGCCTCAGGTGATCTATTAGTGGTCTGAAATGATGATTTGAAGTTCAGTACAAGAGCTTATGCTGGAAAAAAAGAGGCAATAAATGAAAAGCCCTAGACTGCCCATAGAGCTGAAAACGCGTAAGACGCTTCCTTCAGATGGCATGTAATTTTTTTAAGAGTAGCTATGGAAGAAGTCTTTCCTCTGCATTTTCCAAAGCTATGTGGATTGACACTCTGACCTTGAAAAGATAGATGCAGGAGTTCCCTTGTAACTTTATCCCAAATAATTAAGAGACGAGGTAAGCAGTTTCTGGCTAGACAGAAAGAGTTGGGGTGGAAGTGGTGTTTCTCTAATCGGATGGAGCCTGTTGATGGAGCTAACACCCATCTCAGACTCTGAACGCTCTCTGTCAGGCACCACGCAACTTCCAGCTGTCAATTATTTTTACATATTTCCTGGGAATATAGGTCTTCCACACTTTTACCTGTTTGTGCTGAATCCTTTCTTTTCATTGACAGAAACAGAACTGTGACACTAGTGACAGATCTGTAGTCTCTATCTCCCCATCAGGAGTTGTCAGAATACACTGCACTCCAGCATGTGTCAACAGAACAAAGTGTCCTGGTTTATAGATGTTTCAAAGTCATCTTAAGAATTGCTTGAATGTATTGGACAACAGCCACACAAGGAAAAATCTTGGTATTAAATTCCTATCTGTGGCTTCTCCAGAGTAAGCAAACCGAGCTCTCTCTACCTCTCCTTGTATGAAACTTGCTGGAGTGCTAATAAGTGTGTTTGCTCCTGACAACACTGTGGCTATAAATAAAATCTCTTCAGCTTTCAGTCTGGGCAAGAGATAACTGACTGCCTTTGATAGCTATCCTCTGTGACCTTGTCTTTTAACACCTTTCTTTGAATGTTTAAAGGAGGAAAAGGAACAGTTTTGGGTGCATGGTACCAGGAATGAAAAGTAATTAAAAAAAGTACTGCAGGCAGAAGAGTAGAGCAATTAAAAGCTTTGTCAGAGCAGTTACTCTCCAGGAATGCAAGAGACAATTGAAAGAAGACTCCTGAAGGGATTTTCATATAGTGCTTGTCCTATATCTGCAAGCAACATGAGCCAGTAAAATGGGAGATAATCTGAAGGCTGTCACCTTTAGCATTTGCCTTATTTTGTTCTGTGTGGCACATGATATATTCAGTAGTTTTGAATTAAACAAAGACGACTGACCGCAGCACTTCAGAGGACTGGGAGGGTTACTGAGCACTAGGTAATAACACATGGTCTCAGGGACTACAAAGCATTGATGAAGAGTGGCAGGGGAGCCAAATCTTGCAGAGGCCGAGGGGCAGAGTTTCCGATTAAAAAAAAAAAAAAAAAGATTGGTGGCTGCAGTGTGGGACTGGAAAAGTAGAGGCTCGGAGGACAAACATGAGCAAAGCAAACTGGATCTGCTGTGCAAAGAAAGTCATAGTCCCAAATGTTCAGACTAACCTCTGGAGCTAACTGAGAATCCAAACCAACACATACACAACAGAAAACAGCTGCAAAGAGCAAAAATGTTGACTACTGTGTAAGTGAGCTAAAAAGTGAGCTTCTTAATAATGAATTTAAAGTAAATGTTGCAAATCCTGGTGTTATCATAATGGCTCTTGTCATTCTAAGGAGGGGAGGAAGTACAGAAGAGGGAATAATCTGGGGAGAAGTCTGAGGATGCTTTCCAGGCCTAAGCAAGCTCTCAGAAGAGTACATACTGGAGCGATAAGGGCTCAGTTGTCCCATGATTTGGCATCTGAAACATTTGACCTGAAGATGACCCAAAACTATCAACCAAAGAGGTGCTGGCCAGGCATTTTTCATCATAGAACAGACTGAAGAATCCTGAAACTTGATTCTTTGGGTGCTGTTGAAAACCAGAAAATTTTATTGCAGAGACATAAAGTGGTTAAGTACAATGTCAGGATTAAAAGTTTTGTTTATCAGGTGAAACATTTTGAGGCCTGTGGACGTTTGTTTCTCTTTCTGTTGGCAGACTGTCACTTATGCATGAGATCAAGACAGCACGTAGTCAATGCTAACCAGGTCGTGCTGAAGGGTTTATTGTGTTATCTGAGATGCTTTCACCGTGTCAATATTCATTACTTTCTGAGCTTGGGGATGGCATTCTTTCCTGGCCTAGCTGCTCTGGGCATGGCCAGGTTCTGGGAGAATCAATGGAAGGCTTCTGCTGGTTTCTTGTCAGCAGAGCATGTCAGCTTTGCTCTGACGTAGCACTAGGATCACGAGCACTCACTTCTGAGTGACCCCTCCAAATAAGATCAACAGTACTGCCTACAATTTATTACCTCTGTAGCCTAAAACTTTTGTTCCTTCACTTAGATATTACCTGTAAAGTGTATGTAGGATTTGTATTTGTCTCTTCCAGTGCTGTCTTTGCCTTTTGATGGTTATATAAAACCAATCTCAATAGGTTTGTTTGCTTGTCTGTTCATTTGTTTGATAAAGCTTACTTGTGATTGCTGGGGACCTGAACCCTGCAATCGGACTTTGTAAGTTCTTCCTGAAATCAACTGTTTTTCTTTATTTGCTTATGAGTTCAGCACTGAAAACATCTTTCCGCAAGGTCACACATCCATCTGAGGGCTGTTATTAAAGTGGCCTAATCCCATATTTTGATGTGACTTTTTAAAAGACTGTATTTTAAGTGAATCCTTGTAGCATATACTATTTTATTTTAATGCTTTAGCTTTCTTTGGTGTGTGTGGGTAAGAGGAGTTACTCACTAGAGATATATCTCTTACACCTTCTCCTCCTCCTCCTCTTTTTCATTCTGTCCACGGCATTCCATATACCGTTCCCTCTATTGTCTAGCGTATCTTGTCCTCTTTTTTTTGGGGGGGGGTATTATGCTTGAATGCTCTGTAATAAATCCTTCTCTCAATTGCATTCTAAGGCTTCTCCCACTGGCATTGATTCATTGGTGTATCCGAGATCATAATTTAGACCACTGTGTACAGAGAGACCTAAGAGAGCCACATCTGTCCTTCAGGAAATATTTCATTGGTGCAAAATATTAGCAGTGAGGTACATTGTTGTCTTCTCACTAAAGTCCACTGTGACTAGACGCAGTGGATAGAGACTGTCTTGGAAGCATGTATTAGCATTAGAACAGTCCTTTTGTGAATGTGCAGAGAGGTCAATAAGTACATGAATATAAATTAGGTTGGTGGACTAGTGTGGCCATTAGCTGGGTCGAGTGTTCCTATTCCATATAATTGTTTGGTGCACCTGAATTAATTTGAGTGTTTAAATCCTGCATATTAATTCTGTGCTGCAGGATGTAAAGCTTTAGACTAATCCCTTTAATACTCTTCAGTATAAACACCTTAATCAAGCAACAGCTTTATAATTAGTTCTTCTTTCAGACTGGCTATAATTTACTCCTTTTATTGCTCATAACTTATTCCAACTTTTAATCGCAATGATTAGACAGACTTCAGAATGTAAACTTAAATGGTCTCTCGTAGAAATCAGGATAGCTGCAAGAGACAGGATCGTAAAAATCCAAACTTTACAGAAAAAAGGTTCTGCCCCATTTTTGTTTTCCAAGACATCAGTAAGAGTATGTCTTCATTTTACCTTTTAAACATAAGATTAAAATCATCATGTTAAAATCATAGCAGTGAGTGCAGGAGATGAATTTACTTATTTATTTATTTATTTAAAGTGTGATTCAAATAAAACTATGTGTATTTGCTCTGTTGTGTGTAAAAAAAATGCTGACATGATTATATCCCCTATATATAGTAAAATGCCTGGTAAGTAAACAGCTATTTAGCTTCTCAAGGGCTGATTTATTCTCCTTTTTATCTCTTTTCCCAATGAATATTTGGAAGAACAAATCACCTTTACAATAAGAACACTTTGATGATCAGGTTACATTGTTTGGTAGGTAGCATTTTAAAATGAGTCTTGAATTGACATTTAAATTAAATACGTTGTACAGTTATTTGTGTTAATTACATACGGACCATTGGATTATTAAAGCCACACTTGTTCAGCTTGGGTAAAGCTGTAGGAGAGGAACCTGACAAAGCGTTGTTAAATATTAATTAATAAACTTTTAATAATCAGTTGAACCACATTTATTATATACTAAGTGTCTTAATAAATCTAAGTGTAATACATGTTGAAACATTGGATATAGAAGAATTGTTTCAATACAGTCCAGTGTAAATATGGTTAGAAAAATAGTAGTTACAGTCTTTTTTTTGTCTTTTTTTTCCCAAGCTTATTAGTGAATTATTTTGTGCTCCATATATGCTTCCTGACATAACACAAACTTCTTTTCTACTCAGCCATACTACGTAATGTATGCATCTTGTTTCTCCTGCCTGATATGTTGATGACTCCATAAAAAAAGCTAAAAGGCAAGTAATTTTTTTAACTCAAAAAAAAAAAAAATCTTGATTACATGTATATATTTAATTTAAGTGATATTAAAAGAATACTGTTATTTAAGAAAAACAGTCACTCAAAAATTAACATTAAAATAAATGTATGTAATGGGACTTGCTTCTAAGGAAATCATATTCCATTTTAGTTGCTGGTACATCAGCTGATTTCCATATGTCCATATTCCATATGGACATTGATTCAGTTTGTCTGTACACACATATTGCTTTGGAGTCAATAGCAATGCCCACACTAAAGATCTCATACACTGCAGAGGACCCTCTTCATCAACACATCATCTTGTTGTGTTTGAGGTGCAGGGAGGGAGAGGTGACATATGCCAGGAAGTGCTCAAGTACAGGTAAGCAAGGACCCTTCGCACTGACGGTGGGCTCAGCCCCAGAAGGTCTGCTCAGGGCCATGGGTGGCAGGCCCACCTGACATGGTGTTTGTTCTGCCTCAAAATTCTGAAAACACTTCCGTCTAGTGAATTTCACAGTCTCTCAGATCAAATGTTAACTCTAGAACAAAACCTGGTTTAACTTGCATAACCAGCAAAAATATGATTTCTGTAATTGTTTTGCCATTAATCTGACTATTAGGTTGAAATTTACATTTAGGTAAAAGGGTGCAGTACTTCTCTACCCAAAAGTAACAACCCTTCTTCTCAGTAACAAAAGTTTGTGAAGAAGAGGAAGGCTGGGGAGCTGTGTCGGCGGCTGAGATGAAGCAGTAGATGGTGTCAGTAACGGTGGGGTAATAAGAAATGTTACCTCTGCTGTTTGGAGACTATGAATATGCTCTGTTCCCCTTTCCTAGGTGCATTTCCCTCACAAAGTCCATGAGTGCGGGACTTGGGGGTGTGTGTGTGTGTAAATGGTTTCTGCTGTTCCTGATGAATCAGGGTGCATGTCTGTGCATGGTTGTCCTCGCACATTTATATTCTGAACTGGAACGTCTCTGCCTACCAGAAATGCCTAGCATAGATAAGAGAAAATATAACCTGCTATGGCATATGGCTTATGTCAGTGTTAAACTAGGTGTTTAAACCAGAGCTTCTTCCCTGTGGTGGAAACCTGAATTTACATCATGTCTTTCAACCTCTTACTCCTCTTTATAACCCCTCACTAGCTGTAAGGTATTTGAATAAGACTGAATTGGCCACTGATCCAGACTAAGGGAATCAAGATTAAGTTTAAATTGCATTGTCTGTAAAAGGTATTGGAATTAAAATGACAGAGGCTATGTGGAGAATATTCGATCAGGAGGATTCAACATGCCTTTCCCACTTACAAACTTACTCTTTTCACAATAGCCTTCATTTTTCTAAATGTTGGCAAAAATACTTAGCTATTTCTTTGCCCTGTTTTATCCTTTCCATACAATATTGAATACAAAATGAGGTTAAAAGGGGAACATTTCCTAATATTCTACTTTTACTTTGTTTGATTTTCTCATTGGTGTGGTATTATCTAGTCAAAGAGACTTCCTCCAGCAGCCTTTTGAGAAGTGTTCTTTGTTAAAGGAAGTTTTTATTTCATTCTGCCAAGGAAATGAACCAATTTGATATGATCCTTTTATCCTAGAGAAAGGGCACAACTTCTTTATTTTCAAGGTTGTGCATTTTTTCCAACTGTAAAACATACTCCAGTATTGAAGCCATAATTATATGCACTTGTCAATCAATCTTAACCTCCTACAGTATGGTTATGGCATTTTATCTAAAAAGTGGAGGATTAAAGGCTTTGACTGAAATGAAAGGTACATATAGTGGACAAAGTACAATATACATTATAGATTGCTAGAGAGGTAGGTGTAGGAGGTAACAATATTTGATTTTTCACAGGCATTAAAGAATTATTTAAGAATATCTGCAAAATATTTAGGATGTGATATTTTGCATCCCTTTTTTGTTCCTGTCACAAACACTTGCAGGATCCCATTTATAAAGTGATACTACAGTGTATACACTATATCATGTTAGAAAATTACATCTAAAATTTTTTAACTATAAGAAATAGGGAAAATAATGCCTACAGATGACATATATCTTATTCTTCTACAGTAGAAATCTTTCATAATATAGAAGAACTATCTGTTCATGCTTTTTACTATCAGTTTCAAAATCTTAGAATTTGAAATCTGGAAGCAAAATCACATCATTAATTAGTATATTTCCAGTAAGAAATAAAACTATAAGAATTCCGCTCCTTACTTTAGTCAGCTGTCAGTTTTGTGGGATAGTGGAGAGGTGTGCTAGAGCAAACATAACAGTAAAACAAAGTCCATGGATAAATTTCCTAATTCAGACAATTCTCAATTTCCCCACAAAAGTTGCAATTTTGTTTTCAGGGTCCTTCACCCTACCCTACATGCATTCTGCAGCAGTAAGGATGTCCTGAGTACAACAGGCCAACTCAGAGGGAAGAATAAGACTGCTTTGTTTACCCAAGTTTGTAGCATTGTCCTTAAGGGTTGAGGCCCTCAATAGGCAGAGAGGAGCAGCCTCATGTTCACAAGCCCTGGTCCTCATGGGGAACTTCAACCACCCCAATATCTGTTGGAGGTGCAACAGAGCAGGGCACAAACACTCCAGCAGGTTCCTGGAAAGCATTGAGGATAACTTCCTTCTCCAAGTGATAGAGGAGCCAATGAGGAGAGGTGCCATGCTGGACCTTGTTCTCACCAACAAGGAGGGGCTACTGGGGAATGTGAAGCTCAAGGGCAGCCTTGGCTGCAGGGACCATGAAGTGGTGGAGTTCAAAATCCTCAGGGCAGCGAGGAGGGCGCACAGCAAGCTCACTGACCTGGACATCAGGAGAGCAGACCTTGGCCTCTTCAGGGCCCTGTTTGGTAGAGTGCTATGGGACAAACCCCTGTAGGGAAGAGGGGCCCAAGATAGCTGGCTAATATTCAAGCATCACCTCCTCTAATCTCAGGAGTGATGCATCCCAAAAAAAGAGGAAGTCAGGCAAAAAATGCTAGGAGGCCTGCAGAGATGAACAAGGAGCTCCTGGGCAAAGTCAAACATAAAAAGGAAACCTACAGAGGGTGGAAGCAAGGGCAGGTAGCCTGGGAGGAATACAGAGAAATTGTCTAAGCAGCCAGGGATCAGGTTAGGAAAGCCAAAGCCCTGATAGAATTCAATCTGGCCAGGGATGTCAAGGACAACAAGAAAAGTTTCTATAGGGGTGTCAGTGGTAAAAGGAAGACAAGGGAAAATGTGGGTCCGCTCCGGAATGAAACGGGTGACCTGGTTACCCAAGATATGGAGAAGGCTGAGGTACTCAATGACTTCTTTGCCTCAGTCTTCACTGGCAAATGCTTGAGCCACACTGCCCAGGTCCCACAAGGCAGGGACTGGGAGAATGCAGAACCGCCCACTGTAGGAGAAGATCAGGTTTGAGAATATCTAAGGAACCTGAAGGTGCACAAGTCCATGGGACCTGATGAGATGCATCCGTGGGCCCTGAGGGAACCGGCGGATGAAGTGGATAAGCCACTCTCCATCATATTTGAGAAGTCGTGGCAGTCTGGCGAAGTTCCCACTGACTGGAAAAGGGTAAACTTAAGCCCATTTTTAAAAAGAGAAAGAAGGAACACCCAAGGAACTACAGGCCAGTCAGTCTCACCTCTGTGTCTGGCAAGATCATGGAGCAGCTCCTCCTGGAAACTATGCTCAGGCACATGGAAGATAATGAGGTGATTGGTGACAGCCAACACGGCTTCACTAAGGGCAAATCGTGCCTGACAAATTTGGTGGCCTTCTGTGATGGGGTTACAGTGTCCGTGGATAAGGGAAGGGCAGCTGATGTCATCTACCTGCACTTGTGCAAGGCATTTGACACTGTCCCGCACGACATCCTTGTCTCTAAATTGGAGAGACATACATTCGATGGATGGACCACTCAGTGGATAAGGAATTGGCTGGATGGTCACACTCAAATTGTGGTCAACGACTCAATGTCCAAGTGGAGAACAGTGACGAGTGGCATTCCTCAGGGGTCGGTACTGGGACCAGCACTGTTCAACATCTTTGTCGGCAACATGGACAGTGGGATCGAGTGCACCCTCAGCAAGTTTGCCGACAACACCAACCTGTGTGGTGTGGTCGACACGCTGGAGGGAAGGGATGCCATCCAGAGGGACCTTGACAGGCTGGAGAGGTGGGCCTGTGCGAACCGCGTGAAGTTCAACAAGGCCAAGTGCAAGGTCCTGCACGTGGGTCAGCGCAATCCCAAGCACAGCTATAGTCTGGGCAGAGAATTGGTTGAGAGTAGCCCTGAGGAGAAGGACTTGGGGGTATTGATTGATGAGAAGCTCAACATGAGCCGGCAGTGTGTGCTTGCAGCCCAGAAAGCCAACCATGTCCTGGGCTGCGTCAAAAGAGGTGTGACCAGCAGGTCAAGGGAGGTGATCCTGCCCCTCTACTCTGCTCTTGTGAGACCCCACCTGGAGTACTGCATCCAGCTCTGGGGACCCCAGTACAAGAAAGACATGGAGCTGTTGGAGAGAGTCCAGAGGAGGCCACAAAGATGATCAAAGGGCTGGAGCACCTCTGCTATGAAGAAAGGCTGAGAGAGTTGGGATTGTTCAGCCTGGAGAAGGCTCCGGGGAGATCTAATTGCGGCTTACCAGTACCTGACGGGGCCTACAGGAAAGCTGGAGAGGGACTGTTTATCAGGGAGTGTAGTGACAGGACAAGGGGTAATGGGTTTAAGCTGAAGGAGGGTCGATTTAGATGAGATGTTAGAAAGAAATTCTTTACTGTGAGGGTGGTGAGGCACTGGAACAGGCTGCCCAGAAAGGTTGTGGATGCCCCCTCCCTGGAAATGTTTAAGACCAGGTTGGATGAGGCTTTGGGCAACGTGGTCTAGTGGAGGGTGTCCCTGTCTATAGCAGGGGGGTTGGAACTAGATGATCTTTAAGGTTCCTTCCAACCCAAACCATTATATGATTCTATGATTCCATAATTAACAGACCATGTTAGTTGATGATTTTCTTTCCTCTGTGGGTCTCTCATACTTTTCCCGGTAAGAAAACTTGTACTAATGGTATATTATAAGAGAAACAATTATAGAAGAGACACAATTTAAGTATTGTCTATATACAACTTACGGCAGCACCTCGATACACTCCATTAGGATTAAAACACAATTTTTTTCCCCATGTACTTTTTATTACTATGGGCAAAAATTATTTGGATTATTTTTGCTGTCTCATGTCTTTAGCATTAGTGATTGGTCATAGGTCCTTCTTTTCCCTGCGTTATATACCTCACTCCAAACTGGAGAAAGGTTATTCTAAATAAAAATTAAAATAAAGTTAAAAGCATCAAACTTAGGGTTCCTATACTTTCTGTTTTGAACATACAAATATCAAATATGAATGTGTACAAATAGAAATATGAAAATTTAGCTGCATTCATAAAAAGATCTAAGTGGTTGAAAGTGGAAGATAATAATAAGAGCAGATCTGATCTTAAGCTCCAGTTTGGGGTGAGGAGTCTGAGGGAATATGTTAATACTCCACTTTAACAAACATGTTGAGTGTATCTTTTTCTTTCTTTCTTCTTACCTTTTCTTATAAATTCAGCATTAGAATTTATGGAGGCAATCTCTCCTAAGCAGCGACATAAAATGAATCTTCTCATTAAAGTACTCTCAAAGGCAGATTTATAAAGGTCTTTATCTTTTAGCTTAGTAAAAAAAAATACATGTATATATATCATTTCTTCATATACCTTAAACTTTCTGTTCAAAAAAAAGGACACACATATACACTGCCACCCATACAAATAACATAATTATATTTGAGTGTACAGAAATGATAAATTTAAAGTACAGAGTAACTTATTACAGATAATAATCTCTCCTAGAGACCAAGTCCTGGTCCTGCTGAACTGAATAGTAAGATACCCATTAACTCAAGAGGGAAAAATACTCCCTAAATTGCGAAACTAAACTAGCAATAAAAACCCCCAAAGTGCTTGTTACTTGCATACCCCTTTTGCTTGAAAGCCTCAGGACAGTTCAATGCAGTCCTATTTTTCTGTGAAAACATTTCAAAGGGATGATTGGGTTTGTTTCAAAGAAGAAATTAAATGTGATGAAAACTCTAAAATTCAGTCAGGTTCTTCTCAACATTATCTGCAATGATATTTTGGGTACTTTCACATATCTAATTTAAGAAGTGAGAAGATTTCAAATTAGGAAAGTAAGTTAATATGGCTAATCCCTTACCAAATGTCTCTATGGCCTAGTTACACTTGATTTAGGTAGGTAGGATAGGGCTAATCTACTTTAATTCTAGTTTAGCTGCTCGAGACTACCAGCATTCAAGCAGGCATTCAGGATGAAACTTTCCGACTCTTAAACTGTGATGATGCCCTTTTACAACAAAAGGTCAAAATCTGGCTTGCCTTTAAACCTCTCTTTCTCACAGAAAATCATCCTAAAGAAATGTATGCTCAATGAAACAGTATTTCAAGCGTATTTACAGCACCTTGCTGGTGTTCACTGGATTCAGCAGAATAGGATTGCTTTTCCATCTCCTTTACTTTACAGAAAGCCTTGGTTGATCCTTTAGCACAGCATGGTTTCCCGCTTTTCAGCTCCCAGGCAACAATAACCTCTCATCATGATTACAGAGCTTCCTGCAGACAGATGGGCCTAATCCCAGCGCTCCATCAATTTAGTAATCTATTCCAATCAGGACTTGATGGATTTGATAGGCCATCTGTAGCCAAGTGAGACAGATTCAAGACAGGTCAAAAACTGGGAGGCTTTTAGAAAACCCTTCTGCTGCTACACACAGACAATCATGCTAACAAGAAAGAAAAAGGGGAAAAAAAAAAAAAGCCCTCAGTATTTTAGAAAATAATTCTGTTGTAACTGTATTACTAATGACTGTGACTGAGAAGACTGAGTAAAACCTTTCATATGAGACTTCATGAGTTGAAAGGGACAGTCAAAGCTATATGCAAACAGTGGCAAATTCAGATGAATACGTTTGGCTGAAAAAATGTGCAGGGGAAGAACAAAAATCTGAAATATTTTTGGGGATCTTTTTCATTTCAAAGTACCACTAATAAAATTACTTGCTCTTCAGATAAAACAGGACACTTTTTCAAGCACAGAACATCTCATTTTAGTGAGGTAGAGATGGAAAAACAGTGTTTTGAATTGCCTGGAGATGACTCTTGCATCCTCCCTTCTTGCATTTCAAGCAAAATAATCCATAATAGCTTGTTCCACACATACCATCGTTAACAACAGCCAACTGCATGCATACACATTCATGACCATTTAGTTTCTAGTATCTGCCTCTTAATTCTGGCCTTAGCTTTGAAAAAGGTTATGTTTCAATGCACTATCCTGCCCACACATTTTTATTGACTTCATTGGGAGTTTGAGGTCAACAGGTCTGTTTGCAAGATCACACCTAACTGTATTGCAATCATCATCAGCCAGGAGTGAGTATAGTACCCTTTATGTGTAGTGAATGCTGAATTAAAGAGGCTTTTTAAAAGCACAGAACATAATTATTACTTTGGTATATATTAGAAGTAGCAGAAGCAACAGCAAAACCTTTTCTTCTTTTTTTTTCTTTTTTTTGTTGGGTTTTTTTTTGGTAATTAACTGGAAAAGGTGTCTGACACAAAAAGCAAAACCACATATTTTTATTTTTTAAGAGAAATAAAGTTGTTCAATAGCTAAATATCACAAATCCTCTTTCCAAATTTTTTTAGTGTGTTTTAGCTCACATTGCTCCATCTGATTTAACTTTGTGTGAAAATGTTTAGAAATACTTTAAATAGTTACAGTGAAATAAGTTTAATAAAACCATTATATCTGTTTTTAATGCAAGAGGAAAGTTATGTGAGAGAAAATCATGTTGTGATAGTAATTTAAAGCTGTTACAGTTTTTGTACACTCTTTGGGTACTCCTTATCTTTCAACAGCACTTCTTAACTACAAGAATTAAACAAAATTTCCTTAATCTTTCCAGCTTCTTTTGCCATAGGGCTAAACTGTTGATCTGAGTTTTATCTAGGATTTCAAGGAGCAGGTTTATGAATGATTTTAAAATAACATTTAATATTGGACATAGGAATTTAATGTTGCCTATTGTGCTTCTGTAAATCAAGGACAATCTTTCTGCAATCTGCTTATTGTGTAAATTTTTTTGAAATGAGCAAGTGATTGAACCTTTACTTCTCCTAAACTTTAAAGAATGTAATGAATATGTTCTGGGGAGCTTTTAGTAAATACAAGTACTTAGAGCAAACACTGGTAGCAATTTCGAAATGTGATTTGTATTAGCACGGTACTTCTGAGCATTTCCTCTCAAATCTCTTGCAACATAACCACATCAAACTACAATCCTGTGTCTTCTTTGGGTCGCTTCTTAGCCTGAAGCTTTTTGAGTACATTCTCTGGTTTATCTCAGGTTTTGCAATCTAATCACTGCCGTGTATGGCTGAATTCCCACTGAGCATTAATAGCATGTTAAAGCAGAGTGTGCAAAGTCAAAGGAAATGACTGTCTTTAATAAATATAAAAGATGTCTTCTCCTTTTCTAATTTTAAATTCAAGGATGCCTCCACATGAATAGGTTCAAAGACAGAGAAACACACAATAACAGGTCTGGTTATACGGTTTGTTAAACACAAAATAGAGCTGTACAGCACAACCTCTGTTTCTGTCATGACTGAAAAAGTAATAACATGTTTAGAAAAGAACATGCTTTAATGAAGATGCATCTGATGCAGGGAAGGAAAGGAAAGAAATTCTTCTATATAAACTGTCATAGCAGATTGCATGAACACATCCATGCTTGTTTTATGCAGGCTGCAGGGGAAAAAATAGTCAAGATCTAATTAATTTTACAAGCTTACTGCAAGCTGAAATTTCTCTTCTGTTAGACCCTGACCATTATGTTCACTGACCTTCACTCCACAAAGATCTCCCCAAGAAAATATTCTGTGGGAATTCTGGTTTGTGTTTCTTTATTCAGAGTGAGATTTGATATAACTTGCACTCAGCTTGGATCCAGCTTCCTGGGGAACAGGAGGAGCTTTCTGAGAATATAGGAGAGGAAGAGAAAAGAGGGGAATCTAGTTAAAAATCCCAGGCATATGCAACACACCAATCATTCCTAATTGTCTTGACAGGGTAAGATAACTCTAAAATATGCACCAGGGACTCAGTCATACACCATCCAGTTTTCCATTGTATTTCACTAGAATCCAGAGCAGCAAAAATATTAACAGACATTTAAAATGTGTATTGCTTATGGTGTAAAAATACACATCATTATCTACAAATTAGTCTGTGCTCAGTACATTCTTTGTGACTTTTAAACTATTTGGATAGTGGAGACACTATAGTCTGGAAAATGTCGAGAGCGAGGAAGGTCTTCATAAGAGGAGTGTGATAAGAAAGGACAGCTGATAGCAATGGTGTATCAGTAACTTCAAAGGTTTATGCCACAGCAAAGACGTTTCCTACTGTCTTTTCTCACTTGCCAACACTCCCTTCTGTACCCCCAGGCAGAGTAACTGATCTGAGCTTAAATACATTTGTGAGTTGGGCAAATAGTTTGAAGAGTAGTTTGATATCAAAGGAGTAAAGATGATTTACATGAGAGGAGCTATTCTGTCTTCCTGTCCATTGTAAAGGGCCTGTAAGGGTTGTTTGAGTTGTGAAACATAAGTGAAGGGCAAGAAAAAAATGTGCTTATTGAATTGTCAGCTGTGTGTAAGGCTTTCCATTGATGTTAATGAAACATGTTAACTCCCGGGATACAACTATCGCAGTTGTTTGAAAACATACATGTGAATATGAGCACATTTTGTATTTTTTACTTATTAGACAGGTATTTTAAACTCTGTTTTAAATATTCTAAGTTTGACTTAAGATAATTTTCATGTTTCATAATCTTCATAAAACTGTGGAACTTTTTAAAAACTTTGCAAAAAAAGAAAGGGGAAAAACTCCAGAAGTATAATTTTTGACATTTAAATGTGAAACATGCCATTTGAGTCAAAACTACATATACCATGTGTCACAAGTATTGAATTGTCTTTTGTCCTCTTATTTGCATTCCACTTTAACTGTCCAGCCTAACAGAAAAGCAATTCTTTCCTTTCCCTTTGGTGCTGCAGTGAGCTGACAACTTGAATGTAGTGCCTGCTGAGAAGGAATGGAGGTGAATGAAGGTCATCATATGCTTGATAAATGAGGATGGAAGAAAACTAGGAGAAGGTGGGTTATAGAAAGTAAGTATTTTCCTTCTCTTTGTGAGCTGTTCTGGGGCTGTAGGTGGTGGCTTGTGGGTTTGGGGCCTGAGAGAAAGTGCTAGGAAGATCATTGTTTGGATGAACCAGGATTTAACATTTTTCCAATCCGAAAAGCAGTGCCCAGGGTCAATACAGCCTTCACTGATAAAGCAAATGATGTGTAAAAATCCAAAGGTGTTCTTAAAGTCAAAATACAGGGAGACATTGGGGTAGGGACAGGAGAAAGGAAAGTGTGGCATAGATTGGAAAAGCAAAGTTCTTCCCTCTCTTCCCTCTTTCTCCTTCCCTACCACCAAGCTGAAAAATGTCTTTCTTCGTCTGAGCTTTGCATGTAGCTACTAGATCCTAGTGTCTTCTCCCATAAACACGGACACTCTTCATTCACTAAACATCCTTTTCAAGCTTATTTATTAAGAGACATTTTTTATTTATTTAGAAAGTTTAATTGCCAAAGGTCGCTGAGGAACAGAGAGGCTGCTTTTCAAAGAAAATCTTTATTAAAGAAACAGTCACTGATTTGAGATGAGGTATGCAGCTAAGGTTTCTGAAGATTGCATGAACATTTGTGAAATGTCATGTTGAAAGAATTGGTTAAACAATAAAAAAGCCTGGGCAGTTACCTTTAATATAATAGAAAGCCTGTTATGCTTAAAAATATAAGTTTGTTAAGAGAGCTGTGATCTCAAGGGCAATCAGAAGAAGGCATAAGCATCTTCTTCCTCTTGTGATGTTAAAACTGAACAACTCCCTACAGTGAGGAAGACAGAAGCTGTTTTAATTCATTAAGTAAAAGAGTAATCTCAGTGTGCAAAGGTGTTAGAGTCACTATTTTACTTCCTTAAGGCACAATTTATGACAGAATGAGACAATGAAAAATATGCTTATTTATAAAATTAACTAAGTGTAATTAAATTGGGTAATGAGGCATATACAGTATGCACTTTTAAAAAAATATTGATGATTTACATTTAAAATTGTGCTTCTACAAGATATTTTGATCATGGGATCACAAATGAATGGACCTACATTCCATTTTCAGCTAGCATCCATTGTTAGACATCACCATGGGGAAAACTGGCATGAATAGTTGATTATCTATGAGCATTTCAAGAAAATTGTAGGGATTTCTTACACTAGAATCGTAGATTTTAATTTGAAGATTGGCCCGCATTTTTGTAAAAGTGACTTCTTTGAATTACTTAATACATGTACAGGTTGAGTTGGGCAGTTGTGAAAAATCTAATCTCATCTGTACCTGATCAGACAATCACTGCAGCCCTGTGATAGTGACAAGATATTTTGATGCTGGAGTCTAAAACGATGTGTAACTCCAAAATAATATAGAGAAGAACTTAGCCTCACATATAGCTTTGTGGTGTTTCACATGTTTTTCTAAAATAAGCCAGTTAAAACAATTACATTTTTATCCTTAGTATGTTTCTTTCAAAAATAAAAATCTAATTTTCTATACAGATGTTAACAGAGGATTTATGCACGTAATAATGTCAGAATGATTTCTTAGGTATGGGTGACCTATGAAATGATCTTGGCAAGCAGAAGTATTCATTAGCTGTAGTCATTAAACTTCACAATAAATCTTTGAGATGCATATATAAATACATATAAAACATACTTTTAAAAAATAATAATTACATTTTAGACACACCAGTAAAACCTGGGAGGCCTTTCAGTGTATTTATCTGGGATCAGATTGAGATATACCATTAAATTTGCCAGTAAGCAGCAAGCATATCTTTATGAAGATGGTTGTCTAAATAATTGATTTAGGCTGAAGACCTTCACTTAAAGACCATTCTTTTCACTCTGTATGACATTCATTACAGACACTTTTTGGTAATGACAAATAATTCACTGTAACAGTCAAATTCTGTCTTTTTGCAAAAATAGGTACAAAACATCTCTTTGGCTGAGCCTGCACTGTGTAAGATTGTTTAACATTATGCTGTCTTTGTGCTTTCTTGCTGTGGGCCTCACTTACTTATTTTCTCTACATATAAAGAAAATGGCTAAAAATATAAAATGGCTAAGCACTACTCTTAATGATGCTGTACAATTTCCAATTTTCCTGCTGGTCTTCCTGTGGATTTTTAAAAACAGTGTTTATGGCTTTGTCTGGATAGAGAAAGAATTTTGGTTTTGTCATAGTGGAGTAGATAAATCAGAACAACATAAGTATGCCTGTGCATAATTCCCAACTAATTACCTTCATCTGGAAAAAAAACCTGTACAGCTTGTTTTGTGTAATTGGGTAGGTGGTGGAGAAATATGGATTTTTCTGAAAGCTGTCAGACATAAGCACAAATCTGCATGAATATATTTCAGGACAAAATCCAGAGCAGGCTTTGTGAATACAGATTCAGTTTTCCCTCAGTCATTATTCGTATAAAGCTCCACATATTTTCTTTAACTATGTGTGCCTGGGTATTCTGAGAGCACCGAACACTGTTTGTGCTTAACCGTTGTATGTAAGAGTCATCTCCAGTATGCAGTATGCATCGTAGAGGCATGTCTACACCCTGGATGTGTCTGAGACAGTTTCACACCAAAGTCGTATGGGTATGCTAGCGCCGTTTAGGGCATTCCAGCTTCCACAGAGCTCTGAACAGTGATGGCTGCATGATAAGTCTTTCACAGAGTTCTGGCCCTACCAGTATCAAAAGATAAGTGATGGTGGTATTTCTTTTTGAGTAGTTTTACTCGTATTTAAATAAGGATTTGGGGATCTAAATATTTTTGTTTGTTTGACAGAATACTTAGAATGTTTTCTGCAAAATCTTAGGCCAGCTAGCAGCGTGATTTTTCGATTGAGGTTTTACTCATTAAAGAAGCCTGGTTTAGTTAATTTAATAATTTTGAAAAATCTAAATGATGGATTCCTCTTGAGCCCCTCATACTTCCAGTGTGAAACAAGGCAGGAATTTTATCAAATGTGGTCCCTCTTGTGTTGGGGGGAGGGGACAGCGGTTTACAGAAGAGTAATTCCCTGTACTTGTTTTGTATCTTAACTTTTCATAAGGTTCTCATTACTGACAAACATTAGCAGTGAGCAAGCGCTCTAATCACATTTAACATCTGCTGTACATTTAGTTGCATATAGAATTTTGCAGCTCTAGAGGAATAGAGGATTTTAGATTTTTTTCCTCATATGCTCATTATTGACATTTGGCTTGAGCTACATTATAAAATCGGTGTTGAGTATGGGTCGGTTGGTCTTAGCTCAGTCTCTCATGAATTGTAAGCATGACTTGAATAATAAGAAGGTAGTGAAGTATAAGCCGTGTGTTCAGAAATGAATTGCATAACAGCCATCTGAACCAGCAACATTTCCATGCAGGCAGCACAGACAGAGCAAAGTACATTGTAGCCTACTACACTTATTGTTATTGCTAAATGGCTGTAATTAATTTAGAAGAATGTTGACCCTACTGGATGATTCAGTATAACATGGCAGTGGCTGTTACACATGAATGAACTTGTGTATCCGATGCATTACTGTATAATTGTCCTTTTTTCTTGTAATAAAATCAGGAGATGTGACATTATTTATGAAGAAGTTTTAGCAGAGGTACTGCTGAAAAACCTTGTCTGTGTAAAAAACATTATTTGCTTTTAAAAAAGGTCATATCTCTATATAAAATATACTTTATATCTGGGATTCTATAGCTGTGCAAAAAGAATAAAAACTGTGATATACTATTCTTTTATAAGTTTCCATTCTAGCTACCCCTGCACATGATCTCTAGGTTATACATATGTAAGCAATGACTACATCATTAAAGGTTCTTTGAGATTTGCAACTAAAAGAGAAATAAAACCTAGCATTCACATGCAAACATTTAATTTCTTCTGACAAATACAGTAAATTTCAAGAGTCTCTGTGTTTGGGTACGTATATACATGATGATATTTATATGTGTGGTAAACTACATTTTCCTTTCTTGCTCAGTGTCTCAGTTACATGTGCCTTGTTTAATTAGGTATGGCTAATGATTGTCTGTGCTAGTCTATGCCTTGAATTTAAATTGAGCACCAAGACAGGTCATTTTCTAATGATTCCATTAATGCTATTTTAAATTCAAGAGATTATTTTATTCAGGTATGAAAATGCTTGAAGAAGTGTTATGATTAAAATCTACTACTATCCTATAAAAAAAGCTGAAAATGTAAGTATACGTATTAAAGATGACAGAGATAGATGAGATTAGCTTAGCTTTTTGCTTGACAGCATTTTCCCACAACATATGTTCAGTGCTATCAGGGTTATTACAGAGACCACTGACTAATCAGGGAGACAGATTCACAAACAGTGACTGCAACACATCGTGGCCTCTCAGTGTTAAAAAGGACCATCGCAGTCATTTGTAAACATGGTCAGATAATTTGAGTTACATTTTGATTGTTTCAGCCACAGTTATCAAACCCACTCACTACTTTTTTGTAGTTTGCTCACTACTTCAATGTTTTGGAAAGGAAAAGATCTTGTAAGTTAGCAGTGTCTGCTGCTGCACGGAAGAAGCAAGGGAAAATTCTGACAGCTTTTTAATAGGCCTGATCTTGATTAAGTGTATTAAAAGCATTACCTTTAAGAGTAATCAGTAACTGTGGTTTTAATGACAAGCTGACATTGATTATGGCTGGCTATTTCAAGTTATGTTAACATCAAACCTCTTGTTTATTGAAAGCTGCATCTCTGTGAAGAAGCAAGTAAATCTGATTGCGAGGAGAAGCAGCTGAAGTTCTACGTGACTGATGTAGTAGCGAGTCGTAAGTGCTCTACTGACCTAATTTTACAGCTGCTCAGAGAAGTAATTTGTAAATGGGCTTGTGATTGGATCTACAGCAGTCACATGCAGCGAATACAATATCTTTTATTATGAGAGATTTCTCATAATGGTATTTCTCATGTGGTATGCGCACAAGCTGTTAGTCATAACGCTATTCAGTAGAGGAGCCAAAAGCTTATAGTTGTCAGGGCAGAGACTGATAATTTAAGTTACAGACATCAGTGGGTTTTTTTTAATCTTGCAGTCATCTCTTTCCAGAAGTCAAGCTAGAGGTAGCAAGCCCTATCCGATTTGCAGGACAAAAATGTGAAGTTATTTTGCACTTTTGATACCAACAGATTCCATGAAAAATGTCCACCATTTTTGTCTCCATGTTGGTTTTCCATTAACTTTCTTTAAAAGGTTCCATTACAGATCAGTTTGTTGCTTACCTCCCCCACACAAATTGCCATGTGAGTTATTTTTCTAGTTTCAGATTCCCCAATGTGTGCAGTACAGACGGAAAACTGAAAACATCACCAGCCATTTAGGCAAAAGTCTTTACGA
Organism: Grus americana; assembly: GCF_028858705.1. Taxonomy (NCBI): domain Eukaryota; kingdom Metazoa; phylum Chordata; class Aves; order Gruiformes; family Gruidae; genus Grus; species Grus americana. The sequence goes on from NC_072891.1 coordinate 65,921,115, forward strand.
ATGAGCATTCTTTTCTAGTGCCAGTTTACTGGTGTATCATACATATAAGGTATAAAAGTCTTAAGTAGTAGAATCCCAGCCTTCTCCTGTCCAGAGATATGGGTATAGGCTTGCCTGTGCTGGAGTTAGGAGCAATTTCCTAATGATCTCAGTGAAGATATACTATGTCACAGTTCAGCCCAGGAGATCTTTCCCTCATAGGATTTTCTTGATATTCATCTTAAATTAGCCCACTAGTTTGTTTTTTTTTAACTCCTGTCAGTGTTTAAGAGGCATTTGGACAATACCCTTAATAACATGCTTCATTTAACTTGGTCAGCCTTGAAGTGGTCAGGCAGTTGGACTAGATGATTGTTGTAGGTCTCTTCCAAGTGAAATCTATTCTATTCTATTCTGTTCTGTTCTGTTCTGCTCTGCTCTGCTCTGCTCTGTTCTATTCATTATTCATACTCTTTTTACTGTTTTATTGTTGTTCTGATACTTCTGATTATCTAACAATTAGCGATTCTGTCATCACATATACCCTAGGCTGCAACATAGAAAAGCTTTGCTTCACTTTGTGATAAAATTTGCATGTGCATATTTTAAAACACTATTTACATTTGTAGTGTCTGATGTTTCATAAGCCTGGATATAGAGAGTTTTCTGAAAATTATTTTCACGGTTCATGAAAAAGAATTCACAAAAATCTTTCTAAAGAAAGATTAGTAGACTAATATTTCAGACAGTTTTTATTATTAATTTAATCTAAGGAAAAGGTTTCTGTATTGCAAATCCCAGCCTCTTGTGTCCCTCATCTTCCTGCTGTGCCTCACTGAGAAGAGCCTGTCTCCAGCTCCCTGACAGCCCCTCGCAGGCACTGTTAAGTGCCCCCAGAGCTGCCTCCTCTCCAGGCTGAACCAGCCCCAGTCCTCCAGCCTCTACTCACAGGGTGGTTGCTCCAGCCCTGACCACCTCTGCTGAGCTCACTTTCGTTTACTGATATTTTTTCTGTACTGAGGAGTTCAAAACTGGACACAGTGTCTAGGTGATTGTATTGAACATTTTTGAACAAGTCCCAGAACTTTGTTAGCCACAAGATAATCCTAAATATTACAGTATGGTCTACCCTGTCACACTCACTAATGGACAGGATGTAACCCGTGTTACTCAGAGACAACTTATTGTCTGTATTCTTGGGTCAAAATAGGGTCTGGATCAAAGAGAATTTTGTCATAGCAACGCAATTCAATGCTGGAGTCCATGTGAGATGGATTTGTGACAACCAGAGATAAGTTGGAAAATTGCTCTGAAGGAAAGACTGCGTACACTTCTCCAGACTTCTAAAAACAGGAAGAAGTTCTAATCTGAGGTCATTTGCCTTTGGATGTGACTTTTCTGCACAATTCTAATGGGATGTGTGATTGAGCAGTGAAAGGAGGATGTCTTATACCCAAAGAATCTAACTTGTACTGCCCAACTGAGTTGTTCTACTGGACTAGCGAAAAATGAAATGAACTGTAATGTATATTCTGAATTTAAACTTCTTTTTTAACTTCTTTGGCCTATTAAAGACAAGCATATACTCAAGATACCAGATGTGCTTGGCAAATGACCTCAGGTGATGGCACTGGGAACTGCAAATGTTTTATTTATAATGTACGAGATTTGCATTTCTTAAATCTTTAAAAGATTTTTTAAATCTTTAAAAGATTACAGAAATCTTTCTGTAAACTTTAAACAAACCTTTGTGCATGGAGTAATTAAAAACATGGCAAAGTTTCCAAAATATCCTGTGTTTTCCCAGCTGTAGCTGATCTCTCTATGTTTCAATGCCAGTTTCTGTATGTAAGTATATAATAAGAAAGTATATTTAATGTCATTACTTATCCTCACACTGATCTTTGCCAAACATGCCTTATTTGTTCTTTTCAACTTGAGGCATTTGTGTGCATCTGTGTGCATATAATGCAGAGTACATATAACAGCTGATTTTACAACTGAACATACTTTCTCTTTTATTAAATATGCAGATCTTACCAGTCACATAGAGCTTATTGTACCAAAAGTACTTTTGCAAGTAGTTTCAACAGTGAAATTGACTCTGCTGGGTGTACTTGGAAATGAATATTTAAGGTACAAAAAATTAGGAAAAATATTTGGCTGACCAGCAGGAACACTTTCTCCTGAATAGAAAGGGCATTTGCACTTTCTTTCACTTGCAGATAAAATTCCATTAAGGCCTGAGATGTGATTTTTTCCTAATTCTGATTTTTGAACCTGTTATATAGGTCTCTGCATTCCAATACAGTTGCTTTATTTCAGAATGACCCTTTCTCTGAATTGAATCAGATTCACACTGTTAAAACATTTTCTCTTCCATATGTTTGTTTTCTTAGTCCCTGTTCTGAGTTACAGTACTCTAGTCTGCCTCATTATATTGTTGCCTTGATAATAGTTATATATGGAAAAGCAGCATGATGGTGAAAATTGCAAAGATTTTAGAAAACATTTTTTATTCTGTGGAAGAATGCATGTGCCCATGAGAGAGCTTATTCATGCTTAAAATATATAAATTGAACGATTGTAACTAAAACATGTCCACCAGCCCTATCGTGCTTTTAAAGTAATGACAATGACTGAGATTTTGTACATATACAAAAGTGTAAAATTAATTTCCTTCTTTAAAAGTAAAAGGAGATACTCCCTATATGAGCTACAGGAGAGTCTCCTTAAAGCCTTTATTTTAATATGATTTCAGTAGTATTTTAATGGATGTGATATACTGTCTATAGGGCAGGAGAAATTGTATATAACTTGCAAAATCATTAATAATATTGCTTAGTGAAATTTTCTAAGTAAACATTTTCCTGCATGCAAACAGCTGGAATAGAAACTAATAGCATCAATCAACTTAGATTTACTTGAGGTGTAACTAGAATGTCCTACAGGGCTCATTGATATCATTCAGCTTTGGGTCTTTTCCAGCATCAGCATCCGCATACTTACACTTGGTGCTGTTTCACTGTAAACACTGCAATGATTGTTTCTAGAAAAGATATGGTTTCATTATGAAATTACACAGAATTAGGTAGAATTTGAATTTCCTGTTGTGTCAGTCGTGAAAAACATGTAGAAAGTTTTTAAAGTTTCATGTTACACTTCTACAGAGTGTAAAGTTTCCTCATTTTCTCCTCCAGTGCTACTGCAGTCAAATAACAGATACAATATGTGGATTTAGTCTGGGTTTGTTCTGGCACCAGGTTCCTTCCCACAGCTATTATAAAGAGAAACCTTTTGTGGCTTCACTGGGAGTTTTGCTTACATATGGAATGTGGGATAGCTCTGTCCTGCCACTAGAAATATTAGTACACCAATAGAGATATAAACCCCATGGTTATGTTAATTTGAAACACCAATTGAAACCATTTGGATAGAAATCTGTCCAAATTATGCTTATATTTAATGATACTATACAAAAAAAATGAGCGGAAACTAGTTCATTGCTTAGTAAATGGAGGAAATGTGTCACTATGGGAAGACACTTTTAGACTTCTAAGTTTTAATAAATAAATTGAGATGCAGTGCAAAATTTCTTAATAGCAGAAATTATAATGCATACATCCTTTCAACAAGTAAAGCATAGCTCATGCCATTTTAAGCTTCTTAGTTTCCTCTTTTTATTTTTAAGGATATATTATTATAAAGCCTACTTTTTCCAGATTCCTAAAGCTATTGTTATCAAGGCACAGTCACATGGGGGAGGATGTCGTGAATTTTGTGCTAGTCATGAGGAATGTGAAGTAACCCAACTGATTTTTGCCAGTCCCTTTAAAAGACTTTCCGTTTCTTCCCAGTTTAAAAGCTTTTCCTTCATTTCAGACCACAAAATACAGTCTTGAGAGGACTGAGCTCTGACCAAGGACTTTGCAAATGCCAGCCTGAAAAATACGTGTGTTCAATTCCTTCGTGGGGAGATTACTACCACCACTCAGTGATCCTGTGCTTGGGGAGGGGCGAGGGTACCGGAGACGAGGTGCTCCACAGAAAACTCTATAAAGCTGGCCCAAATAGGTAATTCTTTTTTAGCTACTATTCTAGATTTTCCAAGCTTATCTCTGAATAAATTTCCATATTGTCATAATATATTCAACACAGTGCTTTTAATCCATTTTATGTTTCACGTATGGCATTTAGTAGAACTTTTAGAAAACCACTCTTTCCTCACTGTCGTGGTTTAACCTGGCTGGCACCTAAAACAACCACACAGCCATTTGCTCACTTCCCTCCTCTCCAGTGGAAGTGGGGAGAGAATAAAAATGAAAAAAGGTAAAACTTGTAGGCTGAGATAAAGATAGTTTAATAGGACAGAAAAGGAATGTAATAATAATGACAACAACAATAGCAATATTAATAACAACAACAATGATAAAAGAATCTACAAAACAAGTGATGCACAGCACAATTGCTCACTACACCGCTGACCAATGCCCAGCTAGTCCCTGAGTCACGGTCTAAGCCCCTGGCCATCTTCCCCCAGGTTATGTACAGAGCATGATGTCATATGGTATGGACTATCCCCTTGGCCAGTTGGGGTCAGGTGTCCTGGCCATGTCCCCTCCCAGCTTCTTGTGCACCCCCAGCCTCCTCGCTGGCAGTACAGTATAAGAAGCTGAAAAGTTCTTGACTTGGTGTGAACATTGCTTTGCAAAAACCAAAACATCAGTGTGTTATCAACATTATTCTCATCCTAAATCCAAAACACAGCACTGTACTCGCTACTAGGAAGAAAATTAACTCTATCCCAGCCAAAACCAGGACACTTCCCTTCTTGGGCAAAACTATTCTATATCTTCTTTCCAACTGTTGTTTAGGATTTAAAGTGAGGCTATTTTTTCACAGAGCTTTCTACTTCTTGAATTACAAATAAAAAAAAAATTATTAAAGTGGAAAAATTAAAAAGTATATGATTTCTGGGAGGTTTTCTCTATTATATAACAGCAAAATGCAAGTTACAATAGGATATGCCATCAAATTAAGTGTATCATTAAATGTCAAGATTTTGTTAGTTTTAATCTCATTTATATTAAAGTGAACTATTGAGGCAGAAGTGAAAATAAGAGCAACATTGTAAGTGACTTCAATCTGATATTCTGGCAACGTTGCGTAGATCATTAATTATACTGCAGTATTCACAGCACTGACTCACCAACTGTAAATACGCCTGTTAACGTTGACCTTAATTTGTGTTACTATCCAAAGAAAGCTTTATCTTAAAGGTATATGAAAATATTGATTTTAAACTCTAAGTTTAATTGGCTATTCCACAGTTATATTATCTATCAAGAAAGAAATAGCTTGCATCACCCTTTGTCATTTCTGGACGATTATTCTTGTAAGAATAAAGAAGGTAAACCTGCAGATCAATTACCTTTTGGCTATGACCAGACCATTATTGAGCAATTACCTATTTTATCAATGATTTATTTTACCCTTTGTAACAGTGCAAAGCATATTCTCATGCCATACACATATGATCACAATTGATAAGGGATTTATGCTACTAATCATAAATCCATTTTTGTACTTGCCCTGCTGGGACGATACCATGCAGTGTAAAGCATCAAGTGTAATATATATCATGTATGTGAAGGATAAAGGTCTGGTACAGTGTTTTATTGTTCTGTTCAGTAGGTTAAAAATGATGAACTGATTTTCTAGCTACTAATGACTGTGGGATTTGTTTCTTTTACCTTTCTGGCTGTGAGAATAGTGTATTTGCTTTTCTGCTTACAACAGTGAAGTTACAGAGGAAAAACCCATGAGAGCCAAAGAAGATGCACGTTTATACATATACGACTGTATCTCACTCTGTGTGTGTCAGTCTGTAATGTATTGTACAGGTAATAAATAATTTTCTCAAAATCAAAGAATCAACAAGCAATATGGACTAGCAGTCATCACTTTGGGCAGATATACAAGGCTTTATTCCTTGTTCTCACCCTGACTAGCCATTTCCTCAATCTTTACTGTTCTTTTCCTACACATTTTCCTGTCTCACATGTAAGCTCCTCAGGGCACATACCACGTGCCAGTGTGCTTTGGTGTAAGATAACAGTCATAATTTTGCTTGACATTTATTACAATAAAGTAAGTAGCAATGCATTTAGAACAAAAGGACATGTTAATGTTTCACAGAGATGCCTGATAAAAGTGATTGAGATTCTAATCATAGTGTTACCCCTGATTTGTTTTCACCTAGGTTTTAACAGTTATAATGCAGAACCAATATTGCTGATTTTACTTAACTGAGCAGGTATGTTGATTGTTTGAAGGAGAAAGATAAACAGGATTTTGCTCTTGAGAAGAAATACTTGAGCCTCCATTACCTTACAATGTAAATGCACTGTTACATAGCTGCATGGAGCTTAAGATCAGTGGTTCACCTGTTCTGACTTCTTGTCAAAGGGCAGACGAGCCATTAGATTTCTTCCAGTTACCCAGGAACATGTGTATGCTTAATGCATATTTTATAAATAAAATGCTACTAGTGACTTTAGACTTTCACTTTTTCAGGTTAAGTCATATATCAATCCCCTTAGCGGCAGCTATAAGCCAAGGCAGGTCAAGGTTCAGGTTTCAGGAAAGTACTCTAAAGACATGGCTTTACTGAACTGTTAAACATGGCATACCACAAATGCATGAAACACAATTGAACATAAATACTGCAGGAGATAAATATGTAATTAGCGTATTTCTAAAATTCCACAAGAATGAAGAAAAGTCTTGATATTGAAATTCTTCCAAAATTTAAGCTGTTAAGGAACACTAATGGTGGTCAGGCAACTAGGGGTAAGAGTTGCTCTAGATGGCAGACATTAGCCTGCAAGGAAATCATAGAATCATAGAATCGTTTTGGTTGGGAAAAACCTTTAAGATCATCAAGTCCAACAGTTTACCTAACACTGCCAAGTCCACCAGTAAATGAGTGTTTCATTGCACCTGCAAGAGAAAACTTCTACATAAACACAAGGTGGGAGAAACTTCATTATCATAATTATGGTAAATGTAAATGCTGAATTTATTTTCTCATTTGTAGGCAGTCTAACTGTAAACTTCAGATTGTTTTTGTATCTTTTGGTTATTTCAGCTAGCACAATTTTATCCTATGGTTAGGTCCTGACCTGCAAGTCAAAACTCTGCCCCTTTGACAAACTATGGTCTATGGCCAAAGGAAATCACTGTTTCCTTTGATTCTTGTTATCTTGTCATTTCTTTTTGGCCATGTGAGGTTACTAGTTTTAAAATGCAAAGACCTTCTTATAAAATTATAAATATATCAAAACTTTTATAATAAGTTCGACTTTCCACAAAAAGACCTGGAATACTGTATTAGTGTCCTTGCTAACATTTTTTCATCCTATCTGCCTTCTAGCAATTGTGTGTGCATATATGTACACGCACACACTTAAATATATGTGTATACATATATATATGAAATATGTATATACACATACCATATATATACGTAATGTATATATGCATATATATACACACATCATATTTTATTCCCAGTAACCTCTGTTTCTCTAACCCATTGGTACAGATTTGTCAGCAGTGACGTGAGACAACAGACACCTCTAACTAAACATCCTCCTGTTTCACTCTCTTTTAGCCTTGCTATCTCTTATTGGTTAGTCAGCAGTTTTTCCAAAACTGCTTGTGGCCTCTGATCACCATCTTCTATTGTGGTTTTCCCACACACAAATCAAAATGTCATGCTTGTAGGTCTTAGTACCACTTTAATATTAGCAAACTTCTAGAAATACTATATATCCCTTTAAAATGCTTTGAGGGCCAGGCTCAACCTGACAATCTGAGAAGACTGAATGGGTACACATGACTTCACTGCTTGCTGAAGCACTGTGCTTGATGCGTCTGAGGTAGAAAAATAGTTGCTATCAGCTGTATTCCTCCAGCAGGGCTTCCTTGAGAGTGCAGAAAGTACCACTATTTTACATATTTCAGAAAATGACTTTGGGTGAACATCTAAGCACACGGCTTGCTCTAGGATTCCCAGAGCAATGGGTCAGCTCAGAAGCCTTCTTCTCCTTTGCCTCCAGGCAGAGCACTCTCCAGGGCAGGTGCTGTCAGGTAATTGGGTTCTTCAGGCTTTTTCCAGTTTGCATTTTGAGAGCTTTCTTATCCCCTGGAAGCTGTCCTCAAACTCTTCCACACTTGTTTTGGTCCCCTGCCCCTGAATAAATTGCAGCTGAATTCTGACATTGATTTCTACATTCCTGGTCACAGAGAGCTGACATGATTTAGTGTTGTTATTTAGCCAGAAGGCTTTTCCCGTGCCTCCACATCCTCTCCGTACTTATTTATCTGCTTTCTGAATCTGTCTTGTATTTCTGTTCTTTAATTCTCTGATGGTGGCAAATATAGTTTAAAATTGTTAAGTGCAAATGTGACTTTGAGGCTACTGTGTTTAGCTAGTTACACTTTGCTTCTGGCATTAGCAATACGTTGCCTTTCTTGCTCGTGACAGCCACATAAAATTATTGTTCTATGTTAGAATGGGGAAGCCTACATATGTAAATTTCAGTTTATGGCTCTGGCAAATAACTTATTAATGCAAAATCATTTTGTTGACTCTAACCTCCTCATTAAATGCCATTATTTTTGATGTGCTCATGCAGAAGCATTAATACATAAATCGTGATGGAGAGTTTAATGTATTAATTGATCCATTGACTGTAATGTTTTCTTTGTGTAAAATGTACCTTCCTCATTCATTTAAATGGTTAATCTGATTATTTTAACCATTTATATATTTATTAAATAACTGAAATGCAATCTAGATAATGCTGTTATAAATTTAAATTAATTTTATTATAAATAAAATACATAATTATGATAGTATAGAGTTATTTGCTGAATTAATTAAGTGAATGCTAGGAGCTCAGGGGCATTAGGGGATAGGAAGCAACAGTCAGAAAATGGAGACAGCTAAGCAAAGGCTTATCCTGTTCTTTTGCAGCACAGAAAACCAGGTCTGTATTTGTCATCTTTATTGTGAAAAACACCAGGAAGGTGTTGTTCAGTGGGGAATTTTGCTGCAGAGTTCTAATACATTGTTGCTGAACACAGGTAGACTTAAATGTTTCAGACATTTCTAATTTGGACAAATTTGACAGATTTTAATGAAAATAGCTGAGAGAACATCTTGAGCAACAAAAAAAAAGAAAAAAGGCTAATTTTGGTTAAGAAAAGGTGGTTGAAAAACATTTTGTCAAATGATGAGGTTGCTGTAAGAACTTTGTATTTGAAAATCAGTCATGTTTCCCTCAGCCACATTCTTGGAGATAACTGGAAAGAAATGGTTGAAAAATTTCCTTCTGGGCAGCTCAAAATCATCCTGGGACTGATAACTGATATGGAAAATTTGAATGGGACCTTGCAAGGTGCTGAACAGCTGGGAGATGTTGAATGAAGCAAGACAGAGTGTCCCATATACACTACTCCCATGGCCCGATGGCACAGCCGAACTTTTTCTGCAATATCTCTTAGGAACCTTTTTAATGCTGCATGACATACCCAAAGGCTCAAACCCAAAGGCTTAGTTTGCTCAGTATTTTCTGCTGTAGGCCTGACACACCCAAGGAGAAAAGAAATGGAAATATACAGAAGGGAGACGTGAAGCTGTGAAGAGCTGTAGTCAGTGAACTGCCTCTGGGTTCAGTGAAACTCTACCTGTATTAGTAGGTTAAATACTCTCCCTCACTACAGTTTTAAGGTAATGGGGGGACACAATTAAGGCATCCTGTGGGAAGGCTTTGTGTCAATGGTGCAACTTAGACAAGCGTAAATTAATAGCTATTCTGTCAGAAAACAAATATGAGAAAAGTTTTTTCCAAAGCTCTATAAGATATGATCTTTCTCTTTTCTACTGCTACAGTGAATTGTGAAAACATGGAAATACATGAGAAGTAATCCCAGAATGTACTCTGCTGACATTGGACAAGTTGGGACATTTGGAGATACATTTGGGAGATTTCAGATTTGAAGATGTTTTAGTTCCCATATGATATACATCAGCATAGACTGAGTTCCTATTTAGCAATGTCAGTTAGTAACTTGTTTATGGGTAAAACAAGTGACTAATTTAAAGAAATTGTCTCATTTCTTGCTGTACATTTCTCTTAGTTATATCAACAGTATTATTGAAAGAATATGTTTGTTAGGAAGATTTCTATAAAGCATCATTTTTTTCCTGGAATTTCCCAAGCAGCTAGGATGTTTGGCAGCTGTTGTGTTTGAAATAAAAATGTGTTTATTATTCAGCATGCTGGAATTTGGTATAGAAACTGGGAGGGAAAAAGAACTGATAGTTCATCTTTCCAGATGAAATTCATCTTTTTTTCAGAACCCACACTTCATCTTTTTTTTTAGATGTGATTTGTACTGTTTCTTCCTTAGTACCATGGCACGTCTGGTTCAATACTCGCACCTTAGTAGCTTTTGCCCCTGTAGACTTCCCTTCTGACAGATGTTTTGCGCTTTCTTTCCTCAAATGGAAACTCATGTTCACCAATCAATGGTGGCCAAAATTCAATAACAAAAAGATGAAACCAGTCGCCTGTGTTTTATCCACTGTTTATAGGGTGATTAGAAAGGTGTTTGGTATACGAGGATTTCCTGTACTAGTTTACTGGTGACCTTGGTCAATGCTGACTTAAAATAACTGTGCTTTGTAAAGGACAGCATGAGAGGTAGTTCAGTTATCACACGAGCTCTGTTTGAGCTGTTTCTTAGGTTAAAAATTGACAACTGAACTGAGTTATGATAGCAATTCTGTGAACTTGAACAGTGCATTGCACCAAAGATGGATTCAGTTGAAATCATCAAATTGATTTTGTAAAGGAAAATAGGTTGTCTAGGATAAGGAACCAAGGTTCACAGTCTAGCTTATAGGAGAATATAAAACTGAAGGGGTACTAACAGGCACATTCTACTTTTGTTGTGCTTGGCTGACTTTTGTGACTATGCTGTAAAGAGAGGGCTGAAAATTTGTGAAGAATGTGACTAATACATCAAACAGCTTTCCTGAGAAGTAGGAGTAAGTTTTAATTTTAAAAGCAGGAGGCTAAAATTTAAAATCAAGTTTTAAAGTGAGAAATCATGACAAAGATAACTGGTAATATAGTTTAATTAAACATGTAGATTGTTCTCACCTGTAGAAGTCTTTGCTGGCTAAAGACTAAGATCTGCCCACCTGCTTGCTACTGGCTGCTACCTCCTTTTCACAGTGTGGGTTTAGGAAGTATGTGACCATCAGATGATATGCACAGTATGAATGGGAATGCATTCTGTTACTTCTTAAAAATATGAATTCTGTGTTAGTAAGATTTACATCTAGAGGTGAGGAAAAACCCATTATTATTTTTAAGACAGAACTGAAGTTAGAATGCAGTTTGTCAGTTGCACTATTGTGGTGGGTTGAGCCTGGCTGGGGGCCAGGTGCCCACCAGAGCCGCTCTATCACTCCCCTCTTCAGTAAGGCAGGGAGGGGAGAAAGGAGGATGGAAAAAAAAAACCAACCAAACTCGTGGGTCGAGATAAAGGCAGTTTAATGTAGCTAAAGCAAAAAAGCCGCGCGCGGAAGCAAAGCAAAAAGCAAAAGATTATTCTCTACTTCCCATCAGCAGGCGATGATGTCCGGCCACTTCCTGGGAAGTAGGGCTTCAGTATGCGTACCCCTTACCCCGGAAGACAAACATTGTAAAAAAAAAAAACCAACGAATGCCCCCGCCCTGTTCCTCCCCCTATTCTCAGTTTCTTATTGCTGAGCAGACGTCATATGGTATGGAATATCTCTTTGGTCAGTTTGGGTCAGCTGTCCTAGCTGTGTCCCCTCCCAAGATCTTGCCTACCCCCAGCCTGCTGCTGGGGAAAAAAGAAGTGTTGGAAAGACAGCCTTGATGTGTGCTGGCACTACTCAGTAGTAGCCAAAACACTGGTGTCTTATCAACAGTTTGCTAGCTACCAATACACAGCACAGCACCATGAGGGCTGCTGTGGGGAGAATTAACTCCATCTCAGCCAGACCCAATACAACTGTAAAAGTTTGAATGCTTTCCTAGTACCTTCTTTTTTTTTAAAATAGCTTTAAGATAATTCCAACACTTCTGCCTGATTCTAAAGGGTGCTGGATTTTGTTGGAGTTACCTTTTAACAATAAAGTACTGTTGATATTGTTGCTGTGGGTTTTAAAGATGTGTGAAAGACTAATTGATCAGTTCATCAACACATTCACATTGCTAATTGAGAATTTTCCACAATGAGTGACAAAATCTTATGAATCATATCCATCAATGGCTGTCGAGGTTTTACGACACATAAAAAGATGTGTTTTTCAGAAACTGACAAAAAATTGTTATGAAATGTTTTGGTGCCTCATCCCAGCTTCCCCATTCAGCTTCCCTTTTTGTTTTTAGACTGAAGAAAAGGACAAGAAGTTTTCTAGGCTTGAATATAATTTCAGTCAAACACAGTCAGAATCATAGGAATTTCAGGTTCTTGACTTTCTTATGTAAATTCAATGTCCCACAGTAGTTCTTTAACTTCTAACTATTTTTGGAGATTTTTTCTGCGTGTGACTGTCTCAGGGGTCTCAGTACATTTGTTTCCAGTCAGTACTACCAGTTGGAAATGATGGATGAGTTTGCTTTTCTCTTATTAGTTGTACAGCTGCATCCTTGATAGTCCCAGAAGATTGCAAGAAATTGTATCTATCTAATATATATTACAATAAATACAATATTTTTCAAGACATAAGACAATATGCATGGGTAAGATAGTCTTTCTTCTAGTTATTGGACTACACATTGGGTGAAACTGCATATTCTGTGGGCACAGTAACTTCCATTTCTTTCTAAAAGTACATCTAGGTTGAGCCAGAATCCTGAAGAAAACCTGCTTCCAGCCTTGTTAATTTAGAAATTTTCCTCATCGCATTTTGAAAAAGAAGAGACTTTTTATCAAGTGCAACCAAAAGAATGATTTAATACCAGAAGCAAGGACACAGAGGTTATCTAGTCATTCAAAGTCTACTGTTAGTAGATCAATTTTGCTTCCTTTGTTTCTCCATTCTGAAATAGAGAATCAGAACAACAGGTTTGTCATCATAATTCCTCATAATCAGTCTTTTTTTTCTTAGTTTGACTGAGAGCTGCTCTTTAGAGAGTTAATCCATGCCAGGAAGAACTTGGTTAGTGCCGTTAACTCTTGCTTTTCCTGCCTTGGCAAGTGGTCTTCTTTCCACTCAACCTACTATCTGCGGAGAGCAAACCCCTTTGCCGTCATTTCAGCATCTGGCTTGGCTGCCTAGAAGATATTGTGAGAGCTCACTGTAAACTGAAACTGATCCCCGGGTAATGGAGTGATATTCTTTTCATGCATGATTTAGTCTGTGACTGCATTTCATACTTTATGACAGGGCAAAACATTACTTGTTTTGAATGGTATAACACAGAGGCAGAATAACATTGGTAATTTTTTTTTAAGTTTTGCATGACGTTGCAATGAAAGCATACTTGGCTCAAAAGTGTTTGGTTTTTTGATTGCTTTATTGTTTCTAGAAGTTTCAAGTCAGGGTTGTTTCTACAATAGTCTTATGATGACAAAATAGAGTAGAGCTTCCTGACACTCCATCATGTCTTCAAGTTCTTTTTTTAAGAGTCAGTGATCCTACCCCATTCCACAAAGAACTTGAGAAAAAGAAGAGTAGCATATTCAAAGATAACATGTTTAATTAAATTAGCAGATAGCTGTGCATGGTGACAGATGCACTATAAAAGTTTACACAGTGATAAGATGGGTACCATGACAGTAGCACAAATATCAGTAGATGTGTTGAAGAAAAGCTTTAGAAGGAACTAACTTTATTATCACCTTAACTATAATTTATTATTTTTCTTATGTACAAACACAGTGTAGCTGCAGGTCTGCTAACTGGTTTTGGTTGTGTTAGTATGGATTTTAAAAGGAATCTTGTGAGAAAGAACTTTATAGGTACAGAGAAGAAGAAACTTGTCTGCAAAATGACAAAGTATTGAGCTGTTCTTCTTTCTCCATATTTCAATCACACTAACATAGCAAAAGTCACTGTGTCCTTTCTTAGAGTAAATTGGCATTGACCTTTGGGTTCACTACTCTCAGAACTTTTGTTCTTGACAACATAATTCAGATCACATGCTGTGTCTGGATGTGCCTTGAAAGTACAAGTGTTTGACTTGAATAAATATCCAAAATGTCAACTAAACCAGGACATTTCTGTTTGGAGGAAAAAGTGATGAGAGAGTCAGCAGTTCTTCAGATGCAGCAAAGTTTATTTGAGGGGGAAAAAGAAAAAAAAAGTAAAAAAATCCTGTTTCTTGAAAAAAGAAGGAATCAATAAGATAATGTGTTTTGCTCAGCGTTTCAGCTCAGACTGCTTTCTCTCCAAAACCATCCTCAAAATACAGTTTCTACATGCCTGTTAGTCTTTTGGTCCTGTAGTATACCTGCATAATTCAGTTTCATGACCATGGTGGATCACCCTTTGTCTTGGAATAGATAACTCTTTCTCCAGCATTGTATCACAACGGTTTTTGGGGTTGCTATTTTTCACATTTCAGCGAATGATACGGTATTTTTATACAGAAACTTAAAAAAAAGATTGCAGTCTCACCTTCATCTTTCATATTCAACTACCTGGTTTTGGACCTGTAGTCCAACCCATAAGAGAAATGAAAAATATGCTGGCAAAAGTAACTTATTTCTATGACAGTATTATTAATTCTTGGTTTGATTGTTTTGTTTAACTAGAATGAAATGCTTCCCCTGTTTCAAAATGAGATGAGGAAAATTTTAAAATGAATTATACTTTCAGGCTGAAAACAGTATTTCAAAACGTAAAATGCAATGTTCAAACTTCATCCACTCTTTCACCATCTTTTTTTGCCAGAGGAGATGGGGATGAAAATTAGTCATAATTTCAAATGGCCTACACTACATTTTCAAGAATTTATTTGTCTGCAAGATTTCATCTGTTTCTAGTCATAATTATACATCAGACTAAATTAAAAGCTCACAGGCAACAGAATTTCTGCTGTTGTCTGTCTTACAAGTTGTCAGTTTTCTACATATATCAAGTTCAACTAGAATCATTCTTACAAAAAACTAGATACCTTTTTGGATATCGGTTTATCAGGGAATCCCATGGAACCTTGTCAATGACTATTGACATACTGCCATTTTTCGTCATGGCATCTATCTGTGGGAGGATCCAGCTTCTTCTTGTCAGACTTTTATTATGTGCATTTGAGAAGGTAGCAGTGTCTTTCTGTGAATTGTCAACTGAGCCATGGGAGAATAGTAGCAATACAGATGTTTTTCCAAATATCCATCATGTTCAATACTACTTTGTTTCACGTGCAGAAGAATGACATTGTCCTACTTAATTAATATTCTTCTGTTTCTTCACTGATGGATGCAATCTTATACAAATGAAAAGCAAAAAAAAAAACCCCCAAACCACCCCATATAGCAAGTCTGAGCCACCCCAAGCCTTGGATGTAAACCTAAAAGGAAGTATATGAAAAAAGGAGTTAGGAAAGAGGATGTAGTTCATATCAATTGTGAACTGACTTGAAAACAGTGGTGAAAAAAATTATGAGTGTCATTTGCAGGCCAGCATAAATTCAAAATGCCACATTACAAGAAGATATTTTGTGTGTGAGCTACTTTTTAGTGAAAGAAACTGCAAAAACTGTTAAAATCCACTTTATTATGATTTTACCACATGACCTTCACATGTTAATTTGATACTATGTGGTGTGGTATACTTAAAGATATTCATAAGAAAGCTCAAGCAAGACATACAATACTGTTATGAAATCAGATGAGAGTTTACAGTGTGCTTCCAACCTAGTAACATACTATAGACTTCCCAGGGCTGAGTCAAGGGTTTCAGGTCAAAAGAAAAAAGATTTACCAGAGTGCTTTTGGCAGAAGGAATGATATACAAGGTTCTACTTGAACTCCCTAAATTATAATTACTAGTCAAGGGAATACACTGCATGCATGAAAAATAGATTTTCAATACATGGAGTTAAATGTTCCCCTTGCCTCTGAGTTTAATCATGACATGTGATTTTAATGCATTTATCAGAACAAGCACGAAATAATGTTATCCTTACCTGGAAAGTTCCCACCTATTTTATGAATATTTTACTTAAGTAAAATGAGCTACTGTTGTTACATTAAAAAAAATATATATGGTAACTGATATGCTCCATCACAGATGAATAAAACAATCCAGTCTGTGTCCTAAGGACACTGTATTCTAAACGGAAACAAAGCACAGACATTAAACAAAAAAAACCCCCCAAAACCCCCAAAAACAAACAAACAAATGAACAAATAAACAAACAAAAAAAGCTAATAAAAAGGAATCTAACCAGAATGATATGGTAATGAATTAAGAACTTTTGTGGGGGGTTTCAGTTGTGGGTTGGGTTTTTTTGGGGTGGGAGGGGTCTTGTTTGTTTGTTTGTTTGTTTTTTTAATTAATCTGGATAATTTCATGTGGACTTGATTTTTAGGATTATTTTGAAGAAAACAGATTAGCATTCTTGAACTTGTGGAGAGATTCAGAATATATGTGGTCTGAATTGGACACACAGCATATAAAACCATGAGAATGTTGACAGACTTTCTAAACTGGTCATTCCCTGTTAAGTTGTTACTTTTCCTGATACTTCTTACAGATGTGGGACTGATGTTTAATCTTTTTGATGTTTCAGTGTATGCCAAAGATAATTCTGAAATTATTTAACTTCCAGATTTTGTATAGTTTGTGGAGCTGAATGAAACACAGAATTTCTGAGTTTTCCCTAATGTCTCCTGTTCTCATACCTCTTTTGTAAACCACTGCGAGATATTAAACCAGAATTTTTCTCATGGAATATTACAGTTTTTCAGAACTTCATTGTCCTCTGACAGATCATTAGGAAAATTCCAGGTTGATTCTATTAACTACAACAGACCTAAGGTCCAAATGGGAATACAAAGTCATAGGGTGTTACAAAAGGAATGTCTTTGAAAACTTGACACATAGGATAGAGGTTGTGTTAATGCTAGATAGCCTTGCAGCTAATCTCACGGGCTACATTCTTTCCATTTTTTCTCTGTTTGAAGCCCCTGACCAAGGTAGGATTCTTCCACAGAAGAAAGCATGAAGGAAAGCAGACCTGTCCATATATTTTCAGGGGTTTTTTTTTTTTGTTTGGGGCTTTTTTTTTTGGAGGGAGAGTATAAAACTGTACTTGTTTCACAGTTGTATTTCTTCTGATATTTTATGGTTAAAACCAAAAGGCAGATGGGGAATTTGAAGTAAATTGAAAATGAGATAGTTTTCAGATTGTTACTGCAGACCATTTTGTTGATCTTAATAACATGCATACTGAATCCATTGGAAAGATTTTAAATGTCTTAGTAATTTTTCTGAGATGCCTTAGTTTTCATAGAATATGTTTGTTAAAGAAAAAAAAAGAAAAAAGTAAAAAGCTAAAGGTAAACAGAGAAGTGCATCTTCTAATTTGGAAGGTTTCTCATTTAAGCTTCTGTGTCATAAACACATTATGAACAATATTGATTTTCCTGACCTCAGCTGAACAGCATAAAGACCTAGCCTAGATTCCTCCCTACCTTAAATTTATCATAAATCCTATATGTGCCAATATTCTATATCTGAATGTTTTGTGCACATTAGCAATATTGTAAAATCATATTGTATTAAATGACAGACCACTAAATTTATTGCACAACAGCTTCATATTAGCACTTCATGTGTTATGAATAATAAAACAGTTATTGATTATAATGACAGATTATTATAACATTAATTTTTTCAGTTGTGGAGGGCATTTGCCCAGTTGATATTGTACAGATATTCACTAAAACAGCACAGCCACAGGAAGCTTTTCTTATTCTATAACGAGGTTGTTCATCATAATTATGTTGTGTCAGCACACCCATATAGGTCAACTTGAGTTCAGAAAGATAGGGTTATATTTTGTTCTCAGTGCATGCATGTGTTTAAATGCTTCCCTCCCTTTAAAAATAACTGTAGTTACATGCATACTGTAAATGATTTCTATTCTATGAGTTATTTCACCCTTATAATTTAGAAAACAAGAGCTGTCACAGAAAGCAATGACTATAATGTTAAGCAAACTGCATTGTTTCAGTGACAGTATTTAATCTTAAAAATGAATGGGACATATGGTTTGCCATAATACTTTGGTATTTATATGTATTTCCTCTGAGTCATTAGTATTATTAGTAATTTTTTGCTGAAGTGGTATAAAATTGTTTTTAAAGAGCTGAAACATTTTCAAAAGGCTCAGGAAAAAGAAAAGTGTCTTTTTCTGCATGCCATCCTCTTCAGCCTTTCTTGTAATTAATTTGAATATATCCAACTTCTTTCAACATATGCCAAGAATATCCTCCTTTTGGCAAAAAAGCTAAGAGGAACTATTTTTGATTCAGGAGACATCATATTCTTGCATATTACTGTCATTAATACTGAATATAAATTACCTTCCTGCCATGCTGTGGAAGATGATTTTCCAGGAAGCATTTTGTCAGAAATTTCTTTTCCTTGAAATATCCAGAGTTTGTGTATGCCAGGGTTTACATGGTTGTATGCTGTGATCTCTTTAGTGTGTATCATTTCTCCTCATTCCTTTCTTCTCTGCAAAAGGAAATAGATATCATGGCAAAAAAAAAAAAAAAAAGAAAATATGGAAAATGAGCCCCAAAAATAATTGTCATTTAAAGCATGCATTGCAGTACAATATACTTTCTATATTTTTATTCATAGTAAGAGGACATGGAAACAATGTAAGGAGATTTTAAGTTTGCTGCAGTAATAACAATCAAAATTAAGTCTTTTTTAAAACCATTAAAATCTCTGTGCACTACTATGAAACAGCCAATTACCTTACATTGCATACTGGCTTAAATGAGCTGATCAAACACAGAAGCACTCCATCAGTCTTCATCTTGAACTCCAGTTCTCTGAAGGTTAATGTATCATCCTCCTTTATTGATTTCAATGGTTTCAGTTGTTGATATGTTAATATATGTATTGGCAGTAGATTTTAATTTCTTTCTCATTTCTTTAAGTTGCAAAAGATATAATACTTTTTGCCAAAAAAATCAGGAGGAATAATTATAGGATGATTACTGTTCCTTCCCTGCTTCCTTTTATTTCTCCCTCCAATATATAAAATAAATAGGAAGGCTGTGTTCTGATAGAAAAATCACAGGCAGTACCATATTGTTCCACTTCTCTTTTAGCTCATCACAATTTAATATGTAAATTTATTAGCACTCACTTCATCGGAGAAGATCAGTGTTATTTCAAGCTACAGAAATACACTGAATGGAGATTTCATTTTAATTAGTCTGTATTTCCCACTAGCAGAGCATGCAATTCTCATCAGTCCCCAGTTTTTTTTGGCTAAGGAAGCTTGCACGTTCCACGTGCTGTGATGAAAACTTGCATTTACTTTAATGGTAGTGAATACTGGTGACTTCTATGCATATAGATCTCATATAGTTGTCTATACTGATGAATGTCATTTTGAATGACATGTTGCAGCTCTCAGGTTGATTGGATGTGAGCCCAAGGGCATGGGTACCACGCAAAGATGATTTTACTAGGACAGTTTGCATAACAAGCAACTGTCATCTCATTAGCAAGCATAGGCATTTTTGCCACATGCTGTTTAACACATCATCACACCTGTTCACACTTCATTGTCCCAGGAATTCAGTTAGGCAGATTTCTATTGGCTTTATTTTTTCGTTCCTTACTGGAAGTTGGTTATTCTGTGCCAGATTCAGAGGTGTGAGATAAGTGCAGTTTAGGCATTAAAATATGATGTGCTGTGAATACTTCTCTGAGGGGGGGTAAAGACCAGGATTATAGCTTGAATAATAACTAATGTCAATGACTGGTTTATAGCTCTTTCTGCTACTTGCTGTTCTTTTCAAAACTGCATTATCTATACTCATAGCCTATAAAATCGACCACTTTACCAATGCTCGGATTGATATGTAATCTGCCTTCTTTTCCTCTACTTGCTATAAAAGGCGCCTCAAAGCCCCAGGGTGAGGTTTTTCTACAGAAAGAAAGTGAAGGTACCATTATGTTTTGCACAAGTCATTCATTTGGCTTGGCAGATCCTTGTATAACTGTGCAATGGCAGCTCAGCCCCTGTGCCAGCTTCAGCCCTGGGCTACAATCCAGGGGAAAGCTATCACCTGCAGGATGGACTTTTGGCCTGCCAGTAGCCAAAATGCAACTTGTCACTGCTGCTGAGGTGTCCAGTCAGCCAAAGTGAGCACCCAAAAGTTACCTGTCCCCATGATTTAGCTGCAGGGTTGAGAGGTAGACTTCTTTTTCAACCCTAAAGAACCAAGAGGTAGTGCATATGGATGAACTGGGGTCATGGAAGTGGGTGGATGGTGACAGGGGAAGATGTGAGAAGGAGATCGCAGCTGCGGGTCTGGAGAAGGAGAAAAGAAGGAGAATGAGGAGATGTGGGGGAAGGCTGATTTCACCAGTAAGACAGATGGAGGAGTGCTTTGAAGAGAAGAGGGAGGAGGAGAGGAAGCCAGCTTTGATAAATTGGAATTGCTCATGGCCCACCTACTCAGCCAAGTTGTACTGCCTGTCCAACTCACCCTTTTCATTTGCTGACAACTGTAATTGTGGAGGCAGCTGCACACACCTTGCTTTTCTCAAAATAAGCACAAGTTAACCAGGTTGTGGAAATTCGGCGGGGAGTGAGGGGGAAGTCTCCAATGTGCTACATTAATGGAAGTGATTCTCACCATTTTTTATCTCTTGGTGTATGAGGAAAAGCAAAGTATCCTCTATATGTGACCGGTGGTGACATGTCAATCTAAAAATATCACTTTATTTAGTTCACTTTTCGCTTTTCATGTATCCTGCTGAAGATACAGTACTCTGCAAGTACCACAGTATTTCTGCACTTTGTCATGTTCTATTTCTTGATCAATCAGAAATAGAGAGTATTAACAACTGGGTTCAGTAAATAGAATGTGAATCTTCCATTGCTCTTCAACAGAGAATGTGCTGTGTGCTGGTGCTTACCACACTTCCTTTAGCCACCTCTCAGTGTGTTGACATAATGAAATAGAAAACATAAGTATCGAATGGCAAGTGACTTACATTTGATCAGCTTAAAAATGTGGAGTTCTTAACCCTCCTTGGAGGCATTTGCTCCCCGCTTTTTTAAGCAGTTGTCAAAGCAATGAGTTACTTGCTGTTGGTATGACTGCACATTTATCATTGCCCAAACTGTGCCAGAGACTGAGACTTGCATGGTTATTTCATAAAAAGCCATACTTTTTTTTGTTTCACTGCCATCTTGATGAATATTTGCAAATTTGGTCCTTGCAGATATATCTGGATAAATGGGGTTTAATTTTTAGTGAAATATCTGTGAAGTGTCCTATGCCCTCAGGAATGATTTGAAGATTGCAACTCCTCTCCCTCTTTCATTTTCTTTTCATATGTTTTTCATTACAGAAAGCTTGGAGATGATGCATCAAAACAGATCAAGGGATCCAGTTATTGCTCACATGTTGTGCACCACAGACTCTTCCAGCACATTTTGAAATGAAAGGTTGATGGCTTTTCTCTTACAGTTAAGACTAGCATTTCTGAAATGTTCCAAAAACACATTACATTTTTGGTTCACTTGTCTTCATACTGGATCAGCAGGAGGTTGGTACTTCTAGGATGAGTGTATGAGACTGAAATTCAATTACTGACTGCAGTCCCCATTTAGGAGGAACTGAGCTGCTGCCAGAACTTCAACATAAATAAAAGATAAAGGATAGTGTAAATACTTACAATTTCTGCTCCCTCCCTTACTAGGGAACCAGAGTGGTTTCTGCTTGCTGCAGGGTTGATGCAGTGCTGCCGACTACTGCTTCACAACGCTCTGCAAACCTTTCTGTTCTCCCTAAGGAGGACGTAGCCCACTGTGTTACAAAAAAAGGCCTCAAGTAGAACTTGAATCTGCAGTCCTCATTTATTCCATATCAGCATAAAGTGAACAAGATACTACCTACCCCTGGTCTGCTGGTTGTGTGACATGGAGGACTTGATCTCAGAGATAAGAAAACTCATCAGTCTTTTTGTTATTTAGTAGGAAAATCTGAATGTTTTAGGAAGGGATCACATCCCTCAACTTTCTTAGCAATGTCCTGCTATTTAGTGTGTGCAAAAGCAGTTGTCAAAATTAAAACATCTAGACTCACGTATCCTCTAATGTGTCACACCACTTTGCCATTGGGCACTGAGGATGTGACTTTTTCCATTCTATGTTTCTTCTACCCTAGATGGTTCTCCTCATTTGTTTAGCCCTTTGCTTTTATACACCGGCCAGTCTTTATGATCCTCAGCTCTCTTTTTCACCACAAGTATGTAGTATTAACTGTGATTCTGTGTTTCATAATTCACACAGGCACATTGGAAATTCTTCTGGCTTTGAAGAAAATGCATCATTGTCTACAAGGAGGCAAAGTCCGTAACATTATAAATGTTATTCACGTTCATTGTGTGATTGTTACAGCCACTCCAGAAAGGAACAAATCTCGTATATGACTCAGGATCAGTCTGCTGAACTCTTGTTTTTGTCACTGCTATCCAAACATCCTTCAAAATTGCATTTAGTGCCTATTTGTGTGCAGTTGGATTGACTCCATACAGCCTTCTTCAAGGCATAAGCCACAATGTCAGGAGCTGATTATGTTGCATATTTTAAAAATACAAAAGGCAGATATGTCTAAATATGATGTCTGTTTCTGTGGAGACTTCAGAGATTTGAAGGAATTTACGTTGTTCCCTATGCTTCACTTTCCATGTCTTTGCAGAGCATCATGTTTTCAAAGTACTGTTTTTAACAAATAATCTGGCTTTAATCACTTCTACAACTCTCAGAAGTATTGTCAGATCCTAACGGTCCTCTGCAGTGGACGTGCTTCTATTTTACACTTCTCCCATGTAGTCACTGTGGTTCGGAAAGTGTGTTGCCAGCTAAGGGGAAAGACAATTGCCTCCCATGGAAGCCGTGTGTTATTTTATGTGATCAAATGCTAGCAGAACAGCCAACTGCAAAATTACACATGCAGAAGCAAAGACTGCAAGATATTTTTATAGAAAACAGGACTACCTTTCTTTGTAAGGATTTCTGATGGTGGTCCCAATGACACACTACTGCCAAAGGGCTGGTACTATCCTTGGGAGCATAAGTGAGAGAAGAAATGTCTTTTTATCTGCAAGTAACACTGGTGAAAACTGTTCCTAGAAAACTATACCAGATTCTAGTATATATGCTTTAGAACAGTTCTTTAAAAATTGGGCAAGGTGTGGAAAAAAGGAACAAAAACTATTTTGGAAAAATACAGACTAATGTGACAGGCTTCAAGCTCAGCTTGTGTAATTCAACAAAAAGGAGATTCACAGATAACTTGATGATACAACTTAAGTATTCCCATTGAGGGGAAAAACTGAGTAATGAAGGGTTCTTTCATCTAGCAGAGAAGACAACACAAAGAACCATGGCTGGAAGTCAAAGCCAGGTCATTTAAATTTGAAAATAAAAGACATTTAATTTTCTTTTTTAACAATGAGTCTGCTAAACTCATGGGACCATTGTCAAATTGTCCATGTGTTACTGTGTGCACAGTGAAAACTTATTAGAAAATACAGTTTGGTCAAACATAAATTATACTCTAACCAAATGGAAGTTAATGAACTCAATACAAAGCTAAGTAGATTAAATTTCAGAAGATCTAACAGTCCCTTTTGGCATCAGTCTCTGTAAACTTTGAGTGCTAATTAAGTGACCATTTTTTCCTGAGTAAGGACTTCAGTATCTAACCACAAAGTAAGAACTTATAAATTCTTATTGCCCTCTTGAAAAGATATTTGCCTGACATGGGAAACACTGTATGCTGGCACGCTACCGAATTTGCATAGCTGTTCGGTGCACAAAGTCTGCATGTGAAAACATTTCTTTTCCAAGAAACGAAATGAAAAACACTTGACACTTGAAAATTGCAAGAACATGATTTGAATGCCATTAGGGGAAATTCTCTCACATTTTGCATTACAGGAATGAAATGTGTAACCCAGGAACAGCACTTGTGTTATGTTTGCTTTAGAAAACTGAATATAGATCCCTCAGGCACTGTTTTTGCAGGTGATCCTGTGTGAGACAGGAGCAGTGGGGGGAAAAGTGAAGCAAAAGCTCTCTCTGACAGAGCGTATCTAGACAAGTTTTTCCAAATGATAGGAGAAAAGCGGAGTCTACTTTTAGCTTCCAACCCAAAATCTGATTGCCCTGTAGTTTTAAGGCTGTTTGGCTAGGCCATTTTCTTTCCCACTGAGAAACACTCATAGAACTCATGTGGTTTATTTGAAGATTAGTGTGGAAAACATTGAACATCTGTCTCCTATCTTCTGACAGGCTGTGTAAAGATGTATTTCAACAAAGTGGATTGCAAAACTCATGATCTCAACTTGAGCCATTTTATGCTATATCTGTGCAGGGAGGCATAAGTCTGAGAGATGAGTAATTTTCTTTTGAAATGATCTTGTTTTCAATTAGCCTTCGGGAGACCTCCCCTATGTATTAACATCAGTGCTTTTTCCTAACATGTCAAAATAAATCACTGCATTGAAAAGAAAACTTAGGGATACAAGTTGAGGGGACACATGAGATTGAAAAGCTGCACTATGAAGGGGGGTTAGGGAGGACACCTCCATGGAGGTCTCACTGCAATATGAGGAGACTTCCTCATTTTGAGTAGAAATCCTCAGTCTAGAATACCATGACAGGAGATTTTTGTGGGTCATTAACCTTTTCTTCTAAATTTTTCTACTTTTCTTTCATTAGGTTACTCCTTTTTTTTGAAATCATGAGTTCAGATTTGCCAGATTCAAATCACATAAGAAAGAAAAAGATCCAGCCATGGAAATGTCATTTCTTTTTGGCTTGGTTAGTGCTTTTTTCCCCTGCTTTCTTTATTTCACCTTCTGTCTTTCTTTCCCTGTCTCCCAGGTCTGGGCTTTCAGAATGATCATACTTTTCCGGTTTTGAATATTTTTCACAGCTGTGAGGTGCAGAAGTAAAGGTTTATTTAAAAAACAACAACAAAAAAAGACAAAAATAAGCCTCTTACAAGGACTTTTCTGA
This sequence comes from Grus americana, assembly GCF_028858705.1. NCBI lineage: Eukaryota > Metazoa > Chordata > Aves > Gruiformes > Gruidae > Grus > Grus americana. Next base: position 65,946,446 of record NC_072891.1, read on the forward strand.
AATTCCATGTTTACACGTGTTTAGAATACATAAAATACTGTGACTGTCAGTGAAATCTGTCTGAAGTGCTGGTATTGTTTAGGTGTTTCTTCTTTTGTGCATTGTGGTTTGAATCTCTCTGGGCGATCCGTGTGTAGTCTCAGAACCAACACAGCACCATTTGTCTTTACACAATTTATTGCTGTAAATGTATCCAGAAGCCCTAACTCAACTTCTTATCCTTGTGGACTCCCCAGCTTTGTCAAGGCTTTGAAGATAAGCCTGGATAGGATCAATACTTGACTTTTGGGGTTACATCGTCTGTTTCCATTTACTGAACTTTAACCCCCTCTGAATGCCTGAAATGCAAAAATATCAAGCTTGGGAAGGCATCAGCTAATGCTGAAGAAGGCATACATACCAGGGATTTCCCTCTGCAGGATATTCAAATTATTTTTAGAACAAAAGTCCTAAGGCAACTTTTAAAACCTATATGAAATCATTCTCCGTGGCTGAAGAGCTGGATTGGATTCATCCTGCTCTCACACCACATTTGTGCAACATTCAGCAAACTTACCATCCCTATTTACTTCAATCTGATTTTCCTGGCACATTACCCACAGTTTTCATCTTTTTTATTTATATATTCTTTGTTTCTTTTTCTTGGAGTGGCTTTATGACAGGGTTGTGAAAAGGTACTTCTGAATAGAGTGCTTTGGTACTATTTGTTGTTTTATCCAGCATTAACTAGGACTGGTTTGCACCTTGCTAATGTTCATCTACTTTGTGATGGTATCCTTTCTGTGACATAACAAGTGACTGAGGAACTAGGAGAAGGTTGGAATTTAAGTCAGTGTGATTATTAAGTCACTGAATATGCAGACGGTATACAGAGGCATGATTATGACCACTTACCAGCAGCTATTAGGTCACTGGGGTGACTTGTACTGCAGTTATGTGGTGCATTTTAAGAGCTAAATCGGGAATTTTTTTAGACAAACTTCCCAGTTTAAGGCTTTCTCCAAGGTCGTATGGAATGAGCTTTTAAGGCAATACACAGTTCAAATTACTGTAGTAATGGATCACCTGACAGGGCATAGATCAAATTCCTGTTTATTTTTTGGAGCTCTAAATACCATTATAATTGTAAAAATACTGGGTCCACCCCTGCAGGAATAAACTGCACTTGCTTTTGTGAGTAAAACTCCTGCTCCTGCTAAATCCCCAAAGGGAGCTTTAGGTCTAGTGGGACAATAGGGATGTGATGACACCTCAGAGATGGTAGCTTCAGTTCAGGACTGGAAAGAGAAGATGTATCTCTGATTCTCCTACGCATGTTGCATCTACAGGAACGTCTGATCATTTGGTGTATTTGTTTATCTGCCCATGGGCGAGAGAAAAAAGGTGATTTCTTGTGCTTTCCATTAGCTCTTTCTTCTTCTTTTGTCCACTGGGTGCTCTCGGCTGGAAATGAGTCTCAAACGCAAGGTCCCTTAGAGTTTCCATAAACACATATGGTCTTCGTAGTGATATTTTAGAATGAGATCATCATAGTGGTAAAAGTATTGCACAAAATCTTCCTTGTCACTAAACATACCATAAAATGTAGATGATTTCAGAGCAGGCAAGCAATTAAAGGAAAAACTGGTGAGCTATTTTTAAAGGTCTGGATTTTAGTTTTCTGTTTCTTGTCTGCTATTTTAGCAGCCAGGACTGGAAGGTAGCAATTGCAATGCTGGTTTCAATGCTGTGCTTCAAAACAGCTGGCAATTGACTTTAGCTATAATTATTGGCTTCTTACCAGTATTTTCAGCTGTATAGTTAAGATCAGTGGTTCAAACTTCATTTTGGGGGTTTACCTGTATTGTTCTATTACTTTCCTAATTACCTTTTCATCACTTTTATTTAGATCTTGCACTGAGATATAATTACTTGAAACCAAAAATTCTCTATGGATTGATTTCCATAAATTACAAATATGTCATGTGCTATGTTACCAGACAAAAGGTCAGCAAGCCAATTTGTTCCCCTAGTAGAGTATTTGCTAGAGATTGGACAATGATCCTCTGTGAGAAGCTGGCTGTTGTAATTCTTGTCTTTTATTCTAGGTAGAATAATAGCTGAGGCTCATTGTGAAAGGGAATTAAAATACCTGTCAAACAAAGCATTCAAAAATTCCTAGCAGTTCCTAGTGAATGTTCTGTGAATGACTAACCTTTGCAATAACTGGTGAAATAGGAGCACACACACAATTGTTTTGAGAGATCAGTGGCACAGATTGATAAAGCTCTTTTAAAACGTTTTAAATCTGCTCTGCTTATTACTCTGTTGTTATCTGCTGAAAGCTTGGATTCACTGGAAGGAAACCAGTCATGTGAGCGACGAATTCAGGATCAGACCCTGTAGAGACAGAAAATGATTTTACTCTCAGCTGATTAAAATATCTTTGAGTACAAGGACTGGGTTGAGAGGATATGAGTTTAGAAAGAATAAATTTGTTGTTCAGGCACTGGAATGGGATTCAATTTCCCATTCTGCCACTCAGCACCTCAGTTCCTGAGCTCTGCTGCTGTTGAATAGATAATAGCACATATTCATTCCCGCATTTAGCACGTGCATGTACCTTGCCATGCACAGTGTGCTGCTGATCTTGCTTGTCAACTGAATGTGCTCATATAATACAAGTGACAACAGTGATAGCGGTAACAGTGGGGAATAGGGCTGACAGACCTAGTGAGGAGCAGATCCCCAGAAGGTGGGGGTCCCTTCCAGCAGCTGACCCCTTTGCTTTGCACCAGCCAGAGATGGGCAGAAATGTCCGAGTCGAGTGAGGAGACAGTGGGGATAGCCTGGGAAGGCTCCCAAGGAGAGTAAGTGGCATCTGTGGCTCACCAGGGCAACACAGGCACGTGCAAACCCAGCGCTCTGTTTGTTAGCCTTTAAGAGACTTCCCCTCCTGGTCCATGCTACCTGCTGCGCTAAGCTGTGGCATCAAAGCCACAAAGTCAGGGCAAAATGCCCATGTAGATCACAGACAGCTGAATGATCAGTCATGGTGTTTCTGCTGTTAAAATGCATTTTTTAATTCCAAATTAAAATACACAGCATTGTTCGTGGAAAGATTTCTGCTGTTTCTCTCCCCCATTAGCCCTTCAGCATTTACAGGTTTCCTTTGTTTTATAAAAAGCCCTGGTGCTGATACATAATTACAATATTAATTGGTATAATAGTTGGATGGTAGCAGTATATATCATCGACAATCTTGTCTTTGTGGCTTGAGTTCTGAGCTCAGAGTCCTGCAGAGCAGATCAAAGGGCCAAAATGATCCTGGCAGTGGAGCAGCTCCTAGTCGGAGTGCTTTAAAAACCTTGTCTTGCTCTGAATGACAACTGATAAAAATGTTTTCTAATGACCCAGAAGCCTGGCGTTGTCAGAGGTCTAAAGGACTGTGCTGTGTTAGTGCTGTAGACTCGAACACAGCCCTGCAATTGCCGATGTAATAAGCAAGCTGCGAGGCTGCCTCCGATGCTTCTTTGTCTTCCCTGCTCTGGTGAATCTTTCATGCGCTTTTCTCCATGATTTTCCTCCCTCCTCACTGCTTTACTAATTAAAATTCTAATCACAATGACAGCCAGAGCTAAGGAAAAAAAAAAACCAAAACATTCTTCCATGCTGGAGAAGGTAATTTCAAGGTGTTTTAGCTGCCAAAGAAATGAATGGAAATTAGACAAAGAAACTGGTTGTCAGAAGAGGATGAGTTAGCTGCTCTGCCCCCTTCTACTATAATAAAAAATTAAACTTCTACAGGAAAAAATAAAACAGAATTCATCCTATACATTATTGCCATATATTTAGAGATAATATAACCTGATTTACCTTTCTGAGTAAGGGAAGGTTTTGTGTACTTTTGTTAACATCAAAATGGTTTACTTATGTTGTAGTGAATGCAATGTCAAACATTTAACTTGGTTTGATGTGTGATTGCCTATGATATGTATTACTTGCTTTTGTGAGCTGTGGTTGGGAATATTCATTTAAAATGTACAGCAGTCTGCAGGTACATATTTAAAATGATAAACAGCTCTTGATGCAGTGTTGTGGGTTTCATGCTGCAGATATTGCGATATTAGGATATATAAAATATAAAATATCAGGGTGTTCAAATTTCACCAGTTACTTTTTCAGGCATTTTCCTGGCTTGGTAGAGGTAATTTTTAGATCTACATATTTCTTCAAACTGTATGTTTTTGTAACGCAGTTTAATAACATAGAGTTTTGTTAGCATAGAAAAACGTGGTGGCTTCTCTCATACAAATATATGGGCTGAACAGACATGCATACACTTGCTCACAAAGCAGCATACAGGCACACAGAGTGTGTGTGTCTCTGCCCTTAGTTTTGCACCAGGTATATCTCATCACCAGGGTAAATTAAGTGTCTGAGAGTTTGCAGCAATTCAGTTCAAATAAATACCACATCGACTTTTACCTATCACTCAAACTAAATCCAAAGCTTACTGAGACATCAACAAATATATAGTTCACTTGTGTTACTACCGTTGTGTTCCAGCTGTCATAGTGAGGAGTTAGAGGGTTTTACAGAGTCAAATATCATGGTATTTAGAGCCAGAGTTTTCTAATATGTTTGAACCTTTTTCTCTAACCTTGGGATAAAAGGGGACAGAGGAGAAAATCATACTTTGAGGGTTGGGATTGTATTGTGTTCTGCTCTTTGTGTTAGAATTGGTTTTGGACAGCAGAGAAATGCTTCTGCAGCCCCAACATTGGAATCAGAATAGCTGCAGAGTTTTGCCCTGCTGCCTTGCAGCTGTAGTTGCTTGCAGGGGTGGGTGTTTCAGAAAATGCATATTCTTTTCCATATCATCCTCCCAACCTTTTTATAAACATACAGTGACAGAATCGTAACACTTACTTCAGCTATTTTGACAAGTCTTCAACAACTTTGCTAGAGGCCGTCATTTGTCTTTTACTGGCTGATGAAGAGGATCCTCTCCTCAAAGCTGTTTCCTTTTGTGCATCACTCCCACAATGTTTTCTTCATTTACATGAGATTTCAATGCAAAAAACATCTCCTCGTCTTACCTTGAAAATGCTGGACTACTGGACCTTTCCTTCCAGGAACAGATACTAAGTGACTGAGGTAATGCATGCTTGCTATGATCACTTTAAAAAAAAAAACACATGAGACTCTTGCCCAAATCCAGCTAGTTCTGCTTCAACAGTGCACTCAACCAGATGAAATTTTACCACTACTACATGGTTGAATGTTTTCTTAATGAAGAAGTATCAGCCATTGAATGTACAGTGTACAATAGTACTGAAAAAGGAATTTTCTTTCTGCACAACCAGCTTCTTTTATTTCTGGAGGTCTTTTTTTTTTCACTGGGAAAAAAAAAAAAAGAGGAAAGGAAGAAAAAAATCATGTGGAATCCCTCATTCTTCCCTGTGGTGAAGTGAAACCAAAACAGAGGAAATGCAAACCTCAAACAGTTTTTTTGCACATTAACTTACAAACCAGTTTTCTCTTTTTCTTCACCTTGCTTGATTTTCCCTAACATAACATTTATGAAATAGGCATAAAATATGTACACAGAAGAGGAACTGGGAAGCTGAAATACTTGGTTACACAAACTCCCTTGTTTTCAAATGGAAGTGCTTATATTGACAATGGGACTTTTTTGTTTACTTGGACAACCAGGTGATCCTGCCCTTATATGCAGGTTTTAAAGAATGAGTATCTGCAATCATCATTGAAAATGTCACTTTAATAGACTATGTTAAATATTGGGTGGGAAGGGGTTTAGATTTACTTTTATCCAGGACTCAACATTCCAGGTTAATCAGAAATCTATGGGTGGGAGACAGTGATGTTTCTTTAACTGAAAATTACTGAAAGTTAAAAGTAAAAAAAAAAAAAAAGGCTTGATTTTAAAAATTAACAACGGTTCAGGAAAGTGCTTATTTTGACTGATCTGATTCATGCATAATGAGTAAAAAGTGTCATTTACATTATAATAAAAAGCAAGTATAATAGGCACTGAGCTGTGGTCAACTGACTCACTTCTGATATTACAATTCTATCTTCTAACAATAAATTGCTCCATGTCTGCCTTTGAAATCAAATCATAAATTCTATTTAAAGAGCTTTTTTTTAAATGCAAGACTAAGTTTTTAAGAGAATAATTATTTATGAGCATTATCTTCTTGACACTCTCAGCAACATGATATGGGTGGTACGGATGACTGATGTCAAATACCAAATTTTATTACAATAGATCAGGTTCTCAGATGATGTAAATCTGACACTGATGGAGTTTCCCCGTGTATATCGAATAAGGATCAGATCTATTATATTTGTCTTATGGATACTGAGAATATAATGTGTTAAATTGTTGAAGGATAGCTATATGCTAAATATTAATTCAGCAAAAATGATGAAAGCTTCTTTGACTTGGAAAAGGAGGGTTTACACCCACTGAATTCTTAAACAACAAAGGTGGCAAAACAGGCCAGGAAAGTTGTAGAGAAAATATTTGAGATGAAATCTGGAGACAAATAACAACAGAGAACTCTTTCAAAACTCTTGGTCAGCCTGGCATTTGCAATGAAGTTTAGGGATACAGGAGACCTGTAGGGGTCTAGGGATCCTAGGGACCTCTGGAGGTCATCTTTCCTAGCCTGCTGCTCAGAGCTGGGCTGTGGCCCAGGGTAGGTCAAGTCAGCTGTGCCCTCATCTAGTGTAGCCTTGGAAGCCTCAATAGCAGAGTTTTCACCCCCTCTCTGCCTTGAAGCTCAATCTGAGCTTACAGGTCCCTTTCCTTGTGTGTGTGCCTGAACTGTGCCGCTATAGGGTATTCTGGGTAGGGGTCCCTCAGTCCCTTTGGTTGGAGAACTTCCACCTTTGTGTAAAATAAATAAAGAGTTGCTGAGCTGGAAAAAGGAAATGCATCTCAGCAGTGGTGGCTGGGGCCTCAGTCTAATGAGTATTTAATTATTTATACACAAGGAGAGAACAACTACAGTATGGCCAAAAAGCCTTCACCCCTTTGAATACCTTTGTGGTCCCTTGGGACAGAAGGATCTAAATGCCTTCAGACAGAGGTGGGATTGAACCCATCCAGGACAAATGCTCTAATCACTGAACTATTAAGTAAAACAGAGCTAGTACTGCTCCCTCTCTCATTCTTAGAAACTCTGTCATTTCATTGCTTTTGCTTTGCTTATGAACTCGCCAGAAATGAAATGTTTCCCTGTGGGTAAAATGAAACATGAGCATGAAGCAGTCTGGGAAGAGTGGGAGCAGAGGAGTAGCTTTCAATTTTGCAAGATAGAAAACAAAGAAAAAATAGTACCTGAGCTTTATTTGAAGTATCGAATACATATTCTGGGTTTTTATTTCCCCCTGTTTGGCTGCCCATCTGAAGCATCAATTATTTGCACAGCCATAATCAAGACTACTTCTATATCTGTATCCTCATAAAAAAAAAAAGAGACAGTTGCATAATGAATATTTAAAATCTGCCTTTTGCATGTCATGTGTAAGTTTGTCTCAGTATCTGAAGGGATGGAGAGAGAAATCTGCATGTTTGTGTCAAGTGGCGGTTGTGAGGAAGGATTTTGGCAGCGTTTCACGTGGCAGTTTCTGAATTCTCCTTCCCTTCATTTCCTCTCTCAGCAGCCAACAAAATGGGTTGACACAAGGCAAATGCCTGCCAAAGAACTTTAACAGGAGGCAGTTTTTAATTAACAGGGGCCAAAGAAGGTGATAACCCCAAGGGTAGCAAGGAGAAATTAACATGGAAAAGCAGTTCCACGCTTCCGTGGGTCCCAAAAGGCCATTCGTATTAGTGGTGTCTGTTCTGATTGAACCTTTGCTGTGTCTTTTTATTGATTCCCTTGTCAGAGCCTAACAAAACCACTGCTGGCCGTCAGTTGTTTGCTCATGGTGGCAGCTTATGGCTCGAAACAGCTTCCTTGTAAAACATTCAGCACAGCGAGGTCTGTCATTGTGGTTAGCATTTCCCAGAAATGATTAATTTTGTTAGACCTCGAATAAAACTCAACAAAATTAAAGCAAAAGCCTGCTCAAATGAAAGAAGTTCAGTCCACAGTTTCTCTCCAAGTAACCGTTTCATCCTATTAACTATTGCCTAGCTTAAAGTAAAATGTTTTAATTATTAACTTTTTTTAAAGTGAGATTTCAAAGAAGATAATCATGATGGCTGTTTCAGAAAGGATTTAGCCATTTAGCATATCTGGCACTTGTGGAAAGTATTTTTAAAAAATAATATCCTGTGGATAAATATTTCAAGTTTCTCTTCCTGGGATGAAAATGAATAATAAATCAAGCTTGTAAGAGCTTGAGGAAAAACCTGCCTAGCAAGCAAATATAAATAAGTTAAAAAAGAAATGTAATAAATAAATAAAAAGCTGACACCTCTGTGTGTTTCAGTGCCTGATCCAAATTCAAATAATGCCAAAAGGTGGGGGACCATTCTTTACAACAGCTCAGGAAAATCCATGCTTATTTTTAAATAGTTCTGCTGCAGTTGACTCCGAATAATAAAGAGCATAATTCAATAATATTTGAACAGCTTTATAGAGGAGTGCCCAATGTTTGCTTTCTTGCTTCTTAGAGCCATGGAAAAAGATTGTCATTACTTCAAAGGGAAGCACTGTTCCTATTTTCCCTTCATAGTCAGGTCCTAAATGATGATAGTCATTTGGTTAACTGATTTATTCAAGGAAAGTGTGGTTATCCCATTCCACTTGAAAGACTGTCAGCCTCAGTCCTTCAGATATGTTAGCTATTTGAGTATACAGACTTTGTCCTTGGAAAAGCATGCACAGCTCCCATTGACTGCAGTGGCAATGACACCTTTTTTAGGGTATTAAGTTGGCCTCTAAACCGCATCCTATGTTTTTTTGAGCCCTCTTCACAAAAATAACACAACACATGCTTCTGAGGGCTGGAGATTGATTGTTGTTTATTTGCACTAATTGTTTCCAATGTTTGCACAGTGCACTTCACCAGGAGGGCACATTAATGCAGGGGAAAGAAAAAAAAATCTAGTCTGAGCTCAAACACTCACAGAGCCAGTGAAAGGATTTGAGACAAGGTGGGAGTGGGAAAAATGTCAGTGAGCTTGCTGGGGAAAAAAACAGTGCTCACAGGAGCATATATATGTACATATATAATGAGACGTGCACATATATGTAACATGTTTCAATATTTCATGTAATTACAGAGAAATTATAACTTTTTTTTTGCAACTGATGAGAAATGTAATGAAGACATTAAAGGGTTGGTACTTAAGTATTTTATCTTTCATGTTCCTTTTTAAAATATCATGCCGCTCACAAATCATTTAATCCTTAAGTTCACTTGGCAGGCTGCAGACATGCACTGGATAGTAAGGAAGATCTGTGATCTGTCTGCTTTGACTACTTGCTACTCATGTTTTCTGTTTGGTTACATTATGTTAGCTGGTAATGTTCTCCTCTCTAGTTGTTTGACTGGAAAAAAAGTGGAAAGAACACAATTAATAGATAGTGAGAACCATGGATAATTTATTTCTCAGATTGCTTTTGTGTGTATAATCATTAACAGTGTGATGTACTCTATTTTTAAGAATGGCAACTTTGTACATTCATGCATTTGCTGTTTACCAGGTTTGCATATGCAAATGTTTTCACAGGAAAAATTTTTATGTTGTGCAAAACCACCATTTCATATCAAAATATACTCAAAAGCCGCTGTGGATTTTGAGAATTAAAATTTTTTGTGTTAGTGAAAACAGGAGCTGGGCCATCCTCAGACATTGTCAGCACATCACCAGGACCGGTATAAGACAGGCAGCTATTGTTAACTTCCCATAATTTGTAACTCAGACTCATTACTATTATAGAAGAACTCCCGGCAAATCATCCTACTTAAGCAGTGTCATTCACTGCTGACTTTCATCAAGTTGATTATTAATGACAACACTATTAGTATTACTATTATTTGTACAATGGTCTGGAAAGCATAGCTATTCAATGGACTAAGATCTGTTGTTTCTCTCACACAGTTGATTAAGTGTGCTTTTAAATGCAGTGTAATTTGCTTGCTCTTTTTGAAGGAATTTTCACCCGCTCAGAAGAGGTCATCCAAGGTAAGTGTTGTCACTGACACTTGGCTTGCCATGATTAAAACAGCTAGGTTATACAGGGTTGTTTGTTTTTTAATTTTAGAAGAAGTGGCAATTGACGTTAAACAATAGGAGCTTTGGTAACAAATAAGCCTAATGCAGCTACAGCGACTGCAAGTGTTAGCAGCCATTGTACGTTTGAACCCATAAGACCTTATAGCTACTGCTTGGTTTTTGGAAACACATATTCTCAGAAATAACCCCCTCTCAGCACAGAGAACAGAGAGCTGTTAATGTGTTGTAGGAAACAGTATGAAGATCATCTTCTTCTTCTCCTCCTTCTTCTTCTTCTTCTTCTTCTTCTTCTTCTTCTTCTTCTTCTTCTTCTTCTTCTTCTTCTTCTTCTTCTTTTTAAAAAGTCTTTTCTAGTTTCCAAATGAAAACCCTCCATAGTTTCTAGCTGAAAAAACACATTGCATCTGGGCCGGCAGTGTTGTTTGTTATTATTTCTGTATCTCACCATTTAAGTGAAGACAATGATTACTGAGAAAACATTATCCTCCTCTTTCCCCCTCCTTAAAACAAATCTTGGAGAAAATACTGACAAATGATATTTTAATTGGTTTGACCTCTAAAGTGATTAAATAATTATGAAACATCTTCTCTTAACAACTGCTTCAAGTACTTTATATTCTTCCTTGGAAGTGTAGCAGTTTGCAGCTAGTAGCAGTGTGATTGATTTTTCCATATCAGATACATTGTTACGGTCTATTGTTTCCATAGCAAACCTATAGCATCTGTCTTCAAACTCAGCCTGCAGTCCTGCACTACCCAGTGATACTTTATGCGACCACATCCTTCCATTACAAGTATGAGTGGATTAATATTGATTTTTTCCTCTTGTCCAAGACTGAAGGTCCATCTTAACAGCAATAAATTACACAGCTGAAACATGAGGATATGCTTGCTCCTCCTTGGTCTTCATGGCCAAGATTATTACTTTGTCTAGTAAACCAATTTCTGATGTTTTTAACCCATTACAAGGCTGAATGTTGTGCTCAATTTTTGTTTGGGTTATGTTGCCAATAAAAATCCAGAGTTTTCAGAAAACCTGGAGTCCCTGGTTCCAGCAACAGCTATTGACTCTAATCACAAGTTGGTGAGAGTGATCTACTATAGTTTGTGCATAGCAAGGCTTAGAAATAAAACAGCAAAGAACATCACAAAAGCAGGATTGCCAAGCAATGAGAATTGACTACTTGCTCAGCAAGAAAGTGAAGTAAGGGTGGGAACAGAGAAGGTAACAGAACAATACTGAGTAGCAGAAACAGCACTGTTGGAAGTGTAAGGATGTACTGAATTACAATAAGATACACCTACAGTGATCAGATGAATACCATGCATGATGCTGCTGTCAAAGCCCTGTACTCTGGTGTAACTTCTCAAAGTTTCTTTTTCCAGCCTTATATGACTGATGAAGGGACACTTAAAAACCATATGAGATCTAAACTTTGCAAGAGGGAACAAATCTGCAGGAAATTGTTAATTATAGACACCTTTATTGTTACTGCTTGATTTCATCTGAAACGTCAGATTCTTCCCTGTGTTCTGCATGCTTGGTAGTATGCTACTGTGGCGCTGGCTGGTCACTCCGGTGATTCTAGGCAATGTTTCATAAATGTGTTGTTTATTGTGTTGTGGGTTTCTGGTTCATTTGTGATATTTTTACAGCAGGAAAGAAATTATTTATGTGCCGATTACAGGTATAGGCCATCTAGTCTGACAGAGGCATGTATGTAAAGCTTGAAATAGTAACATATGGGGCTAAATATAGGTGTGGAATGGGGCCTGGCAGCACCTGCGGGAGCGATCTGTGGCTGCGTGGGAAGATGACCGGGGAGACGCGTGAAGGAGGTGGTTGCAGAGAAAAGCCTGGCCCCTCTGCAGTAAAAACCCCCTGGACCACTGGAGGCTGCTCTCCACCAAACCCTGTCCTACAGAAGCATGGAAAATACACTCCATTAAAAAAAAATGCCAGGGAGAAGACACAACTGCAGGGCTGCGGTGATAATCAGGTGCAAACACGAGGTCCCTGAGGGAAAAGGAGTTGCAGAGCCAGTGGCTCCCTATGGTCCTGGGCTACCACAGGGGCGGCACCAGTGGGTGTACAGGCTGGTGGGGACGCCACGTCTTCCCTCCTGGGCAGTTCACCATGGGTTCAGGGTGGCTATCTTCTCTTTCCTGTTCAGGCAGCAGTTTCAGCAATTCGGTGTAATCCAGGTAGCATCTGAACAGGTCTTCATGTACTATAATAATTTTTCTAACTCAGCAGACCATTTATAAATGTGTTGAGAGGCTGTGTGGTTGCATTTCTAGAGGAGCTGAAGATGCTATTGGTTGTTTTTTTTTTTATTTTATAGAAAGTATCAAAATTGTATAAAAATGCCTCTCTCATAAAAAAAAAAAAGTCCAAACATTTCCAGTCTAAAATGTACTTTTTGCTTTTTCTACTGAGCTTTCTTTTTTTAAGCCCATACAAACTTCTCCATTAACCAACAATTGCATGTGGTCAGCACTACAAAAATAAGCCATAGCTAGATCATAGTTTTTCCCAGACTTCAAGTTATGCTGACAGTTTAGCACTTTTGTGCCTGTTTATGCCAAAATTCTTCTGATAACATTTACTATTTGCAATATACGAAGTATTAACTACAGAAGAACTTGACTTGCTGTCAATTGCTCAACTTAAAATAATGATAGAAATGGCAGAACAAAGATCATCTTGCCAGCTATGTTCTTTCACAGAGCTATAACTGTACCCTGGAAGGGTATCTGTCATAGTGGACCATCGGCTAGAAATGTCTCTAGTAACATATAAACAACAGAATCAGAAATCTTTATTCAAAATATAGAGTGGAAAGCTATATTAAAAATATATTCAAATGTATATTCAATATATTCAAAAAGAGGCTGTTGGAAGAAAATCTGTCTGCAAGCATGAGATGAAGATAAATGTAGGTACAGTTTTTCTCAAAAATATTAACCCTAATATTCCTAGAAAAAAAGAAGCAAAACTATATGTTAACTACTGCTAAAGTATTCTACTAATAATTTTACAAAAATTTTGAGCCTGTGGCAATTTAAAACATTGCAAAAATCTTGTCTAACTATATCTGCAGCTTTTCCGAAGTCAGTCCTGAAGCTTTATATTTTCTTGTAGATTTTCTAAGCCGTTAGGTAGCTTAGAATTCTTTGCACTAACTGGAGAGAAAAATGCTTTCGGAGCGGGCTCAGAGTTCAAACTAGCAAAAAGTGTACATAGGGTGGGAACTTCCCACCTCAGCCACCTCTGAATTCACTAGTAGATGGGAAAAGGAAGAAGTAAATGAGGAGAAATTACCACCAATGTGAAGGGAATATGAATTTCTTACTCCTTTTTAGCGAGCATGCAAGTAGCAATGTTTTGTAAACAAAATCACTTTATATAGAGCTGACATAGTCTGAATACTGCTAATGTAGTAAAGGTCTAAATTACACTCCCAAGCAAGCAATTTTCGCAACAGTTTATTTGATGTGTTTAGGCTCTGATTTTATTCACAAATTATTTGAAAATTAGTTTTTTCCTTATTTGCTATTTGGAATTTTTGACAGTGTTTTATGTGAAGAAAATTCATTCACTGAATCTCATGCAGATTTTTGACTGGGAGCAACTATTCGCATATTAATGTTTGTTGTGTGATGCATGCTGCACAGGTGGCTACCCTTATATCCTAATGTGGTCTTCTGAGCTATGTAAGGAGGTAAATGCTTTCACTTTTCTCAAGAAAAGGCTAGAGATATTTTTTCCTTTGTTTTTCTTACTTTTTTAAAAAACCCTCATTATCACAGTGTTTGAGGGTTTCACTCTAATGGCAAAGTCTTAGCAGCTGTTATTCATGCCACAGTAATTCAAATGGGGTGTTTACAAATATTTTCATTTTCTCATTTCCAATGGGGGGAAAAAAAAAAAAAGACTTTGGTTATATTCATGTCCTCAAAATTAAAAAATATCTTGCTTACTGACAGGAGAGAAACATTTGGCAAGAAACTAACATTGAGTTACTAAGTTTGTAAAAAAAGTAGTTTGTACAAGGATAAATTGGGGGGAAGAGTCCTTTTTGGTTAGGTCTATTGATGTACTTAGGAAAATTGAGGAGATTTGGGGTAGAAAAAATCTTTTCTAAGGTCACAGAGGTTTATAGCATGATTCTAATAAGTACCTTGACTGCTTCCTTATGAGAGAGCGGCTGGTACTAGCAGCTTCTTAGAGAGGAGAAAAATGCCTTCAGTCTTTTTCCTGCAGAAGTACTTCACTGTATGCACTAGAAATACATTGGATACTTCTTTCTCTGTAATACTATAGTGTGATTCTGAATTTGATTACTGTGCAAAATCATTCCAAATAAGGGGTCTTATTTGAAACGTGATTAATTTGTGATATTTTAAAATATTATTAAACCATTATTAAGAGGACGGTATATATTTCTTCTATTAGATTACATTTTCCCTTATCATTACTAAATGTTTTATCTATTACTTTGTTTTATCACGTTACATAAACTGCTAATATCCATAACTAAAATTTTAAATGGAAAAGAGTTATACTTTATAGAAACTAATTTCTCTCTGCAATCATAGTTTTGCAATATGTCCAACTATTTTTATTGTCATACTTTAAAAAAAAATTAAAGCATTAATATGTCAGATACAGTATTACATTTTTATGAGTCTCATTAAAGTCTTCAACCACAAAACCACAAGGCTGGGGTGGATGAGGTGCATGCTGGTGCTCAAGGGCAATGTGGAGACTCGCTGTACCAAGGTAGATGTAGTCTATAAGGGTTTTGAAGAGGAGCAACATTTGTACTCTATTTCCAGCCAGAGAAAGAAGAGTGAAGGCTCATTCCCTCCAACCTCCCTTGCTTCTTTATCCTTGCACATCAGCCAAAGCCAGCCCAAAACCCCTCAGAAATGCTCCAGTGCTTGTGCAGGTTAAGATGCAAAGTCTGCAGAGGAGTCCAGGTCTCTTGTGATGTGATCTGCGGCCGGGACTGGATAACGAGGGCTGATCTCCTCCAGAGCCCCACATGGTCCTGTGCAAGCTCCAGCCTTATCACACTGCCACCCAAAACAAGGGTTTGCCTGGGCACTTTTATTCCCTCAAAGTATTTTCAACCTCTCTAAATACAGGTGACAATAAGGGTTTTTCAGATTCATAGACTCAATGCCGTTTTCCTTCTAGCCATGAAAGAATAGTAAAGGAGTTATTATGAAAGCAGGCCTGCACTGTGTGTAGGAGTTCTGAAACATAATGTATCTGGTATTCCTTGAATAAAGTAATTGTGTTAGAAAAGTATTTTTAGTGTATGTTTGTATGGAAAAGGGCAGAATATAACCCTGTACATCCTTCATACAGCTGCAAGCGTGTATTATCACAAGAACATTAAGATTGTAGAAAAGTTACTGAAATGTTAAAGAAAAATTGCTATAAATAGGGTTTCCTTGCTATTGTGTATTACAATACAATCTTTAATTATATGGCCAAATACTACTTATTCTACAATTTCAGTAGGTATGACATGTTCCAGGGAAATCTCTTAGCATAGAGCAGAAAAGACCTGAAAGCACTCAACCATCTCCAGACTCATTTCCCATAGTAACTTGATTTTGCCCTAAAGCAGAAGCTTGAAGAAGAACTGGATAGATCCATTACTTAAGAAAACTTTCAGAGAGTGTAAGAACCTGGAGTGATATTTCATCAAAGAAAAAAAAATGTTGGCAGATTTTATACCGTGTATAAGCTCCCAACAGGTAAATACCATTTCTTAAAAGGGAACATAATCTATAAAGGAAGACTTTATAAACAGATGACTAATGTCAGTTCAGCAGTGTTCCCTAAAATGACCTTACAAATCAGAGAAGACAGGTTCAGTATTCTTTGGGGAAACATTGGATGTGCCTATACAAGCTTTTAGTTTTGATCAGGAGTGTGCTTTTGAAGCAGATCTCCAAGTTGTCTCTACTTACTGTGCTTTGGTTCTTAGTACACAGCAGTCTCAGCATGCTCGGCATGGATTTCTTTTAGATGAAACTAAAATGGAATACACTTTAAAAGGGCACCTCATGCACCCCAACCACAGCATGTCCCCGCCCCCCCCCCCAAAAAAAAAAGGTAGAAACAAGTGTACAAACAAACCCTGAAATGCGTGTTGCGTAGGTCTCAGGTTCTTGCCACCAACTTGCTCATGTAGACATAGCCATAGTTTCTGCAGATTGCTTTTGGGGATGTATACGGGAACAAGTGTGTCACTCAAAAGAACAGATCCTGTGGAATATTACAATTTACAGTGATGATGTTCTGATATGAGGAGAAAAAAAACACAGCAGAAGCTTTTTTGAAGAATATTAAAGCTATAGGTAGCAGCCAACAGACCTTATAGTTGGATTACTGTGCAACCTTAATAGCACTGCTTGTTCACAGTGTAAGAATGTTTCTACTATGCCAAAAACCTGTATAAATTTGAGTTGGCATATTAATGGCTTCTGAATCTGTGTACGTGTGCACGATTCTTATATTTTTTTAGTTTCTTTCTGAGAAAGCATGAGTTAATATTTTCTTCAATGTAAAACAAATGAAAATGACTCGTTGGCCAAGATATTTTCTGCAGTTGTTAAAATTAAAATTAAGCTGTATGTGTCTATGTGATACAGAAGTGTGTATGAATTTGTGTAGGTAGAAAGGAGATGTGCATTTTCCCCACTGTCCCTCAAAGAAGGACTTTCTAGACAAAGCCAAGTACCTTAAAGGACTTTATTGAAAAACTAGACATAAATGTGAATGTATCTATTGGCTTTGCCAGATTCTGGATTATGCCCCATTGGGCATGAAACGAAACAGCAGGGAACAAAATAACTTCAATTATAAGGAAAAATCAGGCTTTTGTAATAAGACTATGTCTTTGCTGCAGAATTCATGGTGAAACCTTGGATTGTGTTCAATTCTCATGCTGCTCTTAAAGGAGACAGGCTGTTTATTCTGATCCTCTGAGGAAGCTAAGGGCACAGTGGGTAAAACATCACCCATAAATTAGAAAAATGATGGCTGTAAACTTTAACAAAGGACATCTGTCTTCAATACTGACAATAGAAACCTTGGAATATTTGTAATAGCAAATATACTGCAGACAACAGACATCTTTATGCTGAGTAACTTCATTACCTTGTCGTCTTGTGTGGCAACAAGTTTTGTGTTGTAAGAAAAACACATATGCATTTCTCTGAGTAAAATCCTGTTGGCCCTGTTGAAGCCAATTCTTGTTGACTTCCGCAGGAATAGCGTTTGAAGCAAAATATATTGTAATAAATGGTGGTTCGGTAATAGAGAAATTAAATTAGCTGATCTGGTAGAAAAAAAAAGGATTTCTCCACTTCAGAAACATATTGTACTATAGTGATTTTTACTTTTAATATTTAATTTTTAAAATGTACTTGCGACTGTCACAGACTTTCAAGTTTTCTTTTTTCTGCCTTATTGGAGCCAAGCTTTACTCATAAATTGTGGGTACTAGTTAAGCAAAGTACATGGTCGATCATACTACTGTATGAAGTGGCCTGCCCATGTATGATGTTTAAGCACTTTCAGTTTGAAATAGTACAACTAAGAGCACTATTGTATGACTATTAATCACCTCTTTCTGCCTCCTGGCAAAATTACCTTGCTACCTATGCTTGTTGGGAATAGATATAGGTACCACATGATTATCCCATAATTTCTTCTGGAGTGGGATGTTTAAAACATTCACTGTCAATAAAGTCAACAAGGTAAATAATAATCAACATATGAAGCAGAAGCACTGAGAATTACACTAATGTTTTTCTGTCATCTAGGAATGCGTGGTAACTACTACAAAGAGCAAGTTAACTGCAAGGAGCATGCGTTAGCAAATTATATCATATGCTGTTATATATTGTCACACATAAGATGGGGGGTGGGGTGGCGAAATTACTAAAGACGACAACAGATCCAGAGTGAATGTGAGTGAATTTATGATGGCTTAAATACTGTGAAATGGTATGAGAGCACCCATAATCATTAGGAACACTATTCACTATCAGGTGTGGTCATCACTGTTAAGAATCATTTGGCCTAACAGAGTCCTTTGAGGGACAGCTAATTTATGACAATTTCCTGACCAGCCTAGCTCTACTGAAGCGGGCTGTTACATTCTGCGTATTCTGAACTTTGCAAAACTTGCCACGGCTTCTACTGGAGCACTTTAAATGCTGTGTAGAGTAAAATAAATCCTAAAACAATTCCACAAAAAAACACCACCACAAATCAGGACAATATTTTTAATGAGGCATTTGACTGAAGTGATGTAGTTGTTTCTGACACTGGAGTGATATCTCTCACTCATGGAGTACAATTGATTTGCATTTAGGTTTTACTACAGCTGTCTACTTCTACTTTCAAAGACACATCCTTACTAAACAAACCTCATAGAAAGGGAGGTAATGTTGATTTTTTTTTTTTTTTTTTTAACTCTTTGAACTTCAATGGTGTTTTTAAAGAACTGAAAGAATTATGCTAGTTTTTTGTTTGGGTTTTTTTTTTCCCCTACTGTAGTCATTAGGGCAAACTTCTTGGCTCAAGTTAAATAAAACATTCAGTTGTTATCTTTGGCAGATGGATTTTCTTGACAGTGGACTGAATTTGAGGCCCTGTACTCAGAGTTCAGAGGTCATGCGTGAATTTGTTATGCTTCCTGGTTAACTCAACAAAATAAATGAATCTGATGAAATTCTCATGAAGTGCTTATTTTTTAGTGCTTCTATAATACAGAATAAATTATAATGTATTAAGCATAATTGAAGAAAAGTCTAGAGGAAGTTGTGTATAAGATTAGGGGATTATTAAATCAACTTTATTGTGTTTTCAAAACTTAAAAATGTTTTACAGCTACAATAAATTGTTTGAGAGTACTATCAACCTATAAATTTTAATAATTTAATAAATAGTCTGCCATAAAGTGAGGCATGTGGCCAAATCCCAGAGCTGTTTGTGCACAGAGTATCATAATAGTAATGTAATGTTTTTTGTTTACCTGGATAATGGCAGAGTGATCCGTTCTTTATGCATAACACGTGGTGATGGTCATTAATTTTAATGAACTGCATCTAAGAACTCACAGGAGTCAGGAGGATAGCTGACATCCCCCTCCTCTTTCCCCATCTGTTGCAGGCTGTTAGATATTGCTGTTGAATATAAGGAGGGAGCACCACTTATTACGTCTCTCGAAGCATGTTGACCTTTTAGGCTCTTGGCAAAGTGACTGCAATGTCAATATACATCTTAATGGGAGACTGAGGGTAGTTGCTCGTCTCTCAGTGCCTGCCCAGAAGGACACAAATATGGAAAATGTGCATTTATTTCACATGATGGGAGAGGAGACTGAATAGAATGGGAAAGCAGCTGCTGCAATTGTTTTGGGTGTGTTACTTAATTGTTTTGGTTTAGGTTTTTTTTTGGTCATAACTATGATTTAGAGTGGTAGCTGGTTTTGGTCATATCTGGAATCAATATAATCGGATATCTGGGTTGTTTGGGCTTTTTTGCACACGGCCTTGATAAACGGTATCCTGCCAGTAGAGTGTGTGTAATGTAGTGGAAGATCTAAGAGGTCTTCTCCAGCAGTAGCTGTTCTGAACTGGGAGCAGTGGGGTGAGAGAGAACCAGTGCAGGACTCTATGCATCTCAATAAGAAAGGCCCAGCAACAAATGGCTTAATGAGATAACTGCTTTAATAAGAAAAAGAATATAGATAGCCAGCAAATCTTATATCCCTTCAGTTGCTGGGGACCCTGTGTTCATGCAGCATCAGTTGGAGGCCAGGTAGTTTTTTGCACAGCATGCTGTGCAAAGTAGATCCTGTCCATGGAAAGAGGCTCTCCCTTTTGGTTATGTGATTTCCTCACAAGAAAACAACTCTATTCCTAAAGGAGGTTCTCGTGAGAACTTCTTGCTGCACTTTTAGATAAAGGCAAAACCACGCAGGTCGCGCAATCAACAGTACGCAGTGGGAGCTACCTACAGGCTTCTCTGTTGCAATGCACTGGCTGAGTTTATCCTGCAGCCAAGGAATTTGTGCAGCACAGCACAGACCTGAAGGCCACGTGGGATGTGTAGCACAGTGCAGCACAGTCCTGCACCTACTTATGCTGACTGTTACGTGCATCACTAGCTCCCAAATGTGCAACACTCTCCCCGTCAGAATCAATAGAGTAGCTACCCAACAATGAAATAACTGTAAGTGCAGAGTAGTATATAGTGGGATGTCTGCATTTGTTGATAACATAGCACCAAGAAATAACAATTTATTCTTGCTATTAATTTATGTTCTATATTTAGTTATTTTTTTTTCCCTGGAAGTCTAAATAAGTAAATTTAAAATAAAAAGAAGTCCCTCATAATTTTTTCTACTTCTCACATGCAAAAAAACCCCAACAGATGAGATGGATGAGATTTAATCCAATTCGCAGTGACTTAATTGAGGGAAAGGTTGTACAATAACTGACAATCTACATACATTGTTTGCATCTTATACAAACATAATTTCAGAACCTCTTGAAAGGATATGTATATCTTCATTCATTTATCTATTTATTGCAAAGGGAGAATCCATTTTCTTCTGGATTATGCTTATCTCTCATGAAAGGAGTCCTCATTTACTAGTGGAATTGACAAAGACCATGTATCAAGTGATTGTTTCTACCTTTGAAGTAATTTCATTTTGTGACTATATAAATATATATATATACATATATGTGCACACACTTCAGCTACAATTTGACTTAATGAAGAGCTTAATAAAAATCAGCATTCATAGCTCCTGTGTAGTCAGATAAATTAGTTAATGCACAAACTGAGCTCTTATGTATTATGCAAAAGATTAGCTTTAACATTTGCATAATGTGCTACAAATGACCTACTGTTTCAAGCAGTAGAAGCTTGGTTAAAAATGGGTTGAAAGCTGAAGTGACGTCAATAAAGTAATTACTCCTAGCTTGGCACATCTCATTCATCGTCAAAAGTTCAAGACCCCCTATAGCTCTCAGAGAACAGCTGAGACATTGGAGGTGGGGTAAAGCAAAAATAACACAACGAGAGTCAGCAGGAAGCGCAGAGAATGATCAGTGTGATCTGGGTCGTGGGGATCCTTAGCTCTTCAGCATCTGATCCAAAATCCCATTAAACTGAAAAGCAGCCTTTATGCTTTCTTGAAGAGTATTAGTCTGGACCACAAACTGCAGATCTGAGATATGAGATTACGCTAATACAGAACTGATTAATCTATGAGCTAAACCTCATCAGTGTAATTTCTGAGGAGGAGGGGGGAAGTAGTCTTTCCTTACAAATCTGGAAATAATTACGTGGTAGCTTCTCTATGTGAGAAACAGCAAGTGTCTGGATTTACATCATGAATTTGATCAAATCTGAGGATAGCACAGAGAGTGGATTTGAAATGCACGGTTTCCAGTCAGTCCTTGGTTTGGTTCATTACATGGTCAGAGACCTTACTGATTCCTCAGGTTTCATGTAGGAAAAACTCCCATGAAAACACTCTCACAAAATTCTGGCTTGCTTCGCAAACAGCTTTCAAGAACAATAGGTCCATGGTACTAGCACTATTCAATATGGATTGTCTGAGTCAGCATTACTCATAAAATATTATTCTCGAGCTGTCTGCTGTTAGACAGCCTGTACTGAAGGCATTTCAGTCCCCCCCCGCAGTCCTGGGGGCTAAACAACCTCTTTAATTGGTGCTATTAAAGAACCTTCTTAACTTCCTCTCAAACAAAGGATTAAATGAATGTGTTAGAATTGTTAACTCCAGATTGACTGAGGCATGTGAACAGAGCAATTACAAGAGATATATACTGGCACTGATTGTATAATGGGTTTCTCTCTGTAATATGTTGGAAGAAGCACAAAAGCATTTTGTGCTGTATATGGGGCAGGCATACAGGTACGTAAATTCATTTAACGTACTTTTAATCTAATTTTGAAGGGGATGCTTAATAACATTTAAGAAGAAATCAATCAGTACACAAAGTATCATCGCTTTACTTATTTTGTTCTTACCGAAGAAAAAAAAAGCCTGAAACATTTACGTTAGGGGCAAGACGAGTTTGCAATCCGAATAATTTTTGACTGACACCATCTTAAATTGTGTTTTTCTCAGGATAGAATAAGGTCTAACTCACTCTTGTATAAAAATATGAGCTGCAGAATTTGAATTTCAGCATTGCCAATTCTTGCAGCTTGTCAGTATGGGCCTCATCATGTGTGATGGTTCCAGTGAAGCCCTGGGCCCCAACGCTGTGTGAAAATGTTAGCAAAATAAATTACGTGGTCTTAAGGTTACAGAAGAGAAGAGTTACAAAATGGATATATTTGAAGAACTGAAAAAAAAAAAAGCAACCCATTTTTGGGGCTGGGGGCAGGGAAGAAAGAACGGTTGGCCAGCAGCGGGGGTGGGGGCATTATAGCACCCACAGGGAATGGCCGCCTTGGGGTGTCCATGGTACGGTGGCCTCTGCCGCACGGGACATGGGGTCCTGTTCTCTACCCTCACCACCACCTACCCTGCTGACGTGGCTTTGTTCTTGTTTTAAACTGTTTAGGGGCTGAGCCTCCTCCAGAATGGGAGCTGCACCCCTGTATCACCAGCGGGGATGGTGATGTTTTGAGCTGCACGCTCTATTCAATAGTAGTTCTTCTTCCTATTTTGACTGCTGCTATTCTTCTGATTCCTTACACAGTGCTACTCAAATACCTGAATTCTAAATAAAAAGCCTGTGCTGCTCAGGAGCAAACAAACCTCTTCTCACTCCAGCTGCTCTATCAGGAGGAAGACCACCAGCCTGAATGTTTGGTTAAAACCTCTTCTGGGAGAAAGAAGCAAGAAATTCAAAATTCAGTATTTCATTCAAAAATTATATTGCTTCAATTCTTTGGTGATCATGTGTGTATGTGCGTGTGTGTGTCAGAAAGTAAACAGGGCATCTAATAATAGTGACTGTTTTCAGGACTTGGTAACAGCCACAGGCACAGTGGATTGAAGTCAGGTCATTTTTATCAATCACATGAAGTCTCATTGTTTCACTAGGAAGCAGTGTTTGCAGCTATCTTCATGACAGCCAGTGTTCTGTCTTAATTAGTAATATTATTTCTACTTCACCTAAAATAGCTGAAGGGTTCTCCTGGGATCTATTCTTGGATACAATTTTGTTTAATCTTATTATTAATGGTAATAATTTTTTTCTTGCTTGGATTATCATCTGTATGCCAATGATTCTATTATTTAAACAAATAATTATTACACATTACAATTCCATTTACTGCATGACAATAACAAATCATAGTTACAGCTTATTCGAAGTAAATTAGTTCTAAAACACTAATAAAATTAATTGCAAGATGTTTGATTGGAAACTAGAGCCGGTTAAAATAGGAGCTCTTTATCATGGTCTTTGATAGTGCATTACTTACTGGAATAAAGCTACCAGCCTTAAATATCTTGGTGCTTGTTAGCAAACAAAGAGTAATTGAAACTTGGTTGCTAAGAGACATTATTTCTCATTGTTGACAATCATGATTTTCTTTGATTGCTGCTTCTATTGTTGTGCATTACACAAGCTAAATGTTTTTTGTGTAACACTGTGGAAACATGCTTTGGATTCCAATTGTTCTGTGTGATACCACTGGGTCTGTTTAAAAAGCTTTCAGTCAGGATGCCATGCTCTTGAAGAGTGGTGGTGTGGGATTTTCTGTTGTAGATGTACATTTTTTGAATGCCAAAGAGACATGAATGGAAGCCGTAATTGCAGGCCAAGGTTAGCAATGCTACTGTTCTCTCATATACTGCAGGTAGAAAAATTTGTAGCAATTCTTTGTCTGATGTGAAAATGCCTTAGGAGCACCAGATACATTTTTCAGAGGCTAACACTGGCTTTTGAGGAAGCAATTTTAGTCATCTGAAAAAGGGCTTTATTTTTAAAGCTGCAGTACTCGATACTCGTTGTAAGATAAGCCCCAGAAAAGTGCATGACTTTCTTTGCAGAGAGGTATGCCGTATTCCTTTTCTCTGGCCTGCTGAGGAGCCCTTCAGCTATTAACTTCTTCAGGGTGGCTGAGTGTTGCTTACATCTCTAAGAGCGGAGTCCACCAATGCAGGAAGTACACACTGCAACAATTTACATGACAGGATCAGTTTATTTAGCAACTTACAGCATAAATTTTCAGACTGGGAATGTATGCTTTGGAGAGTTGCCAGTAGCGGTTCAAGGGGGAAGGAGATATGACTGATTTTGTTTTGACTATAGGTTTTTTCAGATAGGGAGTTATACCCCTGTGTGCCTGTGAAGTACCTTGGGAAATGAAGTGGGAGTCTATCCAGTGCTACAGAGCACAACTGCTAAATCCATCAGTCCTTGTGATGTAAACAGAACATACATCATAAGAGAGTCTCTTCCATCAGAAAAACAGAATTCGTGTACAT
The DNA here is from genome assembly GCF_028858705.1 of Grus americana. Taxonomy (NCBI): domain Eukaryota; kingdom Metazoa; phylum Chordata; class Aves; order Gruiformes; family Gruidae; genus Grus; species Grus americana. The sequence goes on from NC_072891.1 coordinate 65,971,175, forward strand.
ACGTGTGTGTGTATGTGCACACGATTGTTGGTTTCATATGGAAACCCAGTTTGGCAAAAAATGTTGTCAGTTTGAGTCCTCTAAAGACTGAGTTCCCATGCTGAAAAGTTTGAGGGTGAACTCCTTTGTGTTATTTCCAAGTTTGGAGATATTTTTTCACTTTGAACGATCTGAAAAGCTGGTTCTTTTCATTCATTTGGAGAGATACAGCTTCTATTTCTTGAAACCAAAGGGAAGTGAGGTTTGTAGTTAACATGTAAGTAGGAGAGGAATATTGTGGAAGGGCAGCAGATCTTTAATTTTTCTCTGAAACAGAAGTAACCTTTGCAATGTATTGCAACAAGGATATCCTTTGTGTGTTTCCATGTGTAGTAAATACATCCTGATGTTGATACGATCTGTTTTCCAAATGAGTGTTTTGCTTTTGTATATCATTTGTCTTAGTATTCTTTTGTTTCTTTGTATTAAGTTCCTATTAATTGGCTTATTGTTTAGGTACTGTGACTAATTCTTGGTTTCTAGTTTATAATTTGATTACTTAATTAAAGGTTTCTAGAGTTCCAGTTTGAAGGAATGATGACAGTTGTGTAAATGCAATGCAGCTACCATTGGTTTTGAGTACTGTAGAAAAGGACTGAATGTCAGTCAAGTTCCTAGTGAAACATTTTAAGAGAGTGAGGATAAAATCATAGAAACCTGTAGCTGGGAAGCACAGAAATCAGACTTCATCCAGCAGTCAAGGCAAAATTTTAATGGGTTCAGATACCTTTTATGTGATCTGAATGAGTTTATTACATATTTAAAGGGAATTTTTCTAATGGAACAGCCAGACTAGATCTCTCTTGAGACTCTCTCAAGTTTTCAGCCCAATTCTATATGCAACCGTATGACTTTGCACCATGCAGGAACCAAGCTATAAATTCTGCAATCTGTTATCTGGGTGGAATTACAGAGTGTGTGGCTACCTAGTCTTCTGGGACTTTATTCATTCAAGAAGAAAAAGTGTATACATAAAATCTAGACACCTACTAACAATGAGAAAGGACTGTCTGTGTACAGAAAGCAGATTAGGCTGGGTTGGTGACTTTATGACAGCTATTCAAATATGTTTTATTTAAAAGGAAAAATGCCAGAGGTTTAGTGCTTTGGAAAATACCACTATGTAAAGCCTATATTGTATCATGAACACAATAGGGGAACATTAGTGACAGCAAAGAGAGATTTAAATTTCTTTAAATCTTCACTTTTTCCATAACAGTCCCTGTGTTACATCATCCTTATAAACATTGCTGGAGTCTCGCAGCAGGACATTCACTCTGGAGAGATGTTTGTCACTGTGGTGCATGGGGACTGCCTTCTAGCCAGGGATTCAGCTGTATATAGGGCAATTTGCTGAAGGAAGCCAATTTGGACAGAAAAGGAGAAAGTCTTGGGATGGCCTCAATAAAACCATCATCTCCTGCACAGATAAACTTTACCTAGGTAGTAAGTATTACTAAGCCAAATAAAAGAACACAGATATTGGTATGCTGCTTCCCTACTATAAGAATGATTATAAAACAAGATGCTGAATAGATGTGATGTCAATGTACACCTTCCAATCACCCATTACACATCCACTATTGCAATTTCATTACACTTTTCTAGGTGGTGAAGATAGATAGGACATGTCTGAACTCTCTCACTCTCCCATGGCAATGTGCAATGACCTCTCAACTGTGGTTTGAAAAGAGAGCTAATCCTCCAGCAAGCCTCATTAAAAAGAAAAATTCCAGGCCTCTTAAAAAAAACCCAACAAACTGCTATCAGGTTCTTAAGTTTGGAAATGGTGCAGGACATTGTTTAGAGTAGCTTGAAAATCTTGCAATATTTATGTGCATTTTGTTCTGTGTATGCATGCAACACACGCCATTCTGTCAAGAGAATGAGATGTTTGAGTGATATGAAAAATGAGTCGTCGTTCTGCTGTGGACATTTGCACCTCTGTTCTCTGAGAGCGAAGTGGATTTGGCATGTTACCAGTACAGACTGGTAATGTTTTATTCCTGGATTATAATAATGTAAGCCCCTATGAACAGCAGAAGGTAAAAAAGTTGTAGTGTTGCCAATTCTTGTGATGTAATTGTGAGTTTCATGCTATTTTTTGGTTCTTATAATGCCAAAAGTGAGAAACTTGACTTTTATTCAGGAAAATTTTTTAAATCTTATTATTATAGAAAGATGCTTGAAAACAGATGTAGAGATAGGCATGAAGTTTATGTTCAGATCTTTTTTCAAGCTGCATACAATGTAACATCTTCTAACTATATGATTAATTCAGGATTAACAATTTGTTCAAAGGATAAAATGCTTCTTTGGATTTATTTTTTATGATGGATGTTTGTAGTGCGTAAACTATGAGCCTGAGGCAATTAAAAGCAAGTCATTGAATGATATTGCTCTTGCTTCCTTTTACACATTTTTATTTTAATTTTCCTGTGTTTCTACCACCTTTCTGTACCTGGAGTAGTTCCACACTCAGTGTTTGTTTCAGATCACTCAGTTGGGCTTCAGTCAGTCCTGAAAATCCTTCTGCATATGTTTAAAGTTAAGGCATATGCACATGCATTTAGTTACCAGGTGTGGAGAAACTACTAGGTGTGGGTAAAGAGTACAGGACCTGTATATTACCTACCAGTTATGTAACAAAATGCCTTATGCATCTGACATAAAGCAGTCATTCAAATTGTGGAAGTCAGAACCCCCCAATCTCTCAAAGACAAATTTAGAGGAAGTCAGAAACTGTGGGACATACAATATTCTATTTGTAATGCTTTATGCTTCCACAGTTTCTAAATTCACATAAATCTTTTTTGGATACTGCTTATGTTTTGGGTTTCAGGTTTTTTTAATGTGGCTGTAACTTTTCATTTGCACCACATGCATTTCTCAGGGAATATAATTGATCTATTCCACTTTGCAATGTTCTTTATTTTATATTCACTTCAGCTGCCTGCTTTTCTTCCTCCACCCCAATAAATTCTTTATTTCAGAATTATTTTCTTAGAAGCTTCCTGATTTATTGTTTCTGTTTTAAGGAAACACATAAAACAATAATTGGTGCAGGCATTACTGCTTTCAGTTTACAATGTTACTAACTAGAACGACATTCATTTCACTGATAAATGTGAGCTAAATCCAAAATTCTGAATAATGAAGTCATTACATTTTTGTTTGAGAAAAAGATTTTAAAATACCCCACACTGTAGCTTGTCAATGGAGATTGTGAATGTTTAGTAGCCAGGGCTTTTACCCGCAGTGAATAAATGCCTCAGGGTAAGAGGTCAAGGACAAAGACCTCCCTCAGCTGTCAATATTCAGGCAATTGATCTTCCCATTTTATTTAATCTCACCAGCCACTTCCCTTCCTTTCCTCTCCCTTCCCTCCTGCCTCTTTCCCCTTCCCCCCAGTCTACTTAGGGAAACTAAATGTCCCTGCTGCCAGCAGAGCTTAGTGTAAGTGTAATATTACATGAATCAAAGGCCCTTTAGGCCATGATATAGACTGGTAATTTATTACTGAAGAACAGAGGCTTTTTTGAAATTTCCTTTAGTTCAGGCAGATCACTATGAATTAGCTAGGCAAGAGGGCAGCAGGTGCTCTCATTAAATTTACAGTCACTGGCAGCAGACAGGGAAGTATTTAAAAAAAGAACATGCAGCTGTGCTGACACATGTAATCGCAAGCATCCATAGACACACAAGATGTGCAGAGGTAGCCACAGATTTTGGGTCGCTGTGCTCAAGCTATGCCAGCACACAAGGACCCGTGCATATCATGCTTATGATTAGGTCCCTAGAATGGCACATCGCTTGTACTAGACCTGCAAATGTTGTGTGAGAAATAAACGAGCTACTTGCAGGGCTGGGTTTAGTTGAACCTCCCAGATGAAATGACCTTGAACTTCAGAGGAGTTCACAGCCTGATTGCAGCTTTGTGGTTTTGGCATTTCTCCACTTACCATTTTGTGAGTCTGTGAAATAACAGCTTCAACAGATCTCTCCTTGATCTACATTCTTGGCTCAGTTTCTTCTGCCATCGCACAGTATTTTGTGTATAACTGGTATTTGAAACTAATGAAATTACTTTTTCTGCAGAACCAAACTTGTATTTTCCTTAAAAGAAAGGAAACACCATGCAGAGCTGCTTCCATCTCAATACAGTTATCTTCTCAGTTTACCTTTGTAATTGTTTATTACAACCAATAGTATGGAAATGCTTATTTTGTACCCAAACATTGCTTGCAGAAACATTTACAGAGTAAGCTCTTGGCATTGATCCAAAGCTCATTTAAGTCAAGACTTCCACTGACTTCAGTGAAGTCATCTGGCCTTTAAAACTTAGTTTTAACTTTAGATGTCTGTGATTTGTTTTCATTCATTTTCATGGAAGTTGCACACACATGTCTAAAGGCACTACATTGACCAGAGTCTTATGCCTTGTTATCTAAGTTCAATACAATCCTTAAGTGCAAATATACTGAAGAGTCAGTGCTCTGTATCCAAAATGTGATGTGTTTTGTCTACTGCTATGAAGCATATGGTGTTTGTATATTGCACACTGTAACAAAATTGTGCCTATGTATTTCCTAAGTTTCTTTTCAAAATAATTTAACTAAAAAAAAACCCTGAAAAAAGTTAGCTTGGTTGATTAGAGAAAATCTAAATTATGCATTTCACCAAAGAAATGTAATTTTTTTCATTTATCGATATTTTGTGTTTTGAATTAGCTCTTTCTTTCTTTCTTTCTTTCTTTCTTTCTTTCTTTCTTTCTTTCTTTCTTTCTTTCTTTCTTGTTTTGGAGAGCATAAATCAAACAATAAAGTATAGGTCCAAGTTCTTAATTCCCTTTAATTTAAAAAAATAAAGATGATTCATGTTGCATTTTTCACTATGTCTGACCCTTAAAGGAAATAAAGGGAAACATATTGCCACACTTCTTCAATAGTCTTCCAATGATAAACCTCCTTACAGAATTACAAACCACCAAAGACAAATATAGTCATCTATACAAGGTTTGAGGAAGACGTTTCCTCTCTCTTGTTTTCTATTTACAGTTTCCCTGGGTTCATAAAACGGTTGGATGCTACAGAGCTATGAACAAAATATACCGCTTTTAATAGAGCCATTTATCTGCTTTTGAGAAGATTAGCATGCAATCCCTAGAGATATTTCTCAGCTAATAAGAATAAAATGAATGCTACTTGAGCACCTGTAATCAAATTACTTTTTATTCCCTAAACCCATGACTGACTCTGAAGTCTTGTTTCCTAGGTGGGTGTTTTACAGACCCTGGTAGTGTAGTGCTGGGATTTTTCCATCTCTCTTCTCTTACATTTTCCCCATTCACCATCCATCACTACCTGAGACAAAAGCAGAACAAACCAACCAATCAGAAGACCCCCATCAGGATGAAAATCCCAGCATTTCAGAGGGATGAAGCACACCACCAGCCATTCCTTTGTAGCTGTCACAGCCCAGTCTGCAGTGCTGGTGGAATAAGGCCAAAGCATTTCATGTCCTGTTGAAGTACCCTGCTACTGCAGACTTGACTGTTCCCAGACAACTGTCACAGTAAGACTGAGGTATCTATGGGGGAAAAAAAAGAAAAAAAAAAAGTTAATTTAAGGAAAGAATAATGTGTGTGTAAAGTCTCTCACAGTTCAAATGAAAAGCAATGTGTAGAACTAATTCTGTGCAATTTAACCTGGTTTTCAAGGAATTATAGTGAGCTTATATTTAGTCTGGTGTCTTCAGGCAGAATGCAGTAGTTTTAACTCAAAATACTTTAAATAGATATTCTGGGCTTGTTATACATATATTTACAAATGAAATGTGCCTTTGTTGTCTAGCTCTGATGAATTTTTCTGTTATTTACACAGGATGAGGTTTGGGTTTTGTCCTATCATACTAAAATGACCTAGTTGTGATATGTGGATCTATTTCCCAGACTGGGAAACAGAAGTTATATTTTGCACAAAGTTCATGGGTTCTTCGAGTTGGAAGCCTATTTAGGTGATAATAGGTTTATTCTTGGACCTCTGAAAATGAATTCATCTAATTAATTGACTATATCTTTAATTAATGTTATTGCCAATAAATCTGCTAGACTACGAGGAAAAAATCCAACAGAATAGAGCCAGAATACTGTTAGATAAAAAAATGGCAAGCACTAACTGTTGATTGAAAAGTTAGTGTATAACCAGATAAGATGTTCATGTCAGGATGTCTTTTCACAGATTTCTGATCAGACGTGATGCCAACTTGATACCGAACCTTTTATTCTCATCTCACTCTCTGTAATCTTCCAGCATGGGCTTCCCTAGCACTTGTGCTGACACTCACTTTGCAATGTCAGTCATGCTCCTATCTCAGGTGAAACTAATCAGAAAGATTCAGCCAAAAAGACTTCTCCAGTCACCTCCGCGTTGCATGAGGATAGCCTGTCACGGGCTGTTTAGAACAAAGAGAAAGGGGTTGCTTGCTAGGAGTGGGTCTTATTAACACCTTTGAATTTAGCAGAGACGAAATCCCGCTATCAACTCTCCCTATAAAGGAAGAAAAGTTACATGGAAATGCCTCACATGACCTGAAATTGATAGTGTAAAGCAGGAGTTAACAAATCCTATACGGTGGCACAAGGTGTCTGAATCAATCATCTTAATATAAAAATTTTTTACCAATCTGTTTGATTTCCGCATCCTAGATATGCTTTATAACTATTTTTATAGGAAGTCACTAGGTCAAAAATCTGATTAAACAGTTGCTAATTTGTCATCTATTTTTTTTCCTTCTTATAATTAAAACCTTTTTTAAAATTTAAGATGTAAAGTTAACAGGAGTCAAAGCATATTACCAGCAAAGAGTTTATTTTCATAACAATGAACTCATTATCTTACTGGCTGTTGAAAATGGATGAGGCCACACTCATGCCAAAAGCCAAAAAGGTCTTACAGTGAGGGCCTTTTTGCTGGGAAGCAGCAGGAATCTGTTGTTTGGTGGTTTTGCAGGTTTTTTGAGGGCAAGAAACTTTTTTTTCTTACTATTTTTGGTTAACTTGAGTTCATTTTTTTGTACTCTGGGTACTTCAAGGTAATACAAAACAAAAGGAAAAGGCATTCAAAAAACCTTGCATGGTCTTCATTAGGATTGAAGTAATAATAGTTCTTGAAAACACATGCTCAGTCTTGAAATGTCTTTTAATGATTTCATGAATTAATAGTAGTCTATGAACATCAAATTATTTCACCCTGTTAATAACTCTTAAATATTTATTTTACACAAATCAATTTGAGCTTAAATGTATTGTATCCTTAATGAGTCACCTGCAGTATTGAAAACCAAACCAAGCACCTTCCAAATTTATACAGGAACAAGCATTATCAAAATGTAGCACATTTTTTTCGCTACTGTCAGCTGAAGTTCCACAGTGGAAAAAAAACCAGTATGTTGCCAACTACCTCTACTCTACAGCATCCAGCAATTTCAATTTGCTGATACTGAGACTCCTCTTTATAAAAGCAACAAAAGCCATTGGCCAAAAATCTTAACTGATTACCGTCAAATGCAAATATATGCTCTCAACAGCATGTTGCTACATGCCTGCTTAAACAGAACATTTACCTTTGCAAACTGTATGTGAGATACATAGCACTTAATGCATTTTACTGATGAAGAGCTCGTAATCTTGGCATGTATGTATCCAAAGGAGTATCTGGTTTACCATCAGTTCAATTACTTTGTTAACAGACATCACTGTGACATTTGTTTTCAGTGACAAGCTCTTCAGATGCTTAATGTAGAAGTGACCAGAGTTTTATTTACTGTAAACACAAATTTTTTCCAGAGGGCCATATCCTTTCCATTGTATTTATCATACAGATGGTCTAATTAAAATTTTTTTAAGAGTATCTTTTGGTATGTTCTTTTTCTTTATTTTCTCCTGCAAATGCTTTCATGTCTCATTTTTAGGGTTTTGCTGAGCAAAATAAAATCGAATAGATAAACCATTAGCAAGGTGCAATGTAACTCAACCTAGTGTATGAACCACCAGATGTTCTCACATCAGTCCATATCTAGAATAAGTATACTGGCATGAAACACCTTCATGCTCCTTTGATCAATGGCTTCTTAATGCCGTGCAGCTTGATTGACCTCTAACAAGGTTCTGCTCCATGAACCAGAAGTTATGGTGTAACTTCTCCATTTTAACCATTGTAATCTTATACACACCACCTCTGTCTACACTATTTCTTGCTGTCTATGGTATCTAACTTTTCTTCTCACATTGGTCATTCAAAAGAGGTATATCAATTTATTTACCCTATTTGGATTTTCACAGTATTTTACTTGGATCTTTCTTTTTTTTTTTTTTCCCCCAGCTCCCCCCAAAAACATTTTAAAATTAGGGCACAAAATGAAAGTAAAAATCATTGTGGTTTAATGAAGTTTTTCAGGTCAAATCATTAAAAATTATATTTTGACACAATTTTAAGTTGAATTATGAAAAAGTAAAAGTGGCTGACACAGTGCTCATATTATGATTTGAATAGCTGAAGCTGAGATGTACCAAATTCTGGTGTTCATATTTGTTTTTTTTTAACGTATACTTTAAATAGACACTGTATGTCACTGTCTTGTTCTAACCCAAATACATGTGTTAAAATGCACAATTCTCAGGTTTTTAAGCTAGTGTAGATGACCAAGAAGTATCTGTTCAAAATGAATAATCAGTAAATCATTTCTACTGTGACAGAAGTAATGTTGCACTCCTTTAGTATGATTCTTTCTGTGAAGGAAAAAGAAATTAAAAAAATGCTTTTTACAATGCCTTGTCTCAAGGGACTTTGGCAAAAGGAAAAACAGTTTCTTGTTTTTCACTGGGACTTTAGCTGAAACTGTCTAACAAAGGGAAAGAGCAATTACCTTAAAATTAGTTTTTTATACTTGCGTAATGTTGGTCCATGAAAGCAAATACTTGAATGGCTGTTTATTGCTGTACAGTGACTCTTATATCTCTGAAAGATAAGATTCTTGAAAACACAGAGTTTTACTTAGTGGGTGTTATGGCCTTGACAGACTTTGAAAACTTCAACTCTAAACAGTGCTTGCACAGGGCAGAGATTTGGAGTGAAGGCTGAGACACCTCCCCTCTCAGCGATGACCAGTGAGAATGGGATACCTCCGAGTCCTTACAGTTTGGGTGAAGGCCATCTGTGGGCGTGTGTTAAACACGTGTTGAATCTTATCCAACGTATGCATGTATGTGTGATGAAAGATATCCATGCATATTTTAGCATGCATTTTATAAAAACGTGTTGCTAAGTAATCCTTTCTGAGAAAGAAGGTATTTTCCTTGGGATTTTTGGAGACTATTGTAATGCGCATTGATATATTGAGTAAAGCACTCTATGGACATCACATGTGGGCCAAGTATGACTCCTGTCATGACAGAGATTGCCTTGCCTCTAGTTCTGCTGAAGTGGTGATGTTTCAGGGGGCTGTCCTTATACTTCTGTTTTTTATTGTCCTTTTTCATTCTCAGGGTTGAGAATAATTCTCTGCAAATTGAGAAGTCAGTGTCCAGTGTAGCACCAGTTCCTGCCATGTGTTTGTACTAGATAAATGCAGGTGTGGGTTTGCTGACATACATATGGCTAACCCAGAGTGACCTGCTCAGCACAAGACATTGTCTTCTGAGCATACAGATGTGTTCAGAAGGAAATAGTTTGTTAAGTTTGTTAATTTATTTGGATTGTAGTTCTAGTCATGGATATCTCCCTTCATCCTCTTTCACTCCCTCTCCCTCTGCCTTTTTTTTCTGTCTTGCTAGTCCTTCCATCTCTGCCATTTGCAATATTTCTGGTAGGTAGTCCTGGAGGTAGATGCAAGTCTTACACATCTCCCATATGTGCAAGTGATGTACTAGCCTATTAAAGCCTTCTATAGCTTTAATAGAATCACAGCAAGTTTAATTCTTACTTTTGCAGGGGATTTTTTTCTCTTCAGTTGGTTGGTATGGTAACATAGCAGAGTGATATGACTGAATTTCTGCTTTTTTCAGTCTCCTACATGAATCTTAATTGCCCCCTATCTGGCCTATGTCTTTGATCATGTTTGGCCCCTATACAGAGTCTGTAGAATTCCAGTTAAGACTTCTACTCTGGAATGGATTTGGCATCTTTTCTAAGACCGTTTCTGTTCTCAGTGAAATATCTCTCTCTGATATGCACACGCACATATATATGACATTCTTCTGTACGCTCATTTCATCTTAATAGCACCAGTGCATTGAGGAAGCAGATGCAGCTCCTCCTATAGTATCTGCCAGTTCTGACAGAATGATGGAAGTGAAACCTTTATCATAAATGTACTGTATTTTTTATAAAGATAGAAAGTAAACCTTGATGTTTTATTTCCCCTCAAATTATTTCCAGTCCCTGCCTTGAAGCCAGCACACACTTGCTTTGATTAATGCTTTTTATCAGATTGAGGATCCTTTATTCTTGTTCAGTTGCCATATTTCTGGGCTGCAAAACTGTTCTTCAGTCAGCTATGTACACAAAAGCATGGAAAATAGACCTGAATGCTAGTCTGCCCTGTGCCCCATGTCAGGACAAACTATACCAATCTGTTTCAAAAACTCTCCAGTGATGAATATTTGACAATCTCCCCAGGCAATCTGTTCTAGTAGTTCACCTTCCTTACCCTTAGGAAATTTTTCCTAATCTAATCTTATGCTCCCTTATGCAATTTAAGTCCATTGCCTCTTGTTCTAACTGCCATTGATGTGGAGAACAAGGTATTCTCCTCTTCCTTTCTCTATCTCTTTTTTATGTATTTGAACACTGCTACCACGTTCCCCTATCAGTTTTATCTTCTTTGAGCTAAGCAATGCCAGTTCTTTTAATCTTTCTCCACAGGTCACGCTTTCTAGGCATCTGATTATTCTCAGTTGCTCTCCTCTTGACTTTTAAACACTTTTCCTTTAAGGTCTTTTTGTGGATTTGCTTGCTTCCACCCCCCCGCCCCACCCCCCACCCCCCCAAACATACACGCCACCCCCATAAGGGGAAGCTGAAGGAGCAGGGTTCTTTTAGCCTGGAGAAGAGAAGGCTGGAGGGAACTAGTTGCTGTCTTCAATGACCTAACACTGTATAGAAAAGACAGAGCCAAATTCTTCTAAGGTGTCCAGTGAAAGAATGAGAGGGAATGGTCACAGGTTGCAACAATGGAAATTTTAACTGAATACCAGGAGGGAGAGTGGTCAAGCATTGAAACAGGGGCTCTCAGAGGCTGTAAAACCTCCACCCTTGGAGATTTTCAGAACTCATCTGATCATGTTCTTAAGCAATCTGACCTAGCTTGGGAGCTAGTGTTGTTTTGAGTGTTTGCCTAGACGATCTTGAGAGGTCCTTTCCAGCCTAAAGTATTCTGTGAATCTGTGTTGCCTAAAACTGATCATGTTACACTGTGCATTGGTGATGCTGTAGAGGGAGAAGGTGAGGGATTAATTCAGTAGTTATAAATTATAGTCCTGTTGTGTATCCTCAAATTATGCTTGACTTTTTTTTCAACTTTATGGACTGAAGTTCACCTTATGATTTCACTGTAGCCTCCAGACTAGCTGCCCATGAGGCTTTTCATTCTCTCCTTATTCAGCTGACTATTCCTACTTAACCTTTCTAAAGCTTCCTTCCTTTTTTGCATCCATCTTTCTCTTTCTTTCATTTGCTTTGTGAGGATACTTTTGAATTTCAGTCCTGCACTTAAGAATGTTTGGAGGCCTACCAGCTTGCTTAGTATATGGTAAATTTAATAAGTGTGTTTTCTCATCCAAATCATTAATAAAAATGTTGATATTACCAGACCAGAAAGACAGAGACCAACAACAGCTTTTTGAATACAGCTTTCTAATCATTTTTGCATCTACCTTAAGCAATTTCATCTCTACATGTTTTGCTAGCTTGCTTATGAGCATGTTATATGAGACAGAGTCAAAGGCCTTAATTAAAAAGATGACAGTTTGTGGTTCTGCTGTATCCATAAGGTATGTTATTCTGTCACAGAAAGAAATTAGATTGGTTTGACATAATTTGTTCCTGACAAATCCTTGCTGACTGTTGTTCATCTCTCTTTTTTTTTTTTTTAATGATATTTTCTGCTGATGTTGGCAAAATATCTGGCTGGTTCAACACTTTTTTTTTCTCAGAACTGAAGCTATGTGTCTGCACTAAATTTCCTGTAACATCTTTTCCTTTCTAAAATTACCCAAATGGGCTTTTGCTTGTTTACTGGTGCCTTTTCTGTCTTCTGTGATTTCTTGAAGATCCCAGATGATGCTGCTTCCCTGAGAACCCAGAAAGGTGAAACATGCCATGCTTACATGATTAGAAGTCTTTAATTTTTCAGATGATCTGTTATCTTTTTTTTTCATAATTATCTTAATTTCTATGCCTTTTTTGAAATCCTGCTATTAATTAATCTGAACACATCTATTGTTGGGCTCATGTCTTCTGCCTTAATCATTATCAGAGACTGTCAGAAGACCTGTGTTCCCCCAAAGCTAGGACTTGCTTGCTTCTTGAGACACATATCAACATTTTCTAGATCTTTCCTTCTAATCACATCACTCTTCCTAAAAATGTCTGTTAGGTCAGTTAAATCACAGATTTCATCTTGAATTCATACTTATTTCTCTTCTTGATTCTTTCTCAATCTTTTTGTATTGGTGAACAGAAATCATAACCATATAACAGTAAGTCAGTTCACTGAACTTATTTCCTTTCTATGATGATGCTATGAACAGCTTTATCTTTCTTGCTTTAAGAAACTTTACCCGGATTGTTGCACTTTCTTGTTCCCAGTTGGTCAAAGCTGAAGAGTCTTTTCTGTAAAGCTAGTGAATGTCATGCAAAGATGTATAAACCCTTTTCATGACATAGAAACCACCCTCCACCAATAGCTTATGGAGCATCTTCCCAAAGTCAAGGAAACTAAAGCCCTCCTGGTGAACCATCTGTGCAGCCCTGCTTTCATCTATGGGATGAATCTGTCTGGTTTGATCCTTTGACCCTTGATGGAAGGATTAATGAAAATACCATCTGAGCCTCTGACTCCTTCACCCTTGCTCTGAGCTTCATTGTCACTTTTGATCTGTTTAGAGGCATTCTTGGCAGTATTGTTAGCATTCAGGTCCTTTGTTACTTCACATTCACTTCAATAGCATATGCTATTGAATAACCATTTTGGAGGGTCTCTCTAAGAATTTGTCATTAGTCTTTGTGCAAATATCTGTCTGGGCACACTGCAAATTCTTTTTTACATTCAAACACTATTGTAAGGTGTTCTTTTTCAGCCTGGATAAGTTCATACTTTGTGGATGCAAGAGTCCTTCATTAAAGGGCCAAGACTGTTTTCTAGCAGTTGTTCCTCAGTAGTTCCTCACTGCCAATACATGGTAGCTGGCTTGTTCACATCGTGAAATGTCAAGATGTGGCTGTGATCAGTGCTATGGTAAGTAGGAGAGCACTATAATGGGGAGATTTGTAAAACTTGAAAATCACTTGATTTGCTTTTGTAGAGATGAGCATCAGGAGTGAAGTCAAAACAGAGAAGTCATAAAGTGTCCCAAGGATAATATTATACTTACTTTTAACAATTTTTTTTCTTATTTTTAATGAATATCTTATCTATTTCCTGGATGTAGCAAGCAAATGCGGGAATGGCCATGCTATGCCATGACTGGTACCATAGTCTTTTCACAGCCATGATCTCAGTGTATTGGTTACAATCCTGACTTCTGCAAATCCTGGTCTTACTGCTTGCTGGCAATCAAAATTTGGCTATAGGTTTCAGTAAAAGATGTACCTAGCTGCAAGTGTCTCCATGCTGTAAGACATCTGTTGCTGTGGTTTTTTAGCTACTATTTTTTGCCAATATTTTTCTTTGGTATTAGGTATACAGAATTAAAATGTGTGTGAATTTTTCTCCTGTGTTAATAATGATATCAGGGAGTAGAAATGGAATACTTGAATTAGTTAATTATTAAGGTTGAATTCACTTAAGACGACTCCTGGATCAAGAGGAAGACTTTTTACTTTGAGGTTTAGAAACTTGTTCAACATTTTCCAAATCAAAATATTTATTTCTGAATCGTCAATGTTTTTATTTTAAATACTACAACAATGTTTTTCATTGAAAGAGTTATTATGGTATTTTTCTTTTCAACATAGCTTAAAATGTTAAATGAAATAGATAATTTAGTTTTGAGCCACAGAAAGTTTCATTCCTTTTTAATAAAATTACAAATTACAGACAACGTATGATACTGAAGGATGCAGAAGCAAAAGGAAGTCCAAGTTACTGTAGTTGAGATCTTACATGTTCAGATGTCAAAAGAAATTAACTAGAGACTGGTTGTAAGGTACGAAGTAGAAGGATTTGGGTTGTTAGTGTATTCTGTGGGAAGAAGGGTTTTAGTTAGGTTATATGATCCTTCATATTTGTTGGAAGAGAAACCGGTTGTGCTAGGTCAAGACGACATAAAACTAGGAAGAAATGAAACTGAAAATGAGTGACTGTAGTAGCTGAATTCTGAGCAACCTACATGTTCTCAGAAAAAGTTCATCCTGTGGAGATGAACACATGGTCAAGAGGTCTGCAGGACAGAGACCAGGGGCTCTGGCCACTCTAGCTGGATCGACAAGAAGGGAAAGCCAACAGATCTCTGTCAGAAATAGCATTACTTATTTTGTCGCAGGTGATACTGAATAGCTATGGAGCAAAGTCGTGACAGAGCACTGCAGAAGAGACACCAGAAGGGATGCTACAAGCCACCAGATTGCACTCAAGAACAAGATGACAGCATTTGAATTGTCTATCTAGATATGGAAGGAAGAAATCAACCTGCATTACTTGGGTGAAAAATTCAGTCTGGTTGACATCTAGGGTCTCATGCTGCCAGAACAGAAACATCCCCAAAAGGTCCAAAAGTTATTAATGACAATTTACTAACCTAAAAATAGTTGTGTTCAACACATGGGAACTTAGTCTTCAGCTTAGCAGATAGAGATCATGGATTTTTAAAAACAGTACTTGTTTAAATGTTGCTGCATTTCTGTTTTGCAAAAAAATGATGACTGAATGCCAATATTTTTTAAAAATAAAATATCTGTGTGCCTTAGAGGAAAAATCTGAATGATAACTGGAGTCTGTTACAGAAATATTATACTACATGCTCCCAAACTACATTTCTGGCATTGAAAGAAAGAGCAGGACCATTTAAGCTACAAACTAATAGGAAGTAAGTAAAAGTATCAGTTAGAGTTGCTCATTAAATATTCAAACAACATATAAAAAGTAATAAAAATACACAGAAACTAGTAGAGGGAATTATAAAAAATTGATTGGAAGAAAAGTGGAAATAAAATTAAACTGTATTTTAAGATTACGAGGATCAAAATGAAGCCTAAAAATTGTATTTATTCATTATCACAGGGAAATGATGAGATTGTCAGTAGTAAAGTAGAGGAGGTGTTCAATAAATGTTCTTTTATTGCAATCAAGCTTCTATAGGTATGTTAGTGATAAAAGGAGGATGAGGGAAAATGTGGGTCCCCTCTGAAATGAAACGGGTGACCTGGTTACCCAGGATATGGAGAAGGCTGAGGTACTCAACGGCTTCTTTGCCTCAGTCTTCACTGGCAAATGCTTGAGCCACACTGCCCAGGTCACAGAAGGCAGGGACTGGGAGAATGCAGAACCGCCCACTGTAGGAGAAGATCAGGTTCGAGAATATCTAAGGAACCTGAAGGTGCACAAGTCCATGGGACCTGATGAGTTGCATCTGCGGGTCTTGAGGGAACTGGCGGATGAAGTGGCCAGGCCACTCGCCATCATATTGGAGAAACCATGGCAGGCTGGCAAAGTTTCCACCGACTGGAAGAGGGGGAACATAACCCCCATTTTTAAGAAGGGTAAAAAGGAAGACCCAGGGAACTACAGGCCGGTCAGTCTCACCTCCAGGCCTGGCAAGATCATGGAGTAGACCCTCCTGGAGACTATGCTCAGGCACATGGAAAATAAGGAGGTGACTGGTGACAGCCAACATGGCTTCACTAAGGGCAAATCGTGCCTGACAAATTTGGTGGCCTTCTATGATGGGGTCCAAGTGGAGAACAGTGACGAGTGGTGTTCCTCAGGGGTCGGTGCTGGGACCAGCACTGTTCACCATCTTTGTCGGCGACATGGACAATGGGATTGAGTGCACCCTCAGCAAGTTTGCCGACGACACCAACCTGTGTGGTGTGGTCGACACGCTGGAGGGAAGGGATGCCATCCAGAGGGACCTTGACAGGCTTGAAGAGGTGAGCCCGTCCGAACCACATGAAGTTCAACAAGGCCAAGTGCAAGGTCCTGCATGTGGGTCGGCACAATCCCAAGCATGACTATAGGCTGGGCAGAGAATGGATTGAAAGCAGCCCCAAGGAGAAGGACTTGGGGGTATTGATTGATGAGAAGCTCAACATGAGCCAGCAATGTGTGCTTGTGCCCAGAAAGCCAACCGTGTCCTGGGCTGCATCAAAAGAGGTGTGACCAGCAGGTCAAGGGAGGTGATCCTGCCCCTCTACTCCGCTCTTGTGAGACCCCGCCTGGAGTACTACGTCCAGCTCTGGGGTCCCCAGTACAGGAGAGACTTGGAGCTGTTGGAGCGAGTCCAGAGGAGGGCCACGAAGCTGATCAGAGGGCTGGAGCACCTCTCCTATGACGACAGGCTGAGAGAGTTGGGGTTGTTCAGCCTGGAGAAGAGAAGGTTCCGGGGAGATCTAATTGCGGCTTACCAGTACCTGAAGGAGGCCTACAGGAAAGCTGGAGAGGGACTGTTTATCAGGGAGTGTAGTGACAGGACAAGGGGTAATGGGTTTAAGCTGAAGGAGGGTCAATTTAGATTAGATGTTAGGAAGAAATTCTTTACTGTTGGGGGGTTGGAGCTAGGTGATCTTTAAGGTCCCTTCCAACCCAAACCATTCTATGATTCTATGATTCTATGACGATAGTAGTGGAGATCATGATATTTTTTCCCATTCTCTAAGTAACTATGAAGGATGTTAAACTGTTAAATCATCAGGTCTAAATTATGTGAAGAGTTTTTAAGTATTCAGAGCAAGACTGCTGTAAAAAAGCTAGCTAGTGGTCTCTCTGATCCATTAACACTGGTTTTCCATGTTTTTGAAACATGGGATATTCCACAGAACTGGAAGGACGCTAATGTTAAACCAGTACCTTTAAAGGTGCTTTTGGCACTGTGTGTAATTATGGGTCTATCAAATAAAATAATAGAATCTTTGGTAAAGTTCTATCAATAATGAATAAAGAATTAATAAATAATTAAAGGAAAGTAATAGAAAAATGAGGAAATTCTTATTCCATTTTTTCTTGAAGAATTTTGATCATGATGCGATTTTTTTTCTTTTTTTATCACTGTTTTATTTATGACCAGGAAGATGTTTCCCAGTCGTGACTGTTAAATATGCAGTTGAAACAACTGTTTGGGAGAAAAGGATGAATATTGTAAACTGATTAAGTTACCGATGCTCCTAGGAAGGTGAACATCATCATACATATGTAGTTAAACATTTAAGAATATAACTGATACTGCATATGAAAAGGACAAATAGTCTTTCATGGGAAGCAGAGCTTGCAAATATCTCTTATGACTAAAAAGGGTATGTAGCAGGTATTTTTGTCCGGCTACCCACTATTCAAGAAACATGTAGATAAATTGTGTAAGATGCAAGGAGGAGACATGCAAATAATCAAGAATAGGAAAATATTCCCTTCAGAAAAATCTCCAAATTTTCAAATTGGTTTGCCGTAACAGAGATGATACACAAAAGTGACAATGCAGAGGTCTTCAGTTTAGTGGGCAAATTTTAAAATCCAGAATAGAATTAAAAAGATAAAGAAGAGGAGTTACAAGTTAGAACCTTGCTAGTTCGCACGGCCAAGGTTATGAACAAGCTAAACCTAGAGAGTTATGTTTCCTCCATAACTGTTTTCTATGATTTCTAATGACTACTTCAATCACAAAATATGGGTGAAGAGTAGCTTGATAACTGCATGAGTCAATCATGCCACATAGTTTACTCAGATGTTTTTTCCAGACTCTTGTTCCTGGGTTTGGGTTTTGGTTTTTTTTAAAAGATATCCTGCAGGATTGACTTTTGGCAATAGTAAAACTAATTTTTTGCTGTTTGAATTTTTCACGTGTCACTCCGTTTTGTTATCAACTGACTTAAATAACAAAGGAGCACATTGCAGTCTTTGCTGCCTGTAACAGCTCTTCCAGTTGCTCTTGCTTTGCTTGGCTTTGTATTGAGCTCTGTTGCAATTTCAGATTTTTCCCATTGTCATCTAAAGAATGTCCAGTTACAAAACACATCCTCCTCTGTGTCCATCTGCTCATGAGAGAGGAATTTGGTACGCTGCCATAATTACTGTTTTCTTTCTTCTTTCTCTTTTTTTCCCTCTCTCCCTCTGCATACTTAGTTTCTGATTTCATGCACCTGCAGGAGCTGGCTCATTGCTGACCCCATGTTCAGTGTTTCCAAGTACAAAGAGAAAGAGAGAGAGAGAGTGAGCCAAGACAGTGGGATACTTCAAGCTTCATTTTTTTCTTCACATATTCATATTTCTTTCAGTAAGTACTTCCTGAAAATACATTTCCCTACATTTCTAGACATAAGTCTTTACTAAGCATATCTTTAATTTTTCTTTTCCCCATGTTGGTAAGTTCTCTCTTGTAATTGTTATGCCCAGTATATTAACCTTCAAACAAACACGTGTATTCAGGTGCTTTGCAAAGAACTGAATTTTGTTTGTTGACAAAAGAAAGTTTAAGATTAGGATCCTTCTAGTACAGAAAGATCTCATTTTTTTTTTCTTACAGTTATAGTATGCCTTTGACCTCAACAACAAGACAGCATCTTGTTATGGAGCATTATTGGCACTTAGAACTGTCTGATTGCAAATTACACTTTTTTTCCTATTATTTTTGTGTAATCCTATGTTGCTTTTTCCCTTTGAATGTGAATTCCTTTGCTTCAGCATGATTTCAGACGGGTATCTCCCTGCACTTCATCTTGCTGTACACTTAGAAGCCAGTTTTAAAAGAGGCTTAACTTTGCAGACAAGATGTTTTGTTTCCTTTGGAACAGTTTGGAAAGATGCTGTCAGCAGATTTGTAGGAAACAAAGCAGCATGAAGGAGTAAGGGGATAGTTCTGAGCATTGCCAAAAGCTAGTACAGCTTTTGGAATCCCAGGAAAAGCAGTAGGTTTTGGAATGCAACATTTAAAATGAACATCACAAATCCTTTTCCTATTATTAGTGTTATTATTTCTGTTATTCTTACTCTCTTGCCAAAATCATTCAACTTGCAAGAAAGGAATGGAGAAATTTATCCCAGGAGTAACTAAAGAAGTTCTTAAGAATTCAACACTTAGCTTAAAGAATTAGAAATTAAGTATTTAGAAGAGGGGACCAGGCAATCTTGTTGCAGAACCATGCTGTTATAAAATTCCTTTCTTCAAATTGTTAAATGTTGTAAGAGCCATACCAACAGAAAATAGAGAAAGTAGAGAAAGTTATTATTAACTAAAATATAAATGCTTTTCAAATTTCTTCTGCTGTGCAACACAGCCAAACTCTATCCAGCCTCAGTCAGCATGTAGAGCTGATGTGTTTCAACGATGATGCTCTATAATGTGCTACGGAAGGGCGAAGTGCGCATACATAAATGTGGAAGGAAGAGTCTTTTGTAACTAAATACAGTCAGGGGAAAAAGACAACCTATTTTCTCAGGCTGAAAATGTAGCTAATAACAAAGAGATGGTCAGGCAGGTGGGGGGAGCAGAACTGTTGCAGTCAGACCTGGTTTATTTCAGAAGTTTGCAGGAAACTGACCTAAAACTGGCAACCTAGAGGAGTCAAATCTTTTGTGAAATGAGCTCAGTTTAATATTATTTACCAAGTATTAAAAAACAATTTATGAGGATTGCATACACCCACATGTGTATTCTAGCAACTGACTGATCCTTGCTCTGCGATGTTTGCTAGTTTGCAGCTATGCATTTTATTTTCCATGTGTTGATACAGATTTAGATAGTAAGAAGGCAAGAAAAGTTGTTCCTTTGACCCTTTCAACAAAGGTTAATCTCAGTTGGAGGTTTCCTGAGCCCCAGGCCCTAGGAAACAAATCTCCTGAGACTGGGCAGAGTGGGGAAGGGGGAGGTTTGACAGTGAGTGGTGCCTGTGGGGATGTAAGGGGAAGGATAGAGAAACGGGTACCCAGTCTGGAGAGGATGAGCCATCGAGTGATGTCTCTGGAAAGCTTGACTTTGTGTTAATCTACACCCACGGCCAAGCTATTGCTTTACAGAGACAGTCTAGCCCTTAATCACTGCACATTACAAGCCAAAATGGGATCATTTCCAGTGCTACACACTAATAATATTTATTAGAAGGCCCAATAAAGCTTTCCTCCGTAGCCAGGCTCTTATTGTATGGTGTCATTACATAAACAAGCCTTGGAAGACTGTTTCCAGTTACAGACGTGTAGCAGAATGCTTAATCTGAGAGGCCCAGTAGGATGTGATTTGAAGCTTTTTTTTCTGTCTACGTAACAGCAGACTAAATATTGAGGATGATTTGGGGAGTACATGTTTCAGCCAAGAACATTCCTTGCAATAAATTATTTTCCTTTTTTCCCTCCTTCACTTTAGAGACTTGGAGAGTTTGGGTCCTTTCCTTTCCTTTCCTTTCCTTTCCTTTCCTTTCCTTTCCTTTCCTTTCCTTTCCTTTCCTTTCCTTTCCTTTCCTTTCCTTTCCTTTCCTTTCCTCTCCTCTCCTCTCCTCTCCTCTCCTCTCCTCTCCTCTCCTCTCCTCTCCTCTCCTCTCCTCTCCTCTCCTCTCCTCTCCTCTCCTCTCCTCTCCTCTCCTCTCCTCTCCTCTCCTCTCCTCTTTTTTTTTTTATTCTGGGGAGTTTGTACCAGCATCAGCTTCCCATATGTTAGAGGCATCTCAGGGTTTATTAGTCAGCCTAGGTCAATTGAGATTTGCTGTATTTGCTTTCATAAAAGCTGTGTGTACTATATACTTCTTGAACTGGAAATCACACAATGCTCCTTATTTGCCTTCAATCACTAGCAGATGCAGAATGGTCAGATCATTTCCCTTTAAATTGACCTAAGGGATTAAAGGAATTCAAAGGAATTTCCAACTAACTAGTGCCTCTGCTTTCCCTGACTTTACTTCTTGAGCCTTCAGGGTCAGAGTATCTGGTAACTTAATCTGTCTCTCCCTCCCCCTGATTTGTTCATTTCCTTCCTTTTGTTTGCCTCCGGAGCAGTAACTGAGTAGCCACGCTCAACTCCCGTGTTCGCTGGCTTCCAATTTTTTACACTAAACATTTGTGTAAATCTGGTGGGAGGCGGGTGCTCTGTTGAGAGCACAGGAGTCTGAAATCCACTTTTGTAGCAGTTTTCGACCTTTAATCCACACGTATCAACAGGCATAGAATTGCATCAAAAGTAAATGTGAAAAGCGAGCCTGTTGGCAATAGCTTAAATCTGCCGTGCAAGGGTCCCAGTCTGCCCTGAAAAAAACTGTAGAGATTTGAGAAGGACTGAAAACTGCTCTGAGTGCAGCAGAGTACTGGGAACAAGTGCAGGTCTCCCAGTGTTCATGAAAACTGTCCTGTAGAGAAGGAGTCACCGGGGCTGACTCACAACAGAAGGTGCAAAATCCAGCCGGGGCAGGGGGGAAGGGGAGAGCAGGGCCACAATCTGCTTCCAATCAGGGATGGCTAATGACAGTTCTGCATCTTTTGTTGGTTTTGTTTCAGAAACCGGTCAGGAGTCTTTGTGTGGATTGTCTCAGCTATCAGGGGACAGGAGCTTACTTAGCAGGTGGCTGTCTGAAAAGTGGCTGATGCTTTTAAAAATACCTCTACCTCTTTTGTTCTCTGCCTGCTGCCATGTCTTTGGTGTTTCTAGTTTTGACATCTGCTCTTCATCCAATTACTCATTTTGACTATGTACTTGTAGGGCATGAAAGGGGCTTTCTTTCAAAGGCTCTATGTGTCATTACTTTCTTTGCTGACAGTCATCTTCTCTATAAATCAGTTTCCATTTAAAAAAAAAAAAAAGCAACCTTCTAATCACACTGGCGATCAAAAAATCAAAAAGAGCTTTCTCTGCGTTTTTTCTTTGAATTTTGTAACATAAAGAATATTGATTATTAAAAAGTAGATATTTAAAACTTTTGCAATGCATCATTAGTATTCTTAATTGACTGAATAAAAATCTTCAGAATATGAATCAGATCTTTCCAAGGAAGGCAGTGATTTATGCCTTGTATTTGCCAAGAACGTGAAAAAACCCCACCCTCTTGTTATTACTAGAACTGCCACCTTCCCATTCAACTAATTATGGTCATCCCAACAAACGCAATTTAAATGCTTATTCTACCTGCTCATTCCTGATTAAAAAGAGGAAAACATATAAAATAGGAGAAAGAATATAACTCATGATTTTCCTGGAATAATGTTGGATTTTTGGATAGCAAGCAGTTGGCACTTAGAGTTACCATTTATGTTATTTCTTCATTGTAAACCAGACAGGCAAAATCTGTAAGGATGGAGGAAAGCTTGAGGTACCTCTGAATCCATCCAAAGTAGCCAGGAGTATTTCCAGCAATTTTGTCATTATTTCTTTGGAACTGAATCCAAAGAGCCAAAGGAAACCCAGAAAGATGTCAAGTTTAAGAAATCAATGAGATCTGAGGGCAGATACAAAGAGAAACACTAGACAAAGAACTTGAGGGGGGAAAAGAAAATCATTCTTTTTTTGAAATTCAATTCTATCTTTGCTTGTTCAATTTTTAGAAAGGAGGGAGAAAATGTTAATGAAGCTGCAGTATCTGCACAGCAGCCTTTTAATTCCGTAGTTCCTCCTTTAGTGCACTGCTTTAGTAAGTGCTATGTACGTCATTTGTTGCTTTCTGGTGACAAGGAAGAAAGTGATTATAAAAGGTAAATAAAACCTTAGCTGTGCGAAAGGTGGAAGAAAAGGTATTTTTCTTCATTTTTACACAGGCATCTTCCCATAAATCAAGCACCAAGTTAAAGTGGTTTCAGATTAAATGCAAATATCTAAATTAGCCTCAGAGTATGTGATTGTTTCTAGCAGCTTGTGGAAATTTAGACTCTTTTAGCTAATCCAGCATGCACATACTCCTAAATTCTGAGTCCAAAATACGGTCTGTAATTCTTTTATATAAAATTTCTCATGTTAAACTGGTGTATGAGGCACCTAGTTGCTTCAGCAGAGAGGTATTGCTTAATTTCTCCCACTCATACCAGTCTGGGAAGGAAGTACCGGCAGTTTACTGGAAGTGACCTCTATGGATAAGCCCATGGACAGACGGAGTGTGAAGGGGGCTTTGGACCAATGATTATACTAGGGGAAAAATGTGGGGGAATTTACTTGGTCCTTGGAAGTCCAGGGCAGGCTAGTAGACAGAGCCAAAGGAGGGAGCTGCATGGCCACAGCTAGTGCCACGCAAACGCATCAGGTCATAATCTAAACAACCAGTATAATATGAAACATCTGGAGAGAGAAACCATCATCTAAATTGCTAAAATATGTATTTTGTAGTGTGCTATACTCTTTTGTTTTAAATAATCCAACAGATGGTGGTACTTTCTTCCCAGTCTTCTGGGACACTAGACTTAGATTTCAGAGCAGCTGATATTCAATCTACATTTATTTTGGCTTTCTTCCATCTTCTGACTCGCATTTATACCTTCTTGGACCAAGAATCCTGTATGGCTCCATACTGCAGACCACCATGTAGTTTCCTGTAGATCTGAGCGTGTTTCCTTCTGTGGATGATGGAGAGGAAGAGGGGCTTGGAGAATCGCTCATAGTCAGTCCTTGACCTGGGTAATTCTGATGTCTCCGTGGTGCCTGCAGCCTGCACTTAATCACAGCAGCCATTAATTGGTATTTAGCTGATCTTGCTGTATTTTAAGTCTATGAAAATACTGAAATTGATTTATGTAGAAGAAAGCTCAGGATCTGTGGTTTTGATCATGCTGATCAATCCTTTATTTATGGAAGTTCTCTGAACTTTCTCTGACGTGTTAGCAACTTTCTGTTTTATCTGAGTTGTGAAGAAATTAATATTGATGTTTAAGTTCAGCCACACCACTACTATACAGAGGACTGTCTCCTCTTGCATATGAGAAATGATGGCTTTTTTATATGGTTTCATAAAGTGTATTAGTCTCTTTTGCCACCACTTTTTTATTACAAGTTCTTTGCTAATTTTGAGTTTTCTATTAGTCTTATTGAGCTTTTTGACCTTCACTGTTTTGCAAGTGCTTCCCTCCTGCTGAATATCTGTTCCAATTTATTTTTCCTTAGACACGTTAACTTGCCCTTTTCCATTGAATCTCATTTTGTTACTTCCTGCCTGTATTTCTGACCCCTCTAGGACACTTTGTTTTATGATTAAACAAACCTGTTCATGGGCTCCATGAAAAAAGAGATCATGCATTTGTAGGTTTATTTTTATTGAATCATAGTGAAAATTGCACCTTGAGGGAGGGCTTTATTACATTTAACTACTTAGCCAGGATTTATTAAAATAAACAGCGTAGGAGTCAAGACCTTCCAGATGGGATCTCACTATAAATTGTGCTTCAAAATATATATGGACTTGTCAGTTATCTACATATAATTCCTCTGGTTAATGAAGCTTAGATCAGCCTAGATTAGTTGCTCATTGTTGTGGGTTCAGATACTCCAAAACGCTTTATATGGATTATTTTTTATGGATTTGGACAGGTTGAGTGTGGTGACTGAGGGGGAGTTTCCCTTTTTAAGGTACCTTGTGTGGGGGACCAAAAATTTAAAAACATCACATAAGAAAGAATTAACCTTTACCCTGTGCTCTGCCATGATTAAGGTGATTCTAGCATTTTCCAAAACTCTGTCTTTTTTAAGAAGTCTTAGTTTTTGTTCTGCGGTACTGCACGGGGAAAGTCTAGCTCAAGGCCAATTAAAGGATATGCAATATTGGTGACAGTTGAGGGAGAACTGGATTTCTGCACTGAAAGTGTCTTTTATCAGATCATAACTCTCAGCTTATTTAAGAATATTGTAAGAATCAAAGCCATATTTTTCTGCTGGTGTGTTGAAGAGTCCAAGACCTCCAGTTAAAAGCTGGATGGTTTGATTTTGTAAAAAGTTTATAGGCAAAGAAAGTGTTTTGCCATATAAGTGGTTGGTTACACTGAGCCAAGTTTTCATCTATTGCATCAGTGTAATGCTAAATGAATTCTACTGATCCTAGTGGGATGACGTGGGATTTTTTTTCTGGATTCACACTGGCCTCACTGAGATCAGAGCCTAACCTACTATTTTTAATGGACTTTAGGGAAAGCATCGAGGCTATTTGAAGGATTTCTGCAACACATGGAGACTGTGTGAACATGTAATTTTCGCTTTACGTATACATATGACAATGTTTTAGCGACAACAGCAGGGAAAAAAGTCCTTGATAGAAGTGAAATATGGGCAAAATACCTTTTTTTTTCCTTCCCCTTTTTTTTTTTTTTAACACTACGGTGATGGTAAAGTTTAAATAAGCATACTGCACAGGGATGGAAGAAATAAAACTCACAACTGTATTACATCAAAAACTGGAGCTCAGGCAAGCTAAAATCAAAGCCCGTGTCAAGTACATCAAGATCACCATCAGGCTTTGTCTTCCTGCTCAAAGAGCTTACTCCTGATAAAGGGAAAAAGGCAGGAGGGAGCAAGGTTTTACACTCATAACTCGCGTTCCACATCACATAACAGCTGCTCCGGGCTTTGTCTCATCCTTTAAATCTATTCTTTACTGAGGAATGAAAGAAAGGAATGAGAAATCCATGGGAGGAGGTGTGTGGTGCCTGTGCAGAGAATCTCACCATACTGACAGCTTGCTGTAATGCCATTTAAACGTAACCACCACCAGCTAAAGAAACAGGAACACGGCTGTGTGCTGTGCGTGCCTTCCCCTTACCCCCTGCACACTTGTGCTCATTACAGCTCTTTCTTTAAACTGCTGGCTAGACAGCTGGCAGTGCCTCAGAGGAGCACCAAGTAAGGGAGCATATAAATTACTGTTGCGTTTTACAGCCAAGATAAACTCAAACTGCAGGGTTATAGCCTGATCTGACACACAAAAAAGAGAACCTAGCAGGCCTCTAAAAAGCAAAGGAAAAAAGAAGGAAAGAAAGCCTATTTCAGTCAACCTACCAATCATGGGGTGGGGGTAGGGGGAAAGCAAAGACACATGAAATGTAGACCTTCTCTAGGTCTAAAGAGTAGAGCAAGGTTAATACTTCTATGCTTGCAACTGTAAATCTGTAATTTTAAGTTAGTGTCTTTTTTAAGTATCTTTAGGCTTGTTTGTACTGTGTCTTCACTGCAGATTTTCAAAGATGGCAAAGGATGTGTGGTGATAATTTCCATATTACACATTTTATTAAGTGAGGTTTAATATACATGTAATTTCAAGTGGGTCAGTGCTCGGGTAAAGTTCCCAGTTGGAACTGCTTGGAACTGTCTGTGCTGGCTCTGTGCCTCCCACGTGGTATAGGGTATAGCCTGTTATTTGAAACAAGAAGTTCAAGATACACCAGAGTGTGAAAGAGTTATTTAGGTTAAAATATTATTTTGGATCCATGTTCATTGGCGATTGACTTTACACAGGAAAGAACAAATAGTGGTTCCTAATTTGAGGGGCTTTATTTAATCCTGCACCCAGTGTTGGGTAGGTTGTGCTAGAGAACACAGGATTTGTTTCAATGCAAGCATGGCTTTACACTGCAGCCTGTAATACCAGGTGTCAAATATTCAGGTATTTTTTATATAGACACTCCAGTCCATTACCTCACACTACAGCAAGTATTTCCTGAGAGTGCCACATAGTTGTGCAACAAAGAGAAGCTGAAAATGTATACAGCTATACTCGTTCCCTCAGGAAACAGTACTCAAGTGTCAGAAGACCCACAAAATAAGTACTGGACTGACTTACTTTCAAAAACCTATGGACTGCAGCACAGTGTGTGGTGCGTATTACTGCTCTGCTGCAAGGAAATATAAAGCATGAAGGTTTATCTTTCAGCCAGAAACCCTGGAACCTCTGGGAGACCACAGTCTAAATCAAGAATCAAAACACTTCCCCAGCGTAACTGCAAATTGAAAAGAAGGCCTTGTACCGTGCTGGCAAAGATATAGATGGATCATGACTTTGAAATGCTTAAAAGGTTCTCGGATACACTTGGTGACTTTTCTAGGTGAGAAAAATATTAATGTCAGATATGTATTTGTTGTGATTTGTGGTGGCGTGAGAGGTGAGAAAGGGAGCTCTTAAGAAAAGCAATTATTTGTTTGCTGTGTATTAACAGCATGATGTCTAAAAGTTATTATAGTACATAAATAAAATGTCATGACTAAGAAAATTGAGACAAAATATTCCACACAATTTATTATAATAAAAATCCTACAAAGATGATCCATAACATGGTTTTGGTCTTTCAAAATTAAAACCATGCTGCCTCCAGTCAACACTGTCCTCTGTATACCCAGCTGAGAGACTGAGTTTAACAAAACTCTTCTGATTTCAGTTCAATTTAAAAATGTTATAGTACTAGCACTTAGTTCCAGGAGAAAAGACTGAAGAAAGGGTCTGACAGGAACCTCGTGAAATTCAACAAGGAGAAGCGTAAAGTCCTGCATCTGGGGAGGAACAACCCCAGGCACCAGCACATGCTGGGGAATGCCCAGCTGGAAAGCAGCTTTTTGAAAAATGCCCTAGGGGCCCTGGTGAACACCAAGTTGAACGTGAGCCAGCAATGTGCCTTTGCTGCAAAGGCTAACAGTATCCTGAGCTGCATTAAACAATGTATTGCCAGCTCCTCTACTCAGCACTGGTGAGGCCACACCTGCAGTGCTGTGTCTAGTGCTGAGGTCCCCAGTTTGAGAGCACCAATACTGGAGGACATAGTGGACAGAGTTCAATGAAGGGCCCAAAAGATGATGAAGGGCCTGGAGCATCTGTCCTATAAAGAAAGGCTGAGAAAGCTGGGTTGGTTCAGCTCAGGGGATCTCATCAATATATATAAATCCCTGCAGGGAGGCTGCAAAGAGGACGTAGCCAGGCTCTTTTCAGTGATGCCCAGTGACAGGACCAAAGGCAATGGGCACAGACTGAAACACAGGACGTTCCTCCTGAACATCAGGAAGCATTTTTTTACTGGGAGGGTGACATTTACAACATTTCACTAACCTTAACGATAAATCTCTAGCAGTTTCTTCTCAGGTTTCATACTTAACAGTGAAAAAAGTGCTGAAAGATGCCTAGAAAACATTGCTGAAAATTGGAAGGAACAAGTACTAGAACAAATGATGCCATATTGGACACTGGCTACACAGCTGGGTGAAAGTGCAGATGTTTTTCACATGCTCTGGTATTTGCCAAATTCTGCTTCGATAAGGAAATACATGAAGAAGACATGTTCTCACAGACCGTGGCCAAGGCCTTGTGCCTCAGCATTGCTTTTACACGGTTGCGTTTGCACGATGAACTTTAGTAAAGCCAATACATCAGGCAAGGTTCTTGTACTAGTTTTTGGTAGTAGCTATTATTTTTCTGCAATTCTTGTACTAGTTACTGCTGCAGTGGCTACTACAAACCTGTCCCTAGCTGTATCCTGTTGGCTTGGCACCCATGCTTTCTCATCCCACAGACACAGCCCTTCTTTCCCAGGCCATTGAGCTGAACACCACTGCAGGGTAACAGCAAAGGCCAGCTGATTTGGAACTTGCATCTGCCTGGGCCATGCCTTTGGGGATGCTCCAGCACTTGGAGGAGACCCTCCTTGCTCTGCCCAAACTCCCATCACTTAGCCCTGCCCACAGGCTCCCAAGGCTTATTGTCCTCCTCTCTATTGTCCACATACTTAGTCCAGATTTTTGTAAACCTCCCTGAACCTGATCCAAATGCTGAAGGGAAGTACTGATTCCTACTGGGTCTACGTTAAACCTGTTCTTTACAGAAAAAATACTCAAACCAGTGAGGAGAGTATTGACAGAAAATTACTGATTTTGTTCATTTGCTTTCTGAATTTCAAATATCAAATAAAAGCATAAGAACCTATTCAAAGCAATAGGGGCAGTTACATATCTCCTGTTTGTATCATTTGCAAAATGTACTTATTCTTTTACTTCCGGTTGCTCCTACAGGACAGCCACAGAGAGAGTGCTGAAATCTGGGAGCATCACCTGGGTACAGGGACTGCCCAGGACAAAAGGAGTGCTACTGAAATCAGAGAGCCCTTGTTAGGCTAGAGAAGAAATGGGGAGGAACTGGGCAGAGATTGATCGCCCATGGTCCACACTGCATGGGAAATGCATTTCCGCACGCAGCTGGAGAACCCAGAGGGAAATGCAGGAGGCCAGAGGGCAGCTACTCAGGATACCCCATGACCAAGGCCAAGCAATGTCCAGAGGAGAAGCCACCACACAAACCCAGCAGGCTGGGCACTGGCTGCAGCTCCAACCCTGCCCATCACAACTCTTGCTCAAGCGGGCTCTCAAATGGGAGCTCCAAAGCCACCACTACAGCAAAGAGACCAAGGACATTTCTGTGGGTGGGAGAGGTGCCCAAATGGATAACCTCTACAATGTGGCACTTTGATGCCTAACACTGCAGCCTTCCCTCTTTCTCCCTGGCCACCAGCTCCTAAAGCCAACAGGACACAGCACTGCCCTGGCATTGCTTACAGCATTTCAAGACAGTTGGATTTACTGCTCAGCTCTCAAATCCAAACACCTACAGCTCTGGAAATGACAAGCAACAATTGCTATTCAGCAGCACCTTCTCTTGCTGCTGCAGCATGGCAGGACACAAGTGCCAGGCTGTGATGGCACGGTGACCTGTGCCATGCAGCACAGGTGGCACGGTGACATTTAAGAACTTCCCCTCAGCACCCGCAGCCAGACGATGCCACCTCATTGGCACTTGCTGTCTGGCAGGACCAAGCCCAGCTGCTCAGGGAAATGCCTACAGCTAGGCACCACTTTGGCCTAACCCTGACAAAAGAATTTTAAAGGGAGCCACATCCAGGAGAAATATCATCTGCTTCTGCTCCAGACGAGCTCACTGAGCTGTCAGACTCCTCTTCTCCTGTCCCTCCAGGATGGAACAAAAGAGCACCTTGTGATGCTGATCCAGCGTCCCTCAAGCACAAAACGCATTTCCAAGCATGCAGGAAGGACCAGAAAACCAAATGAATCCATCCCATTTCTTTGGAGGAGACCTCTGATGAAGCTGATGACTTTGCATCCATCACCTTTCCAAAGCAGCTCTGGAAAATGCTCCAGAGCCACCTGTTTCAGTCCATTCAGTCAGTTGACGATGGCATCAGTGTTGCCATTGATGAAGAACCCTCAGAAAGAACATACTAGCAAGGAGATAACCTCACAGATTTTTTTGAAACTGACAGCATGAAAAGCTTCCTTCATCACCTCCACCTCTATGGATTCACCAAAATGCAACACGACTCCAAAACATCTGACTTGCTTGATGAATTTCTGGCAGAAGAAGCAGCAGCACCTTCTGCTCACAGCAAAGTTCATCACTTCCCCTGCACATCAACTGGCTCTCAGAATGATACCGACACAAGGGCTTCACCTTCCAGTAACATAAGCCTTGGCAATGGAGGAGAGGAGGAGGAAGGCAGAAAATGTTCTGAGATTCAGTTCTTTTTCAGGTCATTTCTCAGGTGAAAACACAAGGGTGATCATTACTTAAGCAGCACCAGAGCATAACCTTTTGGTCAGCCTAAGCTTTAGGTTTCAAATGCCCAGTAGACCTTTTCAGGACCCATGTTGAGCTTCTGCCGTTACAAGGCTCAGTTCTCCTATCGTTGTTTTCCCGTCTCCAAAGGCTGGTCCCTAACTCTTCTTCTTTTGCATGTTTTAGTTACTCTTCTACTACAACGCCACCTTCAAGAGAGATGATTCCCACCTGCTCAAGAGGTGTAAGCAAAGGGTTGGCCACAAGAGGAGAGCAACAGCTGCATTTTCACCAGGCCAGGCTTTGAAGGAAAACGCCCCTCAAGAAGCCCAGATGTGCAGCCTGGAGGGGCTGCCGCTGCTGTCAAGCCTCGCGCCCCCTCCCTTTACCACCACAGCACAGCCAGGCCCTGCCTGGCCTCCAGCAGGCTGCTTCTGCTGCACCTGCACCAAGCCACGGCATACCTCCCATAGACAAGTGGGCACGTTGCACACCAGGGCTGGGGCTTCCTGCCTTTCCACCCCTGCAGCCAGGCACAGCAGCTCGGCAGGCACCCGGGGCTACCCTGACACCCTTCTGGCACTCATGGCTTCCCATGGTTGTCCATGTTGGCAACAACCTCTGTTCTGGCCATGCCAGGGCCACCGTATGCCCAAATCCCCTCTGCCCCTCACTGCCTGACTTGCACCTGCAGCCCACACCCTGCCAGTGCAGGCAATGGGCTGGGACCCCACCAGCTGTGAGACTAGGTCAAGTAGACACACTAGGTACCCAGGCAGACGTCTGGGAATAAACTGTCTCAATAAGAAACACTTTCCCATTGTCCTGTCCTCTTTTTACAGCCGAATCTCAGATTGAGTTTATATTTCACCAGTCAAAGCAGACATAATTGATCCACAATTGCATGATTTCTTGTAATAATCAAGCTCAGATTCTAAGAAATCTCAGATTTTTCATCTAATCTGAGAGCTTTCCAAGACTGCATAAAGTCATATAGAAGCAAATTAAGGTGGGAATATGAGTTTGAATAAGGGTCAGAGGTGGAAACACACTTCCTACCAAAACCTATCCAACAAAATCATTACTGTTAAAAATGCTAAGCCAGAGCTGGGGAAATATTTTGTACTGAGCCAGGTGTTGAAAAGTTCTGACCTTATAAAGTGGTCTCCTGCAGAGGATGTGCAGATTGTGCCTCACTTCAGTTTTCTCAGCCCGTGGGCCCCAACATGCGGTGGACAAACCCCGGGGGTGAGAAAGAATATCCCCTGGGGTGTGAGGAGGAACTATCAGAACTTCTATTTATATTTAGTTTATATCAAAAAACCCCAAGAAAGAAATTAAACTTTACTAATATTTAACATATAAATCGGCACCAGTGTCCCCACTTGCTCCACATGTCAGAGCATCCCATGTCACACACAGTGCCAAGGTCTCCTGAGGGAAGAGTGGGTGTCTACATTACAGAGGTGTTCGCAGGGGTGCCCTCCTTTGTCTGCTCACTTTCAGTGTATTTCCACTGTGACTGACCAACAAAACCCTACTATGGAAGAATTCTCAGAGGAGATGAGCCAGGGCAATGTGACTGTGAAGCTCAGGGCAGAATGCAGCCTGGGACTCATCGTAGCTGTTGCAAAGAAGCTGGCTTGATCTCAACACCAAGGGGACCTGAGGGTGGTCTTTGCTTTAGATAAACAGCTATTGACAGCCAAGTGGTCATCAGCTGGTGGTGGAAAGGTTTCTTCCTCAGTTCATTCAAAGAATGAGAATGTGTCCCTGAGTTAGGCCAGGATGGGGGAGTGAATAAGTGTCTCAGCCCAACATAGAGCCTAAAACTGAACAACTAATGAAAGAATTTCATAGAGAGCACCAGGCTTGAGATAGATAGCTTTAAACCACAGATGCCTTCCTGGCACTTGAGAATGCCCAGTGTTGTGATGATGAGCATATTAGAGAGACCAGTAATGGGTATAACATTGTCATGGTGATTCAACTGTCTATTGCAATTGCTACATATATTTGCTAAGTGTAACTTACATTTGTATTGTGTAATGTAATATATTTTGTATCACTCTACTAAATCAGAAATCCCATGTAACATCAAGTATTTTCAAATTAGTAAATTTGATATTAAACATTACACATTCCATGCATGGAATATCTAAAAGAACTTGGTCAGAGAGTAGTAGACTCTGACAAGGAGGTTTCTCCTGAACATCGGGAAACACTTTTTCATGACGAGTGTGACAGGGCACTGATGCAGGTTGCTTAGAGAAATTGTGGAGTCTTACACCTTGGAGATATTCAAAAGCCATCTGGACATGGTCCTGGACAACCAGTCCTAGGTGGCCTTGCTTGAGCTGGGAAGTTGGACCAGATGACATCCAGAGGTCCCTGCCAGCATAAACCATTCTGTGATTCTATGATTCTTAGAGATCACGTCTTCCCTTACAGGCTTCCCTTCAGGCATTTCTAGCAAGAGTCCTTCTTAAGCCAGTAATTCATACACAATGGTTTGGGTCATGCTGGTTACATTCAGATCCTCGGTCTGTTTTGTGATGCTGAAAAATGCTGAATCTTAGCATCATGGTTTA
This sequence comes from Grus americana, assembly GCF_028858705.1. NCBI lineage: Eukaryota > Metazoa > Chordata > Aves > Gruiformes > Gruidae > Grus > Grus americana. The sequence continues at coordinate 66,004,719 of NC_072891.1, forward strand.
ACCCCAGCCAGTAACTGAACACCACTCAGCCACTCGGTTATCTCTCTGCCTGCAGTGGGATGGGGAGGAGAATGGAAGAAACCTCATGAGTTGAGATAAAGACAGTTTAATAGCGTAACAAAGGGAGAGAAGAAGAAGAGCAATAATAATAATAATAATTATAAACCAAGTGATGCAGAGTGCAATTGCTCATCACATCCAAAAAACCCCAACCCAACGCTCAGTCTGTTTCTGAGCAGTGATCCTGCCTCCCAGCTAGCTTCCCCAGTTACATACCAAGCATGATGTTACATGGTATGGGATACCCCTTTGGCCAGCCTGGGTCAGCTGTCCTGGCTGTGCTCTCCCAGCTTCTTGTGCACCTGGCAGGGTGTGAGAAGCTGAAAATTCCTTGACTTTGTGTAGACACAACAACTACCTAGCAACAACTAAAAACATCGGTGTATTATCAACATTATTCTGGTACTAAAGCCAAAACACAACTCTCTATCACCTGCTAGAAAGAAACTTAACTCTATCTCAGCTGAAGGCAGGACACTTAGTAATATGCAATGAAAATGTGAAAAAGATTGTGTTCAAAGGATGTTCAAAACAGATGTGACTTGGAGTTCACTGGAGCCTTCCTGAAAGGTTCTGGGTCATTCTGCTATGTTTGCTCCTGCCACCAGCTGCAGCAGCACAGGGTGGGCTGGTGTGCACTGCCCTGTAAGCTTGCAGCCAGGAGGCTGCATCCCTACTCTGGTGTGTCCAGCCTTACACATGCTTAAGGTGCTGAACCTCTGTGAACACAGTGGGGGAAAAAAATCAGAGCTGCCAGACAAGGCCCTTTTGTGTCATACTGCTAAAGATAGGAAATCTGTATTTTAGAGAGAACATGTCCATTCCCTTCTTAATGGAAATATAAAATTTCTGGGACTAACCTTATATTTTCTGTAAAGGGTGGATTGAGCACAAGTGCAGATTATGTGTCACTTTTGTAATTATTACACTTATAGGAACAGCTTTTCAACTCTAGAGATCTCTTCCTGATTCCAGCAGAGCATCTCTACAATGTTCTAAACCTGGCATTGATACATAGTGTTGCCAGTATGTGCCCAGACATAAAAGCTATCTAAATACTGTAATCTGTTCTCAGCTCACAATAACACAGCACACATGAATCCTTTCTGCTGTCTGTCATGAATCATGATGCCTGACAAGTACAGGTAATAGGCTTCATAACATTGCACACAAGCAGAGAAGGGTATTTTTTTTTTATCTGTAAGGGAATTATGTAGTTATACTTCTGTGGCTGCGAGTTCTTCCAGTCATATAGAGGCAGCTATGGGAAATGTTTTCAATTTTTTTAAAACAACACGATATCCATAATTCCCAGGTTCTCCTATTAGATTTCTTTCATTATAAATGAATGGTAATTCTTACTTGGAATTCAGTTTAAGTTCTACGTGTGAAGCAATGATTAAATAGATTAACATTTAGTAGTTTGGTAGTTAAGAAGTGTTTCTAAACTGACTCTGCTGAGGTTTTAATACTAGCTTTGGAGATAGGCTTCCAATGACTGAATTAATCTTCTGGTCAATAAAAGAAAAAATACACATTTCTGCTAAATTATTAAGTTTTAACATCAGGAAGTCATACAAACTAATACTGTGCACTACTTTTGCAGCATGAAAAAAAAGAATATTTCTTCAAAGGAATTTTGAATTTATGTCGTGATTTGTTCCACTAAACATTACATTCATTCAAGGCAGCTTTCAACAGTTATCTCAAATTTTAAACCAATCCTGTAACTTTTTGAAGACAACACTGGAACATAAATTAGATGTAGTAACAGGTTGCCTTGTGATTGAAAGAGACAGATTGTTGCCTTTAAAAAACATGCCCTCCAAACACTTATTTTATATGTTTTGAAGACAGATATTTGCTGGAGTGTCTGTCACATGATCAGCGGTTTTCATGGGATGCTGCTTTTATAAATATCTGGAGAGTCACTGAGTTATTCTCTTTAGAAAACTCATACATCCTATGACACTAAGTAAGGCATCAAGTGATATCAGAAATAAGATATAAGTCAGCCTTCGCTGATAAATTTTAATTCTCTCATCAGGTCTTCATATGTTATTCCTACAGTTGTTCTGTTTCTGTTTCACAAATCATCTCCATTCCTCCATAGTCTTACCAGATTTCTCTAATTTGTTGTTTCCCACTTAGGTGTTTTTAGGTTGGGTCATGTCATAAGTTACCATGTTTCCCAGTTGAATGGCATTCTGCTAACTCGACTTTCTTAATCACATAAGAAAGGCCACATAATGTTTTTTAATTTATTTTTATTTATGGAGTTTAATTTACTGAGATAAAGTCAAATGACAAAAGATGTCTTGGTAAAGAGATCAGTTGAAAATCAAACCATTGCTCTTGGTTTTGGAATCCACTTTCCCTGGATACGCTAAACTTCTTTTGTGATTATTTCTATGAGTTATGTATTTCATTTACTGGATATGTATACCAGCCTTGAACTTGTCTTTATTTGGTGTACATTGAAAGTATTTGGGTGTTTTTAATAGTGATATAGTTTCAGTAACAGTTCATCGATACAAAGGAGAATAAGAGGAGATTATTAAGCAGTAAGGCCATCCTAAAGCCAGCATCATTACAATAAATAGCCAGTTTGCCATTTTCAGGTGAATTTTGTAGGGTAGATACAGATATGTAACTCAACTGTGCTCACCGTGCAAGCCTCCATTTTTGCTGGCTGTCACACCATGTGAGACAGCATACGTATTTCTTGTTATATATTTTGCAGGTGCTGTACAGTGCTTTTCACCAATTAATGGTAAAGATGCAGAAAAGAATTGTCTTAGTTAAAAAAAGACACATGTACAATAATGTATGTTATTTTTCAAATAGAAACACAGCCTTTCAAAATAAAAAAGCATGTGGTCTCCGAAATTCATCCTAGATAAAACTGTGCATAGCCATAACCAAAGTACGTCAATCAATTCCTCACTGGCTTTTCTTTGAAAAGGAAATAAAATAGCAAGTACACAGAATGTGGAACAAATTACTGGAAACATGGAGATAAATCAATTATTCACCATTTATTACAAAATAAAATAGCTCAACAATTTATAAATACAAGGTATGCTAAATGCCTACACTATGACTATTACACATGGGTTTATTTCTCTCTTTTTATTACATTTTGCTTTTAATAGAGGCCTTTAAAAGAGAGGCGATATTTTTATGTGGAAAATTTATGGGGGAAAAATTTCCATTCCATTTTTGGTGATTTCATGCGCCTGAGATTTCACTCTTCCATAAAATTCCTCTGGGATAATGGAAATTTTTCAGATTGAATAATACGAATATTTGAAAAGCCACCTCTGTGTGAAATGTCATGCTCTGCAGTTCTGATCAGACACGTAAGAGGAATTGTGTCCACATTTTAAATTTGTCTTTTGAAGGAAGACATCAGTAAAAGTGAAGAAAAGATGATTATCTAGACCAGCTGTCTGTTGAAATGTTCCTATGTATTTCTAATTTGCTACAGACCTGAAAAAATAAAAATCATTCTTTCTTAAAGAAAGAAAACAGTATTTCTGATACTCTAAGGGACCCTTAATGTATGACATATTTGTGAAGGGAGTGAGATGATTTCACAGAGTCTTGTCTGCTGATAGATCATCTGCCACAGTGTGAGCTGCTGATAAATTCCTCGGGTTGGAAAAAGATAGGGACGTACTGAAATTTCAGTTGAGAAAGAGGAAATGGAGCCCAAATTTAATTTCTAAGGATTTTACTTTCCAGATATAAGTCTTAAAAGAGCTGATGCCCTACTCCTGTTTCTGCGATGAGAACTTTTGCTCTGGATCATGTGGGGAAGGGATATCGCAGCTCCTAAGACAAAATCCTCATTCTGCATTGGTCCCTTTTCTTAAGTATGAAAAGGCCAGAATAACAAGAAAGGATCCTGAACCTCCTCTTTCTGGATTGCAAAGGAGTTCCTTGCAGTGGGCAAGCTCTGGTGAAAAGGGCTTGCTCGGAGTCAGGCAGCAAGCAGAAAGGACCATGCTGCCCTTGCTAGGCAGCACAGCAGATCACAGTGTGTGTAGTCTGTTGGAAGACAGACATGCTTCTAGGGCTATTATCGATGTGCTGAGGACCCCTCAGCCCCTGGACTAGCCAAAATGTGGCTGAAAGCTCTCCTGGCTGCCTCCTCCCTTAGCTGCAAGCTCTGTGCTGCACCTATACAGGACATGGTTGCAGCGTTCAATTCTGCAATCTGAGGCAACAGCCTGCTCTAACAGGAGCTCAACAATTTTGCATGCACACAAGTGCCTCTCTGGTTGAAGGGCGGGAGGTGGGATGCAGTCCGTGACAAAGTATCAGAACAACCAACATGCACAAACTGCTAACGTGGGAAACCCCAAATGCTGTATGAATCAGTCCCTTAGAGAAAATACCTCTTCCTGCAATCTCAGTTCCTTATGTTGTAATTCATGCTCTAAATAACTTTGAATCAGTCTGATGAGAGGACATCAAATTTGAATGGACTGATATTTCTCTGGCTTTACCGAATCAGATTAATCCCTCTAGTTCCTCAATTTCACTGCTTAATCTGGGATTTAAACAATACTTATAAAGTATCATGGCTCAAAGGTAAAGCAGCATTTTAAAGCAATCACTCTGGCTATTAAGGACTCCAAGTGGTGAAAGAATAGAAAAAAACCTAAGTAATACAGATCAGAGATTTTCTGAAGTCTTTTTGAATTGGCCGGACCATATCTCCAAAAGACAGATGGTTTGAACAGAGTTGCAGACATATTTTGTTCACAGATTTTTAAGGCTTCCCCGAAACTGTAGTCTCTCTGTTTACCAGAACATCAAGAAATACTAGGTTGGTTGATGTCAGAATTGATTTTTCAATGCTGATCTGAAATCTCTGGTACAACATAGGTGAACAATAGGCAATGACATGCAAGTGGACAGCTTTGCAACTCTTATGCTACACATTTTGCTGATCCTTGGGGTGAAGAAAAGACAGAAAAACCAGTCAGATAAGTATAAGGATGTTGTTCGCACATGTGAAAAGAAAACAACAGTTGGAGACAAAAGCAAGAAATAAGTTTTGAAGAGAAGGAATGAACTTATTTCTCAAAGGAACCTCACGATTTACGATCAAGTTAGCAAATGTCAAATAATGGAGCTGTAAAGGGGCAGGTGGCTGTCAAATCCAGAAACTGTATTTGCATTTGCACTAAGTTTTCCAGTGAGTGAGTCATTACATTTTTTCAGAAGCTATGATGCCAGGCAGAGCTTCATGTGGAAATAAGACTTTGTTAAAAATATACTTGTTAAGCATTTCCTCTTTACATTTGATTCATGCCTCAGTGGATGTCATAATATTTAAATGGTTGCTTACTGTTCAGAGTGTGTAAAATGCACAGCTTGGGAATGTACTTAGTCACTTGTGCAGAACTGTGAAGTCAAGGGCAAAAGGCAAGAGTGAGTTTCCAGGCTGAAGACAAAACCGCTGGACGAAAAACAATAAGGATGGTGTTGGATACAGGCTCACAGCACTGCACATACATCTTAAACAGATCTTTGTCAGGCACAAGATCACACAGTCCCCACAGTAATAATAAAGCAGCATGCCTTCTGTTTTTTACACACTTCTCCCTTTGAAGAATTGTATTTAGGAGCCAAGTCTTCTGACAAATTTGACAAATTTTTATTACTGCGTGTCCAGCACAAACAGTTCTTCTCAATGTACTTACAGAACAGCAAAAAAATCTTTTAAAAAACACAGAGGTGCTTTCAGCTCCAGTCAAGTGAGATTAGTCAGTTTAGTGTGGCTGCATGGCTGCAGTCATTAATTGAGGGCCAAGGGAGATCTATTCTACAGAGAGCAGAGTATTTTACAGTATATCTTGGATAACACATCTTCTGGTCAGTATTAACTCCCAAGCCTTGTTAAACAGCATAATTGAAAGAAAAACGTCACATAATTTTGCTCCTAAATAATTAATGGCAGCTCAGCACTAGACAAAAGGCCCAGTTCTTCCTCCCCTCTGTAAGGTTCTCCAGGCCACGTCTGCAGAAACCTGCCTGCAGTCAGCGGAATTTATGGGGGTGTAAAAATATTGTAGCTGATAAGAGAACCAGGCTGGGTACATGCCTGCACAGCTTTTGTTTACTACAGTATTTCTATTCTTATGAGTTTTCATAGCCCTGTTTTCTTTTGCTGAATACACAGATGTGTTCAAGAGAGTAGGGGAAAATGCCTTCAAATATGCAAATAAAAGATATAACTGACAACTTTATAACAAACACTGCTGGCATGTCTGTTGTGCTTAAAGCAGCTTAAGGCCTAAAGAAATCTAGGATTAACTTTTCTGTTGAGTGTCATTTTCCAACAACAACAACAACAACAAAAAAAAAGGCGCAAAATCAGGTTACAAGCTAAGAACATGTAAAAGAGAAAAAAGAAATATATTTTTCTTGTATGAAAAGACAGATGAACTTTAGAAAGAGAGATTATAAATAGTTCTTTTTTCATATAGGAATTTTGAAAACAATTCATTTACCGACTTAGGAATCATTTCCTCTAATGCTAAGGTGACCTTTCTAACTTTTTGGGTTCACAAAGGATCTCATTCACAGCATGCAATTCATACATAGCTATGAAATTTTGCATAATGCAAGTGACACTTCTTGATCCATTTTCCTCTTTCTCTTTCTTGTGAATTGCAGCTGTTACATCTGTAGCAGTTTCCATAGTAACAGTCAATTTTGGACTTTACTAAAGGGTGTGAATGAGTAGCTTGAGAGTGATTGACCAGGAAATAGGTTTAAAATGAACAATTATAAAACATTTAGAAGCTACTAGGAGAAGAAAACCAACACCACTGAAAAATCTTAAACCCTTTCCAGCCCCTTACAGTGTTAACTCAGTGTTAACCACCCCAAACAGCAGTTCTGAACACATAAATCATTAACACTGTGACGTGAGATTTGGCAGCTAGGTGGGACAGTGGTTTCTACTGTGAAGATTATGGTAGTGCAGGTTGGTACTAAATTCTAACACTAAAGACTCCTGTCATTTCTGCAATTGTTCCTCTTTCTCTCAGGAAGTGATCTTGCCCCAACGACGCCTGTGATGGAGTCGCGCACTATAGTGCTGTGATCTGGACAGGCATTGGTGTGATCTCTGTGTGCTAAGATTTAATAGTGGTCATATGGTAGTTGCACAGAAAACAGTTTGCAAATATAACACGTGCTTCGCTCCCACCCCCAAAGTAAACTTTAGGGACCAACATCTCAGCCTCAAACACCACTGTCTTAAAGGAGTACTTATACACATTTGGCTAAAGCTGGAAGGAAGAACGGCAGTATGATGAACTGATAGAAACCTAAAGAGCCTGGGGGATGGTTTCACAAAGTCTACCATCACTGCTGCACAAGCCCTCCCCATGGAGTGAATACTCACTAGAAGTTACTCTTGCAAATAACTTCAAAAGGAAAGAAAATAGAGGAGAGGACAGAAGATTTGGTGGCTTAGCAGATAAAACTCTGAACCTTTCACCTCTGGATCCAGGCTGAATGCCTGGCTTGAAGTTCTCAGAAAAAGTATTTTCTACTTCAAAATGGAAAGAACTTACCATACATAATTGGAAGTGATTTAGGATAAGGAGCTGGAATAGTAGTTTTATGGGGTCTTGACCTTTTAACCTGCACATTTTGTCATGGTGCTTTTTACAGCTGGTGACATTTAGTTCTGGGAATAATTTGTCTTGACATGTTTTTGTTTTGCTTTGGGTTTGGTTTTGTAGCAGTGCCACAGAGATAGTTTTTGTGATAATTGTTTAGATGCCCTAAATTTAATTATTGGGAGGTTGAATATCTAGCTAATCTTTACATAAACAGAATTCTGATTTATTGTAGCAGATAAATTACAATGTAAGTGCATATCTAAAATCATCATTACAAAGGCATGATTGAATTTCCATGGAAAGAAATTCTCAAGCAGACTAAACAGAGAAGGCAGATTGTGTGCTCTAACTAATGCCTGTCTGGTGCGGATGGACCATGTAGTGGTTCCAGGTCACCCGTAATTCTTCATATCATGCCATCACTGTAGATACCTGTTAGAAGACTGAAGCAAATCATATGATTTAGCCTGGAAAATAGCATTTATTTCCTGTTAACAACCTTTGCATTATGCAATTGTTTCTGTATAAGATGACTTGGCCCTGTCTCAAGTTGTGCAATTCTGGCACAGCTGGGTTTCTGTGTAAGAGATGAAGACACTTGGAAGCTCATGCTGTCTGTATCTGCAGTGTATATGAGCAGTGGCTGTAGTTCAATTGTTAACAAAGCCTTCACCTAGGTCTTCACCAGCACAGACGTTCCCTTATATGCAAAATTAATGAACATATTTATGCATACATACATATATACACATTTGTAAATAAAAGCTAGGGCTAAAGAGTTTGAAAGAGATTTCAGTTTATCCTGATATGACTTTGCTAACATTCTTCAGAAATGCTATGATGAGAAAAAGAAAAGCATAAGAAAAAATTGAGCAGAAGTTTAACCCTATGAATCATAACAACTAGGGGAGAGTGGGAGAAGGAAAAAAAAAGCAAAAACCAAACCAAACCCAAACTCAGAAAAAAAGTGAAGTACAACAAGATGACTGGTGAAAAAGAGTTAAGTGCTTTACTTTGTACAGCTTGGCAAATGGAAGAACACAAATCATTGCAAAGGGAAAAACACGCTTGGAAATCTCTGGAGACTGACTTCACATGGCTAATTTACAACCACATGCCGCATCTGTCACTTTTACAAATCAATGAGAGTGCCTGCCCTTTAATAGCACAGGGTCACTGGTAAAGGTTGCTAGTGTCGGCCATACAGACGAGACCTTTCAGGATGTCAGAAAAGAACCTCGGTGACGCACATTAACACCCACACGCTCCTTTATGTCACTTCCAATTTACTTTATCTTAAATTGTCAGCTAGCAGAGCTCACTCCCATATTAATAACTAGAGGTTTGCATCCAAGCCAGGAAAAATAAACCCTGCTGATAGCTCCATGAGGCAGCTGGCTTGCTCTAAGGAAAGCCAAAAGGGAAAGATTGAGCTCTTAGTCCTTCTTAGTAGAGTCTGCAATAGTAAGGAAAGGAGAAAGATGATATGACTTACAGATGGCCCATGTGCAGTGTATAGAGAAACATTTGTATTTTGTTATTTTCTGTAGATACTGTTCAATAAGAGAGTGATTCAGTTCTTTTACAGTGCTGGACTACAAAAGAATACATTAAGGCCACATATTAATATAAAATGTTCCCACAAGCTAGAACAAGTTTCCCTAGCCCTGAGTTTATATTTCTCCATGGTATTACTAGGTATTTAATGCTCTTCTTTTTCCACAGTCTTATTGGAGAGACTTAGTAGGCTTGATTCACTTTTTGAATTCAGCTGGTGGAAGCTGAGCTGTGGGACTTGGTGTTGGAAACATTATTTGAGTAAATCAACAATGCCAAATGCCTCTCAGCCCAGCTCCTATCTATCCCTGCAGGATGCAGAGCAAAGCACTTGGCAGAAGTGCTGATGCAACCAGACCCAGAAGTGTAGTTTGCCAGGGTTACTCCTGGCGGGATCACAGCTATCCATTGGGGGAAATCACAGAGACTCTGCCGTGCTCCCCATGGTAATTGCAGTTTCCTTCTTTCTTGTATCTAATCAGGTGAATAAAACCCTGGATTTTCTTTCCAGCTTCCTCACCTAAGGAACATTTATCTACAATTTTGACTGAATCTGCACACAAGAACCTTGCTTTTGCAGGCAAAACTTGAGTGTGTTCATTGGAAAGCTTAGAAGTGAATGTATTCCTGTTTGGGTGGTTGTTAAACCTTCTCCTTGATAATTTCATTGGAAACATTCCCTATTTGTAATTTTATTAACTGCAACTGTATCTCTTCAGTCATATTATTGTCAAGATAAAGCATCCTAGCACATTCTTTGTTTTTGTATGGGGTCCATTTCATGCCTCTGATGTTGTCAGCAACTTTTATCACCTACTTAATTGCCTTCTTTTCCTGGTTATTTATAAATATGTGAAATGCATAGATCTCAGTAACAAACTTGTGGCATCCTCCCCTTTGGTAAAAATGACTATTTCTTTCTGTATTTTATTTCCTATTTTTTAATACCTTGTTATTTCTTGGCCTTGTCTTCTCTCCTATCTTTTAACACCTTTGGAACCAGCCTTTGATGAGGAACAAGGCTGAAAGCTTTTCTGAAAAGTTCATCTATGTGTTATCAGATAGTTCATGCTTACCTACAGGTACTAGGTAGCTTTTTTTCAGAAAAACTAGTGGCTATACTAGCTATGACTTCCAGCTATTAAAGCAATGTTAATTATTTCCCAGTATGTCATATTGATCCCAGTGATCATTAATTAATTTTTTCTTTTTTTTTTCTTTTTTTTTTTTTTCATCTTTCTGGAAACAAATTTTAATGGCCTGAAGTTTGACTTTCAAGTATGTCATTTTCAGGATTAGCCTTTAAAGATTGATGTCACATTTGTTACTTTCCTCTAAAAGGTAAGTAAGTTAAATATGTCTGTCTCATCAGCAGTCACACTTTTGGACTGGAGAATAGACATATCCTAAATAACAATCAATTCAGCAACTGGATGCATATCAGGATGGCAAAAAAGATTGAAATAGCTGCTGTCTGTGAAATGTTAAGAAAGGACTAAGTACACCTCTACAGAGAAAGTTGTAACATTTATTCAGACTTGAGTTTCTGGTAAGAAATGTACTTCTGCTGAGGTGACTGAGTTTTGTATAGGGAATAATAACTGACCTAGATGTCAATAATCTAAGCTATATGCATTTCACAGCAACTGATCTATGGTGGCAGACAGGTGTAGAAAGTAGGCTGTAACCATATCTGGCAGAGAGACCCCAAAATAAGGATCCTAGGAAGTGATTTATAAGTTGCAGGGAAAATTTTGCCCCTGGATTTACCTCTATTAGGTTGGTGTTTACTAGGCTGGTGTAGTCACACTTTTTGATGTGATAGCAGAACAGAAAAAAACCTTGCAGAATTGTTGTTACTGTTGACAACAAAACACGATATAGCTCTTCTGCAATGAAGCAAAACATTTTCTCTGTCGGAGTGATATGCAAAGTATACAATGTGGTTTAAATGAAAAAATATACAGATATGAAGGACATCTCTGGAATTTTACTTTTGAAACTGAATGCAGGTCTTCAAGCAGTCATTTCTGCTCTCAGGCTCCAACGGTATCTGCTACATTCACACTGGCTTGGCAGACATAGGCTACGGATGAAGGTAGAGGTTGCTGCTGTATAGAATAGATTTCTGAGCTTCTTTATGTTATACCATTATGTCATCCCAGGTTAAAAAATTGGTCCTTCAGCAAACCTTTCCTCAGGATTTGCAGCACAGACTGACTGTGTTATACTGTGTGAATCACTGTAAAAATTCTTGGTTTTATTAAGGAGTACTTTATTTTGAATGTGTACACTGTACAGCGGATGCTGCACTGATGCTGGGCATTTTGGTCATGTTTTCATTTAAACTCTCAGGACTTATCAACCTAATACAATACACAGGGGACTAACAGGGAGATACAGAATAACACACAGGTGCAATAGGAAAGACACAGTTATTGTTGTCCCGTCTAGGTAGAGACTAATGTTTGATCAGTTCATGTTGCTGTTTGGTTTCATTTCTCACCAGTGCTTTCCAGAATGACAGAGAGGTACATGAACTCTTCAAGAAGTACAGCTGGATACATCTGCTTGGCAGCTTTAGTGACTTATAGTCAGCTTTTACTCAGTTGCTCTCAGTATACTGTTGTCACTTGTTTAGGCCAAGTTGACAGTCTAAATCATGCCTTACTGGCTTCGGTTCAAGTAAGTCTATAAAAATGTACTACTTACTTGTGGTTAAGATGCAGAAACTGTTCCTAATTTGTTCCTTTCTTGCACTTGTAGTAATTAAAATATGTTTGGGATAAAGCATTTTTAAAAATAGTTTATCTCACAGGAAATCAACACATCTGCTGAAATCATGCTGAATCACACTCTCACAGAGGAAACAAGCGCTGAAGGTAAGGTAAAGGCAATCAATGCAGTTCAGAGATAAATGCATAGTATCAGTTTTAGCTCCTGCACTGTCTTTATCCAGAAGATGCAATCCTGGTATACCACACTGAAACCTCTTAATTTCTTGAATTGTCAATAAATGGAAACCTCCAAAACCACAGACAATGGCTGGTGAGGCATGTAGAAATTTTGTTCAAAAAAACTGGTCTTGCATTGCAAACTGTCCTTGTTTTCCCTGTTCCATCCGTGCTTCAAGGAGTAACAATGTTCCTAACGCCTCACCTGGGACAAGTTGCTTTCCTGTGCCAGATAACCCTGTTAGTGTCAAATATGCCACACAGAGACATAAGCTAAGATAAACAAGATGGCAAACTTCCCTTTGGGTTACACCATTCATATAAAAGAACCCCCCCCCCCCCCCAAAAAAAACCCCAAAAACCCCACCGACCACAAAAACAAAACAAAAAACCAAAAAAACCCCCCAAAATCTATTCAGACACAGACTGCTTTGGGTTAACAATAAAAGCATTAGAATTACAAGAGTGCAGTTTCATATATTTTTGTCAAAGAATTATATATTTTTTAATTTAGGTGGATAAGAAAGATGGGCATTGCCTGTATTTCTCAGATCTCTTGCCTGGAGAGAGTAGTGCTTTATTGTTTTAGACTCAGTTCTTGCTGTTCTTTTTTCTTAATTCAAAGCGCTCTAAGGGTTTTTTGTTGGGTTCCCCCCACCCCCACCCCGTAGTTTTTGATGTCCTCTAGAGAATATAGGTGGGTGAATAATATCAAATTTTGTCTGTGTATCACCTTGGCTCAGCATGATCTCACAGAAGAAAATGGAAAGAGTAATCGACACTGGTCAAGGAGCTAAAGGCTGAACTTGATCCATAATTAAACAATACTTTCACATGGCTGAGTGAAGAGCAAGCAGCTATATCACTGCTTTCTGATGTTCTTTTATAAGACTCATCTCCCTTTGAAAGCTTACTTTAAAAGTGCATTTTTGCCTGCTAGCATTTTCAGCAAAATTTTAGATTATGCTCTAGATATTGAAATTAGTTTTTTTTCTTTTATATATACTCTGATAATTTTGCATTTGTTGATGCCAAATACTATGGCATAAAAGTGAGAATGCACTGAACTTCAAAGAAATGCTGGCACAAACAATATAAGAATTGATCGTCCTTTGCTCCTGCTCGTAGGAGGCAGAAGGAACTGCCCCAAAGGAATCTGCACTCCTCACTTCTTCAGGGTGCTGTGGAAAAGGTACAAGGTGGCATGGGCTGGTAGTAATGGTGCTACCCAGAAACAATAAGCTCTTCAAGCATCCTTGGGACACTGGAAAGACCACTGGAATAATGTTTCAGAACAAAATAAATTCAAAGCCAAAAAATGAAACCTGAGAAATATATGCATCTACTGCTTTTATTTGTGCTAAAGAAGATAGCCTTGACTTCTTGAACAGATTCCTACTGTCTACTTGCATGTGAAATTAGATCTGGGAATTACCATGGTCATCCCAAACTTTCGTTCTTTCATTTTGGATGCAAATCAGAAGTCACAGGCCTAGTGCAAGCTCCAAAGGATCTGTCTTGGCCTATAGGTGCTCCAACACCCTGGAGGTGAGGTTCCCACTATAGAGATTACTCAAGAAGTTATGATCTTTCATTATGTTTTTTCTTAAGCACTGCTATAATTTTGTGCCTAACCAAGGCCTGACAAACTAGATGACATTAGACATAACCTAGAAAACGTGTGTCAGCCCCACCTAGATTTAATAGATATTAAATAGTGGCTTTTTCTGAGCAAGCCAAAATATGAGAACACTTAAATGCTGATGCTCTTGTAGTAGCTCTAACCTCTTATGGATAGAAAAATATTGTGAAAATTCAGCTTCACACCACCATTTCGCAATTAACATTGTAACCGGGACATGGGCCTTCAGCCTTCATCTGTGTCCTGAGTTTTTCAAAAGCATCCCAGTCTGCAATATATTTATCTGCCAGTATCCACCCTGCTCCACATCTGCTCTCCACTTGGATGGCACTTCTTGCAAAGCATCTGCCTGTGAGTGTGTGCGTGCAGTAGAGGGAGAAAGATTAAATTACATATCTGGTCTTGCTCTGTGTTTATGAAAAACAATAAGGGTGTCTTCTGCCTGCTAATCCTTGTGGTACAGGCCACCTGTCCATTGTTAACAGGTATTGTTCAAGAGGACTCATTCTTAGTAAATAAGAATTTTTGCCCATATAAATCTGGGGAATCCTTTTTATCTTGACCATAGAAGCCTTTACCAATTACTTACAAAATAGACCTACGATGCGCTGTTGTGTACCAGATACCCACAAAACCAACACCTTTGCCATATTAACTTCACTTATGATATTATACACTGTTTTGAAAAAAAAATATTGCAGAGAAACAGTGCAACAATTTATTTTTTAAAAATAGCCCACAAATTCTGTAAATTATTATTTTTCTTTGCAATAATTCCTAAAATATTTTTGGAGGCATGGACCCGCGCTTTCTATCAATGAAGAAAAAAATTAATCATGAAAAGCTCTGGGCATGAACCAAACACTTCTTATTTTACTTCTGCAGTATTCAATTCTTCTGATGTATTAGAATATTTTCATTCATGTTTTTCTTTTTACTTTAAAAAACTCCATTTATATAAGTGTGTTGATTTCACTCTCCCTTTCAGGTGGTTCCTGGATGTCATGTTCATTTCACCACATATTACTAAAGAAGGTAAACTTCAGTGCATTCATGGTTTCCTGGACCTGGAAATAATGGTACTAACTGGTGGTAATGACTGTGCTGTTACTGAAATGCTTATGAAAAAGCACCCTTTGGGTAAAATCATACTGACTGTTTTAGTAATATTGCACAAAAGCTGGACTTGTCTTTTTTTCCCCAAATCAAGTTCTGTCACATATTCTTTAACCCAGGTGTACAACAGAAGTGTTCATACATACCAAAGCAATGGTCTTTTTTGATTCTGTGATGTAGAAAACATGAAAAGAAATTTTGGCCTCTGGGATTATTTGTTTTCTTTCTAGAGAAGAAAAGGAGAGAAAAGAGTATTATTAAAGCAACTATGCAGAATTTATCAGAACTTAAGCATAAAAGCAAAAGAGGAAAATAAATAATTATAATGAGGCAGAAACGAAGAGACTTACAGGAATCCTGTGCCTGCGTGTTGAGATAGTACTCCTTTGAAGGTCCTGTGAGTATTTTCTGATGTCATTAATACATAAGTAGCTTTAGCTGTCATAAAATGTATCTGATACTGTTGTAAATACTTTACCTGCATTGGCATAATAATTAGTTACTGTATTAGTCATAAAACATGAAACAATAAAAAACCTATGAAGATTACTGCCATTTTAAGACAAAGCATTTACAGGACAAAAGGTACAAAGTAGTAGGCACTGAATTTACTGTAATGGCTAAGACACAGCACCGACTCAGAAGACCTCCTATATCTGCAGTGTGAAGATCTTATTATATCTTAACCGTGTGGAATATAGCCTTGAGAGCAAGGCTGTAAAATGCTGTGATTAGAAAAAGAAATAACAGGGCAGAAAACAAGATAATCGATCATAGAGAAGATAGGAAAGAAGAGAAAGCAGGATTAAATGCTAACAAGGAACCTATTTCTGGAAGACATGGACAGAAATTATTGCCCTTTATTTTTGTTTAGAAGAAGCTTAGAAATGGCTAATAAGTGTAAGGTAGGTGTTGTGAAAGCATATGATGTGGATTTAAACCACGCTTTTGACCAAGATGATTCAAAGAATTGATGGTGGGAGGCAGAAAGAAGTAAGGCAGAAGGAAACAGATTCCAGTTCTTTTATTTGCTTAAAGGATGAAGTGATCCTAATTAAATAATCTCCCTTGATTTGTGTTGAGTAGTAATAACGTTTTCTTCCCCTGGCAATGAAATGTGTTTTACAGTTTCAGCAGCGCTCTGTTTAAACCCTGTTATTGCCTACCAGAATAAACAAGAAGGTGAACATGATTATTTGGGACGTTCCACTTATTGAAAGCTGGATTTGTTACTAGATCTATCAATAAGTTCAGCATTTTCTTAAACCATAAGATCGAGTGTGAGCATGTGTTTGCCTTTCTGTAATACTTAGAGTGCTGCTTGATGAAAATTATGCTGGGTTCGGGGAGAAATTTTCTCAGAATATTTTTAAAGGCCTATTTCTAAATATGCTGTTCTTGAGAGTTGTGACCTTTGGAAAATGGAAGATAGTGAGCATAACACAACAAATAATCTTGAACAGATGTTTAAGAGGGAGGAATAGGGCATGTGTATATTTGCAGAAGTTCCTCTGAGGCAAAGGATAACATCTCTTGAGCACTTCAGGCATACACTGCCCCTGCCTCCTTGGTTTATATAGGTGACAGAGTGATTTTTGTTTCAAACTCAATGCTTAAAAATAACAGAGGGTTGGCAAGTCCCATTGAACAAAATGCTGGAGAGTTTTTCAAGGAAACAAAGATGGTAATAGGTGAGGCTGCCTGTCGCTGGGTATAGGTCTCCAAGCATCCTGTCCACACTGCCTGTGCTGAGCTGCAATTAAATGAACCCCTGGGAAAGCTGAAGTATTACCATTTCAAGCTGTTTAGAGAGGCTGAATGGAATTTTCTTCTATTTAAAGTGGGTAATGATCATAGAATGGTTTGGGTTGGAAGCAACCTTAAAGATCTTCTAATTCCAACCCCCCTGCCATGGGCAGGGACACCCTCCACTGGGGCAGGTTTCCCCCATCCAACCTGGCCTTGAACATTTCCAATGACAGGGCATCCACAACTTCTCTGGGCAACCTGCTCCAGTACCTCACCACTCTCATAGTAAAGAATTTCTTCCTAATATCTAGCCTAAATCGACCCTCCTTCAGCTTAAGGACATTCCCCCTTGTCCTATCACTCCATGCCTTTGTAAACAGTCGCTCTTCAGCTTTCATGTAGGCCCCTTTAGGTACTAGATGACTGCAATAAGATCTCCCCGGATCCTTCTCTTCTCCAGGCTGCACAACTCCAACTGTCTCAGCCTGTCCTCATAGCAGAAGTGCTCCATCCCTCTGATCATCTTTGTGGCCATCCCATGGACTCCAACAGCTCCATGTCTCTCCTGTACTGGGGCCCCCAGAGCTAGATGCAGTACTCCAAGTGGGGTCTCACAAGGGTGGAGTAGAGAGACAGAATCACTTCCCTCGACCTGCTGCTGGTCATGATTCTTTTGATGCAGCCCAGAATACCATTGGTTTTCTGGGCTGCAAGTGTGCATTGCTGGGTCATGTTCAGCTTCTCATCCACCAACACTGCCATGTCCTTCTCCTCAGGGCTGCTTTCAATCCATTCTCTGCCCAGCCTCTATTTGTGCTTGGGCTTGCCCCAACCCCTGTGCAGGACCTTAATGTTATAATGATGTTATAACCAGTCATCAGATGACTTTTTCAATGTGACTACTGCTGCTAATTAGGTCCTGTAGCAATGCCCTTTTCCTCCTATGGATGGAGCAGTGAATAGACATGACCCTGTTGCAAGTTTCATGGTTTGGTTTGTTAAATGCCATCAAGCACCACAGGGAGGGGAAAACTTGTGCCCTGTTCTGGAGGGCTGGATGAGGGTCAGGGGAAGGGAGCAGACCCTCACTGGCAGGGCTCTGCAGGGTGAGCGTGGCCATGATCCTGCACACTTCCAGCTTACCCAGCAGCTCATCCCCTCCTCTTCCATGCCACCGCTACCGCCCCCTCCTCACCCCTCCCTAGGGAGCCCTGCAGGACCAGAGCATTCATAGAGCAGGCAGATAGCTAAAAAAAATCCCACTAAATATTTTTAAAATGTCATTTCCTCCTAATAGTACCACATTTCTGGAAAGCAATACTCCAAAACTCATTTAGGTGCCACAGTCTCCATCGATTTTCTTAATACATATATATCTCCAGTGAACTTTTTCACTCATTAGGACCCATTAGCTAGTTTACAGCATGATATCATAATCATTAGAGAGTTACTCATTGCTAATTGAACATTTAAGACTTCTGCAATTCATAATGGAGTAAACTTGTCTAACATATGAAGACTCTATTGATAATTTTCCTTATTTGTTAATTTTATAGTACATGTTGTAATTTAAGCTTGTTCTCTATTAATATACTAATGCTGTATCATAGCTATTTGCTTTCAAAACAAGAGATTTTGTGCAATTTCAAGGGAGGAGAGGATGTATTAAATTTTTGCTGGAGGGTTTAAGCTGGCTACTGCTGGTAATTTTCCCAAACTCTTTCAAGCTTGAAGTCATCAGCTGGCATGTGGTAAAGTCTGCTGCTAATTTTGTTTTTTTCTGATTTGAACTTAAGAGGGTATATAACCTGGGACTGTGGCTCTTTTCCCCATTTTATTCCTAGAAACCATGGCACATAGATAACGTAATAATGCAATAATGCACATAAAAGTGTTCTTCTTTGTTGGGAAATCTGCAGCTTAACACAATCAGTTTAAATTCAGCACTGAATACAACTGTGCTCAAAGATTGTTTCAGCTTTTATTAGCAACATTGCACATTTTCTCATGCAAGATGCCAGTATAGATGAACTCTAGCAAGTTTTGATACCTTATTAGGATTGCAGGATATAGTTATTAGGATACATTATATATGTATAGGTATTAGGATACCTTATTAGGATTTTGATACTTTATTAGGACTGCGGTGCCTGTGTGTTTAAGATTGTAGGGTATTACCAGAAAAGAAAGAGAAGTCCATGAAACATGATATGATGCCATGTTGTTACCAATGCTTGCATCAGTTGGCTTACTGTATTAGAAAAAGTCATCCTCACAGCAGTCCTTGGAGAAAGTTGTACTAACATGTGTATGCAGTTTATAGTAGCTTTCATTCATGTTACTGATGGTAGTTTTAATTTATGCCTACTTTTTTCTCCACATTTTGCCTGGAGACTGACCTTCCAGACCTAAATTCTTTTCAAGCAGAATTGGGTTTTAATTTTGCTTTTCTATCATCTCTGGTCTTGTGGCTTCATTTCATTTTATCATGTTATTTTTATGTTTTATATAAGAGCACATGAAACAAAAACCTCTTCTGCCTTTTTACAGAGAAAATTTTCCTTTGGAAGGGGAGGTGTTTGGCACTCTAAATTGGCTACAGCAATTTACAAGTAAAATTGGCAAAAATGGGTGAGATATGAATTGTATCTCCTCAGTGAATAACACCTATGATCTTCAATATACCACAGAAATTCAGACATCTGTTCTGTTAAACTTCCGATTGCTTGAAAATTGTCCTTACACACAAAAACCCCTGTGACTAGAATATGTGGGTATCCTTAGTGCTACAGTTGTCAGCTCTAGTTAGAGATAATAGAGACTGATGTAATGTGATTCAGAGAACCTTAAATGAGGAAGTCAGTGTTGTCTTAAAAAAAAGAAATTGCAAGTGTCTCTACTATGATATTCCAGTGGATATAATTGAACCTCATCAGGTAATTCTATCATCTGTGCTAGACCCTATTTTTCAAAACTGCATGTGTAAAATATCTGAATATCTTATTTTTATTTCAGTGTTTTGAATCTTTTCAGGTCATGATCTCAGAAAAACAATAGAAGGTTTGGACCACAATTTTCAAAACTGACTTTAAAAGCCAGTTTTCCATCTCCTCAAATTGGGCCTGATTTTCAGCCCATTAGCACTGAGGATTTCCTGATAAACACTGTTTTTTGAGAACAGGATTTAGACTGCCTTGAGATTATATTTGCTTTCAACCTTAAGTCATGGCTTTTACCTCTGAATTCAATTTTAGGGTTTGGGTTTTTTTTTTCAGACCATCATGTTCTGCTTTGCCCTAGACATCATTTGTCAATCTTGGTCTAAGTCTGACCATGATACTTACCTGACCTGATTTCTGGTGTGGCATTGCCTGTTGTTTCCACTCAGTTGAATGATACCACTTTTCTATTCTTGCAAAAAGAGTCTTTGCTGACATAGATTAACTTCATTCAATGCCTAGATGTTGTAGACATTTTTACTGTTTTTCTTACATTATTTTTATATTTTAAGAAACTGATTTTTACTTAATCACTGTCGTTAAATATTGTAATTACACCTTCTTCAATATTTCAGATATAATGTGGAGGGCTTAACTGGGGAGGTCAACTTTACTTGACATGTGGAATGTTAAAACTTATTGTATTAGCATCCTGTACTCCATCTTCTATCCTCCAGCTTTTGAGGAAGTGCTATATGATATGTGCACATCCCAAGTCACTGCTTCTGACACCCTGAAAGTTAACAGGTAGATTTATCCAGACTTCTGGTTACTTTTCAGCTTCACTGATTTCCTTCCCAGTCACAGGAAGATTTCTTCCATAAAGCAAGAGGTAATACTTCTTACATTTATAATACTTACCCTCTTCTGGTTTTGTTTCACTTCCTCCAGTTCCTTTGGTGCTCCCTGCATACAAAACTTACATGAAGTGCAAGTTATAACAACCTTGGTTTTCCATTTCACCAAGCAGTTTTAGTCAGATGAAGCCTCTGAGGTATTTTAAGTATCAACAGGCAATGTAGAGCTGACCTCAGCAGGTAAAAGTGTAGTGATGGTTAGGGACCCGGGATCAGCCCTGCCCCCAACTTGGAAGCAAAGCTGCAGAGCTGCCTGCTGAGAGCCTTCCCTGCTTGGGCAGTGCCTTCCCCCAAGCATAAAGCAGAATAACCACTCAACGTGAAAACTCCATAAGCTGGGTTGCTGGGGTAACTTGCTGCACAAGAAAGATTCTGTTCTGGTATGCATGCAATTATGGTCTATCGTCATTCCTATTTTTAGTTTCACTAGCCATGGTGCCCCTCTTAGGGAGTAAATTAGGAGATATTATTAAATTAAAGTCAAATCTACTGTAAATACAGACAATGATGCTGTTAATTGGACTCACCAATGCAAAACTGATCTGTGGGTGTCTCCCCAACCATCATATTTTGTGTCTACGGACACATACATATATGTGTATGTTCATTTATATAAATGTATTCAAAATTAAATCTGCTAAGTATTGTAAGTTCATTCAATTATACTCTAATATGATCCTTAATCATTTTCAGTTTTATTTTAAACAGAGGTAATCATATGAATCTCCATACTTTAGGAACATCATTACACAGATAGATGTTATAGTTTAATAACAACATTCCAGTTCTCTCTACCAAATGCAGATATCAGAATGCATATGCATTACCTTTGTCTTACTCAAAACATGCAATGTCCAGCCCTTAGTGTAAGATTGGTAAGATTTCAGAATTTAATACTGGAGTAGATTTCCATCAAGTTCTGTTGCCTTCCTTTTCACAAATAGAATTTTTCTCACAACAGTTATGATTCTTGGTTATAATCAATTGATTTGATCAAAATCTTCAACACCGAAGTAAAAATCCTGAATCTTGATACAAGCACTCTAACTTTAGCCATGCAGTTCTTAAACTTAGGGCAATGTTAATGACTGTAGTACTGAAAAATAACTGTTATCACCAAATCTATTATTAAAACACACAGACCAAGCTCTGCTGTGACTGTTCAGTCCCTTTAAGTGTACAACTACACAAGCCCATTTTAAGAAGAAATATCTAAATTAGTTAGGTTTAAGCTGCAGGAAGTAATATGCGAAAGAACAAGGAAGATAGTGCCATTGGCAAAGTGCTTTCCCTGTATTAATTGCATTTGAAGCAAACAAGGTTGTCCATTGCTGTGAGAAATGCAGTAATTAAAAATAAATTTAAATTGAAAGCAAACTTTCTTTGAAAAAGATGGAAGAGATTTGCTCCTTTACATATTCTGATGGAAAATTGAAACAAGAAATTATTTCATTCTTGCTCTCTCATGAGACAGTGATCATTATGAAGCAGGTTTACTGTGAAATTCTGTCAGCTAGTATTTGTTTACCTGACATGTGAACTAACACTCTCCAGAGGAAGTTTCAGCCAAGTGGAAGCAAATTAAGATCTTGCTCTGTTTCAAGTTGGTATTTGCACCTTGCCTGTTCCGGCAGTGTGGTGTTTTTTAGATTTCTGTTAAGATGTGTTGGCATGTGGCTTGGAAGTTATTTTTGTTTTAAAATATATTATATATTTGAGATTTAAATATTCCTACATGAGCAAGTGAAAAAAATCTATCAACATCTTACACCTCCTAATGAAGTGACTCTCCTGTACAAAATTACTGTTCAGATTTAGTGTTAAGTAGATTTTCAAACTTAATTACATTTCTTTGTCTTTTGCCTGTTAGTGTCATAGAAAAATATATCTCTCCTTCATTGTAAGTCCCACATTCAAATCAACAAAATCTTTATATTATGGTATAGTCTAATATGTCCAATGTAGCCTGTTACTGTTATGTGCACTAGATTTTTTTAATCCACTCCTTTCTCCACATGAAGATAGACCTTAGGAATTACCACAGAGGACAACACAATTTCATTCTTACTCAGATTGGAAACAATTTCCAAAATCAAGACTACTCTCTCCCAGGTCCCACGGCACCCAGCCTTCCACTGTTTTGGAGGATGGGCTTGATGAAGTCCACATGAGTCCCAGTGCCAGATCTCAGGGACTCTCAGTTAGGTGGTGCCACGTGACCAAGGTCTCCCCAATAGCTAGGTCCTGAATCACACGCAGGTCTAAAGCCACTTCTGGCCATGAGGTTGGATGTGATGGGGAGGTCTGAATGGGGCCCAGTGTCCCCCGGCGAGGTACCCCTGATGCACATGTGTGCGCCTGTGCTCTGGTGTGGTGTTTTGGAACTGTTTTCAGTTTTAGCGTGCTGTTTTGGTTGTTTGATCTTGGGATTTGCCTTGAGCCTGAAAGACTTGATGCTTTGCACAATCGTGTCTTTCACTTCTAACATTGGGTGTTTCTAACATCTGTGCTCCTACTCCTTATTTCATTTTGCTGGATTTTCTGTACAGCTGGGTTCATTAGAGAGTCATAAGCAATGTTACTGCAACATCTTCTTCTAGATCTGAGAGTATTTTTTTCTTTAAAGATGTATCTTCATAAGTATGCATTTTGTTGGCCTTTACTTTGCAAATTCTGTAAGATTTTGAATTGACTCTACTATGCCTTTAACTGGGTCCCAAGGATTAAAGTTAAAAAACCTAATGTTCAAATTATATTGTTCTCCAATTTTCTGACTTAAATCTTGACAGAATTCATAATTGTCTTCCTACTTTTTTATTCATTTAAAACCTTTTTATAGACTAATGGTTTGGTATCCAAAATTATATAATGCTATTATTTTTATTTTTTTTTTCAAACTAGGTTAGATATTAAAGAAAACCCACATGGCTAGAGTAAGATGAATGATAAAAAAATGATTTTATAAAGTAACAACTTCAAATGTTATAAACTGACATCTTAAAGAATTAAAATGATTCTTTTTTAATGTTGAATTGTCAATGCAATGTAAAGTAGCCCTACACAAATTCTTCCATCAGTAATTTACAAACTAACAGTTTGTTCAAAGGAACTTGGATATGTCTTTCTGCTTCGCTGAAAAGATCAAGTTGCACAAAGTAAAGACATCTACTTTTCCTGAGTTTGGCAGGTTTACAATGTTGACTACATGTATATTAGAAATGGGCTGAAACAAAAACCTTCACTGTGAATAGTCCCAAAGGTGTAAGAACAACATCTTTTCGTTTGAATCTAATGTCAGACCCATAATTTTCTAATGGAGATAAACTGAAACCTTGACCTTTGGGGAAATTGGGTTCAGAAATGATTCTTTTTTATTCAGCATCATCAATAAACACATCACATTAATAAATATTGCTCAGTGCAAAGGGACTCTTGATATTTAGATCCTTTGCATTGTTTTTGTTACTCTTTCTGTGCAGATATTTGTTTCTTTACTTAAAAAATAATTAAAAGCCATCTTAAAGGTGTTGTCCATCTTGTTTAATAGAATAAAATAATTTTAGAGGACTTCTTTGTGTTTGCTTTATCACATCTTTACAAACTATATTGTAACCAGGAAAATCACCAATACCTCATCTGCACTTTAATAACTTTGTTTTTCTGATCATTATATCACATTCACCCTCATACACAGAACAGCTTTTACATTCTTTCTCTATTGGCATAGCTATATCATCATAATATTGTTTGCATGACAAATTCTTCATCCTTTTATGAGTGTTTGTTGGCTATATATACTTTCTTTGTATATATTTGTACTTTCAAGCTTAATTTGATCCAGGAAGAAGTGTTGGCAAAAATACCATATGCAAAGCTATTCTAATTATATCTATAGCCTAGATGAAATGAGGAAATTTTGAAAAAAATCCAAGAGGTCAATATCTGACTTCTAGACTGATTGGATTATCATTAGAAACAACCTTTTAAACCATTTGGGTGTCATCTAATATAGAAGAAAGAAGAAATATAGTACTTTCACCTCTTAAAAGTTCATATGAGTATTTTCTTTGGTTCTGTTTCAAATAAAATTGCAGTAGCATCCTGTGCCCATTAGAATTTTCCCAGGAATTCATTCTACATACTTTTTTTTTTCTTTTTATTTATTTATTTATTTAAACATAAAAAATCGCTGGAAGGTATGTTAGAGAAAATACTAAAACATAAAATAAAACTAATGAATACTAGTGAAGAATAGTCTTGATCGCAGAACAGTGAGTTTGCAAAATGCAAATCTAATTTTAAGAATCCTATTCATTCAGTCAGGAAGATGAAATAATCTGTGCAAATAGTATGTTCAAAAGAAAATAATCAAAACACCTCTGATTTTATATATCAAACACACAGGATGGTTTATGAACCATTTACAAGATAATAATTATTTACAGAAATGAGTCTATAAATAACTTAGGAGAACAGATACTCAATTTTTTGGTAAACAATTTTTGTAAAGTTTTTAGCTGAAAAGAGACAAAACCTACCAGTCTTTGTCAAAAAATATTTGGCAGTTTTCAATGAATGCAAAGCAATAACATTATTTCCCATGTTTTGCATTAAAATACTAAGATGAGTTCTGATGCAGGATCATAAATCACCCCTAATGCATCTGAAAGGATGTGTAGGCTTATGCACTTTAAAGATCTTTTTAATGAAACTGGCTGAATTCCAAATTTACAACCACACACAAATCTATGTTTCTTTTTATTTTGGTTCATACTGTAATCACATTCATCTTTTAACAGATAGCGAATGCTCTATGTTGCATCATGCCCTCAAAACTGCACCATTTAGAAGCAAGAGAAAAATCAGTGTCTTGTCTGTGGAAGACTTCCTAACACTTTTGAAGTAAAGGGGATTTTTTTTTTTTTTTTTTTGGATGGCAAATATATTTCTGGAAACTGCCTATGCCTGAGATAGTGTGTGAATAATGTTCAGCTTTGTCATACTTTGTATTTGATCTGAACAACATTCATTTTAAACACTATATTACACTGTTACATAAAAAGCAAAAGTTTACTAATTATAATTACCCACATTACATTCAGGAAAAATACAACAGATGTATATAGTATCTTTTGTCTCCTTGTTTTTCAATGACAAAAGAAAAAAGCTATAAGTGCTTCATACATGTAAACATAAATAATTTCTTTAAGAATACCCTTTCTCCTGAGCTACAGCTTTTAGCTTGAATGATATTTTTGTCAGGACTACAGCTGATATGTAAAAGGTTCTTTTGCTTGTGGGCTTTTCGTTTGTTTGTTTGTTTGTGTTGTGAGGGGGTTTTTTTGGGGGGGTGTAATTTTTATTTTTTTTCCCCAGGGGGATATTATTCCTGTGACTAGTAGGCATTAGAAATAGAAATAAAATCCACATAAAATAGCTCAGTTTTATCTAAACTGTCACACAATTGCCTTTATTATTCCAGCTGGTTTGGAGAAAGAAAGTTTTCTTTGTAATGAGACTAACACAATTCATCCCATTATACCAACTCTAACCTAATAAATTAAATATTTGCACATTTCCCCTTCATATTTTTTCCAAATAAGTTTTTTCTCATGGCCCTAAACTCTACTGTGGAATAGGTGTCATACCTGAATACTTTAAGAAGCAAAGATGAATGGGAAGGCCTGTCTGTAATTCCACACAGCAGGGAAAGCTAGTTGAAAGTTTCCTGAAGACAGGGAGGATGTGAAGGTACATTCTCCCATTCATGCTTGAGTATAGCTCTCATTAATGTTGCCATGTCACCTTGCTATTAAAAGGCTTCCTCCAACAATGTTTAGCAGGCTTCATTCATGTAAATACTGGAAAAATAGCATGGTTGCTGGTGTTGGTGGAGAGACAGTATCACAAACCTAGCTTAAAAATTGTGAAAATCTTAGCCCAATATTTTAGCAGAGGACAATGGGAATGCAGAGTGATGTTATGATTTCTTCCAGGCAGTAGGGTAAGCTAGAAGTTATCATTAACACATGAATTCTTGAACTTCAGCAACATTCTCAGTGCATGAAATCAAACTCCTGTCTCTAATCAGAGCACACTTGTGAAGAAAAATATTTCCAGTGCGAGACCTCCGATATAACACACAAGAAAGTTTGGTTGCTGCATCTTCTCAATTTGTGCCTGCAGCCCACCACTTAGGTTTTGTTTCCTTACACAAATAAAGGAATGCAAACACTTCAGGGATACATTCTGCCTTTCAAAAAGTCAGAAAACCCACAAAAACTCTGTTAAAGTCATAGAAGCTGTGATTACGTATCTAAAGGAAAACACAGCAGATGCTGCAGAAGAGTGCTGATACATGTAGAGGAGAACAAAAGCATCAAGAAAGGACTCAGCATATGTAGCTTGGGACGAGGCTGAGAACCACGAAAGGGGGCCAGGAAGCTCGACATTGACAGCAATGAGTAGACTCTCTAAGTGAAGGAGGACCATGGTTGGTCAACATTTCTTCAGAGAACTCGTGTGAGGAAGAGATTTACTATGAGGTTTTTGAAGGGTCATTTGGCTTGAATAGGCTTGGCCGGCCAGTAGGAAATCACACTACTTTTGTGGTTATTTCTGCCATAATTTACACAGATCCTCTTGGAGCACGACGTACTGAGGAAAGCAGCAGCTCCCCTGCTTCCCTGTGACCTAACTCACCATGTTCACTCTTCACTTGTTTGGTAGGAATGCATGGCTGATATCCTTTGCTGGAAGAAATGACCAGTGCAATAGACAGAGGTAACCTGCAAACCGTTTGTTGTGGGTAGATTTATTGTGGTTTAGAGCATTTTTACACAGTGCATGTAGGCAACAACCTATATTTCTGTGTGCTAGAAATGACAGCTGTGAAGGCTTTCCTCTTACTGTGAAAATAAAGTCATTTAAACACAAGAGTCCATATTCTGCACTGTCTGTTCACATAAGCCCAGAGTGCCCTTTCGCTGGAGTTTCTCTGGCTCATCACAGCCAAGTTCTGCTGCCATAAAGTGTCTGACAGCTTTACCACCAACACAGCTGAAGCAGGATTGTATCCTAAGAAACAGTTATTTTTAACTACCTTCAAATAACTACCTCCTGTTTGAAAAGGCTTCTAATAATAACCCAATTTAGTACAAATAAATACAAGAACAGAATAAAAAAAAAACTTTCTATGTACAATACAAGGGGAAATATTGTTAATAATTTGTACATGAAGCTTCACAAGAAGCTGCAATACAAGATAGGCTACTTTAAACAGGTACAGCATTCATTATTGTAATGAGGTAATGCTATGTTAGAATGGATAGTAAAGACCTATAGCGAACCTTCAGAAATATCCTGTATGACCTAAATGTTTCCAGAAGCCTGGAAATCACCTGTAAAGGCATCTTTTTTCTAAAGTATTGTTTACATTTCATGAAGAAGATTGATTGAGCAATATGGGCCTTATTATTTCAGTTGCCCAAAGTCAAAGGTGCAAACTTTGGAATTGGTCACAAAGGCAGATAAAAGTATAATTCAGGAGAACACAGAGGAATTGTATTTCCTCTTTAGAGACTCCCTTGTTGAATCATGCAGAAAATATTGATTATATTTCAAAGGTGTGTTTTTTTAATACATACCAGTGACTTCATCTGTCTAGAGCTGTCTGAACTTCAAACAGATTTGGGAAATACAGTAGATAAAATAAATTTATGAGAAATAAATTATGTCACAAAAATGGCAGAAGTTTCTCCCCAAAAGAAAAGCCTTTTAACAGAAAAAGTAACCTTTTCCTTGCTTGTTGATAATCAAGAAGTTGAAAGATAAACATATGTATCTTAATAAATAATTTAAATGAGATTTTTTAAATAATAATTTTCAAGTTATGCATACAAATCTGTCTGATCTTTCATATTATCATGAAAATATATTTTACTTTCTAATTTGAATGTGCATTATTAGTGTTTGCTATTTTAGATTTTTCTATCCTGAAAACAATCACATCCGCCAAAAGTTGATGCGCACCTCCCTTTCTCTCTCTGATGACATTCACAGAAAGACACGAGGAACCTTGAGGAAGCATGAACATCTTGTGCAGTGTTTATTGCTTGTGATCAGAGAAAAATCCGGCGGTATATCATATTATGCCCAGGTTGGAGGGACGGGGTGCTGGCGATGACCCTCAGCCTGTTGCTCAGAGACATGCTGGACACACTGCAGCATGCTTGAAGTCTAGAGGAGATGAGCCAGGGGCTCCTGGGGCAATAGGAACCAACTGGGAAACAACGGGAAAATACATCAAAGGAATTCCAGCCACTCCAGCCAGTAAGCCAGCCTCACTGGGGGCCCAACTGAAATGCCTCTATGCTAACACGCGTAGCACGGGGAACAAACAAGAGGAGTTGGACACATGCACACACCTGCAGGACTACAACCTTACTGGCATCACAGAGACATGGTGGGATGGCTCCTACGACTGGAGTGTCAGGATGGAAGGATACAGGCTCTTTTGGAAGGACAGGCAGGGCAGATGAGGAGAGGGCATGTGGTTCTCTGTGTCAATGGCCAGCTGAACTGCATGGACCTCCACCTGGGGATGGATGAGGAACTGACTGAGAACCTATGGGTCAGAATTAAAGGGAGTGCAGGGACATGAGACATCATAGTGGGGATCTGCCACAGGCCATTTGATGAGGGAGACCTAGTGGATGAGGCCCTCTATAGGCAGATAGGAGCAGCCTCATGTTCACAAGCCCTGGTCCTCATGGAGGACTTCAAACATCCTGATATCTGCTGGAGGGACAACACAGTTGGGCACAAGCAATGCACAAGGTTCCTGGAAAGCGTTGAGGATAACTTCCTTCTCCAAGTGATAGAGGAGCCAATGAGGGGAGGTGCCATGCTGGACGATGTTCTTACCAACAAGGAGGGGCTACGGGGGAATGTGAAGCTCAGGGGCAACCTTGGCTGCAGGGACCATGAAATGGAGTTCAAGATCCTCAGGACAGCAAGGAGGGCACACAGTAAACTCAATACCCTGGACTTTAAGAGAGCAGACTTTGGCCTCTTCAGGGACCTGTTTGGTAGAGTGCCATGGGACAAAGCCGTGTAGGGAAGAGGGGCCCAAGATAGCTGGCTAGTATTCAAGGGTCACCTCCTCTGTTCTCAGGAGTGATGCATCCCCAGAAAAATGGAAGTCAGGCAAAAACACCAGGAGGCCTGCATGGATGAACAAACTCAAACACAAAATGCAAAAAGGAAGCCCACAGAGGGTAGAGGCAAGGGCAGGTAGCCTGGGAAGAATACAGAGAAATTGTCTGAGCAGTCAGGGATCAGGTTAGGAAAGCCAAAGCCCTGATAGAATTAAATCTTGCCAGGGACATTAAGGACAACAAGAAAAAATTCTATAGGTACATCAGTGATAAAGGGAAGATCATGGCAATTGTGGGCTCCCTCTGGAATGAATGGGAGACCTGGTTACCCAGGATATGGAGAAGGCTGAGGTACTCAATGAGTTTTTTCCCTCAGTCTTCACTGGCAAGTGCTCGAGCCACACTGCCCAGGTCACAGAAGGCAAAGGCAAGGATTGGGAGAATGAAGAACCACGCACTGTAGGAGAAGATCGGGTTTGTGAATAAGGAACCTGAAGGTGCACAAGTCCATGGGACCTGATGAGATTCATCCGTGGGTCCTGAGGGAACTGGCAGATGAAGTTGCTAAGCCACTCGCCATCATATTGGAGAAACCATGGCAGTCTGGTGAAGTTACCACTGACTGGAAGAGGGGAAACATAACCCCCATTTTTAAAAAGGAAAAAAAGGAAGACCCAGGGAACTACAGGCTGGTCAGTCTCACCTCTGGGCCTGGCAAGATCAGGGAGCAGATCCTGCTGGAAATTATGCTCAGGCACATGGAAGATAAGGAGGTGATTGGTGACAGCCAACATGGCTTCACTAAGGGTAAATCGTGCCTGAAAATTTGGTGGCATTCTATGACAGTTACAGTCTTGGCAGATAACGGAAGAGTAACTGACATCATCTACCTGGACTTGCGCAAGGCATTTGACACTGTCCCGCATGACATCCTTGTCCCTAAATTGGAGAGACATGGATTTGATGGATGGACCACTCGGTGGATAAGGAATTGGCTGGATGGTCACACTCAAAGAGTTGTGGTCAACGGCTCAATGTCCAAGTGGAGAACGGTGATGAGTGGCATCCTCAGGGGTCGGTACTGGGACCAGCACTGTTCAACATCTTTGTCGGTGACATGGACAGTGGGATCGAGTGCACACTCAGCAAGTTTGCCGACGACACCAAGCTGTGTGGTGTGGTCAACACACTGGAGGGAAGGGATGTCATCCAGAGGGACCTTGACAGGCTGGAGAGGTGGGCCCATGCAAACCTTGTGAAGTTCAAGAAGGCCAAGTGCAAGGTCCTGCACATGGGTTGGCGCAATCCCAAGCACAACTATAGGCTGGGTGGAGAGTGGATTCAGAGTAGCCCTGAGGAGAGGATTTGGGGGTACTGATTGATGAACATGAGCCGGCAGTGTGTGCTTGCAGCCCAGAAAGCCAACCGTGTCCTGGGCTGCATCAAAAGAGGTGTGATCAGCAGGTCGAGGGAGGTGATCCCGCCCCTCTACTCTGCTCTTCTGAGACCCCACCTGGAGTACTGCATCCAACTGCGGGGTCCCCAGTACAGGAAAGACATGGAGCTGTTGGAGCGAGTCCAGAGGAGGGCCACGAAGCTGATCAGAGGGCTGGAGCACCTCTCCTGTGAGGACAGGCAGAGAGAGTTGGGGTTGTTCAGCCCGGAGAAGAGAAGACTCCAGGGAGACCTTATTGCAGCTTTCCAGTAGCTAAAGGGGCCTACCGGAAAGATGGAGAAGGACTGTTTACAAGGGTGTGTAGTGATAGAACAAGGGGTAATGGGTTTAAAGTAAAAGAGGGTAGATTTAGGAGGAAATTCTTTGGTGTGAGGTTGATGAGGTACTGGAACAGGTTGCCCAGAGAAGTTGTGGATGCCCCATCCCCGGAAGTGTTTAAGACCAGGTTGCATAGGGCTTTGGGTAACCTGGTCTAGTGGAGGGGTTGGAATTAGATGATCTTGGGGTCCTTTCCAACCCAAACCATTCTATGATTCTATACTGAGCCAACAGCTTGCTGGCTTGGAGAATATCCTGGGCAGCTCTATACCCAAGTCCCTGCTTTAAGTCAGGCAAAACAGTGACTGGAAAAGACTGTCCCAGGTGACAGCCTTCTCACTGAGCCCCTGGGAAAGCAGAGAGAAGTAAGCAGCCTCAGATGTTCTTTCTGCAAGGTTTGATACTTCTGCTTGAACCTTGCTCCAGAAGGAGGTGGGGATTCTGGAGGTCAGGTATGGGGACCTTGGCTGATGAGCAGTGCCAGAAACCTGAGTGCTTGCAGCCCTTCCCATGGACAGAAGTATAAGCATGTGGTGTTCTCTTCTAGCAGACATGTCGGTGCTTCTAACCCTCACCAAAGGTTTGGCATAAAAAGAATTTGAAGATCTCAGAATATATAGTGGCAATGAAGTTGCTGAGAGTCTTTGTTTTCATCGCCTCACTAATAAGGTTAAAATTAAAAGGTTTTCTGTTAATTAAAGAATGATGTGAGAACACTGAAAAGACACAGCATTTAAATTAAACATAATTTAATTTATTTTGGAATGGGAAGGAATTTCTTTTAAAATGCAGTAATGTAGAGATGAAGACTTCATCTTTCAGCACCACATGAGAATAATTAATTTCTTGAGTTACTCTAAGGGAGAATATCTATAAACTATGCCATCATCACCTGATTGGGTTTTATGTTACTGAAAGTCCATTTTCAGGGCTGTTTGTACCAGGGAACAAATATTTCTTCAACATTATGCTGGGCTTCCCGGTTGGATGGTGGGGGTGGAGGAGGGGAGAAAACACACGGCACATGGCATGAAGGAAAAAAGCTGCTGCTCTGTGTAGGTGGGGTTCTCCAGGGATTTTCCACCTGCCAAACACTCCCTAAATTTCTCACTCTATCCTCTGGACATTCAGGCAGAGACAGAGGCTTTATAAGAAGACTAACAGTGACATTCTGCTGGGTCTGCGCCGACTCAGTGTGTCCATGCTGGTAGTTCTCCTGTTTATTTGACACGGTTGACTTATGATGTCTTGGTCATGGCTTGTTTGTCCAGCCAGGCTCTTCATTCTGGCAGATTTGCTTTCAAGTGCCATCTACCTCTGCGAAGGTACCTTTAGATCTGCTTTTAGTGAAGCACGTGGGGAGGGAAACTGACAGGTAAAATTGCCATGTTATTGAAAAAAACAGACGCATGTATGCTCTGTGAGAGGCAGTACTTCAGATGCCTTTTCACTGACAGGTTTAAAATGCAACGTTTGTCCTTTGCTTTTGTCAGCCTGGTTCAGCTGTTTTTTCAATACTGTTAAAAAAAAAAAAAAAAAAAAGGTGGCAGTCTCACTTTCCAGTATTGTTAACTATTAATGTGCTAAACTACTAAAGCGGATACAAATGAGTAAGTGTCATGTATATTTGTCCAACAAATCTACCAGCTGTTAACAAACTACTTGAGGGGAAAAGTAAGGGATGAAACAGTCCCATAATTCACCCATGCCAGGAAGGGAGGAACCTTTCTCTGCAGCATCACTCAAGCATAAGTGATGAGTCCAGGATGCCTTCTGGGACCACAGAGATACTGAGATGTGTGCTGCATCTCAGTGAAGCGTGTCAGAATAATGCCCCATCACTCAGGCTTGTCCCACAAACCCAAAATCACTGAGAGACCCTGGGCACCCCAAAGCTGTTTGCTGATAGTCTACCTAGCCCTCTGGCCAAATGGCAAGATCTGAGGCCAAACTCCGAAAGGGGACCTGTGTAAGTCTTCCTTTGGTCTGCCAGGTCTGGAAGTAGTTCTGGGCAGCATACGCTTTGTGTAGTGACCCTTTATAATAGATTTTCTTCCATTTGCTTCACTGCAACTTCAAGGACTGCATTTTGATTTTTCCTTCATGTTTTTACCTCAGAGGTTGGCATGTTAGGGTTATGAAACTAGAAAAGTTCTAGTCAGATCAAAAGAGGTGCATAAAATCCTCCCCTGCAACGTATGTAAGTTTTATGTGAGCACAGCTTCAGTGAATTATAGCACAAAATCAATGTGATTCACGCAGCTTACACAAGTTCTCTCTATCTTGCTTTTACATTTTCCCTCCTACCATAAAATAAAATAAAATAAAATAAAATAAAATAAAATAAAATAAAATAGAATAATTCTTTTTACATTTCTCAATAAATGCACTTCTGATATCTTTCTTATCAAATCAGTCTGACACTTTTCCCTTTCAAGCCTGACATGCCATTAAATTGATGTGTAAAGATTTTGAGAAGTCTCACAAACCAACTTAATTTATACATTTCTTAATAGTACAAGGTAAAAATGGCTTTTAAAAATTGAGATGCTCTTATTATATGTTTTAAAATCCATGTCTTTAAGGGATGCAATGTGTCTTATTTTAATCTGTCATAGTGACTACTTCACTCATTAATTGCTATGTCTGGTGTTAGAAATGTATAGCCACTATAACCATGAAAATTCAACATTCATCCTCCTGCCTGAGGAAATGTTTATTTTGAAACAAGAACTATGTTGTGCTTCATTCCTACAATATTTACATGGAACTAATTATGGATATAATGAAATTTGCAGCCTCTATAATAATGCTATTATACCTGACATTTGATCATTTCTTGCTTTCCTTCTAAGAATGTCTGCTGTTGAATTCAAAAAGTTACGCTTAATATTCCCTAAAGAAATTCAGTGTTAATGAGTATAATAAATCAACTAAAAATCCATAGATAAGTTTTGTATGGGAAAGGAGTAGAAGTTATGAAATGTAATCATCAATTGTCTTTGCCACTTCTTACTATTCAAGAAACTGTATGAGAAACAGAGACAGCTTTGGACTGTATTTGAAAGCCTTTGGGCTTGTGTGCTGTTTGGTAAAATGTTGGAAATGGCAGAAGTCATAATTTCCAGCAGATGTGACTGGGCCACATCATGTCATTGCAGCATTGACTTAAGAATGAGTAAGTGTAATACAGTGGCAGACCCTGATTGAAGAATTAGGGATACAAGAAACTCTCACTTGAGCTGGATGGCACTACTCCTGCTGGCGTAACTGAAAACATCAGAATCCATCCATAAAATGAAACTAGCTCTCTCTGCAGAGCTGCATCCAGAAGCAAATAAGACATTGAGTCTGTTTTTTAAATCCTAGCATAACACAATAGCTATAAGTATTGGGGAACGTCGTTTTGTTTAAATGATGGCTCCCAAATGTCTCCGAGGGCATTTCCTCATAGAAGTGCATTGTAGCAAGCATATCTAGAAGCCACAAAGCTTTGATTGCCTAAACAATTACAGTAACCTCAGCAAATTGAAAACAATTCTTTTACCAGCATCACAACAGGAAATGCTCTAAAACACAAAACTGCATTTGTATAGCATTATGGAGTGCAAGGGATGGAAATCTCCCATGCTTTGCCTAAGGATCTTTCACAGTATTTACCAGAGTGACTTTTCACTGTACAGTCTTCCACATGCAGCTAGGCTACGTTCACAGACTTGCCTCAAGTGACTTAAAACACACAACTATCATAAAATGTCTGTTGTCCCACAAACGTGAACATAATACATACCATCTTGTCTTCAATCACAATGACAAAATGTATAGTTCCTTGGTGATAATATCACTATGATGACAACTCTTATGAAGTATTATTTTCTTCACCTCTGTTTCGTATTTCACCATGTGACAGAAATAGTTTGATTAGTTTCTTGGTTAACTGCTTATTTGTATATGTTTGTGTTCATAAGTGAGTGGGTGTGTTAGAAATTCACTGAGATAGAGCTAATTTCAAGAAATTAATTTTGCTTTTATTGTCTAGTTCATTAGTTACTTGTAACTCTTTCAAGCCTAAACCCTAGAATGACAAGCCAGGCTGTGAAATTTCTGCCTATAGCATTGAGGTTCCCCTTAACTGACATTTTCATCTAGTCTAACATAAACTGGGGAAGCAGCAAAAAGACCAAAAATCATAAGACAGGTGCTCTCTGTCTGTGGAGAAGCTGATTACTCCCTGGCTGATTACTCCCTGGCCCTCTTGAGAGTCATGGGACAAACACAAATAGGGTAGAATATTCTTCAAAACGTCTTAGAAGATGCTATCAGCCTTGGAATAAAGTTTCATGAGAAATAGACCCCTTCCACTATGCACTATTGGACTTAGGACTAAGTTGTGTTGCAAGCAACCAAGGACATTTTCTTCTTCAATATTGCTTTTATTTGGGTCTACACCTTTCAACTAAGCACATTTCCCACTCCTCTGATTTACTTAAATCGACATTAAAACAAGTCTGGTCTCATTTCAGTGGAATGGGAGGTTACAATTTTGATTACAACATTGGACAAAAAGGACACCCCAAAATGCACATCCTCTTCTCTTTCCCACCTGGGGAAGATTTTAAGTACCCAAAAGAGTATTCGGTTTTTCTGAACTATATTAGTTTGTCTAATCAGAAAAACAATCATTGTCTGCCCACCTTGCCTGCCACAGTCTTGTTCTAGCTGTCACTCAAGGATTTGTTTAGGTTTGTTCTTAATTGCTGTAACTAATCCAACAACTTAGGTTGTTGCCTTTAGAGAGGATATTGCGAGTCCTCTTTGCTCTGGTTATACCTGAGGTTTCTGAGATTGTGAATGCAACAGAATCATCGCAGCATGTTTTGAGAACAACTTTTTTTCTTTCCTGGTACAACCTCCATTCTACCTGAACCAACAAATTCTGTTGTTTCACTTAACCCCGGGCATGCATGCTAAGCATGTGGTTGGGTGCCACTGACTGACCTTTTGAAAGAGATGACACTGGGATATGTAAATTTTTCACAGTAGGGTGACTGAATTCGTCTTCTCTTTGATTCCTTTCTTCTCACAGGATGAGAATTTTGGCATTTTATTGTGTTTGTAAAAATGAAAACATTTTAAGTCATAGGAACTATTACCTTTCTGATAGTCTCACAGTGTGTGCTAAATAGTTGTTTTTTATAAAGATCACAAATAGCATATTAATAACAAAGCTGGCATCTGGAGTCTGTTGCAGGCCACTCTTTTTGGACAGGCTGGGGTTTGGACCTTCACAGCAGGACACGTTAGTGACTTTGAAAGTCATGTGAAGAATCTGGTGGAACTGGATTTGGTTTTTAAGGGGAATCCTGTCTGCAGCCAGAGGAGCTCAGGTATTCACAGCAATAGGATGCTAAGCAGACAGGCTGCTATGGCTTGGTGCGCCTGGAATTTTTCCAAAGCATATGGCTTTATTCACAGGCATAATGAGCTGCAGTAATCAGCCATGAAGATTATGAATGTGTGGATCACCATGAGCAGTTGCTGTAGGCATAAATGGACCTGAAAGGGTGGCAGATAGTCATCTGACCAGTCATAGGTGAAAGAGAATGGATTTGGTGTTGAGTTCAGTAAGACTTCACTACCTGAACAGAATTAGCAGTCTAATAACAGGTGATCTTGATAGCTGCGGAAGTTACAGATCAGGGGACTGCTACCCACTTGCTTTTTCCTTCCAACATTTATATTTGGCCAGCTACATCTCACAGCTGATTTTCTATAGATAAGCATGTTACTGATCATACTTGTTGGAGAGAGGCATGGAAAAGGATGTTGTCCTCAGAGATTTGCTTCACCTTTTTGTTATCTGGTTGTGGCATCATTAAAAGCACTTCTGAAGTCTCTCTGAATTTGGGGCACTGCTTAAATATAGCCTTTGACTGAAGAGGGACTCAGAAAAGAAAAATGCTTGCAAAAAATCCACATCCAGTGAAGGATTTTCCTCTGGGGAAGTCTCAAGCCATCGTGTGTCTCCAGCCGATTATAGGCATTCACTCAGCTGCTTCTCTCTGAATTTGTCAGGTTTCTAATGTAATATATAAATCTGTTCCTGTTTGACTCCCACAGCTGGTTTTGATCAGACTCCTATAAAAAGGAAGTTTCAATTAGCACTGATCCAAACACATTCTGGAGGTATATTTTTATGTCTGCTCAACGAATAACACTCTTTGTTCATAAGGGTGCGTGTAACTCCAAAATGCAATGCAGCCAGAACTGTGAGTCATCACCACAAGCACTGTACTTTGTTGCAGAGGTCAGACCCTGCCAAAACCAGAGGAATTAGCTAGCCAGATTGAATTAGTGGTTGAAACGCATTAATTTATGCTACATAAATGTTATTGTGGCCCTGTGGGCAAGTACTTAGGTCATATGCTTTATGAACTATTTGCACCAAGAGGGCTTTCCAGCTGTAAATCAGCTCCGAAGTGCACCTTTGCAAAGTGTTCATGG
The DNA here is from genome assembly GCF_028858705.1 of Grus americana. Classification (NCBI taxonomy): domain Eukaryota; kingdom Metazoa; phylum Chordata; class Aves; order Gruiformes; family Gruidae; genus Grus; species Grus americana. The sequence continues at coordinate 66,042,741 of NC_072891.1, forward strand.
CTCTGTGCTGTGCTCCCCCCAATCCACACTGACTCCACCTCACAGCGACGGCTCACCATTCTGCATGTGATTTACAGGATTTCCTGCAAAAGGAGTGGATTGGTGGCCAGAGCAGGCTGGGCCTAGTTGAGAAGTCGAGACCTGGCTGTCCATGATGCTTGTGGGCAGCTGCAGGGCTGTGGCTCCAGACGTCTGGCAGCAAGCAGGGCTGCTCGAGTCGGTGCAGCTGTACAGTAAATGGAAACCTTGATATCTCAAAACACACATACAACCCAGCCCTTGACAAAGCTGTTTCTCTTCTTGGGGAGGAGGGGAATTAGATACGCTTTTGGCCAGCTTATTTCAGAGAGAAAAAAAATAGAAGTAAGTGTTTTCTGGCTGCAAATTGTGGTAACTGAGGACACATGCCAAGAAAGAATTATGCATAAACGATAGTGTTTAAACTTGTTTTTATGTGTTTGGATGTGTCTCTGCCAAAAATCTGACAGGGCCTCATTGTTGGAGCTTTTTCATCATGAAGCCACTGACTGCACCCAGCAAACGTTTCATAAATAATGAAATAATTGGGGATCTTTGGTGCTGTCTGCTGGTGTCAAGAGCTGCATGTAACACACTCTACTTTCCAGCAAGTCAGGTAAATACTACAGCAGTGTGAAAAGGGTGGCAATGTCCATCTCTAGAGAGGAATGGTCTTTTTGAACAAGATTATTTCACTTGGAGCTCTAATTCCACTCCGTTTGTTTGATTTGGGTTGCGCCTGCCTTTGCACAAAGGGTTATTTGTTTTACTATTGTTCGTTTTTGTTCAGTTCAGCTAGCACATCCAGTCCCTTGCACCACTGCCACTGCGACACTGAATAACACTGCACATACATCTTCCCCCACAAAGTGCCACAACACATGCTTCCTCTTGTTTTTAAATGCAATACAGCCAGCATCCTCATTGGGTATCCAGTGCTGCTGTTCTCAAGGACACAACAACCCTATTTCAGACTCGAGACTGCAACTTGCTTTTACCCATGTTCCCTGGTCTTTGGGTTTGTTGATTTAGGAATTCTGGACATTAATCATCTGGTGTAAATGACATTTTTCCTTTCGCTGAATATTTCAACAGGATCGCAAAAAGAATGTTTTTATAGCATTAAATATTCATAAAATCATGCTAAAATAGTTAAGGGGATGTGAAATAGATGAAGCTTTGAAAGCATAAATATTTAATATTTTAATAGCTTTTCATAGGACTTTTTTTTTTTGTTTTCCATGAACCTTGTGCTGTTACCATACATTTGTTTTTTGAATGGGGAAACTCTTATTCTTTTAAGTGTTTCCTATTATAAATGAAAATGTTTAGTCTACTTAATAGCTCTTTGGTTTTGCTTAGCTTATGAAGAGAAAAAAAAAAAAATCAGGTCTGATAACTGCCAGCCCTGCCTGTGTGAGTAATCTCCATTCATCCAGCTCCTGAAACACTCCTGTGCTGACTGTTTTTACTGCAGGATCCAGTTTACCATTACAAGGATTGCAAGATGGCTTTTAAAACTCCCAGAGTGTAATTTTTCTATATAAATAGCTTTTTCTAGAAAGCAAGTAAATGATTGTCTGAAGTGAGGTTGATTTTCAGCAATAATGAATCCACATATTTCCCATTAAACCTGTCTTCAGAAAACTCATGACAGAAAGAAAAATCATTAACAGTGACAAAAGAAATTGTTGTGTGACTTATACGAGTTTTTCTTTTGTGTTTCTTTCAGATGTATCTCCATTCTTTTTGTGAAACCAGAACGATAGCACATAGCGTTGGGTGGCAATGGCTATGTTTTTACTAAGCAACTGCTTAATCAATAGAAGTGGTAGACTAGGTATTTACTACATTTCATTAATTGGGTTAAGGAAGTAGGGATATTTATGACAATTATTTGGAAAGCTGTGTAAAAAGATAGCCAGGCAAACAAACCTCCATAATCCACTTATACCTCACAGATGCCAAAGGGTTGAACAAGCCTATTAAACAAGCTATATGCCTGTCTGTTTGGACAAACTGTTAAATCATGAATCTCTGCACAGCACCTGAGGCAGTCAGTTAATAAAGATCTTTTGTAGCAGATTCCTGTTCTATTAAGGATGGACATAAAGCAGAATAATTTAAAATGTGTCAATAACTCAAGGCAAAAATGCTTAATGCAAGAAGCATCATCTTCTTAACTTGTAGTCAAGCATACTCAGTGATAACTAGTAGGTGGAATACTAATCATGGGATCAGAAATGATTTTTTTGATAGATAATGTGGGGGATTTTTTAGCAAAAATTTCCCACAGTGGTTTATTATTGTGGTGTCTGTCCGGAAGCCAGATTTGAGCTTTAGAAACGGAAATTAACTTATTTTCCATCAACCTTTCCTAGGAGAGAGTCTGAAAACTTGGCTGCCCTTTCAGGTGGATGAATCTATAAAGTGGAGACTTTATAGTGGTTATTGGGAAGGAATGCACCATTCTTCAATTCTGGGAATACATGCTTCTGGAGGTGCTCTACACACTGTGATGCACTGGCTGGAGTAGGTGGTGATGGTGGTTTAGCACAGCAGGTCCATGAACGCACACTGGCTTTCTATCTGGTGCATCTCGTTGACCGTTCCACAGAGCCATTAACCACATGCACAGCCCTGAACTGTGCACTCCTGCTTGAAGAGTAGACACAATGTGTGCTGCCACATTTTTCTGGGGACACGTTACCATGGATTTGTGAACAACGGGTGCTAATTTGGCAAAAGATCTCCTCTTTCAGCTCTGTTGCATCCATGGCATAGGTTTCACCAAAGCCATGCTGCTGAGCAGGGCTATGCATCGCTCCTGCTTGGGACTGTCAGGTGTGTACCAGGGAGTGTAACACAATGTGAATCAGGCCAGGACCGTGTCTTCTGAACAGTAAATGGAGAGAGAGAGGGAAAAAACATAAGTATATATATTACTCAACAGATAATGTTTTACTGATTATCTCCAGGGGATGAGGTCGCCTAGTCTGACTTTATGTTCCTCTTTTCAGAATCAGTGTTTTCTGCCTCCCGGGTAAGGCTCGGACACAGCACCCTTTTCCATAGTATTTGTTCTGTGTCTTTTCCTGTTGCTTTTCATGGAACTTGCTTGAATGAGGAGAGAAAAGCAGGCCAAGGTACATCTTAAAAAAAGAGGGGGAAAAAAAGCAGGAGATCTATGCTTATACTTGAATTGTCTACAGACACAGCAGAGGGTTTAATTAAATTCACTATATTTAGTAATTTTTTGGCAGTTTTGATTAATTTATTATGTGTTACATCTGGTCTTGATTTACTGCATTGCGTTTATACTACTGTTTTGTTTTTGTCGCTTATGTGCTGCATATTAGTCATGAGTTCTTGTGGTTTGCAGTTTTTGAATTACACTGTGCAAAACATTCACGCTACAACTTGAAACCAGGTGTTTCAGTATGAAAGCAAATCACTCCAAGATTTACACAAACCACTGGGTTAGCAAGCCATAGAGTTTGTCAAAATGTATTTGTTTAGGTTAGAATTTTTTTTCTAAAGATGACAGTGGCTGTAGTGAATTTGCAGATGGGTATGTTTATAATTTGTGATATAGTTAGTATTGTAATTATGTATCTTATCAATTAATTATGTCTATGATTTTTAAATGTACTTGCCCTGAATCCTATGCCAATATATTTAACATAAAACCAATCAAACCAAACCAAAAATGCTAACGATCCTAACTGTGTAACTCATTCATTTTGATGATGTATTTTATACCAGCGGAAGCGGTTTTAAAATTAATGCTAATACACAGTGGAAAAAAAGTTCTTTGGACCACCATTAAGTTTAACAAGATGTTTCCTATGAAGCACAGCATGGTTGTGATGTAAAATATCTAGGATCTTAAGTGTCAGGAATTGTGCAGCTGCTTTAGAAATCAAGGTACTTGTTTAGCTCAAAATGCTAGTGAATTATTACAGAGACCACTTTATAGAAAAATCATCTCAGTCACAGAAGCATTAAGTAAGTATTCTGAACCCTAATAAATTTCAGTATATTCATGGTGTCAAGCGCACTCACAATGTCACTGAGGGCAAAGAAGGTGTTGCAAATACTTTTAATGTGCTCATCACATCACAGGACTGAAAATTATTCCTCTGGAAAGGATAGATTATAGCTAGAAGTTCAAAAGAACATTTTAATACCTTAATTATCATGCCTCTTTCTGGTGGTAATAGTTAACGTGGAATTTCTCCTTTTGTAGATGTGTATATATATTCGTATTTTCTGGAAGACATTGGTGTGTTTCAATCACAAGTAACCATGCTTATCATTATAAACTGCCCTGGATTTTCTGAGCTTCTGTGAAGCTGGCTTACACCAACCTAATAATAACCATTTCAGGATTATACTGATTTCAGTGGAGTTTCCATTGATTTGTATTGGCGTCAGAATCTGGTTCCTGTTGGTAAAAGAGCAATTTTTTTAATCTACTTGTTTTATAAAATGGATAATTTCATTATCCTCTGTATTTTTTGTGTCTTTGGATTTTAGTATTGCTATTCCTTAATCTTATTTTTATTGCTTTCTATTTCCTTGACAGCAAGGCCTCCTCTTTATCTTTGCTCCTGCGGTTTTTCAAGATGCAGCCTTCAGTGACAGGACAGGCTTGAGTCTGTCCTACACGCTGACTCTCCTTCTTGCTCCTGCCACGCGTCACCAGTGTGCACCCTTGCTGCCTCCCTAGTTGTGCTAGATGACCATTCATGTGACTTTGAATGGACAGCTGATATGAACATGTTTAAATACACATTTTACTCTTTCGTTTTTCAGAAGATCCTTTCTCCAGTACAGCTTGCTGCATGGAGCAGTCAAATGGAGCATGCTGTAGCAAAGGAATGGTTCGCAGTGCTAGTACTGTTAGCAGTGGCTACTTGGATAAAACTGGCCTAGTTTCCACTAAGATTATCTAAGAAACAATATAGGAATAGCTAATGTTTAAAATAAAATTAAGGAGAAAAAAAACCCCCAAAAAAAGAAGAAAATACAATAATCTAGTAAATGTGGAAGTTGGTATCAGGTAAATCTTGGGCACAGATATCCAAAAAGTAATGTAATTTTAGGCTTAGGTCTTAGGAACCTAGGAACATCAGATGGGCCTAAAACATGGGTAATTTTTTAGCTATGTGTTGGACCTTGCTGGTCTAGAAAAAGATGGTAGAGAAATTAAGTTTCTACTTCTGGAGCACAAGGTACTGACACTGTTATGGAGAAGATGGTTAGGCTCTGACTCGTTTTCTTAGTAATAATTTCTGAAGAGTTTGGATACTTTGAGTTAATTTTGAGTGAGAGAAAAGGCAGTGAAGAAATTTTGCAAGTCTCTGGGTACCTTAGATCCCAACTATCCCAGCTGGTGGATCTTAAGCCTGCATGTGTGTGGTGGGTTGACCTTGGCTGGATGCCAGTTGCCCACCAAGCCCTCCTCAGCAGGATGGGGGAGAAAATATGATGAAAAGCTCATAGGTCAAGATAAGGACAGGGAGATCACTCACCAATTACTGTCATGGACAAAACAGACTTGACTTGGAGAAATTAATTAACTTTATTACCAATTAATAACAGAGTAAGATAGAAATGAAATAAAGGTAAAACCATGTTTCCCCTCATCCCCTCTTTTTCCCAGGCTCAACGTCACACCTGACTCTTCTACCTCCTCCAACCCAGTGGCACAGGGGGGCAGGGAATGGGGGTTGCAGCCAGTTCATAACACTTCCTCTCTGCTGCTCCTATCTGCTCAAACTCTTCCCCTGCTCCAGCTTGGGTCCTCACCATGGGATGCCGTCCTTCAGAGACGGATTCCTTCAGCATGGGTCCTGCCAGAAAACCTGCTCTTGCATGGGCTCCTCTCCACAGGCTGCAGCCCCTCCCAGCTCCAATGGGCTGCAGCTTCCTTCAGGGCTTGTCCGCCTGCTCCATGTGGTGTCCTCCACAGACTGCAGGTGGATATCTGCTCCACCATTAACCTCATGTGCTGCACGGGGACAGCCTGCCTCACCATGATCTTCAGGGGCTGCAGGGGACTCTCTGCTCCAGCACCTGGAACACCTCCTCCCCCACCTTCTTCACTGACCTTGGTGTCTGCAGGGCTGTTTCACCCACATCTTCTCTCTCCAGCTGCAGTTGCTGTTGCACAGCAGTTTTTTTCCCCTTCTTAACTCTGTCATCCCAGAGGCGCTACCACCGTGGCTGATGGGCTCGGACTCAGCCAGCAGCAGGTCCGTCTTGGAGCCAGCTGGCATTGGCTCTGTCGGACATGGGGGAAGCTTCTGGTGTCTTGTCAGAGAAACCACCCCTGCAGCCCCCCCTTCCCAGTAAATAGTAACCATTTGTTTTATATTGACAAGGAAACTATTTTAAGATCTCTTTTTCTGGCGACTGAATGAGACTCTTGAAAAATGCAGGATTAGAAAGGTAAACATTGAGAAGTACGCTTAGCTGGGAGGAAATAGGAAGAGCTGGGAAGAAATGAAAGCACTGGGACAAAATCAGTTGGCACTGAGGTACTTGGCTTTGTTATTCCTTTCAAAATCAGCAGTAATTCAGGCACTGAGTACTAGTTCAAAATCTAATTTGTAGCTGTGAGAATAAAGGACAGTATAACATACTTTGCAACTTTTCTTATTTCCTTCCTCTCAAAGGCTCTCTGCTTTTGAAAATATGCCAATCCAGATGTGCAGTCTGTTGACCTAGCTGATTGCTTTTTATGAATTGTTAGATAAAGGCTGGGAAAAGAGGACTAAAATAAGTTACAGCTAAATCCCAGTGATATAGACTCTAAAGCAGTTTGCATTTTTCAACCATGTGAAGTTTGACTAATGTGGATAGTTTACAAGGGTTCTAAAAAGGCGGCTGCAACTTCTTACAGTCCCCCCCCACTTTCTGAGGGAAATGACATCACATATACAAAATGTGCTCCTTACTCAGGTGAAGCTTCTCCTTCATTGACACTATAGGTTTTGTTACTAAAAATTCGAAGTTACATGTACTACTGTGAGGTTTTTATATGCCAAAGAGTTTTAAAGGACAGCTGGGCATTCTTCATTTTGTCCTAGTCATTCACTGCACATCATTTGATGATTCATACTTCAGAAATGCTAAACTGTGACTTTCTAGAGCATGTTCTCATTGAATTTCACTATTGTCAGGAAAATAGCTGCTTGAGAGCTTTAGCAAACATTCAGAACTTAACTGCTTGTATTCTCAAATGAAATGAATAAAATTTAAGGAAATCAAAGTAGAAGACTCTCCCTGCTTGTAACTCATTAGTTTCCACCTCATTTTCTAGTTTTACCTTAAATATCTGTGGTATCTTGGTTTACTGTCAGGTACCTTGAAATTTTGGAGCAGATTTAAGCAGATTGCAGGAAACTTAAGTTCATGACTTTTTGTTAGAATGTTGTGCAGTTACTTTGCTGAGATGGAGCTCCCTATGTATTGATGTTGACTTCTTTTTCTCCCTCCATTCACAAATGGCAGGGGTTATGGTTAGGTGTGCCAAAATAAGTAACAAAAAAGCATGGGAAATAGGCAGCTTTTTTTTTTTTTTTTTTTTTACAGAAGAGATTCATCTTGTCATTCAAGAGAATTTACATAAGCTCTTACTAATTACAGATTTATTCCAATGGTATTGACTCAAGCAAAATTATTGGAAGATCTCCTTTGTAAATCACTTGGTATGTTATTTGTTGACATGTCAAGTTTATTTCCATTAGAGAAAATGGGTTTCAGTGTTCGTCTTTCAACCATTTCAGCATTAGCATTAAAATTGACAAATTACTTTTATAGTGATATGGAGCCAAGGGTCATATATGGTAGGGCACATGATTTATCCCAGGGTTTTGATTTGATGAACTGTGGTATTTAATTTGCAAAATGTTTGCCTGGCTATTTAAATTCAGATATTTTCTAGGTGTAATCTGATTTTGCAGATAAATAGGGTTATTCTGTAGTACCACAATCCAATTTCTGGAATTTCCAAATGACTCTTCTAAAATGCACTAAAATCACTAATTCTCAAAAATTTTGTTTCCCCTTTTTTTTAATCAAGTTTCTTCCTTGCTATGAAATCACAGATCTAATACCTAGAACAGATAGAAAGTATACAGGGAAGATCTTAAACAAGCTTAAACAAGATCTTTTTGCAAGCTAGAATTACAAACACAGCTTCCACTTACTTTCTGGGGGATTTATCTGCACTGGCCTTCTGAGTTACGGTCTGTATCTTCTATTTTGAACATCATTTTTAAGGTAGAATATATTGTGCTTTTATATTAAAGCACCATTAACACCTGCAAAATTGTTACAGCACTGCAAACTCATTTTTAACGTGCTGGGATGATTCAGTGTTGATTGCCTTGTTTAAAAGAGAAAGAAAAGCAAACATGGTGTTTCCTGGCAATAGGTTAAGATTAGAATTACTGGAAATGGACTCAGGTTTACACTGGTAGATAATAATCAGTTTATTTTCATCCGACACCTCTAAGTATTGTAATATAATACAGTAAACCTGATACAGTTTGTTGTTTTGTTTTTTTTTTTTAAAGAAAAACATTTGATCAGCAAAGACTTAGAGCAGAGGAGGGAACTAAGTTTATTCATCTTAGTATACCTCATAAAGTAGCTGGATTCATCAGACGTGTTCAGACTGTATCTGTACTGTATGTCTTTTATGTTAAATCTATATGCATATTTAAGGACAGATAAATCAGCAAATTGATTAGCCTTGCTAATCTAATCTGAAGCCCTGTGGGGTCAACTTCTCTATTCCTATGCACAGTGTGAAGTGTACACTTACAGTTCTAGAGTATTATATTTTCTGTGCGATCTTGCATTTGGACAGGCTTTGTTTGTCTTGGATGAGAAATAGCTTATGTGGATGGTGCATATTTATGTACCAGTAGTTTTAGCTGAATAATTATGAATACATCTGTGGCTGTCATAGTGTACCTGCAAAAAACAGGGCTGAACATAAGTCATGTTCCTGCTGCTGACACACTTTATCCTCATTTTTCTCTTTTTCCCTCCTTTGCTTTGTAAAGGAATGGGATTGGGATATGCACAATTAGTGCTTACCCCATGCTGCCACTTTCAGGGGCATAAAGTCACCCTGCACCTCTACTTCCACTCTCAGGTACTCAGGATATCTCTGCACTCCCTTCCATGGCCAGGTTTTGAGCTGCTGGCTCTGCATGACATGTTAACTCCTACTCTTTTGTGTGTTTTTCGATACCGAAGGTTTGCCTCTCCATGGGTATTCTCCCAGTGAGTGATGAAGCACATTACTGCAATGATGTAATTCTTTGTAATTATTGTGTTGTAAACAGTTGGTATCAGAAGAGTTTCAGAGAGCCATTTATCTAAAAAACAATACAAAAGATAACATTAAAAAATTATAATACTTGACTGTAAGCTTCTGCAAAATGCTAGAATTGCACCCCAAAGCCTTTTTGTGCTTTTGCAGCACGGATGTAACTATGGTGACAGTTTCTTTCTTAGTAATATTAGTCTAGTGCTCCCTAAACTCTGAGCAGCATATTAAATCAGATCTGATTAAATCGAGTTCCCTTGATAGAGCAGAAGATTGCTTAAACCTTTCTAATTTGTGACCTATGATTGTGCTCAGTTAAATGTGATATTAAGGTCAAGGTCTAACATAAAGTCACAGAGTACACCACAAATTCATTACTACATTTTAATTCATGTAGTGACACATCTGAGAACATGCTCCTTTACCTTTGACCCTAAGTTGTAAAGGAAATCCATCTGTACTTACTAGGTTATGCAAACCTCTGGAGAGTAGATTGCCAGGATTGTTAAGGATATAGAAGGTCATGGTAAGGAGACATCTGTATAAATACTCTATCATTAATATTCTCCTTCACAATGAATATTGGCAAAAATCAGTAAATAAGGACTGCGGTCAACAATGCCTCGTGACAACTTTCAGAGCAGAGGACACATGTGGGGGTATTTATAATGTCCATTCCACTTCGAGTGTCTTGCTTAGGTACAATTAAGTGGACTAAATAAGGCACCTAAATTTCCTCTGCAGTTAACAGAGACAGGTGCCGACAAGGCAGCGATTCACCGCCAGAGTTAGATGCTGAGAAGGCAGTACAAATGCTGCCTTTGTTCTGACATACCATGTATGGGAGCAAGAGAGAATAGGCATCAAAATGCAAGAAGAAAACTGAAGGAGGGAAGAAAGTACTAAATTATAGCAACAATTAGAAATAATTTTATGATAAGATGCCTGTTCCCAGCCAGGACAATTCTTTTTACATACATCCATTTATTTGGCTGATAGTCTATACAAGTTTTTTCACAGGTGAAAAAAGGAGAAAGTTTATTGCTTTGTTTGCTGTAGCTATCCAGCTGGTACAAATGTTGTATATTTGGTCGTAGCTTGTTCTTTAGCACTGTCAACTGCCTGTCTATCTTCATATTTGCAAAAAAGAAAAGACACCAGCCACCCCACTGTGCTGAATGTGACAGCACTGTAATGTCAGAGAACCAAGAGACAGGTGATGGTTTATGATAGAAATAAATCTTTTATGAGAGCAAACTTGGGAGAATTGCGTGCTTTTGTAGGGGATATATCTCTGCACAGCTATCACTGACAGTCTTCTCAAATGCATCAGTTTGATAAGGCAAGGTTTTTATTGTGTCTAATCATGTACTGAGTCATTGGAGGGAAAAAAAGAAGGTGTATGCTTTTTGTGTATATATGTATTATGTAATATATATATGTGTATGTATCAATATAATTGTGTGCATACTTTCACATATATTTGAAAAGAACTAGATTCATTAAACGATCTTTAAACTGACCCCCACATTTTACAGTATGATTCTGATTGCTACACAGCCAGCAAGAATGCTTTGGCTTATTGCATTCTGAAATGAGACAAAAAGCTTTCTGAAAAAGACTTTAATTGGAATGAGAGGACATGGAGTTAAACTGCATGTTTTGAAATAAAGTGAGATGTTGCATTTTTCATATATTTGCAATGTTTTAAATATGTTGCCTGCAACGAGGCTGCAGAATAATTTTGAGTTTTTATCTGAATATGTATAAAAGAGCCCTACCCTTCCAGAAAGAAGCAGGAACAGGAAGCCACACACCCTACAGCCAGGCAAAATCATTTGAATGATTTTATTATGAGCTCTTCCTATGGCAGTGGCCATCACATCCTGCCCTCTGAAGATTCCATTTTTACAGTTAAGCTATTCCAGCCCTGTCTCATGTTGCCATGATAAAAATAATAAGAATCACATAAACCTCACAAATCTTTTTTTTTATTTATTATTTGTAGAAAAAGTCAGGATTTGTGTGAAAATTTCTATTCCCAAAAGTCACAATGTCATAATGAACCTAGCAGAGTTGCAATTCTAGTCTCCCTTCAGCTGTTTGTCTAACTATTACATAGCACTTTTATCATTCGCTAGCCTGACTGCGCATAAAGTTATTGCAAACACCACCCAGTTGTCGTCTCTTTAAAATGGCAATCACATAAGTTGAGTGCTCAAGTCAGTCAATAACACAAAAGCACAGCAATGATAAGAAAAAAAACCTTTTAATTTCTTCTTTTAGCTATTCCAAAGTTTTATGCAATTCTATGCTAAGCTTTCCCCTTCTATATTGATGCTATTTTTCCTGTTTCATATTGTAGTTGCTTATCAGACCAGCAAAATTGCTGTGTGGTGTAGTTAGTTATGCCTTTACCACAGATCCATAGCAAGGGTCAACACACAGTCACGCAACCCAAAGGGCAGATTGAGGGTCACAGTGTCTTTTTGTAGTAAGGTAATCTTATGACAGGCAAATTCTTTAGCTTGATAGCTGCTGCATGATACAGCAGTGGATATTGGGGTCCACAGGCTGAAGCTTAGACACAGGGCTGTGAAGTGAAGGGAAAAGGAGCATAGACATGTGTTTTGTTTTACACTGGATAAAAAACCCCCATTGTACCTCTTGTGTGAAGATCTGTGCCAAGCATCCTACAGAAATGCCTGATGATTCTGTCTAGCTGCAAAAGAGCAGTTGTTAGGGTGCTTCAACAGACTGAAAGACATTACTGTCTTGTACATGACACATATTTTATTCTCATGGCATTAACTTGGAGTGTTGGAAAATAAAGAATACGCCGACAGGTGGATTAATGGGAAGGATCCCAGTCTGGCCCCGTGACAGTCAAACTTAGTGTCCAGTTAATTCCATCTATCAGTCCTGGAAACTAAAATGTATTATTCCATACACTATTTTGCCAAATAATCCCCACTAGTAAAATTGTTAAGTTCTGCAGGCTTGCTTCAGCTTTGTTTTGTTTGTGAAGTGGCCTAGTTGTGTTTCCTGTCTGTTGTGTTTGGTCTAAACCCTCAAATTTTGGCTTTTTGTACAAGCACATATTTTCAGAGAGCTCTTTCTATTGCATTTTCCTCATAACTGGTATGATTATTAACAACAAACTCAGAGGAAGAAGCAGGAGGAAGGTGATTTCTCAACCCAAACAAATTCCCTCGTTCACTTTTTTTTTTTTTTCCTGTTCTGTTTATTTGCGTGTGGTTTTTCACTTTTTTTTTAAATCCTCTGAATCCCATCTGGCAAGTAGCACAAAGTGTCTCTTCCCAAACTCCCACTCTAGGAATGCTGTGTGATGCCAAAGTGTAGGATGTGCTGATATGAAGGCCATAGCTAGCCTGCTTTGTTGTCAGCTCATCCCCTGCCAAGCCTTCTCTCCAGAGCACAGACACAGGCAGGCAGTGGACAAATTCAACAGGCATAGCTCAGGTTAGGAGTCAAAGGTCTGAAGATTATCCAAATGGTTCAGATGCTTATTCAAGTGACCAGGCATTTGAGCAAATCCACAGCAACGCCTGTGATTCTGTTCTCAAAGCTTAATGTAAGTCTTGTAGTCTTCACAGTCTCCTCCTTCCATAATTTTCCTTCCTTCTTCCCTCTTTTCTAGAGCTAGTGCCTACTTCTGTTTATCACCTGTGTGGTGTGTGGTCTTCTCTGATCTCCCTCTGTCCCCATTTGTGGGTGGGTTGTCCCCGTGCGGTTCAGCTGTGCTGGGGCAGAGGCAGGGAGCTGGGGTCCCTGTTCTGGTGGTGTTGGAGCATCTTCCGACATTTTTGCAGGCTGTGTGAACTTGAACAACCAGTATATTCCTCTGACTTCAAATGCTATTGTAGCTTGTTGGTTTATTTAAGCAAGCCTGAGAATTTGCGATGAGATCCCATAAAGGGGATGGCTGAAGGCCAGACCTCCTTTTTTCTAGGTTAATGACTTGGCTGCATTAAGAACAGCTTTTTTTTTCAAAACACAAGCATTGTCTAGCCTGTTGGACAGGCAGAATGTTTGCCACTAGTGGGGTTTTAAATAGAATAATCTGAGATATACTAACGGATGTATATAAAAAGTTTGGATATCACTAAATTGAAGTCTGTACAGCTATTTTTTCTCCACATTGAAACTGAAGTCTGTCTAAACGGCCATTCTTCATTTGAGTTGCTTCAGACTGAGCTACAGAAGAGGATAAATTAGGGAAACAGGGTTAAATTGCTGCTTTTTCCCAGACTTATTGGTGAAAATTATATATATTACTACCTGTATTTTAATAAGTGGAGAGAATTACTATGAATTTTACCACAGTTAAGAACTGTTTTGAAATAGTTGTGTGCTTGTAATTAGTTTTATAAATGTCTATGTGCATGTATATATTTATGTAGATATCAATGTTATCAAGAAGTGATATATGCAGATCACTCCTCTATTTTATCCCCCTTCCTTTGTAGAAATAAAACTACAAAAGAGATTAAGAACCATAATCCAAACCCCTAAATATAACTCTAGCTAATTGCATTTTCACAAGGAAAATGATAACCAAAAGTATTTCATTGAAAAGTAGTAGATTTTATTTTTATTATTAATTTTTATTTTGTGAGATGAAAACAAACTGTGAAGAAGTCTTACAACTATACCTTCTGGATGGTCTACAAGCTTAGAAACTGTGACAATTGGACAGAAACATTTCTCTTGATAGAAAACTTATGGCAAGGATGTTATTAAAAGGCTGGGAAATTGAAAGAAGACCCTTCCTGGAGGGCAATATGTAGTACAGTCTCAAAAAGATTTGTACAGACTAGAAAAGGATTTACAAAACATCCAGTGTTACTAACAAATACAGGTTTCTTGGATATAGATGTGTATCAAACTCTGTAAAAAAAAATCTTCTAAAAAGTAATATTTAGGGTTTTTTATTTGTTTGTTTGGGTTTTTTTCATTTTAAAGTGTACCTTTGGAAAGGGCCATTTTGCCCTGAAAGACAGTGGTAGAAATGGCTTTTTGATCTTTACGCTGCCCTTTAGTTCTTCCTGACTCCACACTCCCTCGCTCAGACTCCCCTACTAGTCTGTTGCCCCTGCCCAAAGGCTTGGTCCTGTCCCCAGGGCCTGTTTTCAGCAGTCAAGGAACGCTAGAGAACAAGGGCAATCTGTCCAAATGACCTCTCCTTTAATTGTGCCCCCTGCTCATACAAGTTAACACATCTGTACCGTCAGTAAAAACAAGTCAATTCTAATCCTATCAGAACACTGTCCCTTGAATCTACAGAATATATTAGTGTGTGCAAATCAGTAAAAGTTTGGGGCAGCTGAGATTTACCTACTAGAAAATCTGTCAAGGATTATTCACTTTTTTCTCACAAAATAAGCAACATGGATGGAAATCGATATAGTCTACAGACTAGATGGAGAACCATGCCAGTCAATTGATCTTTTTTATATGTGGAGTATAAAATAGTTAGGAGGAAGGGACAATGTACAGGGTATGTAAGTAGATGCATTGGAAAAGTGAATAAATACTACGTTAGTGAGCAACATATGTAAAAACAGAAAGGAGAAGGGAACCATGAAAAGGAAAACAGTTGAGTGATCCATGTGGTTTGTTGTTCCATGGCCTGTACCTGTTTTTTTAATTCATCTGTCTTTACATTATTAGAAAACCTTATTGGAAAGAAAAGATTTAAGAGCAAAATATTTTGTTTAATGATTTGAAAAAGAAGAGAGCTGGGGCACACAAGCTTGCCTCAGTAAGGGGGGAATCTGATGCTGAACAGACTGGATGAAGTACAAAGGAATGACAGAAGGAGACAAAGGCAGCACAGAAAAGCTGTGCAAATCAAGGGATCTTCATTTTGTAGGCAAAATTAAGATATGTAAATTGAATATGGAGAGTGAAAAAGTTGATAAGCAGACTTGTAGACCAGATAGGCATAGTCAGAAAGATGATGAGACCATTACTGCCTTTTTTGGGGTACACTAGGTCCACCCTTGGAATATAAAGAAAGTCTGAGAGAAAAAGGGTAGAGAGGATGACATAATTTTTTAACACATTGTGAGAGGTTAAGAACCAGATTTAAGAGTATTCATATGGTCAAGGAAATAAAAAAATGAAAATAAAGTGTGAACTGAGAGGAGACAAAAAAAGGCTGAATGAAGAACACTTTATTTTTAGATGTTGTGGAAGTCATATAAGTTTGAGTTTAGGGGTCTGTGATCAAATGAAGGGTAACAGGTGAAAAGACGTAGACAGGAATCATTGGGACAAAAGAAATAGCACAAACCTTTGTCACTTTCTACAACTATTACTGTCATTACCGGTTTTCCCTGAGTTTCATTACGCTTTGAATCAGATCCTCTGTGAGAAGAGCAGAGAGAATCAGACAAGAGTCCAAGGAATGGTCAGGAGAATGGCCACTGTCTATCAGGAAAGATGAAGAGCATGAAGGTAACGATGTTGATTGACCACTTGTTATCGTGGGAATTGAAATTAGCATGAATGGAATGGATGGAAGGTGAAAATTAAGAACTGTGAGTGGACTGGAGGACATAAGCCAGTCTACATGTAGGCCACTGAAGGAGGCAGCACCACTGTAATCTACTTAGTAAAAAGAAGACAAAACCAAATATAAAAGATTTTCCACCCCATAACAAAGACCAACCATTCTAAAAGCTGAAATCATGAAAAAGAAACAATTTTTAGGGGGTTTGGACCTTCTTTTCCTGCTTTCTACAGATGTCTCCAAAATATAAAAATGGACTATACTAGTTAAGCAGATTGGATTGCCCACCTTTTCCTTTTTTTCCTGAACTTTAAAGTTTGAACTTCTTGAGTATTTTTCCATTTGTATACAGATTGCCTTTATGAGATTTCAAATGCTTTAACTTAAATATTTAAGTTAAAAAGCACTTGCAGTAGTTCTCACTTGTCACAATGGGGTTTATATGTTTTCACATAATCCAAATTGCCTGCATAGATGAAAGCCAAGAGTGGATACAGAGGACTGGAATAGTACTTCACACTTCATCTACTTTTAAAATGTTGTTTCCTTCACAGGAGTGGAAAAAAAAGTACTTTGCCATTTATCTCTCTAAACCCCACATGCTAAAGAACTAAGCTATCTACATCACAAAGCAGAAAATACTTATTAAAATTCATGATAAGGTGCATTAGCTGCAAAGGGAGCTGTAATGGCCCCAAATCACCAGTATCCTAGATACTTGGAAGTTCTTGGTACCTACATCTTCAGAGATGTCAGGTGTCAAACACTTGATTCAAACCTTCATGAAACAAACATTAAATTTGTTAAAGTACTTTCACAGATATAAAAGCAACGAATGCTTGATCAAGCATAAGGATTAAAGGAAAATCCTTGTTCACCATGTTTAAAATAGTCCGGAAAATGAGAAGGGCCATGATTCTTCCTGTTGAGGTCCAAACAGGCTCTCATCGCAAGAAATGGTCTTGAGGGAGGTTCTGGTTCTACAAGCAGTCTATGTGGCCAGTCACTGGGGAAGCTTCCTCTGTAGCTGCTTATTAAACAGCTATCATGGTTGAATTAAAATGGACAATTTTCATGGTAGTCATCCTAATATCATGTATTGAGGAAGGAAGGAAAATATTTGTCAACTAACTAAAAAAGCTTTAAACAAAACCTCTGTATGAATCTTTGAATGAATGTTTTCAAAATAATGGATATTAATTTGTCTTTGCAAATGGAGTATTGAAGATTTAGAGACACCCATATATGTGGGATACACTTGTAAAAACTTTAAAATGAAGAGCTTTGTCACATAATTTTTATGATCTCTTGTAAAATTAACACACAAAGAATAGATTAAATACTGCAGTTAGGGAACAATTTCATTCTCACCAGTGAGGATAAAGTGGGAAGTCTTTGGGGGTTAATTTGTCATTCACAGAATATCTACTTTTGTAGTTATGCAATTTTTCTTCATTCTCTTCAAGTTCATGTTTCATTCTTAGAGTCTGTCACTGAAATTGGATTTATTTGGATATTGACAAACAGAAGGAAGTAATTGAGACTGAGCAGGAGAAGCAATATATTGTGGCATATGCATTTCCTGGAGTTGTAAAGTTATCATCAGAAATCAAGACAATCTAGCAACATTAATGTAAAACAGGGCAACTTTTCCATATGTGAATATGTCCTGGCTACAGAAGTTTTCTCTTAGCTTCTTAAGCTTTCCTTCTAATGTTTTTGTCACGTATGTCCTGTTGTGTGGGACATTCAACTCAAATACCTTTTCTTCCAGGCTGAATCATCATTGCTTCTTGCTGGCTCACTTCTAAAGCACACTTTTTTTTTTAAATCATTTTATTTAAAGGTCAGGAGAGTCCTCCCTCTTGCCAGCTGTTCATTGCATTTGTCTTGCTTTGCCACGGGGCTTCAGAGATTATTCCTTGTCCTTTCATTCCTGAGACACAGGGGCTTCCCAGGGTCTGATAAACATGTGTCTCATGAACACGCTAGGAAGGGAGAGCTGGGTCAGCAGGGTAATCCCAGCTGCCAGCACATTTAACATACTGAGCAGAAGTAAGAGCTGACAGCAGTGGGATGGGAAGAGCAAAACAGATTCTCAGCTGAGCTTTCCCATCTCTCATCTGTACCTTTAATATTAAAGCAGGGAGTTGCTTGCACTTACAGATATTTCCTACAACTGTCTACACTTGACCCTGTGTCACTGATAGTGTAATCTGAGTGTTATTGTATCTCCTCTGAGAACTAGGGTGTATTTTGAGTGACTAAAGTGCTTTAGGACCTAATGCTACCTGAAGTTGGGTTCAAACAGGGCTGTGTACAAACCTTCTGGAAGGGAAGTATTAGTGGTTTTTCACTAATGGACATCTGGATGCCTGCAGTGTTACATGGCTGGTGAAGAGTTCATATGCAGAAAACATGTTGGACTTTGTCCATTTGAAAATTCAACTGAGAGGCAAACTTTTTCCAATTAAACAAGTATAAAAATGAATGACACCAAAATGGGAGGAGGGGCTGATATGCCACAGGGTTGTGTTGCCATCCAGGCAGCCTCAACAGGCTGGCCGAAGAGGCTGACAGGAAACTCATGAAGTTCGACAAGGGGAAGCACAAAGTCCTGCCCCTGGGGAGGAACAACCCCAGGCACCAGCACAGGCTGGGGACCACCCAGCTGGAGAGGAGCTTTGCAGAAAATGGCCTGGGGGTCCTGGTGGACACCAAGATGAGTATGGGCCAGCAATATGCCCTTGCTGCAAAGAAGACTAAGGTGTCCTGTCCTGCATTAAGAGGAGGGTTGCCGGCAGATTGAGGGATGTGAGCCTTCCCTTCTACTTAGCGCTGGTGAGGCCACACCTGGAGTGCTGTGTTCAGTGCTGGGCTCCCTGGTACAAGGCAGACATGGACATACTGGAAAGAGTCCAGCAAAGGGACACGAAGATGATGAAGGGACTGGAGCATCCCTCCTGTGAGGAAAGGCTGAGAGAGCTGCGACTGTTCAGCCTGAGAAAAAAAGGTTCAAAGGGATCTCATTGATATATGTACGTACTTGAAGGGAGGGTGCCAAGACGGTGCAGCCAGCATCTTCTCAGTGGTGCGCTGTGACAGGACCAGAAGCAATGGACGGAAACACAGAAGGCTCCATCTGAACATCAGGAAACACTTTTTCACTGTGGTGACAGAGCACTGGTACAGGTTGCCCAGGGAGGTGGTGGAGTCTCCATCCTTGGAGATAATCAACAGCTGTCTGGACACGATCCTGGACAACTAGCTTTAGGTGACCCACTTGAGCATGGGGGATGGACCAGATGACCTCCAGAGGGCCCTTCTAAACTCAACTATTCTGTAATTCTGTGATTCTGTGAATGTGTATTTCCTGATCTGCATTTATTCCAAAATCAATGAATCAGAGAGATCTTAGTGTAGTCATTGTTATGAACAGGTTTAGCTTCCTGTGTTCTCCAGGACAAACCACTTTCCTGTAACTTTTGCACTAATACGTTGTACAATTTCTTAGGGTGCCCTGGTACTGTAAGACCATCTATGAAGGCTTTAACTGTACTCAGAACCATGTGTTTTATCACAGTTACAGTGCAGCAGTTCCACAAGATTCTTCCACAGAATATTATAATGTATTTTTCTTGATCCATGTATACAGAAGAATAATAAAGGAATAGACTTTTCATGACAAGTTTGCATCCCTGCTACCTTTACCAAGAGTCAATATTCCTGCCATTCCCAAACTTATCTCACCCCCTCTTAATTTTTTTTTCTTCAAATAAATTAGATACACAGGGTCAGATATATTTTTTCTGCATTTACATTAGCAGAACTATTATATGATGTTGATTTTCTTACTATCATTATTTTGAATACCTGCTCATATGCAGTATCAGTGGAAGACAAATCACTGCTCCGTCCTGAGCCAAATGTCAGAGGGGTTGGGAAATAATGAGATTTTGTGTGGACTGTTGTTCAAATATTTCGAACTGTGAAAACTTAAGATGTCACTTTCTTGCCAGCTAATAGACCTGAAGAGAGATCTCCTGGGTCATCCACTGTTAGGAGATGGGTCCTTTGAACTCTTCATCCACACTGTACAGTGACTATAAATTACAATGCCATCTGTAAAATTAAAGAATTCATTCTTGTTCCTCATTTAGATATAACAAAGCTTTCAAGTTTTTGTAAGAAAGGAAAAGAACCAATTAGGTACCCTTACTATGCTCCTCCTCAGAAAGGGACATTTCTTCGTGATCCCCAAATTCGCAACTAATCAGATTTCCATTTCAGTTCAGACTCCTTCTCTATGACAGGATGGAGGGGAAGGGATCACAGATAATGAATTAATGCATGTCCTGAGAATTTCTTGTACAGGAAGGAGAAGGATTGTGCTGGTTTTGGCTGGGATAGAGTTAATTTTCTTCATAGTAGCTAGTATGGGGCTGTGTTTTGGATTTGTGCTGAAAACAGTGTTGATAACACAGAGATGTTTTCGTCACTGCTGAGCAGTGCTCACACAGAGCCAAGGCCTTTTCTGCTCCTCACCCCACCCCACCAGCGAGGAGGCTGGGGGTGCACAAGGACTTGGGAGGGGACACAGCTGGGACAGCTGACCCCAACTGACCACAGGGATATCCCATACCATATGACATCATGCTCAGCATGTAAAGCTGAGGGAAGTAGAAGGAGGGGGGGGACGTTCGGAGTGATGGCGTTTGTCTTCCCAAGTCACCATCACACGTGCTGGAGCCCTGCTTTCCTGGAGATGGCTGAACACCTGCCTGCCCATGGGAAGTGGGGAATGAATTCTTTGTCTTGCTTTGCTTGTGCGTGCGGCTTTTGCTTTACCTATTAAACTGTCTTTATCTCAACCCAGTAGTTTTCCCACTTTCACTCTTTCAATTCTCTCCCCCATCCCTCCAGGGGTGAGTGAGCGAGCGGCTGCGTGGGGCTGAGCTGCTGGCTGGAGCTAAGCCAATACAAGGATGCAAGAAATTACAAACTCTACTTTGCCTACAACTACAATTACTTCATCAGCAGCAACAGATAGAAGCAAAGATATTGGGCCACAATCATCTGTATTCTCTCAGTGGAATGCCCTGAGAGGTCAAGCTTTCTCTTTTTGTTTGTTAGGGCCAAAGTAGTTTTATATTCTTTGTCTCTTTAATCAAATATTGCATATACCCCAGGGTAGGAGGAACATTAATTCAGATTACTTTCACAGTGTATTTGCCTGGCATATAACTTACATTGTTCTTTGTGATCCACACACGGAGGAGGACAGTCTTATAATTGTTTATTCATCCTTAATTTTGGCATTTCTTGACATTTGAGTAGGTCACCGTGTAAACTTAATGTTGCATGAACACATTTTCTTTTTGCACTTAATTCTCAAAGCATTTTTACAGGAAAAATTTGGTACAAGAGAGGGACAAAATCAGAATAAGTTATACAGTATACATGGCCTTTGAAAATAATGTAATTACAGCTGCTTAACTTCATTTTCAAGGTAGGTATCAGGGCAGTACATGAACTCATCTGCCCTTGATCAACATTGCCACAACAAAACAATCTAGAACCTTTTTAACAACAACAAAAAAATTCTCTTTCATCTTCACTTTGTGATTTATTTATTAAAAGATCATCCATGCTAAAAGTACCAGCGTAATCACTGTTAATCTATTTGTTGCTAGATAAATTCATGGTAATACTGTTTCAGTTAAGCAACAGTTATTACTATTCACTATCATTGGATTAAATCAGTATCCTGGGAGACAACATCTCCCATATAGCGTGTTCAAATGCAATATTTAAGGCCTCTCATTCCAAACATGACTAATATACAAACTATCACAGAACTGCCATTGCTACTGTAGAGGACAACAGTCAACTGCCTCAAGGATTTAACAGAAAGGACGTATGTTTAGCAAATGCAGGTAGATTGCTGTTCTTGCACCATCTGTTCCATAAACTGCATACAGTGTCAAAGCATAGGTATAAATTTCTGCTGTGGAATACACTGTGGAAAAATTCACAATAAACAGTATAAAACCATTCTCAAGGCACATGGAGAACGAAAGTAAGGGTCAATTCATGTCTCGATGGGATGTGAACTCCCAACAGAGAATAAAGATTTCAAGTGTTATTCCAGTGAGCAATCCTACTGAATAACTGCTGTGTTTATGAAGAAAGGATATGGTGCAGACAGTGTCTTCCAGACCACCCATCACTTCTGCTTTTCCTCTGCTTCCTCAGCCTCAGCCACTGCTGTGCACACTGGACTCAGAGGAAGGAAGCAAAACCTGAGCCAGGAGGAAAAAAATTTTCCCTTACAGCTTGCTTTGTTCCTCCAAGCACAAGGCAACAAATACCTATTTAATCTTTTACATGTTTGCAAGGCATTACATTCAGGAAGGCTTTCATAAATAATACCTCCCCAATGAGTAATTATAAATGCTCTTACACAAATGTGAGGAACTAAATCTTTTTTCCAAGGTTACACAGACAGCATGTTTCTCTACTGTGAGTGCTTTGCTCCAGATCTGATGGATATTTTATGTCCTATAGAGAAAACAGTAATGATATGTGATCTCATGCAACAGACACTAAACAAGCAAGAACTAGTTATCATGTTCTCTGCACATGTAACTTCAGAACAACTACAGGAAAGAGCTGGTCAAGGAAAGCCGTGTACATCGCATATATTTTTGACTGAAGAGTAATTCACCACAGGAGGTCTTCAAACATTTGTGACTCTGTAACAATAGCTTTGGGTTCCTTTCATATTCCCTTAGGCACATACTCATCATTAATAGATTTCATAATTTATTTCCTCAGGAAAAGTTTTGGTTTTTGTTTTTTTTTTTTTTTTTCCTAAGAATAATACATTTTACTGTCAATTCTCAAATAGCTGAAAGGAATTTTCTTAAACTTCTCCAAGATGCTCACTTTTGGGATGAGACCAAATGTGAACAGTTGCCACCTTAGAAATGAGTGATCTGTTTTGAGTGTGCGAGTTTTACAGCCCTAACCACTGCAGCTACAAGTGCTTCGCTGTGTGTACGTGCCTATATTTCAAAGCACCGGATGTTTTATATAATGATTCACAACGATATCATCATGCCAAAAAATGGCCTATTTTGTGTATTTATGTTCATTAAGTAATAAGTCCAAGAGTGACTTAACTGTTGCTTTTAGCCTTGATTTTGTGCAGTACACGTTGAGGAAACAGACTGACTGTGCTTACTGCCCCGGTTGCCCGTCTCTGCATGCAAACACCAGTCAGCTTTGCTGCCTTTTGCTTACAGCAATTTTGAATGAGTGCTAAAGAATTGCTTTAGGAGCTGGGGAAAGCTGTCAGATCCCCTGTGAGATTAAATGAACACACTTGCCAGAACAGAAAGGAAAAAGAAAATTTGCTTGTTCAGGGCATGCATGCTTTGGCTTGCTGCTGTCAGAAGAGGGCTTTGTAGGTGCCAGCGGTAGAAATGAGCTGTGGTTTAAGGAACTGCTTCTATGTGCTTAGTAAATTGTAAGTATAAAGTAACTAGGTTAAGTTCTGATCTGCCTCTTTTTCAGGGCACTTAAACCCACCAATACAAAACTCCCCTAAGCTCCAAGATCTCCAAGGCCAAAATGAAATTTGATGGCATTTTTGTAGTGAGTTGTGAAAGGTAGGTAACAGTTTAAATCCTTATACTAAATATGTGGGAATTTAGACCTATCATTTTCTTCCTCTAGAGTCTGGATATATCTTAAAGATGTATTCAGAGACATTCATTCCATTCTGGTGATGTTTGTCAGTCCTACTGTTTGCTTACTTGTTAAGGACTGGGATGCACAAAATAATAATAACACTAACAGAAAACATTGTGGATACAAGTACTGACATGACGGACTTTCTCACAGGTGCAATTCTATCACCTTTCTAAAATCTGCCTGTAGATTCATTGAACAACTGTGAATGCATTGAAACAGACTTCAGCTAAAGAAGGATTTCTCTTGTGCACATACAAAGGAAACTTCTTTCTGAATTAATTATCCATATGGAATCACTGTTTGAATTAAAATATTTAAATCAATGAATTTATAAACAAGCCTGAAACTATTTTTTTTTTAGGAAATAATTCATTAAACAGTATTGCCTAGAAATTGTTACCCAAGTTGTTATAATAAGAATGGAGAACACTGAGACTAATTGGGGAGGCCTGTAAAAAATGCTCACAATATTTCTATTATGTTTACTGTAATTCTTTATCTCTTGTTCCTTGCTTCTCAAATACATATTGCTGAAGAGTATCTGAAGGAGATTGCCTCCTCTTTGCACTTTCAACTACAAATTAAATATCCCTCCTGACTGGAATCTCTCTTAATAATCATCACAGTACTGAAATTTCCAACAACTTTCCATGGTTCTAAGAATTAAAGAAAAAAAGAGTTCACTGAGATTATTCAAAGGTGTTTAAAACTGGGGCGTGTCCCTAGACCCCAAGCAGACTAAGATAAATGCATTAATATGAAGTAGACTCCTTTTTAAAAAGTAATTTCATGAAAGCTAAACCATAGAAGCTTTTAAATAACTAAGAATGATTTGATGAGCGTGTCTGTTTGTTAATACAAGAGGCTGAAATTAGGCATATCACAAGTGGGTTGTTGGTGAGGCTGTTCATTACGTTTATGATGTCTGTTGGGGGGATCGGGGATGATTAGTAGGTATGATGTAGATGGCCAAAGGTTATGTGCAAGCACTGACAAATCTGATCTGTTCTGCATGGTCAGGGAACACAAAACAAATGACTTTAAATTCCTCCTTATGCCTTTGTAGAGACCAAATGTAGCTTTATACAGGGTGGTGGAGTGAGTAAATCACTGTGCAAAGAGGCAGCTAATTGCTGAACTTGATTGCAACTGCTAATCAGAGTCACAGGGAAAAAAAGTGTTGGGAATTAATTAGGCAAGGACCTTCAGAACAGCAGCAGGAAGCCTCCAAGTGACCTTTATTTACAGTCAGTTAAACAGAAGTGTGACTAAAAATGCCAAGGAGCAAATCAGATTATTAATATTGATTGCTTAAAGAAAATGAATAATTTAGGAGCAGTCAGAATAAATATGCAGTGACAGAGATGAAAGAACACAATGTACTGCCTTTCCAACATTCATCTATCATGCAGCAGTGCCCCTTCACACAGAAATGGAGTATTTCCACCATCACAAAACATAATTAGTTTCATGACCCAGCATGATTCCTGTATTGCTGCTACAAGGAGCTTTTTTTATTATTATTTTCCCAGGGCAGCAAAATGTGGAGGGAGACATGAGCCTGCTGTACAAAATCTTTGCTCTTGGAATTTCCACAGAGATCAAATTCAGGTACTATGGGATTAACTTTTAGTTCTTTGTCAACAAAATAGCGGAAACATAGTATATCATTTTTTCAAACATGTTGTCAAAGTAACCATTTTAAGCCAAGCTTAAAAACATCTATAAAATTCCCTCTCCTGTTTGTCTATACTCTGGGTTTTTTTCCCAGTGATTTTTAGACTGATTGTTTTTAATCTGTCCTCTTTTTTTTTTTTTTTTTGCCTAATTTTAGTCTTGTATCCTAGTAATTTGGCATAATTGGTGGCAGTCACTGCTGGAATAGACACTTTGTTTATTTTTGGAGAGTTGTGGGGTGATTTTTTTTTTTTTCAAATTTACTACTACTACTACTAATAATAATAACCATGAAAAATATTCATAAAATTAAATTATTATTATAGCATTGAAAGTATAACATAACAACAAAATAACTGTGTGTGTATGTTTACCTAATCAGTCCTGTTTTTTATAAATTCATCTGTTAAGGAACCTGGGTATCACTACTTCTGTATCTCTTGCCTTATTTTGCTTATGTAAGCTATTTCTCTCTTCTTTTCACTGTCTTTTCTCTTTAATTTTTCTCCTTGTTTTTGAAAGAAAAATAGATGAAGATATAATTAACCAGGACAAGCAGACTACACAAATCTAAGACAAAATTGTCTCCCATCATTTTGCTGCTACTCTGTCCAGGAATCTCAAAGTGATACTGAAATTGTGCAGAAAAAGATGATTCTGACAATTTTCTTTTTTCTCTGAGGAAAACAAGAGTGCCACAGCCAAAGATTTGAAAAGATGATGCTTAGGTTAATTGGACTGCATGGTGCCCATATTTTCTCCTTTACTGTTGATGGTCTCAAAGGTGGTGGCACACAGGCTGTCATGGCGCCTTTTGACTATGCAGGGATTGGCCTCATGGTAGGACAATTCCCTGTTGGCTGTATTTGGCTGTATAATGTTTGTATAAATGAACATAAGAGTCTGATGACAGCATACATCCAAGGATTATGGCTCCAGCTTTCATGGTAGTATGTGCCCTCGTGCACAGGCAATACATACTTGGCACAGACAAAACAGGTTCGCATGTGTTGTATGTTCATACCTATCCATTGAACATAGATCCATGGGGCAAAATTGTACTTCAGGTAGCACCTTGGATAAATCATAGGAAAAAGTGACCATTTAGAACACAATCCCATGCCTTCCCCATGACGAGCACGTGTCAAAGGCAGCCCAGTGTGAATGAACAATACAGTCTGTGCAGAAAGGAAACCTGTGCTGGTTATCCTTAAACTTATATACCAGCAATCCTGAATAAGCACTGCTTTTCTTATGGAGGTTTGCCTTGCTAAATGTGGGAAGGTGTAACATGCAGTAAGGCAAGTAGGAGTACACTGAAATGTGTGGTATTAGGAGACATAAATATTTTAGTTTTCATTTTCCCTACTGCCACAGAAATAATGACTTATAGATGAAACAATGAGTTTGCTTCTCAGATAATTGTCTTTGGTTCAGCAGACTTTCACTATTTGCTTTTAAGTGCCTGTCTGGAGTCCTCAAAAATTACAGAAAGTGCTTCATTTCCCTGCTTTGGATATGCCTCAGTTAAACTGAGGGATGATGCCAGCAGATTAATAAGGCAAACTAAGTTGCAGTGAACATGGAAGTCATGGTTTCAATATGAATATAAATATATTCCAGCCTTGTAAGACCTTACTCATGTGAGTTAGGCCCATTGATTTCAATGAAACTATTCAGATGAACAACTATTCACATATTGAACATTAGTATGACGGCAGGCTGTACCAAGCTACATTTGCAGCATGGTGAAAGCCTGAAGTGCTGAAATTCAGCTGGCCTATGTAGCTTTAATTAAGTCCCTTAGCAAAGAGGGTACTCTTCATTAAAAAAGGGTGTCCTTTTCTTTTCCTGTGGATCGTAGAAACATTCACAACAGATGATGAACACACAAGGATAACATTAATGCATGAATAACGTTAAATCTGGCATCCAGAACTTGTCTTTGCAAATTAAATAGGGGTCTTTCCAATGCAACTATTTTTTATGAATGTCAGTGTAAAATTTTAGGTCATATAACAAAATCCCTCCTACATATGAATTTTAGCACATATGTGAATTTTAGCTCATAAAGTGAATTAAATCCTGCTCCTGAGAACAGAATACACCTGACAAACGGATGTTACTGTAAAGCAAGTTGCTTTATGACACGCATAGCTTGACCTATATCCACCCAGATTCGTGCCATCTTTGTGAGCATCCTAATTTCTTGATCTCCATCAGACCAGAGAAAAACGTGTACAGAACAACGAGAACGGATTAGATGAGTTTCGCTTTTATGTTAACATGGAAACATGCTTGGTGACCTCTCATCCTCATCCTTTCAAAACCATCTCATTATAAAACCCACTGTAAAGTGGGTAAAATTGACAGCTCCAGCTCGGGAGCGGTGCAGGACTGGGATAGCAGGCGCCCTGCTGCTCAGGACTGAGCGGCGTTGGCAGCGTGGTGTGGGAAAGCAGGCATGGCACTAGCCCATGCGATATGATACCTGGCTCCTTTTCAGTCAGCACTGCTCATCTCTCACTTTTATGAATGCAGTAATTATACTGGTGGCCACTTAAAAGTCAGTATTTGCCAAGAGCTGTCACCGAGCTGTGTTTGAAGCACCAGAGCTTTGCAAAAGAAACAGCTCTGGTAACTGTGTGGTACCTGTTGACAAATACTGGCTTTTAAATGGTGCCTACTGTAAGGAAGCCCTCAAAGCACGCTCTAAGTATACCAGTGGGAAGCAAACCACTCATTTTTTGATATACCTTTCTGATCAACCTTACCCTGGTGTGTGAAATGTCTGTAATTTGAGAGAAGTTTTGAGCTGAACTTCTTTGGAAGTACAGCTTGTGAAAGGTAAAACATCGTTATTCAGGGCATATTCCCTATTTTGTCTCTGATAACTCATTCCAGTATATTTTAAATTAATCTGTTTAAATTTCCTTTCTTTTTTATAACTGCTGTTGAAAGGAAATGACAAGAGGGAGCTACAGAGATTTAATAAAATACAAGCTTAGAACCTTAATCACATTAGATATCAAAGTAATACAATTTTTAATTGAGGTGTGCTAAAGTGATTCCGGTAGTTGACAAATGGGTTACTGGTGGTTTATAGATGATATGAGCATTGAATGAACTGCTGTTTGCTCTCATGTGGTGCCAAGACACTTTGCCCTCCTTCCCAAAAGAGCTTGTTCTAATTTTCATTATACCACACAGTTATGCCAAGTTATTTTGCCCCACTCGGTACAATGAACTTAAGCATTTTTAAAATAAAAAAAATAAAAAAAAAAAAGAAAGAAAAATGTTCAACGATGTAAATATACTTTTCTCTGGTGCAGTGAAATGAACCAAGCTATTTTGACAGGAAAATCCCTGTGAACAGGCCAAGATGCTGCACTCAGTAGTGGAGGGGGCAGGAGCAGAAGCTGGCTGAAGCAAGTGGGAAGGGAAGGAGGCACAGAGATACTCCTGACCCTGTGCCTGCCATCACCCAAATGCTGTCACAGAGCTCAGACCACCGCACATGGAAGGGTGGAAAGCAGAAAGGAGGAGAGAGCAAGATGGGTGGGCTAAAAATGCAGGATTTATCCAGGGAAGAGTGGTTGTTACTTCCAGAAAGTCTTTCTCTATGCTGCTGTCCTTCCCTCACCATTCAGTTAATAAATTTGTGAAAGTACTTAAGCAAATGATGAAATCCCATGATATTTGAAACATGTGTCTTGAAATTAAGCATGTGTTTCAGTGTTTTCCAAAACTGGAATAATAATAATGGAGCTTGGGGAATGCCAACATGAGTCATAAGGGAGTCCCGCTCTAGTGTGGTGGAAGGCTGTGATTGCCAGGGACTGGCCAGTTACCTACAAAGTTACCTTTCCTTTAAATTGACCTTGGAAGACGCACTTAACACTGAATGTTAAAAAGGTACAGGCAAACATGGAAACTGATTCCAGACATCCTGATATGTGAACATGCTAACACTTGAGCAAAAATGTTGATTATTTCAATAGAGTTACTCCTCTGAATAATATCTCATATCCGAGCAGTATTTGAAAAATCCTATCATGTTTAGAATAATGGTCTAATCCTGCATAATGCTGGGAATCCTTCAGACTCACTGAAATTTGTGCAATCACGCAACATGTAGTGGATCAGAGTCTTTGTGAGCCAGATAAATGACAGAGAAGCAGAGCAATATGTGTGCCAGTCTGTACATAACAGGCAGGTATAACCTAGCAGACAATTTAATCTCATCCATTTTCCGAAAGCAGCCTGTATTATTGCAGAGCTGCCTGATGTTGCACTGTAATAAAGTATCATCCTTAGAATGGGGATATGTTTCTGTTTTATCCTTTTGTTTGTACACAGATTAAAGCATGATCCCCATTGACTGTAAGCTATAATTGAATCAAGGATTCTGCCGCTGTCATGGAGAGCAGGAGTGGCGCTTGAGTGATTTATGAGCATGAGCAGCACAATCTGAAGATTAAACTTCGTCTTTGATCTTCAGGCTATGACCATGAATTTTCTGTTGATAACATATAGAAAGCAAAATAATACAGATAATTATGAATGGAAGAGCTGGAGAGGAAAAGAGGTTAGCCAGGGATCAAAGACATGTTCTTTTGGTGTCACACTTTGATGCAAACCAGTCAGTTAAAATTGTGGAAGATTTTTACTGGTCATATTTTTTCACATATATTTCAAAAAATCTATTAAAATTTTTGGAGGACAGATCATTGGATCCAAGTAGGTGAAGTAAACTGCTTTGTTAGTCCTTTAAGCTTCTGAAGCCTCAGCATAATTTTGAATGAGGGAAAATTCTTTTTTCCTGCTCTTTACATGCAAGTCACAGTTTTCTTACTGGATTCCAAAGTACCGTGGTCTCAAAGCGCTACTGCACAGCTGCCACTACATATGTTGATGCTGAAAGCTAAAACTTGCTGAAATAATCATTCCCAATGTTTGAAGAGGATGTGTTTTAGGCACTGCTTGATGCATCTTGTTTCTTCAGGGAGCATGAAGTCACAGCACAAAACAGCAGCGACATCAAAAATACAGGGTTGATGTGGGTTTTTGTTGTCCCCCCCTCCCATCCCCACCTCAGTCTCTGGCAATGTGAAGGACTACAAAAAACGGCTTGCATCATAAACCTTTATTTCAGGGTAAGTGATTGGATTGATGTTCATACATAATTGCCTATGCTGGACGTGAGAGCTGTAAATTTTTAATTTGTAGATGAAAAAAAAGGACAATATGGGGAGCATGTTATAAAATGTTAAAAAAGAAAACAAAAGAAGATGCACTTTTACGCTATTCCACTGTCATAGGATAAGAGATGCATAAAATATAAGCTAGCAGGATCAATCATACATCTAGGTAAGATCAAATAAGCCATATAGTAACCCTGAGAGACAGATGTCCTTCCCAATTCTTTCACTCCATCAAGATAAATAGCTGCAGTTTGGTTACTTGACTGATGCAAATCAATAGAACTCCATTGAAATCTGTGGCAGTGTTGGGATTTTTTCCTCCCTGGATCTGATTCTCAATAGAGTTTGGCCCATAAGTATGCAATGAACGAGTAGTTCAATATGTTTTAAATTTGTTTCTATGTTCCTTTTTCTCCCTTGAACTTCATTACTGGCAGCTATGATAGTGAGAAATGTTCAGAGATAGAAATGGAGTAAAGAAAATATTCCTATTCCAAACAGACAAAAAAGCACCAAAATAGACATCAAAATTGGAGAAGGGGTGGGAATTTTGGTTCTGATGGGTCTGAGGCCTTAATTTGTCACTAAGCTAGAAGTGGGATGAAAGGAAGAACGTGGAGTATCCAGACCATCACCAGAAGCAGGAAATTTGGCTATTTTTGCGTAGCAAAAATTTCTAACTTGATGGCTAACCATGGCATCCAGAAACTAACTTCAATCAGTGAGACTGGAAAATTCCCAGCAGTGCCTGGTGGATCCAAGCCTGTGGTATTTTCACAGCCCCTTGTCTTTTCAAATTAAAGCTGAAAGGTACAATCCACACCTGTGCAACGCCCGTGCAAGGCCTGTGCAGCACACAAGGGCTGAAAGCAGAGCTGCATGTGGGGTTTGCATGGTGCCGAGGCTGTGTGATGCTCCATTGCACAGGGATGAATTTAATCCGAGGAGAAAAGGGCTACACGCTGTATAGCCAGTCTAGTCACAACGCGCTATTGAGGAGGACAATAATAAAGACACAGCATCTGGTGTAAAGAGGGACACAATTACCCCCCTTTCTTTCTCTTTCAAAGACAGCAGCTTTAATTCTCTTCTGATTTTTTTCTTTTTTTTTTTTTTTTTTCTTATGCCGTAACTTTACAGTTTTCAGTGAGGCAAACCCAAGGTGTGCCAATACAAATGAAGCCAGCTGTAATTCAGCCCACTGTGAACTCTTGATGTTTTTTGAATATGTAATTGCAGCTACAGGGATGGTGAAATCAAATTGGAGTAGAGAGCAGTCAAAGACTGTGCCTCTTTACACCACCAGAATCTGTGCAAGAGAAAGGCTTTCCCATATTCCCATACAGGCTCATGCAGAGCACAGAAACCCAGCTCTGTGCATTCGAACCAGAGCTGGGAAAATGAGCTAACAAATGTTGCTCATGAATATTCATACACATTTTCAAAGGAAGGAATTTATCCATGTCGACATCTCATTTATGTTTGCATTCTGCCAAAGTGTAATCGTGAACAATCCAGTATGCACACAGTTTAAAGTAAATTTTAAATTAAAACAATGGCAGCTATTAAAAACTCAATTCTTTCATTGAAACTAAGTGCATATCACCCTCCCTGACATTTCCTCTATTAAAACATGAAAGAGTATGGAGCAAAGACTCTGCCCAGAGTATCTTACCAGGACTTCTTATATCTGCAAAATGGTCTGCAGATCTCATGGGAACATTGCTTCCTCTACTAGTCACCTGGAAAGAGCAAGAATTTTGGCTTATTTGAAGACATATATCCTCTTTTATCTGGAGGTGTTATACGTACCAGATATCAGAGAGATTTAGAGTTTCCTAAATCTCAGGAATGGTCCAGTTTAATTCTAGGTTAGAGATCAGATAAATTGTTTTATTTTATGATGTGGGTTAATAAATGTATCTCTGCCAAAGACTGTGAGTTTACAGTTTTGTGTGCAACCGGCTTGTTGTTCATACAAACTTCCCCTGAAGCTTGACAGCATTTGAAAGAACCCTGGCCTGTGCAAGAAACTAAAATTTGATATTGTAAAAAACATCACTGAATGCAGTGGAAATACCTAACAGGACATAATCATTTGGTCCTTTGTTCCCCAAACAGCTCCTAGAGTTCTGAGAAGTTTTAGCAAAGCAGCAAACATGGCTTCATTCCAGAGGGTAAAATCAGCCCCTACCACAGCAGTCTGACAAAGAGTATTGTCTTGAATGTGGTTATCTAAAAGTTGAAGACAGTGTGCGCAAAGATTTATCTACAACAAGCCTTACTTTAAATCCATACTCTCAGGACTATATAACGTGGCTCCTGCTTAAACACTTCTCTTTTATGGCCTGCAGCTGGAATAGGCACTGTAGTTCATGCTTGCTGTCAGTCAAAGAAATGCCTTCAATTTTTCATAACAAGCTGTAAGTGTCTGCAAGTTTTAAAAAAGGAGACTAGGAGAGAAGTTATCTCAACAAGCAAACTCCAATATATTCCAAGGTTACTGCTGTATAATTAATGGCATTACCAAATGAAGCTGAAAGTGTAGAGTCTGCAAATGGCTAATAACAAGGATTAGATATGCACTCTCTTTTCCATTCATGTTCTTAGAGTTTCTTGTGAGCCTAATTGAAGTCAGGAGGCTTTTTCCACATGACATTTTCAAATTCAGCTCTGCTCAGTGACAAACAGTGCATATGCCCTATGGAAAAACCTCTTATCACGTATTTTTAGGAAAAAGAAAAAAAAGAAGAAAAAAAAAGAAATATTGCTCTTCTTTTTTTGGATCAAAATCACAGTAGGATATGTTACATTAGAAAAACAGGAAAAATGTTTTCAGATGGGAGGACTGGCACAGTAACTGTATGCTTTTTTTCTCTCTAGGATTACATGCAGTAAGTTTTTATTAATGGAAACGGCCACATATTGCAAAAAAACTAGTAATGACATAAAACTTGCTTCAAAAGTCTGTAAAACAATGGGATGTAGGCAAATGCTGGAAAACACTTCTAAATGAATCCTTCTGGCATCAGATTATTCTGTGATAATAAAATCCACTTAGCAAATAGGTCAGAATATAGCTGCTAAAGGTAAGCAGCCTGATTCAATCGAGGTTATGGTTTTAAACACTATCAAAATGATTTCGCATTAATCACCTTCCTGCCTGTAGTAAAGGTTATTTATAGAGTGTGTTTAAAAAAAAAGAAGCAACCTAAATATCTCTAATCTCCTACTAACCTTCTACAGTAAATAGTAGAGCATTAACTCTGTGTGCATTTCTGAATCCAGTCTTTAATTATACCTTTCCCATGTTTACATGAACTTTGGTTTGCTTTTCAAAAGCCTCATGGAACAATTCGTGCAGCTGACCTGTGTGTAGTGGTGAATTTCTCCATAAAGTGAGTATTGATGAGCTGAAAAGTTCAGTGAACAGGAAAATTCTACTGCTTTTATTGCCAGTGTGACAGGTTACTTTATTACCATGCCTTTCACAGCAATTTAACAGTTACCCTGGTAACGGATTCAGTGAGGTAATGGGATCAGAGGCATTAGAGGAGAGGAAAGGCGAGCGACGAGAAAAAACCATCTGCTGGCTTATGTTCTCGGGGCTGTTTGCTCACTGCGAGCTCCTGATAATCATTGTACTTGGATGTAAATGAGGCAGGTTAAACCACAGGCCTGCCCTATTTAGCCGTACTCTGGTGATTTGTCTTTCTAATTCTATTGAAATAATAATCAGGATTTGTTTCTGATTAATTAACTAACCTTTTGGTAAAAAGATTAGATAACGAAATTGCTGCCTATTCAGAGATAATGAGATTTTTATTACTCTGTCAAAGGGAAAAAAAAGTACATTTACGTGTCACCAGCCACCATGTCAAGGGAGGAAAATAAAGATTTAAATCTTTATGTCAGACATTTATTTCCTCCACAGATTAAGTGTATATTGAATTCCACAGATGCACATCATCCTGTTTAAAACATTTCAGAAGAGCTTTTAAAACACCAAATAAAGTAATAAACACGTTTAAACCACGATGCATTTGGCATTAATTTGTTTCAAAAAATGTCTCCTAATGGAAGAGAAACACTTGATGATTCAGAAATCCACCTGTGCTGCGTGGGTGTATTTATGTAAGTGCAAGAGTGTGAAGAAAGCAGTAAAATTCCAGTGTGAGCACTTTAGAGTGACATATGTAAATAGGCTGCTATTATATCTTGCAGTATAGACATGACTGATACAGTAGTTACAGTAGAAAATTCATTTATATGTAGGAGCTTTGCCTGGGCGTGTGAAATACCATGCAGGACACTGGAAGCTGATATAATTAAGTAATGAATGATAACAAACCTTACGAAAGGCTCCTGGAGAAGACGCAGCTGCAGCGCTTGGCACGTGACCCAGACCTCCAGAAGGCTGCCTGCCAGACCCTGGTCAGTGCCTGCCCACCAGCGCCTTATGCCTTGCCACAGTTATCCCCACTAATAGGGCAGGAGACCAAAAATGCTTAAAAATTTGCTCCTAGAACAGCAAAGCCCGTGCAGCTATGAAGCACATTAACCGTGCATCAGCTGCATAGTTGTGGAGCCATCGGCCGTGCCTTGCACCATGCAGCAAAGTGGTGTAAATGCAAACTCTTGGTGACAGGAACGTCATGAGTGGACAGCATTTGCTGTGCCAGGTAGCGTCCTGTGGCTTACCTGTTACAAGAAGAGCTGTCTACTTTGCTGACTGTCAAGTCACTAATAGTGACCTGTTAATTAATAGATCTCTACAAAGAATTGCGATGAGAACATTTTCTGTCACGCAGACGAAGCAGGAGGAAATATAGGACACAGTAGACCATTTTGTTGCAGTGGAGTTAATGAATGCACTCTCAGATTTGAGGTGACACTTACATTGGTGGCACTCAGTGTGCTTCATTACTTTTACTTTTACATGTTAACATGAAAGGCTCTCATATGCTGAAAGCCCCTGCTTCTGCCCAGCAGTGTATATAGCTAAAAGCCAGTCAGAAGCACGATCCAGTTAGAGAAAATGTCTTTAGTAAAGAGATCTGAATGCTGAGCGTGTTCCTCCCGTTTCCCCACCTCGTAGTTTCCCATTGGTGATTACCCGGCATGGCCAGCATTCCTCCCTTCCCGCCCAGGCTTTCCAATGTTATAGCCCTGACAAAGGACGCAGACAAGAGAGCTTTCTTCTTTCCCTCCCCCTGCCCTCCAAAAATTCTTACTGCAAGCTTCCAACCCTTGATAACCAAAATCCCTTGAAAGGCAAGCAAGCCTTTTTGGCGTAGTACCAGTCATAAAGCTTTTGCTCTCCCTCTCTCTTTCCCCTGCCTCCATATGAAATTTAAGTTTAACATTAGTAATTATTATTAAAATTACCAAAATGTTATCAGAGCATCTCAGCTAAGGAGAATAACTATAGTTTTCCTTTTTCCAGACGATGACATCTGCAGCTCTACATTTTCATGAAATGACTATACTTAACAAAAACATTACTTCATTTTCGTGGTATTTCTTTTGTGCCTAGGAGCAACCCTGTAATTGTTCACTTCAATTACAACATTACTATTTTAAACTGAAACCCATTTTATCTGCATGCCAGCTTTTTATTTGTTTTACCAACTATATCTATTTCCATTACTGCAAGGCTGATGGTTTGTCTCAAGAGGAAATCAAATCCATTAATTCAGAAATTTCAAGCACGGCTGCCTCTGCCATAAGCAGCATTTCTTATGCTAATAGCAAATGTGCTGAGACTGAAAAGAACTGACACAGCTCTGTTTTTTATCATAACTTAAGCATTTATGTAAAAAGGCAAATCTAATAGTACTAGGAAACTGTAAGTGTTATTATATATAATTCACTTTAGTGCGATCTGCATAGGGCCTGCTTTGTGCAACTGTGGTTTAAATCATGCTGTTTGTGGCTTTAACTCACTTGACATTTGGGGTCTGATTTTGATCTTGGTTACCTCAATGTAAATCTGTTGTTGTTCATCTGACAATAACAGAATTATTTCTGATTTACCCCAGGCAAATGCAGACCAGGACATGATCATTTTGCTTAAGGTGAAATACCACCTCACAATCACAACATACTAAACTAGCTTTGGGCAGTGTGTGTGTCTGTACAGAAAAAGTATTATAGAAGTTGGACATCTTTTTTCTCCAGCCACAAAAATAGCTATTTCAAAGGTAATTTAAGTATTTCCAGGAAGCTGTACCCTTCCACCACCACACAGAAATAAATGCACCCCCCCTTCCCACTGCCTCCTTGTTTAATGCACTTAGTCCTGTTGTATCACATGGGCTGTGTTCAATTAGATAGCTTAACAAGATAAACTCTGACTTTGACCCAGAAAAAACAAACCAGATTGCTGCTGAGTCCTACTCAAGGTTTTCCAGGCGTTGTGACCTGTTTATGTCAATGAAAAATGCAAGAGATCCTTATCGTAAGGGCTGAATTAGTTTCTGAGGGTTTGGGGTCTTTTTAATATACGTGTGCACAGACAGAACGTACAGAAAACAGTGTACCATTCTTGCCCTTCATTTTTGCAGCAAAACCCTTTAGTGCTGTAAATCAGATCTCATTGGGAGATCTTACACACTGGCCGCCGATAAGCTGTTGAGAAGTAGACAGGGCTTTTAGGAATTGCTGAACCATGAAGCTGACCTGCTTAGTGTTTTGTTGTAGGCTATTAAATCCAGGATTGGTGTTTTAAGATGATTCTGCTTTCTTCTTCCCTTGGCCTGGTTAAGCAACTCTACCCTCATCTCATTATTTAGCTGATTAAAATAAAAACTAGAATTTTCCTGTTTGAAAATCCTACCTTCACCCATCAAATTAATGAGAGTGACTTATGCTGATGTAGTTTATGGCCTTAGCAATTTGACACTAACTTTGCAACTAAGAAAAGATTTACTAATTGTATGCACCACTCTGCTTTGCTGGCAGTGGAATGGTATTCTTTTCTCCAAAAACAAGCTCTACATCTTTTGTATACATGCATTATTTGGTTGCCTCATTGTAAATGGATCCCAGTTGGGTAATACTACTTCTTCCCACTAGCATATTGACAATTATGCACCAAAAGACCCAGTGAAAAGATTATATTTCAGCTGGAGTGCTCTCTTTTTCAGATTTTTCAGGTGCTGTAAATATGTTGTGCACCGTACCTGTTACTGCCTAGTTAGAAACATGCTGGTTCTTTGCACATCCCTTTCACACTGAGAGAGACATTAAATATGCTGTTTTGTTTTTCCTGTGTTTGGTGAGTGTTAACAAGTCCAGCGTTTGAGAAAACCCAAACCAAATAACAGTTCTGTAGCTGTTGCTACTAAGTAAAGCAAAAGCCACCTGGTGACTAAGTTCACTGGGGCTTCATTTCTTTGTGTGACTGAAAGAAAGAGAACAAGAGAGAGAAAGGGACTCATATGCACATGGAAGTAAATCCCGTTGAATTGCACTCAGGAGATAAAATCCTAACAATATCTATATCTTGTATATATATGCAAGTAGACATACGCACCAGGTTCCTCTCAGTATGAACTTTAAGGCATTCAAATTCAGTGAGGGGAAGAAAAGTACTTATAATTAGAGGTCACTCTGTGCTCCAAAATGCATCTCCACAGCCGATTTTTTTGAAGTTAGACATATTTGTATCACAAGTATGTTTTTATCCCCATTTTATTAAAACTCAGATATCAGTTCAACTCCTATCGGGGTTGTTTTCATATGATCATTCTGTTTATTTTGGGACTCTTAACATGACTTAGAGTACTTGAGCTTTTATTGTAACAGTCTTATTTAATGAAGCTGTATGGTTTTAGCTTTCTCATAGTCAAAAAGGAAAGGTGTGAGAAGCAAATGAATCACAAAACAATAGGGCCCATTACATTAGAATGAGAAAGGAATTAATTTGTATATCATATATGCAAGTAGTTATGCTTTTCAGGAAAGAAAACAAATTACCGTGCAACCTTTTCCTCTCTCTGTTAATCTATTGTTCCTTTTTTAATTGTTTATTTATTACTTTTAACACAGACAAAGGACAAAGTTGAAAATTCAGCTCCAGTATCCAGGCCACATCAGAGGTTTAGCATTGGATCTCTTTATAATTTCAGCAGCCATGCATGGGATAGATTGTATTTCTCACATTCTAGGTCAGCAAAGTTTGTTTTCCTCCATGTATTTTGTAGGCTCACATTTCACTACAAGCCTTACGTGTGCATTCAGGCTTGCAGGCTTATAGGGCAGTCAGATCACAAGCCTAGAGGTTTGTTGTTTGTTTTTTTAAACAGCATTCACACAACTGCTGCTCAGTTTGCTGCTGTGTCCTATCTGCAAAATAATAATGCTAATAGAAAAGAACATTATTTACTGCTTTGGGACTGCTTCCACTCTTCCTGGAAAAAGAAACATAGTAGTTTATTACTGAGAAATCATGTGAGGCTACTGCAGGGAAATCTAGATTATTTCCATTGTAATTACTGATTTGTAGTACCATAGCTATAAATAATTATGCTAATGCAACGTAAACCACCTGCCTTTAGAATAACAAGAGTTTCTTAAAAGGATTCTTTCAGGTTTAGATACTGTATTCCTCCATTAATCATCTGTCTTCCAACCAACATTTGCTATTTCAGAAATTATCTATTTAATCAGAAATGTAATTTCATGTGCATTTTTTATAATTTAAATAAGAAAAAGGATAATGAGACTTCTTGACACTTTTTCAGACATATTCTACAAAAGAGAGTGCTAGTTTGTAACTCAAGGATTGCCCTAAAGTGTCTCAAGCTCTGGGTGTGATTCAGGTCATGATTTTAGTCATTAAAAGAAAGGCATCCTGTACTGATCATTCAGTTGCTAGAAAAAGAGACAAATGTTTCCAAGAGGAGGTTTATTCCCTGTGTTTTTCCTCCTTGGTTATGGATGGAGCCAGGTTAACTAGCCTACAGAAGACAGCTAAATTTTTTTTGAATATCACTTTCTGCGTTAACTTCGGGTGGGTAAAATGTCATGTGACAGCTTTGGGAGGGCGAAGTGTGATCATTAGCTTAGGATGAACTGAACTAGTGCCTTCGTGGTGACTTTATCCTAATTTAAACTATTTATTTCCCCTTGCCCTGACCTTCAGAACTCATAAAATACTTTTTCTAGTCTAGCTACAACTTCTGATAAGTACTGCATGAGGTTATCAGTTTGCTCAGTTGGTCAGCAATGGCCAGTCAACTGTAAAGCTATTTACATGATATCTGAGGGGTCTGTTCTCAGATCAGTGCACAAACAGAATTCCCATTAACATTAATACAAGTTATGGACAGGCATGAAAGTAAAGAAACTCCCTAATTAGAAATAATGAAACACCAGACTGTTGTAGTTCTGAAAGGCAGTGGTGCCCATATTTACTTTGATATAAAATGAACACGGCAACTAAAAATGAAACATTAAGCTCATAAAATGAAGATATATGCAGATTTTATTATTCTTCTGGAAATATCTGTTTTACAAACATCCGCTTTGCAAGGTGAATTGGAAAAAAATATATGTAGACTTGAATATGTCTTCTATGTTTAACACAAAAGCACATGAAAGAAAAAAACCAAGGGAATTTATGTCAGTACACTGGGAGCTCCTGGCTGTTGACTGTCACACAATCCCAGACTGGTAGGGGTTGGAAGGGACCTCTAGAGATCATCTAGTCCAACCCCCCTGCCAAAGCAGGATCACCTAGAGCAGGTTGCACAGGATCGTGTCCAGGCAGGTTTTGAATATCTCCAGAGAAGAAGACTCCACAACCTCTCTGGGCAGCCTGTTCCAGTGCTCTGGCACCCTCAGAGTGAAGAAGCTTTTCCTCATATTGAGATGGAACTTCCTGTGTTCCAGTTTATGCCCACTGCCCCTCATCCTGTCACTGGGCACCACTGAAGCGAGGCTGGCCCCATCCTCTTGACACCCGCCCTTTAGGCATTTATAAGCCTTGACAAGATCCCCTCTCAGTCTTCTCTCAGGCTAAACAGACCCAGCTCTCTCAGCCTTTCCTCATACGAGAGATGGTCCAGTTTTTGCTGGCTCATGGATAACTGTCATCCTGATATTGCTGTAAACCATGCTGGATAACACCTTTCATAAGCCCATCGAGCATCGCTTTAAGTTAGCCCTTTTATTTGTTTTTATTCCAACTACTTGTTTGGGAGTGCTCCTCTGGAGCCCCATTTCTGCAGGATTGCCATCATATGATTTCCTAAACTACTCACAGTCAGTTTATGCCTATTTATTTCTACTTTATTTTAAACAGTTCTTTTCCCTCAGTGGTGTTTGATGTATATTGTATTTAGTGTATTTAAAAAATACAGCCTTTATTTCCTAGGCTGAGGAAGTCAATTACTTTTAGTTTTCTCATGTTAGATAAACCGTCCATTTTTATTGTCCACCAAGAAAACATTATTTTCAAGGCCATCCTAGAAGACTGAATTAATTTTGTCTAAACTTATCTTCTGGGATTATGTCTTCAGAAGTTTTTTCCAGATAAAGTCTCACCATTGCTTTGCAGATTAATAGTATTTACCATGCAGGAATATGTTTTGAAATATTCTAGGTTTTAATTTGCTTTGTTTCACAGACAGTTTTTATTAGTAACTTTTAGTTATTCTCTGTTTAAATAGTTACATATCTTTGTTTCTTCACATGCTTAAAACTGATGAGCCCACAGCTTGTCACAGAAATTCTCCAAGTACACGACATTGACTTTTGTATCCTTTTTCTTCAGATAATCAGGACTCAGAGTGAGCCAGTTTGTTAATGAACCTACTATGCAGTGATAAATGCTTCCTAATCTGATCCTCTTTGCGGCATGTGCTTGGAACATTATACCAGTATTAATAACAGAATTATTAAATGAAACCAGTCCAAAGATTGGTCCTTTAGAACAGCTCAGGTTATCTTCTTCTGGCCCAAGAGGTGTTTTCAAACAACCTTTGGACATTTACCTTTATTCAGCATCTCAGTGTTCTTACAGTTCTTGTCTCTCCCCCTAGAGAAAGTTTTCCACATGGTACCATGTTGTATTTCTTTGGGCTCTACTGAATTTGCTCTCAAACATTTAAGAAATTCCACTGTGTTTGAAATGATTAGATGTTCAGCAAAACCTTGGGTTTGGATATCAGTTGCTCACTAACTCTTAACTGAAAATATTAATGTTTGTATTGATTATTTCAGTACTTAAAACTGCTATGCTCCTTGACTACATTAAATTCTTAGAAGCATGTTTTGTGTAAAACTTGCCACTACTCATTTGAAAATTCTCTTCATAAATATTCAACAATAGCTGCTTAAGCTACTCTGTTTCAGCACATGCATCTACAGGACATTCATTCTGTTGTACTAAAATGTCTCAAATGTCTTCAGAAAGCACAAAACAAATCACTTAGAAGCAATCAAGGGAAATTTTCATTACAAATTGTCTATGAATGCTTGGAATAATTTTAACAGTATTAATCTTACTATTTTAGAGCTATTGACAGGAATAAAGTAATAATAAGTTTACAACTGTGGAAGAGCTTTGGTTTTGTTTCCCCCTGGGAAATGAGAAAACCTACGTTTTTCTGCTAAATTAAAATGGCTTATCTTGGCAAACATAAATCCTAGAGCCTGACAAGAAAAGAAAGTCTGACAGGCTAATGGCTAGGCCCTTTCTACAGAGGGCATGGGAGGGGGGATAATTTTGCTTAATTCAGATCCCATTCCATTATTAACCTTCGGTTAGTAAGATTTTTGTGGGGGGAAGGGGACTTCTAGGTTTGCACAGAGCTTGTTTTCTACCTTTGTTCATTTATTCTATTTCTGTCAGTCGTCTTTGACTTAAGGGCAGTTTTAGCTGGGAATAAAGAATACCACATTGAGGGACTTGTGTTTGGGAAATGTTGGAAAGAAGACCCTAAATACTGATCTCAGAAGAACCTGAGTGGCAAACAAAGGAGATGGACTTCAGGATCCAGCCAGAGACAGAAGACATGATTTCTTTTTCAGACTTACACCACAGATGTGTTAGCACTGGGAGAACTGCATAATCTGAGTGTTAGTAGGATTCGTGATAGTTTTCTAAAGAAAAACACATTTATTTTAGCAGTCTTTTGACAGTAAGATTAGAATTGCTGATCAAAACATTTGCCTTTTTTATCTGTTATATATTCCAATGGTTAACACACATGACTATATCTGTCCATCACCAATAGCATTTCTGTATCTACAGTGGACAATGCTTCCTAAATATGTCAGTCTTCTTTCTCTACTGTTAAACATAAGGATCTTTAACAAATAGATTCCCAAAAAAGGCAGCAAAAAATTATTTTCTTTTCGGGGAAAGCACTTATCAAATAATTAAATAATTAAATTCCTTGAACCACCCAGTAGTGTTTGGTTCCTCTGAAAAGAGGAACTGAACAAAATTTTCATAGCCAAACCTAGAAGCCATGCTCATCCTAAGGGAACCTTAGCACATTCCTGGCACTTGCCCAAATTCCTTACCAATGAAGAAAGAGTGTTTAGAGAAGGATAGATCACCAGAAAGAGGAGGCCATATTCAAGCACCCAAAGGGAAGATATAAATAATTAACCGATTATGTTGTCTATTTTGTCTGTTTTGGTCATATCACATATTCTGTATTTCATTAGAGGGTAAAACTATGTCCATTTATCAAGTTTTCATTAATTTAGAAAATTTATCAGTTGTGTTCCCTTAGCCTCCATAGTCAATGAAGGCAGTGATGGGTAAATCCCCAATAAGCACAAATTACAAGTACTGTGTACTTTTGGCAACTAGCTAAATAGTCTGAATTTTTTGAGAATGCAGCTTTCTCTGCCTTTCCCCCCGTACTTCACAGCAGCAAGACCTACAACATCAATGCTAGCCATTATTTCTAGTCCTTTAAACTTTACAAGCTAATGTGTTTCTGAGATTTCACCAGCCCTGATCTTACTAATTGCTCTGAGCAAACACTGCTTGCTCCATGCTGTTCATGACACTTTTAATGCTATGTGAGATTAACACTTCTTAGCCTTTGTAAGGTTTGTTTTTGTTCCTCTCAACTTTCCTGAAGTGTGACATTGTTGAAGGGAAAGCCACGATAAAGAGTTTTTACAGCTGTTGCTGTACTCTTCTGTAGTCAGGCCTTGTGGAAAAACTTCTCTCTTTTTTCTGCCTTGATCAGTATACTATAGTTATCTCCTGGGAAAGATTGTAGAAATTATTTTTAAGACAACTATGATATATTTGCATTTAGACCCTTCATTGCAAGACATTTCTCCATTTGCTAAATGTAGAAAGAAATACATATAATAAATAAAACCCCTGACTTCCTTAAAATGGACTGAAGGAATTAGTTCTTAGTCCTGGATGCTTTCTAACAAGTTATGCTTTACGCTTCTTACAGTGCATTGATGTGAGTCCCAGCCCACCAAAGTTACTGGAGCACTGTAGCAATGGCTCTCCTTTCTTAAACCCCTGCACAACACTAAGTTGGTCATAAACTACACTCCCACAGCAATGCACCTCAATTCACCTTTTGCCTGGGAGTATAAAAACATAAGCAATAGGCGGAGAATTGGTCTACAATATTTGATATTAGTTGAAGACTTCTACAGGTTGTGGTAATTGTTTGCTTTTCTCTTGGCTGCAGACCAGCTGATGCTTCTTCCAGCCCTCTGCACTGAAAGCAAGACAATTTAAAAGCAAAACTAGCAAGTGCATAGAGGACATGTTCTCAACGCTTTTCTGTGAGCGTTCAAAAAGCCCAAAGCTTTGGGAGAGTCCAGTGACT
Source organism: Grus americana (assembly GCF_028858705.1). Lineage (NCBI taxonomy): Eukaryota > Metazoa > Chordata > Aves > Gruiformes > Gruidae > Grus > Grus americana. The sequence goes on from NC_072891.1 coordinate 66,087,117, forward strand.
GCTGATCAAATCTGTCTGTGTCCAGGTTGGACCCACCCTGGTGCAAGCCGGATTAGACAGTGCAGTGCCAAAAAGTCTTGCAGCTGTTGTGCATGGCCTCATATAACCACAGGAGCCACGAGCTCAAAGTCTCGGCTCCTGCAAGCCCACAACTTGTTGGTTCCTCTGAAGTGGGACATTCGTCTCTCTAGTCCAAGACACAAAAACTAGTAATACTGGCTTCAGCGGGTCTGCCCCAGAGTCTTGGGTATTGGAAACTCAGTCTTCTCAGCAGCCCTCCAAGAAACGATCAGAAACCTGGCTGAGCTTTGACTGCAGCTATCAATATTTTTGATTCTTGATACTTCCAAACATTTCTAAGTACAATTTCCAGGCAGCAGGAACCACAAGTAAATTCAAATTTTTGGTTTTGTAATCAACAAATACCCACTGTTTTATTGGGCCACAGCTAAACATGCATATCCAGGTGCTCATCATCAGTGAGAACGCAGGGAGAAGCATGCTTTTGTGCCTTTTTGATAATGACAGTATCACTAGTGCTCACAGGAACCAGCTACCTATGCAGGTCACTTACAGTCTCAGCCATGGTCACTGTGTGTGAATATTAAATGGGTAATTCCATTTACATGGCCTTGCAATCCTGTCCTGTTCCTTTTTTTTAAAATGTGTATACCACTTCTATAATCTTTTTTACGTTTGTTTTTTTTTTTAAACCTCATTTTTCACAGCAGAGATTTAACATGACTAAACTGTTCAGCTCACAATCTTTCAACTTGAAATGTGTTTTACCTTTTTCTCTGATCTATGATCAGGCAACTGCTGTCTAGATGTTCTCTACTTCTTTCCTTGTAGGTTTTCTAATGTAATTTCTTTTTTTTTTTTTTTTAAAAAAGGAGAATCTGCCGTTTGCTCTTTGCAACATTCCCCTATCTGGATCCCCCACTTTGGACTTCATGAGTGACAGGAAGCAGTAATAATTCTTTCTTTTATATGAGCAAGCCAGTTATGGGCATATGTCCTGGTTTTGGCTGAAGAAGAGTTAATTTTCTTCCTAGTAGCAGGTAGAGTGCTGTGGTTTGGGTTTAGTATGAGAATAATGTTGATAACACACTGATGTTTTCAGTTGTTGCTAGGTAGTTGTTGTGCCTACACTAAGTCAGGGACTTTTCAGCTTCTCACGCCCTGCCAGGTGCACAAGAAGCTGGGAGAGCACAGCCAGGACAGCTGGCCCAGACTGGCCAAAGGGACAATCTATACCATGTAACATCATGCTATGTATATAACTGGGGAGGCTAGGAAACAGACTTGGCATCGGGTTGGTTTATTTTCCTTGCACATGCGGTGAGCAATTGCATTTGTGCATCACTTGTATTATTGTTATCATTATCGTTATTATTATTGTTGTTGTTGTTATTACTATTATTATTATTGTTATTATTTTGATTATTATCTTCCTTTGTTATCCTTTTATTAAAATGTCTTTATCGCAACCCGAGAGGTATTTTTTTTCCATTCTCATCCTCATCCCTTTGAGGTGAGGGGAGTGAGCAAGTGGCTGTGTCGTGCTTAGCTGCCAGCTGGGGCAAAACCACGACAGCATATACTGTGCAGTCCTTCAGTTTTTTGAAGAATTCCTGGCTCACCATTAGAGAAAGTGAAGCCGATTGCATTTTGGCACACTGAGAAACACAGGATCTAAACGTTTTTGACTCTTTGTGTTAAAGACCAGTCACATTAGGGGTCTGCACTCTCACTCCAGCTGTGAGGGAAGTGAACATGTGTAACCTTTCATTAGTACAGTTCAGCAATGAGTTAGCCATTCTCAGTCCTCTTCATTCATACAAGAAAGCTTAGTGCAACGTAGGAAGAAAGGACTGAAAATTTTAGCTGAATATATTTGTTCTTGCCGAGTTTGTAAGGTGGTGAAAATAACACTGTATACAAGAAAATTTTAGGAGTGTGTCTCACTGTTTTAAGACTGACCAATAACATACATGTGAACCTTTAGGAGCTTCTAAACACCATGACCTCATTTTCAGATTGATGGAAGAAAAGAGCCATATATAATTCATTTGTATGTTTGCTACAAGGTGTGTGGGGGGGAGGAATCTGTCGTAAAAGTTAGTTTTAGATGGATTTCCAGATATTTATGTTTCTAAAACACTATTTTGTGACTCTGGTTGGAAAGAGCAGCCAAATATGTTATCTTGATTTCCTGAATATTGCATCTTACACGTGGATTATGACTCAAGTGCAATAATTTATTGTTACAGATGTAGATTAGACATATTGTAGAGAATAAAGACATATAAGCACACATTTAAAAAAAAATATTGATAGTAGATATTTCATTTGAAAGATCTATAGGATCATATTTTATCTGTATATATCCTTTCTGTTAGATTAAAAATTGAGGGATTCTTAACTTGATTATAGATAATGCATTATAAGGTACTGGTCAGGAATATATGTAAGTGCTCTTTTCATATTAACTACTGACTCTCTACTGATTCACTGCTGGGAATCAGTCTGGCACATACAACTTCTAATAATTATGTTATGTTGCAACTGTGCACTGAGTATCATAACCTTTTAGTAAAATTGGCCCATGTTTTCACATTATATTTATGAGGTAAGTAGCAGGTCAAAAAGCGGCATGTCACAGATGTCTGAAAGAGGTTGTTCTAGACAGAAATTTTTTACGTGCTAAATGCATAATCAGTGCTGTAGAGTTAGATATTGCTCTTTTTAGGTGTGTGAGCCTCACTGAAAGCTCAATCTTGCAAAAGCTTGGGTTTTATTGTTGTGAAAATCTGGCAGATAAATTTTGCTAGATCCTGTCCCATTTCTGCTGTTCCCTCTGGATAAGAGAATCTCCTATAGTACTGGATGCTTCTCACTAAATAATTGGCATTTCCAAATGGTGAATGATGGATTTCCTGGTGGAAATTGGGACAGAAAATCGGAATTAAGAGTTTTGCAACACCTAACATTCAGGCTCAACTTACACTGCTTCATGAAAGAGCATTGGGGAAGGGGGAGGACGGGGGGATGATGGAAATTGCTGTAAAATATTGGAAGTATTAGTAAAAATTGAAAGTATTAGTAAAAATTGCAAAAGTACAATTTTGCCATATCAAGAAATTTAATGTATTGGTGAAAGCTAGAAGTGGGCAATGGCAGAGCAGTACCGCTATTTTAAACAAGGGGGTGAAGGTGGTATGTGGAAGAGGAACAGAGGGTGATCTTTCTAATGCAGAACTTTGTATTCACTACTGCATAAAGTCTTAAACAGATTTTTGTAGAAAAGTGTGATTAAGGGTATGGAGGCAAATAAAAATACTAAAATACAGTGTAGTTTTATCAAAGGTAGATTGTGTGAGACTAATTTAATATTTTTTTTCATATATAAAATAACTGATTTCTTTGACAAGGTTAATACAGTGGACCTAATCTATCTTAATTTAAGTAAAGTGTTTCCTACAGTGCCCGACAGTAAATCATCATGTAAGATGGAGATGATGTCCATTAATATGGGAATGACGAGGGAGGAAGAAACTAAAGGGGAAAATGCAACAGCTTATACTTAGGGGAGAATGACCAGCCTGGTGGCTAGGGGTTTTCTTTGGAATATTCAAAATATTCTGCTTTGTACAGTGATTTCAGACACATGGAGGTGAAATATATGGATGATGTATGCTGACTGCCACATTCCTGGCAGCAAAATAAAGGAATGTAGCATCTACAAAAGCTATAGGAGTGGGGAGGGAATACAAAGCCTCGTTTGTGTGATGGGCTTCCTCTCCAGACACTGTCGTCCTGTGCAGGGGATGTTTAATGACCCTCAGATCTGCCCAGTTGCCATTCACATTCCCTTGCTCACGGTGAACCCCTTCAAGTGGCACAGTGCCTCCCAACCCGTTTGTGCCCCCCTCCTAACCCCAGAAGGGTCTCTGCCTATTCACACTAGCATGAACTGCACTCACAACAAAAAAATCCCTAAATTTAGACCCATTCAGCCTTTGCTCCTTCTTCTGATATGAAAGTAATATTTTACACCTGCTTCTCACCCCCAGATTTACAGGAGAAGTTGGGGTGCCTGCACTCCCAGCCCCAGTGGCGGCACAGACCTGGCACTGGGTCACATCTCCCTCGCTTTGGCATCCAGGGAGAAGCACTTGTACCAGGCTCTCTACTCTGCCTCTCAGGCAGAAATCCTCAGCAAATATTCAACTTAAAAAGAAAAAACCTAGCTGGAAATCTCAGGGTGAAAAGTGTAGGCATGTGGTAACCAAGTGTTACTATTACCGAGGAAAATATCATCATACGGGAAGTACAGGATGACCTTGTAGACAAGGAATAGAAACGGGAATGAAATTTTGGAGCGCAAAATGCAAAGTTATGCACTCAGGCACTAATAACAAGACTTTTCAATATTACTGAGGGGTTTATCAATTGCAGTGGTGATGAAGTTTAAGCATACTGGTCATGGTATCACCATGAGTTGCTATGTTGATGCAACTGTGAAAAAGAAATAATGAAGGGGGTAAGGCGTTTTCAGCAGACACAGATACATACCAGGTCCAGTCCACAAAGTAAAATCTTATTGTACTGTTGTGTAAAGTTCTGGTTACTTATATTCAAAGGATTTAAACCAGAAGAAGTACAAAGGTCTAAAATACTAGGAAAGATTTGAGTCTGTTGAGGAGAAGGGATTAAAAACAGGTTGTCATGCCTAATCTACAAAACCAGAGACTGGAGGTGGGGAATAGCATAAATTCATTCTGTATATTTTTGGGAGGTGAACTGTTTAAATGAAAGATAACACAAGTGCAAGGTAGACAGTCATGAATTTGCCATAACAATGTTTAAACTAGAAAATACTTCTACTCATCAGATGGTTATTTTCCTTTCACACAGGAAAGTGGAATCATAATAGTTTCAAGACAGACTTTGAAAGTTGCGTGGAAAAGAATCTATGCCACAATAACAGTGATCTTTGAGTTGTCTAGTGGCACATGGAAAAAAATGAATCCTTCAACCTAGGTGCCTAAAAACATTTTAGATACTCTACAATATCAACAGAATCTGCATGAAACTGACATATATAACAGAGGAGATCCTTACCCTTTCCATGTGGCAACTGGAAGTCCTCAGGGTACTAGAGGGCAGCTAAATCATTCCGAGGACATTAGGATATTTCGGCATTTATTTTCCACTGGATGTACAGATTTACTGGTATCCCTAAAGCATTTTGGAAAGAAACTTGATCACAAATGATTGTCATATTTACTCTATAGATTTTTCTGGTTCCCCATGGCAGCAAAAGAGGAATTCTCTCCTTCTCATTTTCTCTTTCTCTTCCTCTCTCCCCTCCCTCCCTCCCCCATATTTCCCAATACAGAGTTTTGTTTCCAGGAGAATATGTTTTTTCTCTTTTGCATCAGAAATTGATCTTGGACAGTGACAATGTATTAGTATTCCTGAGAGTGTTTAAAATCTCTCAGGGTTTGAACAATATTTCAAGACAAGGAGGAATCTTTTCTCAAATAGAATTGGTTGGGCCCTTCGGGATATCTCTGGCTTTCTTCGAAGCACAATGCTTCACCTACTTTCTGCCTCACATGGGCAATTTATCTAGTGGTCTTTTGGTTATTCTGGTATTTTTTCTCTTTTCCTTCACCAGGCACATTCTGGTCATTCTTGGTGTTGATCCTTTGTAGTTTTTTGTTTGTTGTTGATGATGATCTAAATATCACGCTAAGAAAAGCCTCTGCATGTGGGGATTAAGCAAGATGCACATTCTTAGGGCGTTTCAGGAAGGTGCCTGCAGACCAGTGGACTCAATGTCTAGGTAGTCTATACTAAACTGTTATTCCAGCTGCCTGAAGCATTTCATGAAGCAAACTTTCAGCACTGTATTTCACAGCAGGTAGTTGCACCTTATCACTGTGCAGTCAATGCAAAACCTGACAAAATAGCTTGACAAAAGGCAGAGTAACATACAAGGAAATACAGTTATCCTCACATGAAATGTGGACTGAGTTTAATTAGGATATGTATTCTTTGTGATCCAAATCCAAATTTGTCATGACTTTTATTACTTAGTAGTATTCATGGTAACTGATATATTTGTTACCTCTACTGTTGAGGATCCTTTTAATGTGGACAGCAACTGCACAGCATTCAAATCACTTTGCAGTCATGTATGCATCCTAATGATGCATACAACTTGACATTTGCAGAGTCCAGATGTCCATCTTCCTGGATGATGCTCTCAGCATTGACATAAAGGTATTCCTTTCTCTTCTTTGACCTTGTTGGCAGATGTCTGTATCTGTTTCTTAGGATCACATAGACTCTGCTACCTCCTGTCAGTGTCATTCTCTTGATTTCATATAATGTTTCATTCATTAGATCCTTCCTGATGTCAATATGCTAGAGAAATTTGTCAAAAGGATGTAATTCATATAATACATCCAAAGCCTGAGCCCAGAAAGGTTTAGGCCTGGGAAATCTGTGGAGGAAATGATACCAGACTGTACTGTCCAGAGACTGAAACTTCTGAGACTTTGATTTATTAAAGTGTTTTCTGCCCCTTTACATTATTAATGCCCAGGTTTCCACATCCAGGACCTGTGAAGTAAAAATGCTAAGGACATGTTTTTGCATCTTGTTCTTTCCTGTCCCTCTGTTCCCTCCTTAGTCCCTATGGTTTGGAAACAGAAGGGATTGTCTCCCACATTCAAGGCAGCCATTTCCCACAGAACTGTTCCATGACACAAGCACGTTTAGTGGGAGTTATGCAAATAGATGGATCACATCCAACATGCAGTAGTCTAAACCACAGCAACATATGTCTCATTGATATAATGCTTCATTTGCATGACGTAAATGCAGTTTCTGAATCAAAACTAAAAATTACAGCATCTTCAATGCAAAATGTAGTTATACATTTCATCATAAGTGTACAGAGGTTATGTAAGCTCTGTGTTTATGTTCCAGCATGTTATACTTTGGATTGACTTCCATACTAATAAAAAATGGTATATATCAATATGACTGCCTCCAAGCTGAGTCTAAAACTGATACAGTTTGGGTTTGCTTATAGAGTTCATGCTGTCACTCTGTTGTTCAAAGAACTAACATGGGATGATTTGTAACTGTGAAAAATAGCATTACCAAATACAATAAGCTGGTTTTATATATGGCCAGCTGGCAAAAGGCAAAAATATAATGATACTGGGTGTTATTTCTTTGACTCTTGAATTATTGATTTTCAATAATTTTAAATTTGTCAAAATACCAAACATAGGAAATTTATAAGTTCAGATATTTTATTTACACAATAATTGTCTGGAAATTACATTGGAATGTGTACTAGGAGATTTGTTGATTTGTGAAAATAAGCTTCATAAGATTCCAGTTTGCCCTCAGAATATGGGCAAACAGAATGGTACTGGAATAACCTTATTCACCTTTCTGTACCTCTGCTTGGAGAAGAATTGAAAAGGCTCAGAAATCAATGGAATATACAAAATTATCATTTTAAAGAAAAGTGCAGTTCTCATTCAAGCAGAAATTGAGTAGGCTTTGTTAGTGAGGACTATTCATTCCATCCTTTTTCCTACCATCATTTACGTGATGTACATTTTTGAGCCCTTCCTGATATCAAGTGAAGCAGGATTAGCTGTAATAAGCTTTGATTCTGTTATAACTTTCTTTAATTTCCCTTCCTTAACTTCCATCTTTCAGAAAAACCTCCTAGGAGGCTTCACCCTCCTAAAGCGATTCAAGTTAATTTTGGCTGAGACTAAAGTGTTGTTAAAAATTTACATTTTGATCCCCAGATCATGTCATAGACACTGCATTATGACCCCTGAAAGTTTTGATAATAATGACACATGACACATTCTAAACACCAGTGTAAAAACATGTTTTACCACTTACAGTTTCACTGTGTTTTCAGATGCTATCAGGGAATTGACTTCAAAAGATTTCTCCACAAGGATCATGGTATTATTTGTTCCATAACTTAATACATAGTCTACATTTTTTAAGGTCACTCTGTGCCACAAGTACAATTTATGTATAATAAAATGTCTATGCCTTATTTTTCTTAATAACCACCTTAAAAGTGGGTAAAGGGAATTTTTGTCATAGAGGACAGAAATATGATGTCAGCTCATATAAGCATTTTATTGGTATCCTATTTACTATACCAAGCTCTCCTGAATGACAGAAAAAATGTGTAAGAAATAATGCATAATGATTCAGTCATGTAGCACAAAAGAAATAGTTTTGTTTTGACTGTCGTGGTGGGTTGACCCTGGCTGGACAGCAGGTGCCCACCAAGCCACTCTATCAAGCTCCCTCCTCAGCTGGACAGGGGAGAGGAAAATAAGATGGAAAAAAACCCTCATGGGTCGAGATAAGGACAGGGAGAGATCACTCACCAATTATTGTCACAGGCAAAACAGACTCGACCTGGGAAAATTAATTTAATTTATTACCAAGCAAATCAGAGTAGAGCAATGAGAAATAAACCCAAACCTTAAAAACACCTCCCCCCACCCCTCCCTTCTTCCCAGGCCCAACTTCACTCCCCATTTCTCTCCCTCCTCCCCACCAGTGGCACAGGGGGACGGGGAACGGGGGTTGTGGTCAGTTCATCACACGGTGTCTCTGCCGCTCCCTCCTCAGGGGGAGGACTCCTCACACTCTGCCCCTGCTCCAGCCTGGGGTCCCTCCCACAGGAGACAGTCCTCCACCAACTTCTCCAACGTGAGTCCTTCCCACGGGCTGCAGTTCTTCACCAACTGCTCCAGGGGCTGCAGGGGTATAGAGATTCCAGCACCTGGAGCACCTCCTTCCCCTCCTTCTTCACTGACGTTGGTGTCTGCAGGGCTGTTTCTCTCACATCTTCTCTCTCCAGCTGCAGCTGCTGTTGCACAGCAGTTTGTACCCCTTCCAAACTCAATTATCCCAGAGGAGCTACCACCTTCACTGATGGGCTGGGCCTTGGCCGGCAGCGGGTCCATCTTGGAGCCGGCTGGCATTGGCTCTGTCAGACATGGAGGAAGCTTCTAGCAGCTTCTTGGAGAAAACACTGCTGCGTCCCCCCACTACTAAAACCTTGCCACACAAATCCAATACAACTACTAACAATGTCACTAGGAAATAAGGAAAACATTCATGAACAATGACTTTTTCAAACATGCCAGACTTGGAAAAAAATGTGATTTTGACTGTGCTTGCAAATACAAGAATGATGGAAAACAGTGTAGCTTTCAGTGTGGCCCACTCTAATGCTTCTGATTTACAACATTATTGTTGTAGCATTGAACTCATTCTGCTATATATTAAACTGATTTGTACCATTTGCAAACTCCTGGTATTTTCACAGAAAATGATCACAGCAAGTAAATATAAGCCAAATCCAATATGACTTTCCTAGACCTATTAATTTGCTGAGTAGGTTTGGAAGCTTTCTTAATTTCTTCTTAATGTTTTGCAAAAGTCATCAAAACCTCATATTACATCTGTAGAGTGCATGATAGGACAGATTTAATTCTAAGATACAAAATGAATGTGTAAATACATATTATTTCAGCCTACCTTTCTGTAAGTCAGTTGAAGGCTGCCAACTTTTTTTTTTTAGTTTTGCAACATTTTTTGTCTTCCTCTGGTCTCTTTCTTTGTGTTAAGCATGTATTTAAAATTACATCTATCATTGATCTTTACAGCTGGTTTTATTGATATTTCAGAATATTATTCATTAATATTATTCAGATATATTTATCAGCTTGCAAAGATGTAGGATTTTGTTTTAAAGCACTCACATTAACATACAAATGTATGGGCCAAAGACTCACTTGGCCAACTGGAAAATGCCAGAGAATTAAGAACAAAACAAACATGTAAAAGAACTAAATCAAATTATTTATGTGTTTGGTGTAACAAAATTCACCTCAGACTCAGATATAGATTAACTAGTTTTTGTCAACATGTGCTGTATTATTTCAGGCCTGTTTAAGATCTAGGGTGTTTTTTTCTTTACTGTAATGTTGTGGAAGACATCATACCTGTTAGAAAAGGAATGTGGGATTTAAATCTGACTAATAATTGAAAAGATAAAGAAGTGGAAAACTCCTGCTATATTCTGGCACAGTTTTTACTTGACTGCAACCTACAAGTTATCAACAGCTAGAGAATGTGTTCAGCTGGGCAAGAAGTGCAAGATAGGAGAAAGATGTTACAGAGGGACTTTAATTGGCTTGGTTTTATTTAAACTCATATCTAAAGAGCTACATGGCTCTCCTTTCCTCATTTAGGACATGGTCTTGAAAGCAGGATTGAGGGTTAAAATAAATGAGAGTAGCAGTTATATAACCTGTGAATGTATACGCATCAATCCCATCAGAAGATGGAGCACTACAAATCTGAAAATTTGACTAAGGATCAAAGACTCATCCTGGATATCAAAGCAACTGCATCCTGATGAGGCTTATAAAGCTCCACTCAAATGGATCCCAACGCATCCTTGTATAATCCTAATGAAGCCCTCCTACTTTCCAACTTTTGCTGGGTGCTCCCCTTTCCATGGAGGTCAGGAAGGAGCCATTTATAGTCATCCATATGACAGTACTCTGGCACATTAATGTAGCAGAGATTCCCTACTTTATGTTTTAGTATAATGAGTCAACAGAGCCATGCTAACCTACACAAGTTGTGCTTCTGGCCATGGACTTTATGTAAATATGCCAGAGAGCATAAGGAAGAGAAGACCATTTTTCTTCAGACATTCACATATGTTTCCCTTCAAATTCAGCAAGAGTATCATGAGTGCTACTGAAGACAGGATTTCACCTTTAAACAGTTACACATGTAAGTACATGTACTCGCAGATACAACCAAGGTTTTTTTTTGTTCTCAGCTTTGAAATTTCTGCAGCTTTGTAATAATTACAGCTCAAGAGAGGGAAAAGCAGAAAAAAAAATTCCTAATTCATTAACTTCCTTCTAAGCTCTAATCCTGAGGTTTACAAGTGTTTCGTAGTAGAAGGTAAAGCCTAGGGCTTGTACCATGTTCTTTTTGTGAAAACAGTGGAAGGCAGCTCTTGTAAAAGTTGTGGCAGTGGATCTGAGGTGAATAAAATTTGATCAAGTTTTGCTTGTTTTTTAACATGCGTTGCTCTTGTACAGTAAAATTCAAAGACCATTTATTATACTATTATGAAATTCTTCCACATTTGACAAAAAAACCTCACCCCCCACCCCCAAAAACAAAACAAAAAACTCTGCAAAACATTATTGCTTTTGGAAAAAAGGTGTATAATAAACCATTATAAGTGGATTATTTGTATCATTAAGAAGAATTTTAAGCATTCTTCAATGAGCAAACATACTGGAAGAATAGAATTTGATGATGAAAGAACATTTGCTTAACAGTAATGTTAAGTGTACATTCACAGACAGTTACTTTACATGATGATGTAGACAGAAACATTTGAAGTCCATCTAAATGTCACACAAAGCATTTAAAACCACTTTTTTATGATAGTTGAAAGAAATTTTACACCTCTTTCAGCTTTTTTTCCTCCTTCATAATAAGTTAAATTACTCCCAGAAAAGGATTTATACAGTTGCCAGCTGCTTCTCTACATTTTTCAGTCAACATTCAGCATTTAAGCCCTGACTTGAATGGACCACCTCTCCAGTATTATGAATGGTAATTTAATCTCCATCCTCAATCAACCGTGAGCCCAGAAGCAAAGGTTGCCAATTATGTTGAATTGTACCAAACTATGCATCATTTTCTTTCAGACATTCTGTTTCTCATTGATTTAATTCTTATTTCTTTTGTCTTTGGCACAAAAGAGAGCTTTTACTAAATCAGCTGCTTTGAAATGGAAAAAAACCCTATATGTACAGAGCAAAATACAGGTATTTTATTGAAATCAATAGTTCAGCTATACTGCATAATATTCATACTTTGTAGAAAGCAGACAGCTAGACCATGTTCCTGTAAATCCCGGCGAGAGACAGGCATGTGAAAGGGATAAAATATTCTGATTTAACACAGTCTTAATCAGTTTTGTATTTCAGTTTTATATACTTGGATTAAGGCAATCTCATTTCTCGAACACGCTTTACTTACTATCTAGCTAGTTCAGCAGTAAACCTGCATTCTCTACTTTTCTAAACAATCTGAGTGTGATATACTTATGTACATAATAAAAAATTTTCAAAAGGTTTGGCAGTAGATTTAAACTGAACGTTATGAATTTCCAGGTGTTGCCTGGGGTTGTATGAATTCTAACTTAAGGATGAAAAAGAATTAAAAATTTATTTGCTGTGTAGACAGTGGTCCTTACTGAGGGAATTCACTCTTTCTTGTTAAGCTGATTATACTCATTCCTCCAAAACATATTGATATACTTCATAAGTGTGTGTGTTAATTTTGTACTCATTAGCTGTAGAGGTAAAGAACTGCAAGACTTTATCTTGAAAAGTTGAAAATGTATATAGTTAACTATCCCCAGGCAAATATCTGCCACCACTGTTAAATGAATCTATCCTAGTCAGTGCAGTATGGAGAAATGTGCCATCAAATCAATATTTCAAATACTGAAGTAATGTATCTTGCTCTTTTAACTGTTGAACAATATTTTTTTAGGATACTGGATGGCAATGTTATAATTCAAACCACAGTTTACAGGAATTTCGTGCACTGCTTGTATTTTCAGAAAGCAAACAGACCCCATCTGTAATTATAGGTATTCAGAAATGTGACTTTAGTAAAATCCACAGAAACAAGAGCAATGGATCTTGTACCATAACAGCACAAGCAAGCAAGATCAAAGCAACATCATGTTAATTGAAATAACAAGACTTAATTGTCAAAGTCAACTGTGAGCCAACTTTTACGTTGTAGTTCTCACTTTTTATCAGAGATTTTCAAAACAAATACCTGAATCAGGCCATGCAGGGCCAAGTCTTTTGCTAAGCTTAGATATAATAATCTTTTTATGGTCTGGATGTGCAAGACATTGTCCTGTGATAGACATGGCCAAACCTCGATTTACACGTTATTCAACACATACTGAACCCATATAAATAGTATGTTCATAGCTAAGATATCTTTAACTGTGTAGCTGCACATGAGTCAATGACTAATGAAACTTCCTGGCTTACTGGAAAGCATGCTTTTATTTTTAAGGGGTAGTAGTGTTCTATGAATTTTTATTTTGTCTTTTAACAACTTCTCCTCCATTACAGACTGTTAAGCCCCAGAAACTGGATCAGTAATGCAGCAGACTCAGTAACAGTAAATGAAGTGCTGTAATCTTACATCAGACTAATTAGTCTGAGGGATAAAACACGGGGAAAAACTTTTCAGGTTGCTTTGTGAAAGGCAGTTTGCTTAATTAAGCTAACCACTAATTGTTAAATATTTTTCAGGCATTAACAGAGCTACGCTGACTGTAATTAAATTTTTATTTTAGTGGTATTTGCAGGGATTAAAGTCACAATCTGCTGAGGCGCTGAGGTTAGTTAATATTCACTTCACTGACACAGCTGTCCTCCATTACATTACAAAGGACAGGAAAAGAGACAGCAGAATAGGGTGAAGTAATGAGAAAGCTATTCATTCATTTGAACCAGCTCCACACTGTACGGTCTTGTACAAATGGATCTGATCTGCATGACACACAACAAGGCATTAAATCCGATTTAATTTGATACAATAAAGGACAGCCTAAGCTTTAAAGGCATTTTTATTTTTATACTTAAGCACTATGCTATGTATCAAAAAATATAATCATGTGATTATCATATGATTCTATTCAAGTGGTATTTCTTGACTTATTAGCTCTACAGGAGTCCAGAAGGATTGTAAACCAATTCCTGCTAAGCCCTTATTTGTCCCATGTGTGTGTGAATGAATCCTTCACATATCTGGATTGTGAATTTTTGTTCCCAGTAGAATATTTACTGGCAAGATCAATGTTTTGAAGGTTTAAATTTGGCTTTCTGTTGCATGTGAGTTGCATAAGGGTGCCATGCAGATGGAGCAGATAACCAAGGCCTGAAGCATACCATAGCTGCAACATGAGGGAGAAATTGGTCTTGGTGGTCTTTTACACCAACAACATTTCACTCACAAGGATGTCCTTTTATAAAGCTAATATTGGGCTGGATTTGGTATCAAGAGAATTCATCCTGCCAAGAAATGCCAAAGTCAGCAATTGTGCACATCCATACAAAATTGTTCCTCTCCAATCCGTGCTCTTTCTTGTATTAAATCCTTCTTCCTAGCATAGCCTCAAAACCTGCATTCACTATTGCCACTCTCAACCCGGCCTTAAAATTGCCAGTATTAGTTTATAGGAATAAGACCTAATCTCTCTCCCTCTTAATGACGTGCCAGACAGTCCCTAATTCTCTGACTGGGTGCCGATTAATCTCCCTTCTTTTTATTTTGTGGATGTGGAGGGTCCTCCTGGGGACAGGTTGCACCACTGGGATTCAAAATAGTTGTAAGTATGCCCTGATTTCCTTCTGGGAGGTAGAGTTCATGCCAGTTACCATAATGCCTTTATACTGACCATAAAGCCAGTGTCTGGTCATGCTTCAGCCACTCCGTGAGAGCAAAGGAACTCTATGGCTGCCAAATATTTGTCATCTTCATCTTTTTTCTTCCCATTTTCTCCTGTTTGTTGTTCCATTAATATCCCATTTTACTTAATATTGTTTTCCAACACTACTTAAAAGTTGCACTTTGCCTACTTACCTCTTGGCACCTACTCATCAATCCATTTCAGACTGAGTAGCTGGGTAAACTCTTAAAATGCAAATGTGCAGAAGCATGTTCTTCTTTACTATGGTGCCAACCATAAAATTCATTATTCCAGTTAAAGGTTTCGACGGGCAGGGAGGTGTGTGTGTGTATGTGTGTGTGTGTGCTTTTTTTATAAATACTAGAAAGAACATTATCACAGAAAGATGTAAAGTCTGAAGTTACACAGTCATTCCCAAACAGTCAAGGTTCCTACAGGCTCTTTCAACAATCTTCTTCCGAATGCAGTTTCTGAGTCATGGCATACCAAGAGATGGATTTTCTTTGCTATTTCCTATAGCCCTAATGAGGCTATTTTTTTTTCCACCAGCTAGTTTGTTTTACCCCTGGATTTAGGAAAGAATACTGCATTTATATCATCCAAACTTGTTGTATTAGGACTACATATTGTCAGCAATCCCACTTGTGTGCATTATCACAAATCGCATGTTGTGTTTCAGCTAAGTAGTTGAGGAATTACTGGTGTGAATAAATTTATGGATGCAGATAACTTTTTGCAGAATCAAGGCCTGACACTGGATAGTGGAAGTCACAAATTCAGTAATAATACCATTTTTTCAAACCAAATGGAAAGTAGAAAAGAAATAGTAGAGATTAAAGTCCTTGCTCAAACAAATATTTCTGATAATTAAAGTAAGGAGCATGGGAATTTTTCCAAGAAAACATGAGACGGGAATAAATTTATGTTTAGATATATTATATTACAAAGTTTTCTCAAGTACAAAGGTCTCTCTTTAAAGAGGATCTTTTCACTAGATATCTAACAAGTCATACTGAAGAAAAACGAATATTAGAGAATATAATTCATACCAGAACTATATAACATAGGTAAATGAACAATAAAAATGATAAATTGGGCAATAGAAAAGATTACAGAAATAATGCTTTCACATATTGGGCATTCATTAAATTGACTTTCCAGGGTAATTACTTTAACATTTCTACCTCTGATTCAGCACAGACTTTCAGATCATTAAACTGCATAGTAAATATTACAGGGTTTCAGGACCTGCTCTTGCAGCCCTCTTTCCTGGAAATTCAAGAGCTATGTCAAAGCCTTTGCTCAAGGCTCCAAATACTCTGGACTGGAAACTGAATTCCCCAAGAATGTTTTTCTGTCTCAAAAACTGGTATTTTTATGCAGACTAACAATGTTCACTCTTGTGTACAGACTGAAACATTTTTAAATAGTATAATAAAACTAGTAATGCATTAACATCAAAGTATGGTTTACATTTATACTGTTATTTGTGTGTATTCTGATAATAGCTTAAGGCCTAACGTAAGGATTGATTAAAACAGGTAATTCCAAAACCACCTAGAATTGTTAGTATTCTGCATGTTGGTGAAGTTGGAATTTTCTCTCTTAAGTTTGTGTGTGTGTATATATATATATATACACACAGAAAACTGTACTCCTCTTGGGGTAAGGTAGTTTTTCGTTTTGGCCAAAATGAAGGAATAACACATACCACACCAAGACATGTTTCATGGGGAGATTTCAGCTGGATTCACCTGTCTAGCAGGCAAGATATTCAGGAAAAGTTTGGCTAAGGACATCAAATTTAGAATTATTCTCTATAAACCAATAAAGCAATGCACATTACATTTTCCTTATCAATGAGGTGTTTTAAAACTGCCTAAACTCAGGATACTGACACTGATCTGGCAGTCAGATATCGCTGCCCAAAAAGATACATTTTATCACAGTGCTGCTTACCATGGGGTGCCATTGCTTTGTAAGGGGACAAACGAATGCCAGGACACCAGACCTCAAGGTGTCTTGTCAGATTGCAACAACTCTGTTCTGGAGAACAGAATGGCCACTTGATTGTTAAAACTACTACTTTAACCTTTAGAACTTAATAAGGCTATACTAGCAGAAAAAACTGCTGCTTCTTATTAAGGCTCTGATCCACAAAAGTGTTAAACCCATGAGTGTTTGGGAATGAGAGAGAGCTGATGATGTCCAAAGGAGAGTTGGAAAGCCTAAAGCTGAGCAGGTACTTGGATTTTTTGCCAGATTGAGACTTCAAGGCACAGTTGAAGAGCAGATTTGTATGGAAATATAGGGGAAGTGGATAAAAGAACTAATGTCTTTCAGTAGTACCCTGAAATGTATCAGTCTCTTCTTGTAACTGTGTTAGGCTTCTACATAATTCATCTCCCAGTCCAAATCTAAGCATATTCCTACTCAGATCATTGATCATAAATAAAAAGTTAAGCATATTAATATATATCTGCAGGGTCAAGTAACCCCTTTTCAATCACTTTAATCAGCAAATGATTCTCTTATTGATTTACTTTAAAAATTGCTTTCTCTTTTCTCCTCCCAGTTCCATTACATCAAAAATATATTCTGTCAAGATTTAAACATGGTGTAATGGAAACTATCAGTCTGTCACCAAGGGGAGCTGCTCTGGAGCTGGCCCGGCCCACAGAGCAGTAGATCTTGGCACACACTGGGTTTTCCTGAGGCAGGGAAGTGCCAGGGGAGTGGAGAGACCCACCAGGAGCCAGCAGCTCTCATGGTAGATGCCAACGCGGCCTGGGCATTGCCAGAGCCATGGTGGCCACCCTACACTGACCCAAGGCAGCCCAGGGAGCATGAGCCCCCAGGAACGCCACGACCAGAGCGGGCACACAGGGCTGGCACGGCAGCCAGGGCATGGTTGGCGCGGGAGGATGCGGGGAGGGCGCCTCTTCGAAGGACGGGCGTTCACTGGCCAAGGGAGAGACCTGAAGCACACGTAACCCAGCAACGCTCTTGTGACAGGCCAAGGGCAGCCATGCTACCTGACCCTCGAGGCAGAATGGTGGGCACTCGTCTGCGGGCAAAGGCTGCAGCTCCGGCTGGGGGTCTGCACCATCTGCCCCAGCGGTGGCCGATGCCTCCACCCAGACAGAGCTGCTGAAGGAGAGGCTGCAGTGCAGACCTCAGGCTGCAGGACATGCCCAGACCTTTCTCCCGGGGCAGGGACAGGCGGCAGACCTGCCTGCAGAAGGTGTGCCCAGGTAGAGGAGCTCCTGCAGCAGGTGGCTGAGCTGCAGGAGGTGGCGAGAAGGCTGCGTAACATCAGGGAGGCTGAGGAGTTAAGAAAGACAGCTGGTTCCAAGCACAGTCTGCATGGGACCCGCAGCCCATGGCCAAACACACAAACACTCCCCCACTGGCACACACAGAAGGGAGGGGGGCAATAATGGGAAGATTGTGATGGCAAGGACCGGCAGGAGGAAGAGACTTCCCCTGAGGCCTGAGGTGCCCTTGCAGAACTGCTGCACCACTCTGCAGACTGAAGAGGAAAGACCCACCACATCAGGAGAGACACTGGAGCTGAGTAAGGCAGCCCGGTCTGCTCCCTGTGTAACAACCAGCAGCACAACTAAGAAAAGGCAATGGGCGACAGCAGTAGGCGACTCTCTTCTGAGAGGGACAGAGCCACCATCTGCCGACCTGATGCACTCTAGAGAGGTGTGCTGCTTACCAGGGGCTCGGATCAGGGATGTCACCAAGGGACTACCAAGCCTCATACGGTCTGCTGCCTGTTGTCCGCTGCTGTTGTTTCACGTGGGCACCAGTGATACAGCCAGGAGCAGTCTGAGGAATATCAGGAAGGATTACTGAGCCCTGGGAGTGGCGGTGAGAGACCCTGGAGTAAAGGTAGTTCTTTCATCAATCCTCCCGGTCAAAGGGAAGGGGTACAAAAGCACCAGCCATATCTGCAAATAAACAAATGGTTACAGGACTGGTGTCACAGCCTACTAAGTTCAGCTACTTAGACCATGAGATTTCTTTTGAGAAACCTGGTCTACTGAGGACTGATGGGGTCCATCTGTCAGAGAAGGGGAAGAGCATCTTCAGTCATACGCTTACCAACCAGGTGAAGAGGGCTTTAAAGTTGTCAAAGGGAGGGGCACCTCAGTCCATCCCACCCCTACCAGTTTGACGCCAGTGCCAGCAATAGATGCCCAGAGCCTGGTCAGCAGAAGAGCACCTGATGTGCAGCACAAAGGAATTCCAGCCAGTGAGTCAGCTTCATGAGGGGCCCAACTTAAATGCCTCTGTGCAAACACACGTAGCATGGGCAGCAAACAAGAAGAGTTGGACCCATGCACACGCCTGCAGGGCTATGGTCTTATTGGCATCACAGAGATGTGGTGGGACAGCTCCTGTGACTGGAGCGTTGGAATGGAAGGATACAGGCTCTTTTGGAAGGACAGGCAGGGCAGATGAGGAGAGGGTGTAGGTCTCTATGTCAACATCCAGCTGGACTGCATGGACCTCTGCCTGGTGATGGATGAGGAACTGACTGAGAGCCTATGGGTCAGGATTAAAGGGAGTGCAGGGAGAGGAGACATCATAGCGGGGGTCTACTACAGGGCACCCAACCAGGAAGACCAAGCAGATGAGGCCCTCTATAGGCAGATAGGAGCAGCCTCAAGCTCACAAGCCCTGGTCCTCATGGGGGACTTCAAACATCCCGCTATCTGTTGGAGGGACAACACAGTAGGGCATAAGCAATCCAGGAGGTTCCTGGAAAACGTTGAGGATAACTTCCTTTTCCAAGTGATAGCTGAGCCAATGAGGGGAGGTGCCATGCTGACCTTGTTCTCACCAACAAGGAGGGGCTACGGGGGAATGTGAAGCTCAAGGGCAGCCTTGGCTGCAGGGACCATGAAGTGGTGGAGTTTAAGATCCTCAGAGCAGCAAGGAGGGTGCACAGCAAGCTCGCTGCCCTGGACTTTAAGAGAGCAGACTTTGGCCTCTTCAGGGCCCTGTTTGGTGGAGTACCATGGGACAAAGCCCTGTAGGGAAGAGGGACCCAAGATAGCTGGCTACTATTCAAGGGTCACCTCCTCCAAGCTCAGGAGCGATGCATCCCCCCAAAAAAAGGAAGTCAGGCAAAAATGCATCCAGGACTCTAGGGTCCCAAACATAAGAAGGACATGGAGCTGTTGGAGAGAGTCCAGAGGAGGGCCACGAAGATGATCAAAGGGCTGGACCACCTCTCCTATGAAGACAGGCTGAGAGACTCAGGGTTGCTCAGCCTGGAGAAGAGGAGGCTCTGGGGAGACCTTATTGCAGCCTTCCAGTAGCTAAAGGGGGCCTACAGGAAAGTTGGAGAGGGACTGTTTATCAGGGTGTGTAGTGATAGGACAAGGGGTAATTTACAAGGGGTAATTAGCTGAAGGAGAGGAGATTTAGACTGGATATAAGGAAGAAATTCTTTACTGTGAGGATGGTGAGGCACTGGCACAGGTTGCCCAGAGAAGCTGTGGATGCCCCCTCCCTGGAAGTGTTCAAGGCCAGGTTGGATGGGGCTTTGGGCAACCTGGTCTAGCGGAGGGTGTCCCTGCCTATGGCAAGGGAGTTGGAACTAGGTGGTCTTTAAGGTCCTTTCCAATCCAAACCATTGTATGATTCTATGATTCTGTGACTCTAGGAATATTGAAAATTGCCAGTTCAATACAACACTTTTTGACGTCTTTCTGCAGCTTAGTCTTCTCCTCTTTTATTTTAGAAGCTACTTAATTCTAGGTAACTAGATGGATACTACCTTCCACATCTTCCTGCATCTGAAAGGACGTTTTCAGACTAACTTGCAGTAGTAATGCAGGGTAAAGTAGCACTTCTGTTCGTATAACTTTATATCAGGTGATCAAGCTAGCATGTTTTTACAAGATACCAGTCCTCAGCTGAAAATTATCATATATCACATGAAATATAGTAAATGAACAAGTGCAAGCATGTTTTCCACAACAAAGTCAAGGAAAGACAAAGTTTGCTGATAATACTTTGAATGTGAGGAGGCCATTCTTTGCCATTTACTGTTGTCTGAAAGAAGAACATAAGCTGACTCAATTTCTGTGTTCTTCAATTGTGTTTCCAGTGACATTTTTCTCTCATTGGCAGTGCCAGCTTCAGCACTTGCGTAGTCACTTTTTCCTACCTAAAAAACCCCTCTTGTTCATCACATACCCCTACAAAAAAAGCACAGCTGACAAGGTATTGTGTTGAAAATGATCTGGCAAGAGGATATCGAGGACAAGGAAAAGGGACTACTACTTTCAGCAGGAACAGCTTAGGAGAAATATCAATAAGATTACAGCGTCAGTGATGGTTACAATGAAAAAAATTAGCCTATAAATGAGCAATTAATTTTCATTATGTCTATGGTATTATTAAAGCTTCAGCTGACATGCTCTTCATGACATATCTCTATGTATATATTAAAGAATAGCATTTATAATATAGTCTGCAAAGGAATATTCCATTTCATAGTGCAATAGTTGCAGCAGAAAAGTAATTTAATTCCAAAGTCTGCATAGACAAAGTAATGGCAGCTATGATAAAAATGTATATTCAGATCATAGATATTTGCAAGACTTCAGCATAGGGTAAGCAGGCCTTTGTCAGGAGTCCTGTATTTTTTCATGTATAATGATCTCTGCTCACTTAAGCTCCTGTATTACTACAATAGCAGTCCCCGAACCTTCCAATCTGAACAAGAAATATGTGAAGCCAGGCTTTGTGCAATACTTTCACCACCTTAGTCCCATCATTTCAGTTTGCCCTCAGTCGAAGGGAACTACTGAGAGAGTAACATATTGCTGTATCCTTCTTTCATGATGTGGGGGTCTATTTAATTTTCAACTATTTCACCTTTCCTCACTCCCTGTTGTTAGGTGTCTACTAGGAAAAATATATCAACCTGCCTTTAACTTCAGTGGCTGCTAAAATACAGTTGGGGCTTGTAAAATCATATGAAAAAATAATTTGTTCTAAATCAAGACCTATTCCCCAAGTCACTACAACCAGACTGGCTGTAATTATGTTGTATTTTGCACCAGATTTCCATATAAAGAAAAAAAAAAGGAACTTATCTAAAACATTTACTTGTGTTTGCAAAATACATGCAGGTACATAGTGATTCAAGTCTCATAACAAGGATAATTCCCCTGGCTGTTGCTCTGTGCAATATAAATGGTTTGTTTGCCAAACCCATTGTGAGTTATGCAGACCACAATGTATATCATAATATGATGCTTCATCTCTTCTCATACCTATACTGATGACAATGAAACAGTCAACAATTTTAAGTATTTTCTCTAATTTGATTACTGCTGTAGAATTCAGTCCTCCTATATCATGCATCCAGGTACTGTGTAGGTCCCTAATGAGGCAGTCTTCCTAACGAGAATCCTGTAAAAAACAGTGGAGACATATGTTTCTGGCAGGCTCTAGAAGGAGATCTGCTGTGACCAGTTTGAGCTCCCAAACTCCTTAACTGAAGAGCACAGATTCTCCATCAGGGAGCTTCCAAGATATCTAGCATCTTTTCTCCGAGTAGAGAGGGAATTAGGGACTTCCTTTGAGGGAACTGCTTCCCTGTGTAGGTGAATGGATCCCATATGTCTCACATGTTATTAGGCTCTCTGCATGTTTTTCTAGGGTAATTGAAGTAGGCAGACAGGTTTTCATTTTCAAGCTCTTCCCTTGGAAACAGGAAAGCTTGAAAGAGCTGAAAGCTGAGATTCTGCTTAACAACAGAAAATCTTGTTTATATCCCACTCTCCTTACTCGCTCATATCTATGCATCTGCCCCATCTTTGCTCATGCTCTGTGACTCATTTGTTCCCCTGAGAAGTAGGAACCAACTCCTGATTTTAGGGCATAAAAATAGTGTTCTCTGATATTTAGGTGAGTGAAGTTTTAAGTATGTAAATCACTGAAGAGTAGAGGGAAACACCCTTTGACTCTAGAATGATTATAAGAGCAGCATGGGAATATACATAGATTTTTCCACAATTAAATCTTAAAAGCTATTTTTCATTGTGTTGCTCCAGCAATAACAATCTAATGAAAAAGGAGAAAACTGCCAAGTGCAATCAGGGTGCGCACAAAGAGAGAAAAGTGGAAGAGTGGTCAAATTTACACCAAAAGAAATGATTCTCAACTAGAGTAGTTGTGTGTTGCCCTGAAGTCCATTGTCACTGAGATATGGCCATTTACACTATTTTAAAAATTAATTAGGAATTTCAGAAAATTATTTGCTGAAGCATAACACAGATTTTCCCCTATAAAATACTGTAAGGGAAAAAAAATGAGACAGCAGGCTACTGAATGTGCTTGGTGCAGCATGCTCTGTCTCTCCAAAGTGTAGCATGAGTAATGCAAGGTTACTGCAGTAAGTACACATTTCTTATTGGATATCAGAGAAAATAGGTGTGTAAAATCCATGTAATTTGATAGCACATACATCACCACTGCCCCTGGGAGTACTGAATCATAAAGCTACATATTTAGCACAGTAAAAAAATATTTCTCATCTTTTTTTCTGAGAAAATTCTATGGAAATGAGTGGGGGATGGGAGAAAATACTTATAAATCAAGTATTAAAACAACAGGCACAATGTAGAGTTGCTGCAGAGACACAATGTATATCCCTTTTTTTTATTCCATGACATTTTATTTTAAGTGCCCCTCTCCCCCCAGTGTTTTTAGTACCAGTGTTAAATTACAGTAGCACTCTTATGGAAATACGTGTGAGATTCACATGAATACCAAGTACATTCATTATGATCAGTGCTGAATTCCAAATGAGAATAGCTTCTCTCTCTTTTTTTTTTTTTTTTTTTCTTCTCTGTGTTAACCTTCAAGGCAAGTCAACACATTTCAAACATCCTAGTCTGATTTTAATTTGGAAAACAGTCTTAAATATACCACTGCCAAGTCAGATCGACTCAAAGCTGTGAGGAATGAAGACAAGGAGGAGGAGGGGAGGCAGGACTGCCACAGCAAGAAGACACTGTGAGAGAAAGAGAGGTGAAAATGAGAGCTAACATCAGCTCCCCCGGGGTCTACTGTAATCAGCAGACAAATGGTCTATACTCATGGCGTGTATTCATTCTGCAGCAAGGGGCTGCCAACAAGAGCCTTCTTATGTCTGTTTGGAAATACAGTACTAGCCTTCCTCTATTCAGATGCTTTGAAATAAAAACGAACTGCTGACAAACACTGCTTTGGTTATTTGACACTCTTTTTTGATCTAGTTGCTCAGACAGTGTAAAATGAACAAATCAGGAATCTACTACAAAAGACCCTGGGTCCTAGCTTGCTAAAATGTCAGGGTTTATAAAATTAGGGCTGGTTTCTGTGGGGTTTTTTTTTCCCTCTCAATTGTTTAAAATAAACAAACAAACAAAAAAAAATCCATTCCATTTTGGTTTTTTGGTGGTTTGGTGGGTTTTGGGGGTTTTTTTTGACTGGGACATGAATGTTTTCTTCAGTTTCTGGATCATCATTTTTAAGATGCATGTCTGTGCATGAAAAGGACATTTATATCACACATGCCAAATATATTTACATATTCACCATCTAGATACATTTATAATTTGTGTAGCTCTTATGTCTGGATATATGTTTTGGATTGTGAAACGTGAAAATTTTCTTTCAAAATCTTTTACAGGATTTTTTGCTTTCCCAGGAGGATTCCACTCTTAATTAACTTAACTTCCTCTTTTAGGGGAACAAAAATATAATTGTGTCAGTGAAATGCCCATAAACATAGCTTAACAATGACTCTCGATCAACACAACTATTCTTTTTTTCAAGTACATTATTTTTTCAATTGTACTTCTACAGTGACATATTGTGTATTGTGCATAACCGAGCTCCTCTTTGGAGTGATGTTACATCACGTGCTCTGAAGCATGTTATGTGTGCTTATGTAAATGTTGAAAAGCTGCTCCTTTGAAACCACATCTCATTTTAGAGAGTGAGGAAAATTAGATAGGCTGTTCACACAGAGCCAAAAGCAGACATCATACAATAGCCCCCAAGACTCATAATGAAATTAGATTTTTTTTTTGATTCAATGATCCAGATGGATTCATTGATGGAACAGCAAACCATTTCTGAGATCGCTAATACTCTAATATAGAATTGCAGGATAGCAACTACTTATCCATTACATTCAGCTGTTCTGCCAGTGCTCCCGAGTTTAATTATCAGTCTGCCTTAGAAAATCCATTTTTCCTTCTCTTTCTGCAACAGCAAAATCAAATTTCAGTCACAGTTTGCATTATAATACCTTATCATAAATCCATAGTTTAGGATGAATGATTATAGTCATAGGTGCCTACTGATGGAAAACATTTACAATGTGCAACTGTTCCCCGATGATTCCAGCTCTGATGGAAGAGCACGTGCAAGCGTGGAAGTTCATCATCATTTCCTGATGTGGCTGTGATAAAGAGACAGACAGAAAAAAGTCTGCTTTTCACCTGTGAGTATCCCACTTCTAAGCAGCCTTAAAATATCACAACAATGTAACCACAAAGGAACAAGGACTTTACAAAAATGTTCCAAGCAAAGGGTCAATGGAGCCAGTGAATAAAAATTGTGTGATTTTAATGAATGAGATCCCGGCTGTGTCCCACCTGCTCATTCTTTTGGATGATCAGGCCCATGCTCACGCATATGAACAACAGAAAGGAACTTGTTCTAGATGTGGTTTTTTATGCGGTGCATATGTATGAACAGTGCAGAGGAAGGGCAGAGCATGGATTGTAGATCAAAGGAAAATGTTTTTTCTTTCCTGTTTTTTAGTGAATGCTGTGCTTTCAGTAGGTGCTGGATTGTCAGTCTCAGAGGCTGTGTTCCTGCTCAGTGAGAGGAGAGGCACAAAGGACACAGTGGAAACGGAAGCTTTGTGTGCCTAAGGTTTCTGCCCCAGATGGGAAGGACTGTGTTTACAGTTGCCATGGCAGGCAGCCTCCACAACTCAGTATTTATTTGCCTCGTCCTGCTGTGGAGTAGGGTACTAATTGCTAAGGTAGAGTACAGTGTCTAAGGTCTTTCTCTTTCTTCTGTACATGTGATAGATAGATAGATAGAGAGTGTGTTTATGTTACTGCCTGCAGGTAGCCCCTAGAAGCCACCACACCAGGCACAGACAACACACAGTTAATATCAGAAGTGATTCCTGGCTAAAACTTTTCGCTTCTTATTTTCAGTCACCTATATATTTCAGTCCCTCTGGGTGCCCTGAAACATGGTGCCATAGCAGAGAGGTTATAGAGCAGAGGTGGCAGGTTTTGCATTCATTGGTTTCCTTCAAATATCCACAGAGTTTTAGAACTTGGATACAATGGATCTTTGTGGGGACGTACTGTGAAAGTCACTGTTAATAGGACTTTTGTCCTCCCATGATATGTTTAGTACTCCAACAAATAAGGAAGCCTAGCAACTTGTTTTGGATAATAAAATAAAATAGAATATTTGCTCTACTAGCTATGTCACCAAAGTGAGCAAATGTTTTATGTATTTTCTAGGAATAACATATAAGAACTGTTATCAGAGAATGATGATGACTTCCAAATCATTAGTAAGTAGTTAATTCACTGAGACTAAGGATTGTGATGATTATCTGCTGCACCCTTTCGTGATCAAGTCACAAACATTGTGGCAATGGCCAAGTTAGCCTGTAATTTATTCAGTAGTGCATGCAAACTGCTAGGGTTTCAAATTCAGAAGCATACAATACAGTCGGAAGGGAAAACATCAGAAAAGCATGCTGGCTTTATTCAAAGGAAACTGTTTCGGTGGCATTTGAGGCAGTAGGGAAATTGATTGTCTAAGGCCATGCAGGTTCTGCAGGCCATGGAGTACCACCATCTAACCATTCCTTCCTTGCATCTTTGTGTCTAGAGATGGCAGTCAGGCATCTTGATGGCCTTCACTGATGATTAGAGTGATTTCCTAATTTGCACCATCAATTGTGCATAGTGCTTTCTAAATACCGCTGTTATTGCTGGACACAGTATCAACTGCAGTGGGCATGCCACCGTTTTCATCTCCTGCCTTTTTGTAGTCACCTAAGTGGAGAAACTCTGCCATCTTTAAATCTCAGCAGAGAGGTTCTATTATCAAAATTATGCCAGTCCCTTCCACACAAGATGTAAATGGTAAATCACAGTCAAGTGCTATCACTGCAGCAAGGATCCCTTTGAGAACTGGACTGTGAAGTGAAACCTGCAGATGACTTTGACTACAGCTTCTTCCTTGTATGTAAATTGTGCTGCTTGCTTTATTTATTCTGAACACATCTCCAGGGCAGCTGAGAACAAACTGATGAACAGGTCTGTGAATGCTGAGAGTGCAGAAGGATTGACATTTTAAAGGTAAACATTGAGACTTTTCATCCAGAAGATGCAACAGCTGCTACAGATACTGATATAACTTCTGACAGAGAGTGATGAGTGATATGTAATGTCAGTTCAAGATGAGCGCTTACAACCTAGTTAAAAGCAGTCCACTGAATATGAACCATGAGGCTGGACCCAGCTGCCCTGAATCTCTTATTCTGGAAAAATGACTTACTTAAATGCTGGGGACAATGTCAAATACTCTGTTGAATTTCAGAACAATGAATTTGTGGACAGGTCCTCCCCCCGATTTTGAGGACTGTATTAAATTCAGAATTGCTCAAGAAATAGTTTGCCAAGCAAGGCTCACTAGAGAACATTATAATCTGATCAACCCCCTGAATTCCTCCCATCTCCTGTGAAAGGGATCCCGCAAAGACATTGTGCAGGTGGTGCGGATCCTCTACCAGGTGAAGACAGGTCACATTTGTAAGTGTGTACAGAGGTCCAGAAATGTCACTAGTCAGTGTTCAGCTTGACAGTGGCTAAAGGGAGGCTCCAGGGACCCATATTCCCATGTAGTGTAAATTTTACTGTAAGTCTGATAACTTTCTTTTGCAGATAGGCATCCAGCTTGCGTAACCTTGACTAAGAGAAGCCAGATCAGCTGCTGAATTACTTTTCTGTCATTACCAGAAGCAGTTAAGTTGCAGGGAGATTTTTACTTTTTTTAAATAAGCCTCCAAATTTTCAAAAAGTTTAAAGCTTACTTAACTTTCTGTGACAAAAGAGTCAAACTAAAAGAAGGTGAGAACAGCTCAATTCCTTGGTATTTACATTCTAGCCAAATCCCGCAATGCAGAGGCAAAGAAAGATGAAACAAAATAGCAAGTGAATTTACCTATTGCAAGCAATACAGAAATGTTGGACTTTAGTTCAGTTGTATATTGCAACAAAGATTCGAGTTAGTTTTCATTTTTACCACACCTTTTTCACCAGTGCCAATGAATGTATAATAGTATTCCTTTTCTCTGACTTTCTAAGATTCAGACACCACACTATACAAAAAGCACATGAAAATAAATAATGAGCAGTTGAAATTGTAAATCTCAGGTTGTTGTGATGCAGCTGGGAACTTGTTTTATCTTTTGAATCTAAAAATACTTGCATTCTTTGCCTCTCTCATTTTGTGGGTATTCGATTTTTTTTATTCTCCATTAAACTTCATTTGACTCTGCCTAACTTTGTTAGTCTGTGGTATTTTTACCAAAGTGTGAATCAAAGATCTAGAAAGATCTAGCTTTTATCAATGTGAACATAAATTAATAATTTAAAGAGGACTACTTGAATGCATAGTTTACTCAGTTCATGGGCTGTTTTCTTAACCTTTGACACCTTGAAGTATTTGATGAGAGCTTCCAAAAGCAGAACTATCCACCAGTGAATGTCTTTGGTTTTAAAATATATGGGTTCAGGGGACAGCAGCACTTAAATAGTAAGTAGCATTTTAAATCATTAGCCGCAGCATGTTTTAGTGGGAAATTTCTTTTTTATGTTAATACTAGTCATTGCATAATATTTTCCAGGCTTCTGTGTCTGCTTCCCAAATGTTTGTGTTAAGAACAATAAATCTTTCTGATTCACGAGCATTATATGCTGATATTGCTTTTTTATAGAAAGTCTTCAATTCATTATTCTTTTTGTTTCTGTAAAATCTCCTATGAATGAACAACTCTACAACTCCAGAAAGCTTGTAGGAAGAGAGATTTTTCCATAGGTTTTTTATGTCTTTTCTTATAAAAACACAAATAATATTAATAAATACTTTAATAATTAGAAAGCAATATTTTTATTGCTTCAAGGAGTTAAAAAGACTTTTAACTTTCCTTTGGGGACCCCATAGCTGGTGTCTACAGGACTGGTCTGATGATATTTTGATTTATTAACAGAGAATAAAAAAGACTTCAGCAGCTAAGAGAAGAAAGCTGTTATCGGGAGAGAGCAGTATTTTCAGGTCTGTCCTATTTTCTTACTTTCATTTTTGTTTGCTTACTTGCTTGCTTTTCTTTATTTTCTTTTTTCTTTTTTAATACTCACACCGCTGAGTCAAGTTTAGAGAGCAGCTGGCACCAGCAAGGCTTTTCAGTCTCATTTTGTGCCTCCTTCCTACCTCCACTCTTGACACTGATCGGTGCATCAAATGTTTGGTTGTGGAACAACCATAATGGGTTTTGAACTGTGTGCAGTCATGGGGATTTCTCCAGAGTGCAAAATTAATTCCACACATGAGCCCCCATCTCCCTCCTATTCCCCCTTTTTAGCTGCATGCTTAGATTGATCCACTGGAAGAATCATTTAAGAATACATTTGATAAAATAATATATTATTGCAGCATCTCCTGTCAGTCATCCAATTAGAGCATACCATAAGTAAATCTTATAATACAAAGAATTAGGTTTGTTTTTTTTTTCTTTAAGTAAACACATACTTTAGCATGAAGTGTAGGTATTTTAACTGAACTGTTCTTTATAGGCTCCAGTTTTAGCAGCAGATATTTGTATGCAAATGTCAACAGTAGCACGGACAGCATGTTTTTCCCATCACATCCAATGAGTTATTTAAATTCACAGTTAAGTGACCAGAGCTAAAAAATACAGACTTCAACAGTCATTTAAATATCAAACTGAGAATTGGTGATGGGAGGTTATTCTGAACACAATAGAATTACCCACATGTGTAAAACTACTTACATGTATACATGTTTTGCAGAATAAGAGGTTCAGATTGATTCTAAACTACAGCAGTCAATACTTTTGCTATTTCAGTTAGTGAGCTGGAGCACTGGAGCACTAGTCAGTCAGCTTAAGCTACAGGTACTCTCATGTCAAGACCAGCAACTGAAGAACAGCAGAAGTTAATTTTGTAAGATACAGAATCCTATATGCAAAACATATATGTATATATTGCATGCATGGTATATTTTGCATGGGTACTGAACAAAACAAACAAACAAAAAAATCAGTAGAATGGAAAACTGAAGAAAGAAATTAGGAAGCTACCAATGACATGTTTTAGGGAAATAATATGAATAAGTTCCACCAAGGTCAGGGGAAGAGTACTAATTCATAATAACGCGGCTTTCTTATTTGGTAAATCTGAGATTTCCTTATTTAGTAAATGAGGGCTTTGCCAGCTAAAGCCTGCTGAAATGGGATTAGACTGAAGTAGACAGCTTTTTTAGATATATTGCTATAATGGGTAAAGGGCAAATAGTGTTGATAGGAGAAAAGGGGATCAGGACTAGAATCAGCCGGACCTTCTGACACCATCATAGATGGAGATTATATAAATATAGAGAAAAACCTCATTTAAGAAGGACCACCAACAGAAAGGCAACATCATCACTTAATAAATGTCTTTTTGTTTACAGGTAGAGTTCCATTATCAGCTGAAAAAAATCTAAGCAAATCAGAAATTGCCCATCATTTCACAGAGGACACTGTCAACATGAGCACTGACTTATTAAAGCTGCTTGTAAAGAATGCAGGAAGTGAAAAACTACACTTGTAGGTGAAGACAACTATTGGAAAGGATCATTCCGTTAAAAAATAAAGGTTACCTCATCAAAGCAGAGGCAACTCTACAGGTGATGTCAAAGCCAATGTCTCCTTCACAGTCCTTCACATTTTTTGTGATTTAATAATATTTTTTTTCTTTCCTAATCAGGTTATATTAATTCACAGAGAACAATCAGAGCAAAAAGGCAAGGTAACATTCTTTCCTTCTTAGGAAGCTTTCTTAATGACAACTTGACTATAGAACTCACATAAATTCTTTATTCTTTTTTTCATGCATACTCTTCATGAACACAGTGGAGATGGATATTTCTGGAAAACAAATTCTTCACCTTTTCTACACTAGAAAAATAGTTGATGGACATTTTTAATACCGCTTGAGCATCCCTCCTCTCTGACTCGGAGTGATTGGTACATGGGTCAGAAACTCAATCTTCTCAGCTAAGACTGCACCAAAAAATTGTTCAGTTGTGAAGGTCCTTATCATTCTTGCCTCAAAGAAAACTGGATCAAGCCACCAACTCATTTTAAAGGAGCACAGACCAATCCTCAGATGGTACTGACTCTTGGTTCACTGCTGACTTAGACTTGAATCAAACCAGTGACCCAGAGTGAAAGGCTCCATAAACCCTTAGCAATTCACTGAGCCATTCAGGACTTCAGGGAGAAGGGGAGGGGGGGAAACGAGTCTCAAAAAGGGCCTAAAATTTACAAAGGATTTACCTGAACTATGCTAAGCTTTATCCTCTCATACACTGGCATAATTCAGTACTCCAGATTCCATAAGTGAAATCTGTACATATACAGAAGAGTAGAATGTAATGGCAAATAAGAACATTACAAACAGACATGCATTGAAGCAAAATACATTTTTTCAAAATTCTCCTTCATTTAATAAGGCAAAGAATTTTTGAAGCAAAGAAGTGTCACCCATTTGAAGGATTTGAAATACTGAAATCCTAAACCGTTCATATGAACAGAAAAAACACTTTTAAAATATACCCGCATACTTAGTTTACCATGATGTGTGGGTTATTAGATGGACTTCTTTCATTTTAGCACCGACATTTGCCATTCTCCTGAAGTAGAATGTGTGTGTGCGTGTGCGTGTGTGCGCACGCATGTACATATCTACTGTACCACTGCAAATACAATCAGCGGTTTTACTAACCTTGCAAGTAATAACATGTATTATCACTCTAATATGCAGAGTATGTTTTTTACAATTAAGATGAACTACTTTTTTACTTCTTCTATTGATTCAATATAATTATTATCAATTCCCTCTTAGATACTGATTAATGTCTCTCTTTTATAGAAGTTAGTTCTTTTGTTTGTTTCTTATTTTTCTAGATAATCTGCCATTGTAGGCATTTGTCTATAGTGACAGCACTGTTTTGCTTTTTGCCCCATTATATCTAACCCCATCATTTTCTATTCTCCTTACAGAACTTTTCTGAATTTCATTTAGGAAGCAAAGACTAATTAGGGAATTTGGACTTTGAAATTGGATATTATTTTTAATTTCTGCATTGATTTTTTTTTTTTTAATTTATGGCACTGCACTGACTGACATAGAGTTGATATTATTAGCAATTAGTGTCTTTCTCAGATTTCTCTCTATTGAAAATTAATTCTCCAAATTTTTGGATTTCAAAACCTTGGGCTAGACTACTAAGATAATTGCTAAATTAATCAAACTTACCAGGCTCTGTGAAAATACAGCTACATTTCAGTTTTAGGGGAAAAAAATTAATAAAGTAATCCAAAAATATATACACAAAGGATGTCTTTCACTGGCCATTAAGGTCTGAAAGGTTTAAAGTTCCATGTTTTCAACAGTAATCTTCGGTAGCAGCCTCTAAAACCTGCAATTCTTGTTTTATGTCTGAGGTAACAAAGAAAATCAAACAATTCACTTGATATTTATTCTAGTAAAAGTTAACTGCTGACCTCCCTACCTATTCTATAGACTACTATTAACCTTGTCTGCAGGAGGGTGGTGATTTTAAGAGTTATGACTGTTAATGGCCTTTGAATGCAGCAGTCTCAGACCACTTACTCCCCAGTGTACTACATGGCTCAGATTTTTCCAGATGGGAAAATGATAAGAAGACGAGGAAGATAGCAGGTCATTCCTGAGGCAGCCTTGAGAAAATTGCTGCAAAATTAATCGTGCAGGTCTGCAGCACTTTACCCAGCATTTTTCTGTTTTAATTTATCAAGCCAAAGCCTGTTGATGTGAAAGTGAACAAAATGACTGTGCAGTATGCTCTAAGAATCCAGCTCAAAGGCTTTGTGCATCAGCTTAGCTCTAAATAAAAAAAAGGATCCAGGAAATATTCTGCATACTGGTGGTCTCCATAACATTTTATATTAATCTGCCACATGCTCAAATCCCATCATTAGTTTCAGCTCTAAACTAATAAAAAATCAGATCCTTGAAATTTGCCAACAGTTTGTTTTATGCCTATTATCAATTGAATCAAACTGATATTAGTGGTATTTCCTCATCTGGTTATGTAGACCTATATTTACTTGTCTATATAATGAACTAATCAATTCTATACAGATGAGATATCTTTGTAATTGGGGGGGGTGGGGTGGGGGGGTGGTATATTCAAGTGAAGACAGCATTACTGTTAGGAAATTTCATACCGTAGTCCAAATCTCTGAACTGGGGAGGTGGGGGTGGGGGTGGGGGGTGGGGGGTGGGGGGGGTGGAAGGAAGAAAGGTAATTTTGCCCATAGTCATGGAGCCTTGGAAATCTTCCCTAAATACTGGAAGCCCAAGCTACCTCTTGTCTTTATGCAGGTACAATCAGGTGCAGGTAGGAATCATGAGATTTATCAATATGCATTTCAAGCTGCTCTGTTCTGTTTTCTGTATTTGAATCTTCCAGAGTTTAGTGTTTCAAATTTTGTGGCTTGGATAGCTAGAAACTTACTATTTATTGCAATGAATCTCACTGTTTATTGTAATACTGCTTCATGGTTCCCAGTGCTGTAATTATGAGAACCACACTAAATGCTGCATGACTCAGAATAGAACCACTGGAGAAGAGCAATAACATACATCTCTGAACAATTTCCTCGGGGTTGGAAGAACAGATACGTGTTTCACCTGCTTTTCCCCCCTTCTCACCCTATCGCTCGCTGTGTTTGGAAAGCACTGAATGGAGGGAGAGATCCAGAGTACAGCCCCTTGCTGTATAGGTTATTTTGGTATTAGTGGTCATGTCTGAAGCAGGAATCTTGACAGTATCTTTAGGGAGGTCTGCACTGTATAGTACAAAATTTGGTGAAATAACTCATGCTTTATTTCACCTGACATACAGTATGAATATAGCCAGCCTTGAATAGCATGGACGTAAACTAGAGTGCACAACTTAACATGAAGATCCACACTGCCACTGGTTGACCAAGGCAGGACAGAAGCCTTATAACCTAGGTCAGTAGATTTGCAGTAGAGGGGAACTGCTTGAGAGGTAGCTATTATCACAGATTCATAGAACGGCAGGGGTTGGAAGGGACCTCTGGAGATCATCTAGTCCAACCCCCCTGCCAAAGCAGGATCACCTAGAGCAGGTTGCACAGGATCGTGTCCAGGCAGGTTTTGAATAT
Source organism: Grus americana (assembly GCF_028858705.1). Taxonomy (NCBI): domain Eukaryota; kingdom Metazoa; phylum Chordata; class Aves; order Gruiformes; family Gruidae; genus Grus; species Grus americana. The sequence goes on from NC_072891.1 coordinate 66,121,328, forward strand.
CTCCAGAGAAGGAGACTCCACAACCTCTCTGGGCAGCCTGTTCCAGTGCTCTGGCACCCTCAGAGTGAAGAAGCTTTTCCTCATATTGAGATGGAACTTCCTGTGTTCCAGTTTATGCCCACTGCCCCTCATCCTGTCACTGGGCACCACTGAAGCGAGGCTGGGCCCATCCTCTTGACACCCGCCCTTTAGGCATTTATAAGGCCTGACAAGATCCCCTCTCAGTCTTCTCTTCTCCAGGCTAAACAGACCCAGCTCTCTCAGCCTTTCCTCATACGAGAGATGCTCCAGTCCCCTAATCATCCTCATAGCCTTCCGCTGGACTCTCTCCAGTAGTTCCCTGTCTTTCTTGAACTGGGGAGCCCAGAACTGCACACAGTTATTAATTTTGACATTATTTGTGATTATTGCGACTTGCTTAAAAAGAGTAGTTTATGAGCTTTTATTTAAAATGTTAAATAAAATCTTTGTCAAATTGTAGTCCATATATTTCATACAAAAAAGAAAAAAGAAGAAAAAAAAAGACTGGAGTTTCAGTGGTGTAGGCAAGACAATTATAGAAAAACTCCATTCCTGAAAACTTGTTCCAAATGTTTTATCACATCCTAGGTACTAATATATGACAAAATCCTTTTGCTCTTAGTGCTGTCACATTTGTGTGAGATGAAGGTTGTTGTCTCACCCACACAGACTATAGGATGACACTTTAATTGGAAAGTGACATTGTTGGGAACATTTATGAATAATTTAGTATGTCCTCCCCACTCATCTTTTTATATGCTCTCCAAGTCATTATTTTATTTATTATTTATTAAGAACTGACGTTGTGCTGAGAGCTGCACAGAATAAAGGAGTACACGAAGTCCTTGCCCTTCTGGATCTTACGCAGCAAGAAACATAGAAAGCTCTTTTCCATCGTACTCATAAGATAGTAAACACATTCTGGCTGCATTCCAGACTTTTTCCTCTCTTGGAGTTTGCCTTTGCTGACGAATACAACAATAACATTAATAATAAAAATATCTCAGCATGAGCGTTCTGTTAAGCTTGGCTGGTTTTAAGGTTCTTCTTACCCTCTGAGACCTTCATATCCTGTTCTAGTTTCCTTTTCCTCACAGAAATACACAGATCTTCCACCTTGTTGGACTGAAGTGAATAGAACTTGCCTGGGTTGACATCAGAGCACATCAACAGAAACAATTCTGTCTGTCTTTACAGGGAGCTGAACCTCACTACCCTTTTACAAACCATTATTCCTTAATTGTTTCCTTACTTTTCTCCCGCTTTTTTTGTCTTCATTTGCACATGCATATCAAATTGCTTGTGACAGGTTGGATTAAAAGGCTTTGCCTTTACTTTTGGTTGCAGAGCTCTGGCACTGCAGACCCTTGTGCTGTATTCAGGTCTGTAACACAAGCATACAAAGAAGCAATATAGATTCTTTCACTGATTTCTCCATAGAGTTGAAACCAGGACAGTCCCTTGCTGATGCAGGATTGACTTGATGATTTTTATTAATCAAGAAACAACTCTTATCCTATTACATCTGTTACCTGTACTAGCTTGTTGGACATGAAACATAGGTCCAACTTTTGTTGTCAAAAGACAGAAAGAATCCTGCTTAGAATAATGGGTTTAGGATTAAGTAATTGCCTACGGCCTGATATGAGGCTTTTAGTTCCTTTATCATTTTCTACTTAAAGACTTAATATGTTTTACCTTTCAGGATGCCTGCTTTTTAAGTATGTGATTTTTACCAGTTCACATTCAGAAAGTGTCTTATCACTCACAGAATATCTGGAAGATATACTCATAATTTGTGTCTTGGTGTAACAGGGGCACTTCACAATAAGACGTTTGCTTTTAGAACAGCTGATACCTAAGAAAAAACATTCCATTAGATATAGCTACGCTCCTGTGTTCTGTCTGGATGCTGCATTTTTGTCCTTTAGTCATTACATTTGGGTTTTTTTCCCTGCTGGAAATCAGCCTCTTCTAGGATATCCCAGTATTTTCTACAGTAATTCTGATGTGGTGTACATGGAGTTTGTGGAGGACTGGATGAGAATTTGAGTTTAATCACCAAACCATCCAAATTAGATTTAGTTTTTAGGGGAAAATAAATCTAAGGTAGGCACAGTAATGAGTAGAAGGCTATTTGACAATTCAGTTTTTTTGAACCTTCCACTATGAAAAGAGAAAAAGCTATTGTCATTGTTTTCACCCCAAATCTGGCATTGCAAAAGTGTTAACATCTAAGGGGAAGCTAGACTGCAATTGCAGCTTTTATACAAAAAAACCCAGTAAGTTGTCCAACAGCCACAAATCAGTGATGAAGAGTAACAGATGACATGCTAGAAAGAGGAGGATTTGCAGGGCCCAGTGCAGTAGGCAGTCTCAGTGCAGCAAGAACAAGATGAATGTGCATGAAGCCTAGTTATCTCAGAGTGAAAGGTCATCAAAATCAATTTGCGGCATGTTGTACAAAGGTCATTATCAGACTCAAATTTTCTATGCCCATTTAAAGCACAATATAAAATAAAGTGGTTGCTATAATAACTATGATTAGTAAAGAAAAAAGGCATATCATTGAGCCATCTGTTTAAACGTTTGTGCTACCTTAGTTTTTATTCAAAACATTGCAAATAATAAGTGGGTTTTTTTGGAAGGCCGTGTTCCTGAAACAGACTCCATTCATTTTCAGGATCAATAATGCTGACAGAATCGAAAGCACTTTTCTAAAATTACAGTCCTTGAAAATCAACAGTGTAATATTTGGAATTTTTTTCTTTTTTATTACAGACCACTTCATTATTATTTTTATTTTCAGGAATGTGATAGACTAGAATCTATCATTTTCTTATCATAGAATCACAGAATGGTTTAGGTTGGAAGGGACCTTAAAGATCATCTAGTTCCAACCCCCCTGCCATGGGCAGGGACACCCTCCACTAGACCAGGTTGCCCAAAGCCCCATCCAACCTGGCCTTGAACACTTCCAGGCATGGGGCATCCACAACCTCTCTGGGCAGCCTGTTCCAGTGCCTCACCACCCTCACAGTGAAGAATTTCTTCCTAACATCTAATCTAAATCCACCCTTTTTCAGTTTAAAGCCATTACCCATTATCTGTGGTTAAATTGCTTACTCAGGGATGTAGATTGCCTGTTTCGTTTTGCCTGTTTTGACATCTCGGTGGCAAAACAACCCTCGTGCAAGCAAACACAGATCTGTATAGCCAGCAGAGAAGACATTACAATAGCAATACCCAAACCTAAAAGCATACTCAGAAATCTGTTTACACTGGTTCTGAAGGTAAATATAATCCATAGTACAATAGAAAAATGATCTGAATTGTCAGAAGAGGATGGCTGCCAGAGGGTTTTTCTTATGAAGCTTTTTGTCAGTTAGGGCATCAGAGGTAAGGAGTCCATACAGGGAGGTATCATCCTGCAGGAAGTAGTTGCTAGTCTGAGCATGATCACTTGAAAGGTGAATAAAGTCCTGAAAATTGTGCATTAATTCCCTTTTGTTATTGCTTGCCTCTTTTCCTGACACATGGACTCTCCTTTCTCAATCGTCTGTAAAGAAAAAATGAAGTAGATGAAGGACCCAGCTGGATATAGGGTGGAGAATGGCCAGTGTCCACTAATTAGATACATTTATAGAGAGATAAATTTCTCCAGCTTTCCCACTTTGTCTGCATTATTTTTTCCAGGGCATTAGAAGCTCACGTGAAAGGGAAGAAAATAAATTTCCTGCCCACAGAGGCAGCAAGCCCACAAGTGCCGCCCTGCCGACAGCCCTTCCACACGGGCCTTCCTCGTGCAGGCTGCCCAGCGGCTGTGTGCCGAGCGCGCAGCAAGATGAAGAGAATGTCCTACTCACAGCCACTCCGCTCTTCAGGAGCTTTGCAATCAATCTCTGATTTCTTGATACCTTATGTGTATTCTGTGTCACATAGAAATGGGAGCAAGATAGATACTGAGAAACCTGTTACTTTCCCACATAATGCGCAGCCTCTGAAACCACAATGTTATTCAATATTAATATGTTAGTAACTGTAGTCATCACACTTTGAACCATAAACAAAAGAAACTCTTTCTGCCTGTATTTTATTCCTGCTTTCTTTATTCCTATGGCTCTTCACTAAATAGTTTATTGTGGTTTTTTCAATATTCAGCTCAAAATTTCATGCCCTAATAAAGATGCTGCTGTCATTTCATTAACATCTTTCTTATTCTACAAATTAAAAAGGACCAAGTTGCGTTTTACATTCTTTCAAAGACATTTTTGTGAATGAGGTGACCAGCACAGGTTATTTCCCTTTGTGCCAGTCATGGAGATCTTCCTGCCAAGGAAATGAGATTCAGCATTGTTAATGGGAATATAAAAATACTCAGTATTTATTTTACAATTTGCTAATAATGAAGCAGACTGAGAGGATGATTGGCTGAATGCACTTGGAATAATAATAAAGGGCAGGGCAGATGCTGAAAGATATTTTTTGTGTTTCTTCTTGTAATTGATGTTTGTTTCTCATGTCCTTTGTATGCATTTCCTGAATTAATGTAGCATTCTCTGAGGGTAAATCAACCTAATTTTCCCCTCCTGACAGCTGCATCCTTAATGATACTCAAGGAATAGTTCCAGCCTTGAAACTTGGCGCCTGTGAAAAGGCTGCGCTGGACTCAACTGGTTCTAGATATCAGATGGAGGTCGACCGCTCTGCCTCTGCACCCAAAGCCAGCTGCGATGGTCTGCAGCTCTGAGACACACAAAGTCTGCAGGTGCTGTGCCAGACCTAACATCAGTCTGTTGAGAGCCTGATGCCTCCTTATAAAATGACTTTGCTTTGACATCAGACCTTACACGCCCCTAGCTGGCTTGGAGTACCATGTTGTTGGCAGCAAACTCTGCTGAGGTAAGAATATGCTTTGAGCAGTGAGACCACTGCGATGGATTTGAGTTGGGGACTCATTGACAGACAGCCAGACTGGGGGAAAAAGTTGACTGAGTGAATTTGATGAGAGTAAACGGGACATGATCTCACCCCCACTCCTGCCATGAAAAGTAAGTCTTCATGTTGATTGAAGACTATTAGAAAACAACTTAAAATTACTATACTAATTTTTACATCACAGTACGTTGTAGCTCTATTGGCTTTGTTGTTTGGTTTTGTTTTTTTTTTTACAGGTACTAGATGCACCTGTTACTAATGAGTACTAATGAGTTATAGTACCTGTACCAAATGAATATCATTACAGGTACTAGCAGTGTATCTAATTTCCCTTCTCATAGAGATCAACAGGAGTTTTTCTTCTGAATTTAAAGATTATTTCACTTCAGTTATTAACAAAACAATGTTATAACTTGTAAGATTTGAGTGCCCCAATTACAGATGCAGAAGTAAGCAATGGTCTAACTTCAATGCTCCACCACTGAACCAAGGCTCCCCTCTACAGCTAACTCCTGCAGTAGCTGATATACACATCCAGGTCCTGTTGACTGATCAGTACCCATCTCCTGCAGAGTCACCTTTTGCAAAAGCCTTTGGAAAAACGTGACCTGTAAGTCAGCTGACTAGAGCTTTCCCTGCCAAGGCAGGCTATACAGATGTAGTTTGGGTGCCAACAGGTTGATTACTCACTTGTCTGAAGGATGCCATATGCTTGCACTGTTAAGAGGCCCTGACTCCCCATGTTGTGTGAATTTCTTTATTGGCAGCATGCTTGGGCTTCACTTGATCCCACAATACAGTTCCAAAAACCTTTTTGGGGGCAAGGTTTATGTGCAATCCTGTGTTCTTCCTTCCTCCTGTGTCTTGGCATCTACTGATAACTTTGGCACCAGGGAAACAATGCTCTACATTCAAGCATTATATTGTTCATTTTATGAATAAAATATTTAATTAGTTAGCTCATCAGCAACATATACTGTTCAGCAGAACTTTTTTTTTTTCCTGCCCATCTCAAATCCATGGTATTTTCTTCAGCATTTACAATATTGATAGCAATCAACTTGCAGGGAATTTGGCCTTACCCACATTTCACTGCCATATTTCTCTTTATATTCTAATCATGCAAATATAATTCAGCAAAATTATGGTCTCAAGAGGATGTGCATGTAAATAAGCATGCCATTTCAACCACTTTAATTCTTAAAGTAGAGTTGAAAAGTGATGCCGGGTATTCCATAGAGCCAAAATGAAATCAGGAAGATCTTCATGATTGCAGCTCTGCAGACAAACCACAAGATCAACAAGTATATTTGATGGACAGATGTAGCCTTCCATGCCACAGAAAACTGAAGGCTTTAAATTACATTAATGAGACTATCTGGGTGTGGAACTCATTACTAGAATTCATTCCTTGTTTAGCTTTTAATTATTTTTACTGGGACCTGCCTTTCTGTAAGGCAAGATCAGTGAGGTGCAAAGGGGATTTTGCGAGATGTAACTGACTCATCTCTGGACTTGTGCAGAGCTTTCATGGCCATGATGGACAGGAATTACAGGGCAAAAATTAAAGACCAAAAGGTATCACTAATTTGCTATTAGGCTTATATGAAATGCTAACAGTTCCTTAAAAACACATGCCCAGAGCATTGAGGTCACACAGTGAAGCATTTAACAGCAGGAAGTACAGATGGTCACCTTTATGGAAATGATAATGGTCACTGCTTGGTCAACTTTAATTTGCTGCCACTAGGGCAAAAACATAACAATTCAGTCATTAATGACAAGGTGCTCAGAAAGCTGGGAGGGGACACAGCCAGGACAGCTGACCCAAACTGGCCAAAGGGATATTCCACACTGTTAAGACAACATGCTCCATATACAGCTGGGGGGTGGGCCTCAAGGCAGAGCAGCTCAGGGTCTTGCTGAGCATCAACTTTGGGTGGTGAGAAATTGTGCTCTTCATCACTTATTTTGTTTATCATTATTATTATTAATTTTTATTATTATCATCACCATCATTGTTATTGTCATTGTTATTATTTTCCTTTTCTGTCCTATTAAACTGTCTTTATCTTAACGCAAGAGTTTTACTCTTTTTTTTTTTTTTTTTTCATTTTTGATTCTCTCCCCATCCCAATGGGAGGGGAGAGGTGAGCAAAAGGCTGTGTGGTTTTAGCTGCTGGCTGAGTTAAACCATCACACAAGATTGAGGTTTCTTGGTAAATGTTATATAGTATCCTAATATTTAACCCCCATGAGATAGCCTGGACTCTCTAACCTCCCTTTTTTCCCTTTGTCACCAGTTTTAAAGATTTCTCTCACTCCATAGAAAATAAATTCTGAGTCTAATGAAACTACATTTTATGAACATTTGCTAATATTATGACTCTTTTCAGTTCTTATCTGGTAACCAGAAGCTTTGTGTTTTTCTTGCCTCTGATACAAAGTTTGATTCTGCATTGGTCCCACAAGTTTTACAACCCGTTCTGACAAAAAAAAAAAAAAAGTATTCTGTAAATATTATCTTAAGATTTTACATTTTTCTTCCTGTTTGAAGAGAAGTTAGGATTGCTGGTGTCCTTGCAGTAGAAGGACTTATGTGAAGGCTAATTTAACTGGCTCACTGCCTTTCAACTAAGGTCACCGTGATACTTCCTGTATCCTGTGTTCTGGTCCATTTCAAGCTTCACATCAATTGTTGACATGGAGTTTGTTGATGAACATGCCCTAAGAGGACCATAAACCAATTTGTGGAGCAAATAAGAAGGTTATGAAAGCAATGACATACCCAGTGATTTTCCACTCTCTGTCTCGTGTATGTATCTTAATTTCCAGAGAGCTGCCTCACAAAATGAAAGGAGTTAATAGCCTTCTTGTTCTTTGTGTTCCCCTCCCCCGTTCTGTTAGATTTCAGTGGACTACTTCAATAAAAGAAAAAAAGGAACACTATTCACCAGAAAACAGTTATTTAGGTACAATAATTTGTACTTTATGTCATATTATAATGGTGAGTGTAAATTTTCCTTTGAACCATGTTTTATTAACATTTTTTTTCCACAGAGTTACATCAAAAGACTCTATAAATAAGTGATGTGCTCAGCCTGCCAGATCTTACATGCATACCAATTACCTCTATTGGTTTCAGGACACGTAGTCAGTACTTTAAACAACCCAGATAATATTGCAAACTGAAATATTCAAAATCTCCATCTTGGTATGCTGTCACCATGCAGAGAATGATTATAATTGGTAATCAGTTTCACTGCTGGTAAGTTGAGTGGCATGATGCATTTTATATCCATGCTTATGTCAAACTCAATTAACATTCTAACACAGTGTATTTCAAAGACACAGACCTAATCTGAGGGAACAACGCAATTATTTTTTTGATGTTCAAAATTCTCAGTTCCATGAAGAGAAGAATTTGAAGCACAAATACATTTATTAATACTGTAGCATTTTCTGGTTTTGCTTGCTAGGGGAAGAGGGAACAAACATATATCTTCCATCTTAAATTCCTGTCGTAACTGGGGCATGCCAATGACATGAGAAACCGCAGTGAAATCAGGAATACAAAACGATCAAGATTTTTCTTTGCTATTACACACTGCTGTGTCAAGCTATGATATGCATTATGATACTGTGAACTGAAAAAGGGTTTAATTCTTTAAAAAAAAAAGGATCTATTGAGGCCATTTTTTTATTGATTAATTTATTTAATAGTCATGAGCATCACAGTGCTTTGTCAAATTCCACATAATCAAATGGTAAACAAAATAAGAAAAAGAAAGCTAATATATGTAACCTTTTTAGGAGAAATGAGGAAGCTGAAGATGGCAGATAAAAGCTGCAACATTGTTGAACTCATCATCACTGAAAAATCTTGGCCCCATACCTCTCTTATGGGTTATGCTTTTCTCCTGTCATCCATAACATCAGTTTGTAATAATGTAGCAGCCTTCATAGCACAGAATGGAAGAGATAAAATACACAAAACACCTTTAAAACAAACAAACAAACAAACAAAACAAAAAACCTAAACAAAACAAACACAAAAACCCCTTAGGCTGATAGATATTACACAACTTGTCTAGAGTAGTCCTGTTCCACGCGTGGTTAGTTTGTTGTGTTATCGCACAACTCATTGGTCAGACTTGCTGATCCCTCTGTCCTGATGGAAGTGACAGCATTTTGCTGGCATGTCTTCTTCACATGGGCTCTTTCATATGCAGTAGATGCACGGTCTGGTCACATAGGTAATTCATCAAGTGACCCATACTCTGAAGTTACAGATTCACACAATAGTTGAAGTTGGAAGGGACCTCTCGCGGTCATTTGGTCCAACCCCCATGCTCAAGCAGAGTCAGCTAGAGCAAGTTGCCCAGGACCATGCTTAGACAGCTTTTAAGTATCTCCAAAAAGTAGTAGGAAGAAGAGACACCACAAAAAGCTGTTGTTTTGCTCCTCCATCTTAGAGAAATTTGGGGGGCAGTGAGGAGGGGAAATATTGGAAAATATAAAAACATAACTGCTCTGCTAAAAGGAAGATTCACAGTTCTGCAGTTCAGAAAATAAACATTATAACATCTATTTTGATTCTTTTGAGATAGAAACTCAGCTCACTTGATGGCAGGTTAGATTGGTTGAACTTAAAATAAATGCAACCATATTTTTCTTGAAGTATTTTAATCTCTTGAGTCTGCAAAACTGTCCTGGAAATCTTGAAGGAGAAAAGCAGTCTGACAGTTCTAGCACAGTGAAACTTTTTTAAGATATATATATATAGATATATATAGAGAGATATATATGCTACTGTTAATTCACCACAAAATTGTCAGGATAAAAATCCTTCACCAGCTTGTGGAACAATAAAAGATTTCCTAGTAGTTTTTACTAGCAGACTCAGACCGAGTTATCCCAATTGACTTTTCTGATCTTCAAAACATGAAAAAATTGCCAATGAAGTAACTGACCTCAGCTGTAAGTTGTATGAGCACGACCATATGAAATAGAGTTCATTGGAATCCTTCCACTGAGCAGAATCCTCAAAACTTGACTATTCATGTCTTTTGATGCTCTAGAATGGAGAGGTGCAATGGAGCACGTTCTAACAAAACCTGACCAAAGACTGACATGACTAGTTTCTGTGTCAGAATGTCTGGTCCGCTGTGAATTTTTATGAACTGGTGACCTGAAATTTAGAAAGCATACTCTCTTTTCTTCCTGGAAGAAATGGAAAGGTGTTTTTCTGTTCCATATTATCAGAAGGATGGAGTAGGATGTCAAAAATTCATATCTTTACATCTTGAGAGCAAGACCTTATTCTTACTTTCTGGTAAGACAGACATTCTTTTCATCACTGTCTCCCTTCCTCCACAGCCCTAACTTCAAGGTTATGCTCTTCTATTTAGTTCTACTAATACCTGTGGGCTGGTGCAAACCTTTTCTGAACAGAGCACAGACTATAATTTTTATGATGATATACTGTTGTCTATGCTGTTCTTGACCATCGAAGCCTACCTAAAGCCTTGATATTACCTGATGAATTTGTCAGAATTGTCCTGTATTTATTGGAAGCTATTGTGAGAAGTTATTGATATAAAGATATTTCATCAGTCTCTGGGTACCAGCCTTGTCTCTGATTTGGACATATTGAATTTTCTTACACCATTTGCTACAATGATTCCTTTGAGAGTATCTGCATTTGGTAACAGGGCAAAAAACAGGTATCTAAGTCAATTGCTATCGCTCGTGTTTCTTTACCTCAATAGACAATTTCAACATGATACTAATTATTTTTGACATTTAAATGAAATATTCCATTAAGATCAACACTTTAGCATTCTTAGGAATAAGCCTTATACACTTTTCTATATTCAACATACACTTAACATGAGCAGCCTGGCTGCAACCCGTGGGGAATAATGTTTGTACTATATCATTGCAAAGAATTTTTCTCACTGTTAACTTAGCTGTTCCTGAGAGGGGCTAATAACCCTGATGTCACATCTGGCCACGCTATTTCCCTGAAAAGCAATATATTCAACATGGCAAGAGCACTTCTTTAAGCAGTGCCGTTTACACAGACCACATTTCTCTTTATCCCAGGACTAACTTGCAACAGCACTGCATGGTATTTTGACTACAGGGCTGATTAATGTAACGCATTCTTAGCATGACTCCAGGCAGCGTAGCTCCATTCTGTGACACTGGTTTAGTATGTACAGTATATTTGCCTAGTGGCAGAAGCGTCTGTGTTTGGAATATTGTCACAGATTAAATTTAATTTAACAATTTGAAGGATTTTTATTTTTTTTTTAATTTGGCAACTTCTGGGAATGTCTGAACAGTTATTTCTCTCTCAATATGGCCTTCACCAGAGTAGGAGCAGAATGCATGATGTACATGCAATAGACTTTTATAATTGCTGTGTACTAATAGTTAGTATTCATGTGGCATATTTACTTTAGTACAGGAAGTTGAATCTGATGTACTAGGTGAATACTATCTGATTCTGTGAGTAGCCTTATTAAAAGGTATGTTTGGAGAATAACTATGTGAAACACGATCTTGGAATCGGAATTATTATTACTGTGATGTTAATTAGGAAAATACTAACATCATAACAACCTATATGATATCTGCTGCATTGATGTCTTGTTATGTAAAATCTCCGGCACTGCATTTTAAGCTGCAGATGCATTTACATTCAGTCATCACTGGCAATAATACTATGGAAGATTTTGTCATTAACAGCAATCCCTTTCTTGAGTCCTTTCTCCTCCTTTATTTCTCTTCAAACACCAAAATAGGACAACTTGTATTGAATTTGTATTTATTTCATAGTTTATTTCATAGATTATATATCATATAATGACCTAAGATAACAAAAGGGATTACAAGAAATTTTAGAAATTCAGTAGTGATTATAAAATAATTACGATGCCAAAACATTTCTGGTATCACCCAATTTTGTCCATAAATTGAGCTTCCTTCTTTCTTAAAAAAACAATTCTTTGAGGATCCATGGCCTCCTCTATCGGCCTCATCTTTCATTTCCTTTTTGCTTTTATCATGGTCTGGATTCCTAGAAAATATAGGAAAAAATAGCGCACATTAAAACAATGGCAAAGAAGGCATCCTGGTAATATCTATGGGCCTTTTATACTGAAATGATTTATTATTTCAGATTTTCAAAGTTACAAGAGCAGATTTTCAAAGTTACAAGAACTGATCTATTATTTCAGTATTCTTGTATCTGCATTTCAAAAAGGCATGACACAGACCTGACCTTCTTTGAAAGCAGACTGTGCATATACCTGTGTAGTAGATATTTCTGGCAAAATATTTGTAGAAAGCTAATTTCAGCCTGGAAAGCTTTGTGAAAATTATTTCTTTATGCATGTATTTGAGAAGATATTTTCTCACAAGTATCCAACCAAAGAATTGAAAAAATATCACACTATTTCTGAGATCAATCTTAAAGAAATCATTCTCACAGATTTAGAAACTGAGATCAAACATTCATAATAAGTGACTTATTAATTCAGGAGGTAGATGACTTTTTAAAATTTTTGTAGCATGTAACATTTGGCATGTAACACTTTCTTCACAGAAATTTCCAAAGTGGTGCCAGATATTCTCCCACACTAATTGTTATAACTTCTCCTACCTGCATTCTTTAATTTCTACAATTTCCTCCCTGATTCCTCTCCCTCAGGTGTCATGACAAGCTCACCCACAAAACACAACACAGGTGGAAAACAGAGAACAGGGCTGTTAAGGGATTAAATCAGCCATGCTTTTTCCTTTTTTTTTCCTGGTATGAGGCAGGATGGGCTCCCTCAAGGCTTGTATTGATAGCACTAACAAGTTTTAAGTGGTGGAGAAGGAGGTCATGCACCCATGTGGGTCCGTGGCAGCTGGCTGCAGCCACCACTGACACCAATGGAAACAGCACTGGAAAGAAAACCCATCCTGAGCCACGACTGTGTCAGCTGGAGAACCACAGGTAAGCTGTGTTTGAGAAAGGGCACAGCTGCTGGGGCTGAAGATGCACTCTGGGGAGGGTATAATGTGCCAATATGACTGCCCCTGAGGGACTGAGGCCATGGGACACACGTGCCAGGCCAGGGACACCCCGAAGGGACTGTGACCATGGCAGACCCTGCAATCTGTGAAAACAAGGTGACCTAAGAGTGGGTGTAAGGGAGGACAGGTGTTCACCTTAGTGTGTGTGTTGTGTAAATGCTTGCGTCTGGTTTTCCCTTAACACCTGAATCAGTGGCCAGAAGTTTTTTTGACAGTAGATTAAATTCCCCGACTCAAAACAGCTGCTTGCACTGGGGCTGAGTGCAGTGGCAGTGGTGTTGGAGGCATCTGCAAGGTGTAGGCAGCTCCCTCCAGCGACCGGGCAGCAGCATGCATCATGCTTGCAGAGCCAGGCTCACACACAGGCCACAGAGGCACAGCCTTCACCTCATCTCCCAAAACTTCTGTGCCCTCTGGAGCCACAGCTCACATGTCACAGGAGCGAGTGCCTGAGACAGCAGCACGCAAGATTTAAGTTTACTTAAGAAAACACTGGATTTGATATTTTAATGTTTCCTTCTACCATAACCTTCAGGCCATTCAGCCTCTTCAAAACATCAAATGTCTTTTTTTCCAGTGGAAATTTCAAAATGGGGGCAAGGGGGTGGAGGAGGAGAAAAAATAGCTTAAAGACAGACATTGTGCTGTAAAGTGAAAACATACAGGAGATGGTTCAAAGCCACAGGATGCATTATATCCAGCCTCATACAAAAGCTGGATGTATTCCTTTTACCTGTGTAAGAAGAGCATATTATAAAAGCATATTCATCAACAAACAGCATAACCTTGACCAAAAAGCCTGAAAGAGTTCAAGGCTTTTTCTCTGATACACTGCCATATATGTGAGCAGATAAATAATGGCAGCAGAAGCTTTGGCTAGAAACACTGCTGAAGTACAGCTGCCAAGAGTGCAAAAGGAGTACAGCGGTCGTTACAAACAGGCAGTGGCATCTCTGGGACTGCAAAGCCTTGATGAACCCTGGGAAGACAATGATGTCAACCTATTAAGTAGTTAATATCCTGTCACATATCTCTGTGCTTACCCCTGTCAGAGACCCCCAGACGTCTGTCTATGCTTGATGGTCATCCTGGGACCCCCGCGTTGTAGACAAGCACACTGTTAGAAGAATACAATTCCTCACCAAAGATAGATCAAGGAATATCTTTAGGACTACAACAGCAAAGCAAGTGCAGGGCTGTACTCTAACTACAAAGACAACTTAATTTGTTTTTCTTAAACGGTTCTCTTTATTCCTTCTTTCTCTCTCTTCATAAATACAATGCATTTTTCAAACAGCAAGTTTAGTGCTGTTGTAAGGGGAAGACTGTTTACACTGTCTGTAGCTAAGCAGAAAGTCTGGAACTGTTGAAGGCTGCATGAGCTAGACTCCCACTTAATAAATTGAATCCAACCTACAGTCTACCTACCCTTGTCACAAACTGATACTATCAGCCATGCTAAATAGGAAGACATCTTTATGAGCCAGGGAAATTGACTAAAATTACATACTATGTTCATAAGTGTTCTGAACTCCTTTCTGCTTTGTGCTAAAATACACCTAAATAACAGAGTTGGCCTCATACCTACTCTGTGAAGCTAAAAAGCCTCTGGCCTGTTTATGTTCAAATAGTCTTTTTGAACATAATGGATATGATGCAGTGGTAAACATACTACATAGCACAGTTAAAACCTGTATTTGGTTAACTTTTAAGTTGCAAATATTAGGGGTGAAATGTCTCCCACTTGAATCAGATAAAGGAAGATTCCTCTAAGAGGATTTCAGAGGAAATTATTTTTTCAAAATAACAGAATAAGGAGCTTCCTAGAGTTAGCACTGCACATAAACATTAAAGCTCATTCCTTGGAGTATATAATAAGTGCTAACCAAGCACTTCTTCCTGTGTTTTGAGATATTCCACTAGAGTTTCTCAGCTCTGTCTCCCTTAAAAGAGTTAAAATCCTATCATAGCTCTGAAAAATACTGATATATACTAATATTCAAACTGGCCATAGACTTGTCATGTTGTCAGGTTTTTGTCCCCCAAAGGAAAAGCACAGTTGCAGTTTCTCTCACAGTACATAACTGGGGTGTAATAAATGCAGAGAAAGTGGTTCATTCTGGATGCCAGACACACACAAGTACTAGCTTTCATGTCCTTGTCTCCCTGCAGACAAAAGACCTCAGCACAGAGAACACAATGTCACCCAGAACCTGTCCAGATTAACCAATTATACAATGAGTGGATAGCATCCCTGAAATCTTTTCCATGTGACTTCAGACCTGTTTTGGAAATGCTATAGTTCCCAGAAGACTTAAACCAAAGAGAAGCAAGCACACTGCTTGGGTCAGAAAACAAGTGGCATTGAGCACAAATGAGACAAATGAGGTCTGTGTTAATATGGAACATCAATTTATCACCCCAGCTGAACACACAAAGGTAATTTGTAAAACCACAGTGTTTATTAAACCAATTACAAACAGGTGCACTTGAAAGCATTATGGCTTCCATGCTCTCTACGTTTACGAAAGAGATGAAGCTTCTTCACATCTTTTTTTCTCGTTCCCCCTGCCCCCCTCGCCTTCCATGTCTTTCCCTGTGAGGTATCTTGCTGCAAAGCAGCTGTTAAGGAAAGATGATGCAGTGCCTCCCGGGGCACATCATTTTATCAGAAGTTCTGGACAAACAGCTTGGCCATCAAAGGAGTAAAGTAACTTTTTGGTAGTAAGTGTTTAATTTCTATGTACAATGTACTAAGTACAACATAAACACTAGGTTTTGGTGGTCTCTAGCCTGTTGTCTCCTCAGATGACTGCCTAAAAAGTTCAATTATACAACTGTTATAATGCATGCTTATTTCTAATCTGATAACTAATAAATCAGAAATTGTTGAAATTAACTGAATAGATGGAATATTGATTTTAAACTAGATTATTCATGTGCATCAAAACTGCTTCAGTATGCAAAGGTTTGAGGTCTCCTTCCTGTTGTTCCTTGGGACAAAGTAGTACAGTTAGTTCAGTCTTTGTGAGCCATGTTTTTTAGGCTTCTCTAACAGACCAGCTGGAGATAGGTTAGAAAAATGTCTTTTCTGGAATGAGGTAAACAGAGCTAAGACAGTAGCAGCACTAAGCAGAGGTGTTACTTCACTTGTCTATAGTAATGCTATAGTATGTGCATCCAGATAATTTAAGTGTCTTCCTTGCAGTGACAGAACGCTGTGGATTCATGTTCTACTTATGATTAAGCATAACCTGTAGATCCTTTTGTGCAGTATTCCCACCGAGCGGTTGTTCCCTGTCCCACATTCGAGTGACTGATTGTTCCTACCAAAGGGCAAGAATAATGTTCTGTAATCATTCTCTTTTTTCTTTTTTTTTTTTGTTGTTTTGTTTTTTATTCCCCCAGGCTATTTATCCAGTTTGTCAAGATCATTTTGCATTCTAAAGTTGCCCTCCAGCACCTGCAACCACTTTTAGCTAGGTGTCATCTTCAGATGTACTAATTATGCCCTACTCCATTATCTAGGTCATTAGTGACCGAAATAGTATGAGATTGGGAGCAGAGCTTTGGGGAATCCCCACTTGATTTTTCTTTACTATTCTTACAGTGATCTATTAGTAACTGGTGTTCATGCAAGTGTGGGATATTTTCATTAAGCCATTTTTTCCCTACCTTATTTGTTGGAATGAAGTGGTGGGGTGGCCTCTCTAAACTTTGCAGGCCTGAGGTCTTCATGCTTCAGTAGCCCAGGTGATTTGAAACTTGTATCTGTTGCTGCTCAGAAAAAGTCCCCATACTTCTGGATCCTTCCTGGCAAATAGTTTTGTTCCTCTGGCTTCTCTAATTTAGTCATGCTAGTGTGATTGCCAGTTAGGCCCTTAATATGCTGATGCATAATAAGGAAAGTTCATGAAAAAATACCCTTGTGTTTAAAAGACTCCTCTTAAAAGCTACTGACAAGCTCTTGTTCCCATCAAGAATACTTTCTAAAACTTGGTAGTTTCAGGAAGCTATCTATTTGTGGTAAATCTCTGCATATCTACTTCAAAAATTTTGGTTTAAAATTGTAAACACTGTTCCCTTGTTAATAAGCTTTTTTCCCCAGAGATGTAGTGTTGATGTGGTTTGTTCACTGACTTTGCTAACATTTAGTGAGCAGAATAGCAGAATCTCATTTCAGAGAATAGCTCCATAATTTCACGCACCTACCATAAGAACAAGCAAATTGACACCCTGCCAGGACTAGCCAGAGGAGATCTTAGAAGATAGTTCATAATGATTCTGTTGCCATATTGCACGCCTGTAAATAATTCATTAAGTCAACCACCCTTTTGTTTTAAGCAAACACGAACAGATGCCTTCCTAAATTGGATGCAGACAACAGTTTTCAGCAAAACATTGTTGTTATATGACACTTAAAAAGAGTAACATTTTTCTCTTATTGATTTTTGAAGCGTTATCGACTCCGATAATTCACTGCGATTACTTCTGTTACACATCAAGCCCCTCATTGTTTTTCATCTACATTTTCCAGATTTTTTCTGTGTGATAGATTTCACAGTTAACTAGCATGGTGGAAAATAAAATAAATTCACAGGCACTTAAGAAAACTGAGAAGTTTTGCATAGGCTGAAAATATTAGTATTAATTATGTAATACAAGACCTGCAGTTTAGACCTTATATCTGCTTTGTATTTAGAAAATCAATGAACAGAAATAGGCAGGTAATTAAAAGACAAGAAACAACAGTTGTGGGAGTCCAAGCAAAAGGTTAAGACTAGTGTTTACACAGCTGATGACTCCTCAGTACTCAGCTTGTAAAGTCAGGTCACACCTCTCAAAATACCATAATTATAGTGTGTGGAAGTGTGTAAAATTCACTGTTATCTGTAACCTTGTTGTATTCAGTTTACCTCCCCAGCGGTGTGGAGAAGACTTATGTTCAATTAAGAGGAAGTATTTTACTATTTGCTGTTTCTACTTTGAATTTCACCAACCTCTCTTCATGTCAACATTTTTCTGTATACAAGTTCTCCTAGCATGAGCTCTCCGTACTTGCATGTCCCTATACTGATTTCATTCCAAGTTTCTCTTCTCCTCCGTAAAAATTTAAAATGGGAAATAAGGATACTAGGTGTGTCAAAAATTAGGTATTTCTGTAAGTTCTGAAGAGCACAGTAAAATATCAAACTTCAGTATGACATCAACCAATATTTTTAAGTGTGTTTTAACTTATTACTGTGAAATACTTGCGGCAATTTCTGTGCCATTTCAGTCAATCATTAAATTGCATTTCAAGTTTCCACTAACTCAGCTTTACAATGAAAGTTTCTTCTTTAGAAACTGCTATAAGGGCATCCCCAGATAGAAATTCTATTTATTATTATTTACTAGTAAATAAAATTGAATGTGTAAGCATATTGATTTTATTAGTTCAACTGATGTTTCAGTACTCCTACAATGATATTTTACATATTTTGTAAGACTTTGAGCTATAAACCTTAAATCCTTTTTCATCTGAATTGCACAAATTTATGGTACATTAAAGTGTTTGGAAAGGAGTTATTTAAAAAAAAAAAAGTTATAGTTAGATACTATGTGTTTGAGTTAATCTACTTTAGTCTGAAGTAGTTGTAAGGGTAAAAAACACAGTGAATTAGACCTTTATTTTCATATCTATATCTCTTATGCACATCATAATGTCTTTGGATGTCTCTTTTCCACACTTTGCCCCCCTTTTTCCAGCGGCAGAACCACAAAAATGCCATGAGTGAACATCCCTGGCATCATACAGAGGAAGTGTAAAATTTAATTGGGAGAGTCTTAGGATCTCATATCTGAAGGAATTTTTACACCCTTCTAATCTCACAGGCTCTGGCACACCATCTAGTTATTTTTGCATTAGCGTAACAGTGCTTATTGTGAATTTATCACAAGAGAAATGATTCATATGCAGAGCTTCTAGCCTTCCTTCAGCTGTACATTATTGGTATATTCAACATGTTGAAGTGTGGCATTCATTAAAAACATTTGGGTCTAATTAACGCCTTTAACCATGACTCATCTGAGGAGCTTTAATTCTCATACGTGAGTAATAATGTAGACAATGGATGCACAGGTGCAAAGTTAATTTCATACTTAAGTATGGTCAGGTTAAGGACCTTAGCAAAAGTAAGAAGTGCTTTTATAGTGAAAAGTCACAATGTTTTTCCAATTATTACAGATAGTGTAGATGAATTTTGATTCATCCATAAATTCTCAACACAGAAATGATTCACTCTCATGCATTGATTAAAAATGTTCCACTAACTTAAAAATATTCCAGGAGAAAATATCAGTTTGCCAGACTGGAGGACTAGATGAACTTGATCAACTGTTTAGAGTTTTGGTTTGGTTTTTTTTTTTGGGGGGGGGAGGCAGTGGGGAGGGGTGGCTTGTAAGGTCAGTCTTATAACTTTGGGTATAATAAATGATTTAATTATTCTAACATAGCCTGAAAGTCTATAATTTATGTCAGATCCACGATATGCTGATTTTTCTGAATGCAACTGAAATACCTTTCAGAAAGATTTACAGTGTTAATAACCCCCAGCTATTTTAAGTCACAGTCAATCTTCATGGAAACAGCACAGAGATTATACAGGGCTTTTTCTTTCCCTGTGGTTACTGCCTTATATTTTAAATATAAGCTGTTTGATGAAAATAGTATTGTACATTCACACTTCGAGAACGCTCACAAGGTTGTGACTTTCTTCTCTTCCTCTCATCCCCACCCCCTTTGCTCAAACATTACATGAGGAAGAAAGACTGTTACCCTGTGTCAGCCAAGACTGAACAAATGGCTTTGGGTTAAACTGATTCAATTGGGAATCGTTTGGCTTCAACTAGATTTCACTTACTGTGAGCTCAGTAGATGATCCTAAGCAGTCATCCGAGAATGCTTGCATTTAAACAAGCAAACAGACAACAAGCATTATATAGATGTCCTTAAGCAGACAAACTGTTTCTTTGAAAATGAGTAGTCACATATCAAGTGATGAACAGTAAAGAACGGGTCCTTAACCTTGCGAAGTGTTAGAAATCTAGATGAAATCCTAACTTTGGGACATTCTCTAGTGAAAGTGGTTTTATTTCAGCGAGATCAGCATGTTGCCACTGCTGTTTAAAATAGCTCTAAAAAAGTAACACTGTTTGAATGTGTTATCTGTTCCACATAGTTATTAACTAAACCAACCATTGTCATCAATTTCTTTCTAAATGACTTTTTCAAATTAGAGTAGAACTCTTCTAAGCAATAAATAGTCTCATGTTAAAAAATATGCTGCAGCTTTGTTTTCTGTATTTTAACAATGTCAGAAAGATGAGCACCTAAAATTAAAGAAACCTTAGCAGTAAGGGGATGAACAACCCAATTCCTTGAAACAAAATACTAATTTTGCTTTGCACTTTCTTGTCAAATACATCAGGTTTTTCATATTGAAACTTTACTGCTTTTGATCTTCAGAAATATGATTCTCCCAGAACATTGACCACTATGAGAAAGATTAAATTTAGAAAATCCATGCTCTTTTACTGAGCATACCATGAAAAATGTGTGGCACCAGCAGTGAGTTACAGACACAGCAGCAACTTCATCATGTAAAATGTTTTGAGAACTCTCAGTCAATAACTTATCCAGCACAAGCCATCTTTTCCCAGTAAACTGTTCCATCATAAAGTCACGTTTGATTCAACATAATGGTGAATGTGTCACTGGGATCCACCAAATTTCCCTTTACACATAGGTTACAAAGATAGCAAAACAGAGTTTCCTTGACAATCACTTTTCTTAACATGACTGTAGAATGGGCATCTGTCAATAAAAGGTGCTCTGTATGTAATTTTTACTGAAAAAAAAAAAATGCTGAAATATCTCCTAGTCCAGTCTAAGACTGAAGAGAAAAATTTTTCTAGTTTTTGAGAGAGAGAATTTGCTGACATAGTAAAAATGCAAAACCCTGTCTTGTTTAGCTTAGATAAAATATTTTGAAGTTTTCTTGGATGTATACATGAGATGAAGTAAATATATGCTATGCTGAGTCTTTAAATACTGAAACCCAAGCTACATTACAACTACATTTTGCTCGATTTTACTCATACCCAAGGCTGAGACTATTTCCTCACTTCTTTGGGAAGAATCTTGTTTCTTGCTGTTTTTCTGACTTTTGCAGGGAGAACACATGCAAAGTGCTGTGTTCAGACATTAAGGTCATGTTCTGTAGCTGGCTTAGCAATGTGGTTACAGTTAGTTCAGTTCCTACTGCCTTCCTTCTCTGGAAGATCCTGGTTGGAAGATTGTGGTTGGAAGAAAAAAATGGACCATGCTTCACAATATGCCCTTCCATCCAGGCAATCAACAGTCATCTTGCATTGCCCTTGTATCTCCATTATACCTCTTATAAGCTTAAAAGAAGTCAAGAATTTTCCTTTCTCTGTAC
This sequence comes from Grus americana, assembly GCF_028858705.1. NCBI lineage: Eukaryota > Metazoa > Chordata > Aves > Gruiformes > Gruidae > Grus > Grus americana. Next base: position 66,142,858 of record NC_072891.1, read on the forward strand.
TTTACATATCAGACAAAGCCTGTGATGTGATTTTTTTTTTTTCTTTGTAAAGACACTTCTTGTAGTAATCTCATTCTTTCTTCCCAAGCCAGGTAGCACTCTGAGGCTCTGTAACTTCAGACATCTAGCTGCCAGGTTCCAGCAGTGACCAGGAGAACTGGTGCTGACTTATCTAAAGCATGTTTTTCTCAACATGACCTGCTCCAACACTTCATTATTGCAAAACTATTATTTAGTTTCCTGAAGGTTATTGCCATATGTGTGTTTCATAGCTTATAGAAATGGAAAGATGGTCTTCTTGTGGGCCTTAGTATAATACTTAGGCCATATATTTGTAGAATTAGTATCTGTACTTGGAGCATTTTAGATGTAAGTTGTGAGTATGCACTGAATTCAGTCACTGTACTATCTGCTAGTATTTTTGACACGGATAACTTTTGTAAACTTTTACTTCCTATGAAATGAACATGTAACACCCGCACATAAAATCCAACTGCCCTAAAAGCATGTCTTCCTGTCACACCAGTAAATATCAGACGTTTATTTCAGGAATAATGTTGAAGTTAGTTTAAATATATGTAATAGTTTCACATTTGTGTTGACTGAGTATATAGTTTCCCTGAAAACACCTAATTTCTGCAATGGGCCACAGGCTGTCCAGTTCCGAAGAATATTTCAGGTCAGTAAACAAATCATGAGAAAGCACATGCCAAAAGGAGCTTTTTTTAAGAAGAGAGTTCTTCCTCTGGTTGCTCTATAAACATCAGATCAATCCAATCATTTTGCTGGTTGAACCATTCTTTGCTCTACTTCTCCCAGTTAGCAGTACTGTTTGCTGCTGCGTTGTCTTAACTGATGAAGAAAAAGGCTGATGTTTATATTTTCAGCTTCTGCACAACAATAGAGTATTATGGCTTGCTTTCCAGGAGAGGAGAAGCCCTGCCAAACGTAAGAAGGGAAGAGTGAATGCAGCATAAAAGAATTGCCAATCTCTTCTCCTATTAATTGGCAATGTGGTATTCATTAAGACTTTGAAGCAGCTGTGGTGAGAATGGTGGATGTCCTTAACCTATATTTAATTTGAATGTCCCAAATCTGCAAATAAATATGTGGAAAAGTTTGGGGTTTTCCTTTTGGTAGCTACACTATGTAAGCTATCCTAAAGCAGTACCAGCTTTTTGCAAACACCTTGGAGCTCACTTCTAGCACAGAAGCTGCAAAAATGTATCCACATTGTTTTTCTGCATTCATCTCCCATAAAATTAAATGTTTGAGTATTGGTCTTAGTTTCTCTTTCTAGGCTGTGAAGAGAGAGGTTATTTTGCCACTACTGCTTTTATTTAGCATGAAGAAGTCTAAACAACAACTGACTCATTTATACACTGTCTTGATAGATCTGACTCTTTAGCACGGTACAATTATCTTGTATAGCACTGACAGCATTTAGCTTCGTCCTGATCAAGCTGGTGAAAATTTTTCAGCATAAACATGATCCGGTGGAGTCAGGGAAACTTTGCTACACTTACTGACGAAGCAAGGAAAAACAAGGTGGAAAAAAGCTGTCTGGGTCACCTGTGGCTACATCAATTCTTTGTCCTTGGGCAGCTACCTATCATGTACACAAGTTCAATTTTACCTTCAACGAGCATCTTGTTTGAGGTAGTGATATGTCTAGCCTTTTGAGTTCCTGTAAATATGTGTGTCTGTACTGCCCTACGTGCAAAACAGCTTCATGGTAGGATATGGTTCTTTCACATTGTTTATAGCATACTACACAGCTTCAAAGCATGCCTCTTGGTTAACAATGTGTACTGAACTTCCCATTCTTTAGGTTGCAAAATATTCCATGTATCCAGAATGTCATTTTGCTGGGACATTTGTGGTGTTCTCATGTTCTCTGTCTTTTTGAACTCCTTTCACCTGTATCATTTGATCTAAATTTTCATTTCTTGTAGCACTTTTTGTTTAAGCTCTGGAGACCAGGGCTTCTTTCCAGTTGCTTCAGGTAAACCTTACAGCATGGTCCTGTATGTTGCTCTTTGTGTATTCACTATCTTCAAAGCAGAAAACAGAAAACAGCTAACCCAGGCACTGGGCTAGAGACTCACTCATTTGTATGCAAAGAACAGGTCATGCTACCCTAAGAGTAACAGAGCATTGAATGCTGTAACCCTTTAGGCTCAAGCTTTGTCAGTAAAATTTAAGCATTTGTATAAGCAGCCCGAAGTGCCGCATAATAACACGTAGGGTATTGAAACGCTTTCCTTTGTGGTTTGGTTGTTGGGAGGGATTTTGCTGCATTTTTTCTTGCGCTTCTATTCCCATTTGCACCTACCTGTTGTAGCTGAGGAAATACAGATTTCATAGATCTTACAGAAAACTTAGTGTTTACTTTTTGCCAGACTTGGAAATAGTGAGAAAGAAAAAGAAAACTGAGTATTGGAGTGGAGGTTGCTGCACTGCAGAAAATCACCAGGCTCTGCTTTGTGAGAAGAGCAGACTGGGCACTGAGTTAGAGGGGATGGACAATAAGGAGGAAAACATAATTCACCCTTGATGTAATGGGAGAGTGAATGCCAGAGTTACCTTCATCCACTGTGAGGTCTTCTAGGGTATTTACAATATTCTCTGCTCTTCCTGATGATAAATCTTTCTAGCCACTCATGTTGTTGCCTTATGGCCTCTGCTAACTTTTCTCTCTTTATGGCCTTTTGGGCATAGATTCTCACCTTCTTAAATAACTCGAAGCTGAAGAAACAATACCAAAATATATAACAGATGCACAAGTGTACCTTGGGGATGGATGTCTTATGGACACAGAACTGTCATCACACTTCCATAAGCACGTCTTTACTGTCTCATTCATCATGCATGTGTGGCTTGCTGGCAGTACACTTGCTCCCAGTGGGGTAAACTTCTATTCTGAGTCCAAACCAGCCAGATACATCTTTTTACCCTGCATGTTAGATTTTTTCTTCCAGTCTGAGGCTTCAGATCTCCCTTTCTTGTAAATGACCTAAAAAGCATTTTTATACCCTACTTGATGTGCTGCTGAAACTTAAGTGTAGTAACAGAATTTTTCACTACCCATAGCCTCAGAAAGAAATTCAAGGGCATTCTAACAGTGTTTAGAAACAACTCAAAATTCACCAGTTTGTAAGGTCTTTGTGAAATTTAAAGGAGCAATATTTTTTAAAAAAAGATTAGGAATGCCTGTGCAGAATGGGGTTAGATATAATTACACAGCCATAGTTTTACGTGAAGCTACTACAAATGGAAATCTAAATTAGATAACTGAGTAGATAGCTATAAAAGTACCTGAGTAAGGTAAGAAGGAATGGCAGCATGGCAGTCTGGACTGGCATACACCAGCATAACTGCAGGAGAAAACTTTCATGACTCTGCCCCAATAGCAATTAAGCACCACTTTTCTTAACCCATTTTCAGAGATGTTCAGAAAGTTAAACTCTATATTGAATAGGGAGCTCCTTTAACGAACTCTTAAGTGTCATAACTTTACTTGTGTAGGAATTTTGATATGTATAAAGCATCTTGACTTTTTCTTGCTCTGGGATGATTTTCCCAGTCTTCTCTTTTCTAACTACTTCCAATGTTTAACCATCAAAATGTGTGGGGGAGAGGAGAAGACAAGAATCTCTTCTCATTGATAGCTCTATGGTCAACCTGCTATGAAAGCATGATTAAGGCACAAAAATCTTTATTGTCTTATGTACTGAAAGGCTTTCACCACCACAGAGGCATATGGAGTTCTTTCAAGTAACCCGAGAATGGTATGCAACCTTCCTCTTTATGGCATTCTGAAAAGATACTTTCCCTGAGTTGCTTTCACTGCAAGAATTTTCAGGACTGTTTGTTTTCTAATCTTAGTAATTCTATTTATTTCAGCAAAACTACTATAGATTTCCACTAGAGAAAATGTGATCACAACTTCTCATTTTTTGCTTCTTCTGCAGCTTTAGTGTATGTTTGCAGCTAACGGGGCAGAGGAGGGTGGGTCTTCTGGATACCCTGAACTACATATGCCATGCTGCCTTAGTTACTGCTGCACTTACAACTCATTGCTACAGTTTCTGGAGATGAATTAATGGGGAAAGCTTTCTGTTTAGACACATACAGATTTTTAACAGTAGTCCTGTACAAAGCTTTTCTGTTCTTGCCAACATAGAGTGATGCTAGGAAAATTGACTTTTCCTAGCTTAAAGAAGCTCTGTCACGGCAACGAAACCCTACAGTAGTGGTGGCATAAATTCTGCAATGTCTCACAAATGTCCACATAGCAGGATATGGGGAACACAGTTTAAAACAAAATCAAAACAATATTTTAGCTAAAGGAGACTTATCCAAAGAATGCAGAAAACAAAGGGGATGTCCGAGGTGCAAGCAGCATTACCACCATACAAAGTACTCCCCAAACATGTGAATGCAGAGAAAGGCAGGAAAAACTTAAAATTGCACAGCTTTATTTGGAAGCAAGAGAAATATCCTAGATTAAAAGACTTTTTTGTATTGGAAACTTCAGTAATTTTTAATCAATATTTTAGGGTGGAAAAAAAAAGTTGCTGAAATGTTAAGAATGCTCTTATTTAAATGAGTTATATTACTATACCAAATAATTAAACAACTAAAGTGTGTACTAAAAGCTTTTGAATCTCATCTTTCTTATAGCTGCAACTACATGATTCTTACCTAAACAAAATGACCAGAAGTCTAGCATGGACAGAAATGCAATTAAAATTACCATTTTTTATCACTCTATTTCATGGTCAAAACAATCTATTACACATCCCTTTTGTATTGTGTTATACCTCTGCAACATGAATGCTGGTGCTTAAGGAAACAGCCTATCAATCACAGCAGAAATACAAGACTTTTAAATGGAAAATTAATTTTAGTACAGACCAGGATGTTATCTCCAACACTGTAGTCCCTACAAAGGGGAGATCAAGCTATAATAGAAGCCGTCAACCCCACATGAACCACTTAATCATGTTTATATATAACTTGCATATTAAAAAGCAATATCCAGTGTCAATGGCTCAGATATAAAAATATCTTAATAGTCAGTAACTGACTAATGAATACTACAGTAATAACAGTTTAATTTGAAGAATTCTGACAGCTGGCTGCCTTGATGAGAGCTGTTACCAGGGAGCCCTAGTCCCATGCTGAGAACATCCACAGCATGCTGATTTATAGCAGCAGTGCAGAACTGTTTAATGTCAGCACCTCTCAGCTAAAGTAATAATAAACAGGAATGTTATGGTTTATTTTTCTGTATGAATTGTTCAGGCTCTGTATGGTAAGCACCAACCCAATAGGGGATAATAGCTGCCATTCCCCAGGGAGTTGTAACTGAGGTTTAAACATTTTTATTGGCAAGGTCAGTATATCAAAATGAATCCAGAATAAGTTGTTTTTTCTATTATCTTTTTTTCTTTCTTTTTGCTTGATTTCTTATCCCATCCTGGAGAGCAAATATAGTTCTTGTAGTTATGAAAGATTCTTTTAAGTTTCAACTGCACTTCTTTTTTGTACTAGTTTAACTGTCTTTCCTTTTTATGTTTAGTGTTGGGTGTGAATTTACTACAGACATCACTGTATAGCTTTTTCTCTCCTTCCTCTGCTCCTAAAATTTGTAAATGTGAAGTCATTTTGCACACTTCAAAGGTTTCAAAGCAAGCTGCTATTTAGTTAAAAATTTCATGTGAAGAAATGTTATGTATTAAAAGGTTTAAAACAAACCTTTGGTTGGTTGGTTGGTTGGTTGGGGGGGGGGTTGTTGGTTTTTGTTTGGGTTTTTGCGGTTTTTTGTTTTTGTTTTGTTAGGTTAATTTACAAGGTTGTCACTTTTTGTATACCAGCAATTTTGAAAAAAAGTAATTCCATAGGGGCAGCACCTTAGAATATATTTTAGTTTAGCCTCCTGTCTTGAATAAGTAAGCTTCCAAATACTATGCAAGATTCACTGCCAGCTAGGTAGGAGGAGAAGTCTTTTCTCAATTTTTTTCTCTCAGAGAACTTCAACACTACTGACACCTACCTCTTAAGCATATGCTGCATTTGGTAAATGTAGCCAGACATTAGTAAGATTCTTGCAGTTATTCCTGTTTTCCTTTTGCACTGTGACTTTTTTGTTTCATTTGGAAATGTAGATAGCAGATTAGTAACTGTCTAACAAGCAGATGGATATGAAATGTTTTCATCCTTGGTGGAAACTGGTATATCTGTCGAGTACTGCACTGGTGTTCTGCCAGGGCCCATTAAGGGTCAATCCATAAGCTCGAGTTAGAGACTTGGGGAACTGATTCTTTTTTTAAAACAAATCAAAAAGAAAAATCCATGATTGCAGAGCCCTTTTGGTTTACTGCTATTTTTGTTTTCTATCAAGACACTTACTTTACCTGTGTGACAAATGTTACAGTACTTGACAGATATTTGAGCATTCCTCTTTTGTAATCATGGGGCAGAAAATATACAGCAAGCATACCAAGGAGCAGCTAAAACGACATCTATCCTCGCAGTAAAGCACCTTGGTAAAGGTAAGCGTGGAGTACGCAAAAGTACACACACACCCCCCCTGTACACAACCCCACACCCCTGTCACACACACACTCCCCTCCAGGAGGGTGTAGCCCAGGTATCCCAGCAAGAAAAAGCCACATTAGAAGTGGAGAAGGGAGAAGGTGGTAAAGAGAGATGAAAAAAGGGATGTAAATTCTGCATAGAAAAAAAAAAATATGATTTATGTAAGATATGATATATCAGTAAAACATGTCTCCGGAAAAACATTTTTCCTCCTTCTTAAAGATGGATGTCACCTGGATGCAACACCAATGCAGATGTGAACTGGGTAAGAAAAGCAGACTATTCTTGGAAAAATCATTAAGGATGTGCCTTAAACTAGGGACATGCTTAAATAGTTTCTCAGAACATTTCTTTAGGGAGGGGATTCTCTCTGAAATATTTTTGGAAAGGCAGAACAATATTTCATATACATCCATCAGCAGTTCTTGGTGCTATTTTGGAGATGAGATTAGTCAATTATCCTCCAAGGAGGCAGGACTGGAACTAATGAAGAGCATCTTTATTTGCAGATTTGATCTTTCTCTTGAAATAGATAGCAATTTTCTCAATTCTATTTCTCTACTTTGAGTGCTGAAAGCTTGGAATATTTATTTATTTATTTTTAAGCAGCTGAAGGGACTCTGCTGTTCATTTATCTGTTAATTGTCATATCACTGGCTCCGGGGCAGTGACCTGGAGGGTCCACCCTGTGGCAACAAAACAGAAATATTGTGTTCCTGGTCTGAGGCAATTTGCTGGTGAAACTGTCCATGGAAACCTCCTGCAGCTGCTCAGTAAATTTGACCTTTTTGACAATTTGTTGTGGGTACAAGCAATGAAACCGATGAGATCATCAATTTGACTTAACAGATGCAGAGTTCAGAGACTATCCAGTTCATGGGAAATTTAAAAAAAAAATGTCTGATTTGGATCCAAATCAGACCAAAATTATACAATGCAGAGGGTGGGGGGGAGAAATCCATCAATCAAAAACCTTCTTTTTGGTGGGATCCTCTTTGCTGAATTTCCAGGAGGAAATTCCCATGGTCTGCATATTATTTACTGTATGTAAAAGCTGTCTGATGAAAATTGGTACTATAGTTCAATGTGTTGACTTTTTCATTTTTGGTAGCAACTATGGCTCATGATTTGCACTTAATCTGCAATATGTTATTTCACTTCAGGATTTTAGTGGTTTTCTTCCATTTTCTTTAGAGTTTGTTTTCACTGTTTGGCTCCTTTAAGTTCAAATGATTAGAAGTAAAGCCTTTAAATCTTTCTGAGCATTAACCTTTGATATTACCATTCCATGTATGAATCATTGCTCATCTACTGCAGACTATTAGTCCACTTATGCAACAGATTGCTTTCAACTGCATCTTATACTTGTTTTGTGTTTATTTCCACTACCTGCTTATACACTTCATCTGGCATTTGTTAACTCTTTGTCTGACTCTATGTACATAACCTTAATAGAAAGTGTAAAAATTTGAAGGTCACAGCATGATTTGAAGACCTCTATAAAAACCTTATTTTAAGGTGACAGGATTACAATATGAGAGAACTAAACCAATAACTGAATCATACAATTGCCTTTAGCTCACATTATATTGCAGTCCTGTTGGCTGGAACTGGTGTAAAATTCATCTATAGCTCTCTGAAGGCAGCAAGTCCATGAATGCAATAAGACTTTTTATCTCTAGCTGGTAACTAGCAGGAAAAAAAAAATATCATAGCTATGATTAATCCAATGGCTGTGCTGAAAATATGCGGAGCAATCCAAGTCAATTTAAAGCATTTTTCTTCAATAGTTGCACAATATGAAGCTAATGAATGATTTGAGCTATTTCTGAAATCACTGTCTCTGCAGCCAACAAAAGCACTTTGAAATAGTCTTGAAATCAAGCTAATGGTGTAAAAAAACCAAACCAAAACAAAAAAAACCCCCTCCCAACAACAACAACAAAAACCCAGAAGAAAGAAACTTAACCTTTGCTTGTTGATTGCATTCTTGGCACCATCTTTATGTTATGGACTTCTCTAAAGACATATATTGGCTTCTGCAGATTTTTACACTTTTCTCTGAAGTATCTGTGACAGGCCACTGTTCGTGTTGGGCAACAGCTTCCATTTGACACCAAAAAATGAAACCAAAACAAAACCAACAACAACAAACAAAAACCCCCCAAATCAATCTTCTTTCTATATTCAGAATTAGAAAAATGGATAGATTCAAATATGGAAAGGATTTTCCCATGCCTGAAATTACTAGGGAGTACTGGGAATCTGTGAACTACCTCTGGCTGGTTTGTGAGGCACGTGCTCCTTTTCCTAGGAGAGCAGCGAGGCTACTACAGGGCTTAGGACAGTGGTGATACCCTTTAGGCTCTCCTTCTCCTTTCCTGTACTGCTTTAGTTTGTGGGTTTGGGCACTACACCATTTGTTGCAGAGAGTTATTGGACCATTGGAAAGTGTTTTGTGGTATGCTTACACTAAATGTTATTCCACCTAGCTTGCATACAGCTGTCTTAGAGTTAGCAGGGAAGGAAAGAATTTAATTCAATGGTCCAGGTAATGGCTATCAGTCTTCTGTTGATGAGTTCCTAAATATGTACAAGACCATTTATTTCTCTCCATTATATGCACTTCTTGCTTTTGCACTACGGTCTTCAAAGGGTTTGTTGATATTTATTTTTCAAAGTTTCTATAATTAGTATCACTTTCCAAATCTTACTGACTTAGTAGCAGATCACTGGGAGTTTTTGCTTAGAAAGTGAAGGAAACTATACTGGAGCTATCTGGATCTACTGAGAAATCATACTAGCATCTTTTAGGCTCACTTTATGATAAGACAGACTCTTAAGTAGAAATTTTCATTCTTATGAAAGCAGGTGGGAGTCTGTCTACATAGGAATTGTCTTCAAAGCAATAACAAATACATTATAGCTGGGCAGAGATAATTATCTCTTCTAAAGAAGTGACAGGATGCAGGCCACATGTATGTATGCTTGCATAAATTGGTATGTCAATTAAAAGAATAAAATTCTAAAAAATCAATTACATTCCTTTTCTTCCCATTTTAACATTGGCAAAAGACAATTGTGCTGGAGGGAATAAAGAGAAGGAGGAAGACAAAATCAGTTTGCTGTAGTAAATTGTCTCCATTTTTGTACAGCCATTGCATATTCTTTTTTTCTTCCTGTTCTTCAAAGGATTGTTTTGGTTAAAATGTCAAAAATGCCCAAGGGCTTACCCTGTGCTGAATGGACTATGCCATCTGTTTGTGTAAGGAGTGACTTGGTATGCATAAACTGTTACCTAGGTGGTAGGATTCTCAGCCTGTCAGCTCTCCTGTCAACTGCTATCCTTGTTGCAACTATGACCCCTGAAGGAATTAGTTGCATGATTGACTGACTGATGATGATTGACATCCACACACAATTAACTCTTTAGCTGCAGCCACCATTGAAGGTGATCCCTATGTTTTTATCTACAGTACAGGTATGCTGTTATTTCCATGCCAGTGAGCTTGCACAAAGTAAATATGATTAAGCTGATAAGTGGAAGTCAGGCAGAGCTGTGAGATACGGGGTTTGCTCTTAAGTCGAGTTACTTTCAATCACTTGCAGCAAGACCATTTCTTGGTGTACTTTCAAGCAAAGAAAAAAATTGACACCCTTAAAATAGCTGAACGTCTAGGGTCCATCTTCTGGCTCTCAAAACTAGCCTTATCCTGGAAGCTTGTTTAAAGGATAGCACAGCGTGGTATCTGCAATGAAAGTGCTTAGACCCAGTGCCATTCAATTAAAAGAATAGATTCAGTTGATGTCCGTTTCCCCTCTCTTACTGACTTGCTCAGAGCAGTGGGTGGAAACATCTCCCTTCCCTCAACTGTTTTCTTAAGGTAGTTCTTATCAGGGGAACAGTAGTAGTCTAATATCTGCGCTTATCAAAAATGACCATGTTCAGTCTTTGTACAAAATACGAGACTGCAAAAAAGCATCTTGGGTCAGATTTTGAAAGTTTATAGTGCTAAAAAGTGTCAAAAAGATCCCTTTCACATGTAGGTAGAAAGCAAATCTGATTATCTAAATCTTTTTTTTCTAATAAAACTTCAGAGGCACCACTGACAAGTACTAAATAACAACCAAGCCTGTCATTGTAATAAATATCTACCAATGGCTTCTCAGACATGACATGAAATTTCTCCTCGAAGCTGCTAAATTCTTATTCTTCTTCAGAATTCATCTTTAAAAGATTAGACATTAAGAGCCCTAATCTGGGGACCCATTTTTCATAGTGAATTTTCCTGCCTAATTCATGCATGACCTAAGTTGTTTAACTTGTACTTCCATTTCTGGCTTGTTGGAAAGGCAGAGCATCTCATGACTGAGTGACTTTTATGGCTGGGGGCCTGTGTTTGAACTGGTGAAGTCAATCACTGAATTCCAGTTGTCTTGAGAGGAAAAAAGAATATGTAGGTTTGTAGTCCATTTTTGGCATGCTATCATAGGCATATAGTCAAAAGATTTCTTGTTAAGAGAGTCCTTACAGTAAATTTAGCTTCTGATCTACAAAGGGTTTCTGATGTACAAAGGGTTCATTGGATGATGTAAGCTGAGAGCAGTAGCCTAAATTCAACCACAGAACTGAAAACTTTCATAAATGCTCCTTTCTCAATACATTTGGCCAAAAATAGATCAGCAGCTTTTTGAAAAATGTAGCAAAAAGAATTAGGTATTGGCATGCTGGGTATAGTGGGAGTTTATTCTGCATTTAAGTGTCATTTTAGAGTACCTCCTATTGGGATCCTAGATTGGTGAACTGCTTTTCAGAAATGGGGAATATTTAGCAGGTCTCAACTGATTGTGAAAGCTTTGGCACGAAAGCAGCAATGCTTTCATAAGCAAACAATATAACAAATACTGTCTCATTATTTAACCATAAAGCATCTACTAAAGGATTTGTGTTGCACTGCCATTAACATATTTTAAGTAAACAGTTTGGAAGGAATATGAAATTGACCATGTGTGTTTACAGTAATATTTGCAAATGAAATACTTTTTACTAGTACTGCTTAACCATGTGGAATGGGGGAAAAATTGTTGCAGTTATTTGTGCCCTGGCTGCTAAATGGCATGCGTAATTTTTTTTATTTTTTTAATTTTTTTTAACAATACTGTGTATTAATCATATTGGTTAATCTCTAATAAAAGTAAAATAAGCTATTTAGGAAATAGCTCAAAAGAGAGGGGTTTCCCAGGAATACTGATCAAATTCTGATCCCACTGCAGTTACCAAGAATAGCTTCATAATATAGGGTTGTAGGAATTCCAACTTTATTAGCAATATTCAAGCCCTAAAAAATATTGTTTAGCCTCACCTTCTGACTTTGCTATTAGAATTTACCTGAGTCTAGAGTAAAACAGGGGACATGCTGTAACGTGCCATGTCTCTCAAAATTTTCCATGGAAATAGGAAGAAATTTGGCATTGAAGATGGCAAGCCCATTATTGCATTCTGCTAGATCTTGACAGAAATTATTTTAGCAATATAAGTGAAAAATGAAAGCAAACTGCCAAGTAAGACTTTTTGCATGGAACTATGTCTGTGGTGTATTTTTGGAAATGCCAAATGGATGAAGATGCCATAAAGTGCCATCTTTACCTTCCTAACCCTCTTTAATTCATACAGTACTCAGCTTTTCACCTAATACATGCTCGTATTTGGAAAATCTTCCCCACCTTTCCCCCTCAGTGTGTTTACTGGGATCAATAGCACAAAACTGTGTGTCAAGTAACTTGTTTGGAGTAGGATCTTTGCGGGTGAGGGGTTTCAGACTTTGAGGATGGTGATTGTTTTGGGGTTTGTTTTTTGTTTTTAAACATAACACTTGAATTGCTGGAACTCCATAGGGAAGAAAAGTTTGTTCTAGTAAAATGACATCTATCTCTACTGATTGTTACTTGGTTTGGCTTCTTGCTTTACGTTTGCCAGATCAAATGTTGCAGTACCTCTATTTTTACAGCAACGTACCTCTGTTTAAACAAGGTTAAACGTCAACTCTTTGAAGAAAAATAGTCTTTTTTGTCTGTTTGCATATCGCTAGTCCAATTGGGTGTCACTGGAAATGGCACCATGCAACCTTATTGCAATAAATGTCACTTTCAACCTTGTATAGTTAAAGCAGATTGAGCAAACAGGCAATTCATAAAATAGTATACCTAACTTTTTTAAAAATTAAACTTCTGCTTTTTCTAAGATTTTTCAGGCAGTGAGAGAATTTTCTGTTTTCTGTAATATGCTGGGTTTGGACACTTTCCAAGTACCAAATGGTATTATGTTGCTAATAGAGTGAGTGTGTTTTTCAAAAAAGGCGGTATTTCAGCCCTGTGGCAACTCTATCTGTGGCTAAAACTAAGTAGCTTTTGTATAAATAGCACAATCAGTGCCTTGATTTGACTTCCATACAGCTTTTCCATCCAGTAAGCACTTGTAGATCAGGAGTTCATGTAAAGGCTATGAAAAAACCAGTAGTGGTACCTTCTGATTAAAGTATTTCAGACATAGAATGAAGAGAGGTGGATATATAATAATGGATATATAATAATGCCTCTGGAATTATTTTGTTATTAACTATTTCTGGGAGGTGTCCAACTTCATCCCCTGTAGTGATATATGTCTGGGATAACCCATATCACCCCAGAGCCACACAGATTTGTGAGAGTAAGATACTGTTGTTTTGAAAATTACTTCTGTCTAACCAGGTTTTATATTGAGCCTTATGTTTCTGGGGATCCAAACCTTGTCTTATGCTCAGGAGGCATGGCACAGTTTAATTTGTCTGGAGTGTTACAATTATTCTTAGGAAAACATGTATTGTCATTTTTATTTTCAGAACTAAATTAGTACCAGATTTAAAGGACTAAACAACAGAATCTGAGTCAGAAACTGAGAGCTGAAAGGAAAGAGAAATGAATATTTGAATAAAAGATGGTAGAAGGAATGTGGAAAAAATAGACAATTTAAGGAAGAGAAGACATTTACAAAGAGAGAACAGCACAGGGAACGCAGCAGAGGGAATGAGAAGATGACATGTAATGCTTACACATTTTTTCTTCAGAGGAAGAAAAGAGCAAGAGAAGTTAGCTTGTGTAGAAACATATTTTGCGTTAGTGTTGTTCATTGTGGATATGCCGATATTACAATACAAAAACAAAAAATACAGAATCAAACAACAAATTTAGATAACACCTATGGAAGAACCAGAAAAAAATCATAGTTCTTATATGTATGTCTAGATTGTATTTGTTCTTTATTCAGTAAAACGAAATACCCTTGTAGAAACTACGTGTGAAACTAGACAACTGTTATGCGCTGCAGAAAACTAATACAGATAACTGGAAGAAGTTACATTTTCTCACTGAAAAGGGAGCATGTTTTCCACAGTGTGTTGGGTTTTGTGTGGCAAGGTTTTGGTAGTGGGAGGGGCTACAGCGGTGGCTTCTGTGAGAAGCTGCTAGAAGCTTCCCCTGTGTCTGATAGAGCCAATGCCAGCTGGCTCCAAGATGGACCCACCGCTGGCCAAGGCCAAGCCAATCAGCGCCTCTGTGATAACATATTTAAGAAGGGAAACGAAAGAAAACTTTCTGCAACCGGAGAGAGGAGTGAGAAGATGTAAGAAACTCTGCAGACACCAAGGTCAGTGCAGAAGGAGGGGGAGGAGGTGCTCCAGGCGCCGGAGCAGAGATCCCCCTGCAGCCCGTGGTGAAGACCATGGTGAAGCAGGCTGTCCCCCTGCAGCCCATGGAGGAAGGATGAGGGGGTGTAGAGATTCCACCTGCAGCCTGTGGAGGACCCCACGCTGGAGCAGGTGGAGGCACCTGAAGGAGGCTGTGGCCCATGGGAAGCCCACGCTGGAGCAAGTCCGGGCCGGACCGGTGGACCCGTGAAGAGGGGAGCCCACGCCAGGGCAGGTTTGCTGGCAGGACTTGTGACCCTGTGGGAGAGACCCCACGCTGGAGCAGTCTGCTCCTGAAGGTCTGCACCCTGTGGGAGAGACCCCACGCTGGAGCAGTTTGCTCGTGAAGGTCTGCACCCTGTGGGAGAGACCCCACGCTGGAGCAGTCTGCTCCTGAAGGTCTGCACCCCGTGGGAGAGACCACGCTGGAGCAGTTTGTGAAGGACTGTAGCCCGTGGGAGAGACTCCATGTTGGAGCAGGGGAATGTTGAGAGGAGTCCTCCCCCTGAGGACGAAGCGGCAGAGACAATGTGTGCTGAACTGACCGCAACCCCCATTCCCTGCCCCCTTGTGCCGCTGAGGGGGGAGGAGGTTGAAGCCGGGAGTGAAGTTGAGCCCGAGAAGATGGGAGGGGTGGGGGGAGGTGTTTTAAAGACTTGATTGTATTTTCTCATTGCTCTACTCTGTTTTGCCTAGTAATAAATTAGATGAATCTCCTCTCTACATTCAGTCTGTTTTGCTCGTGACGGTAATTAGTGAGTGATCTCTCCCTGTCCTTATCTCGACCCAAGCTTTTTGTTATTCTTCTTCTCGTCCTGCTGGGGGAGGGGTGAGTGAGCGGCAGCGTGGCACCCAGCTACCGGCTGGGCCTAAACCACGACACGCAGAAAAACACTTGTATCTTTGACTTTCTTTAGACCAGCCGGGCAAGAAAGATTTTGGAAATAACTAATAAAATTGTTAATTTTACCTCTAAGGTGTCTTTTAAAGATATTAATCATAGTATCAGTAGAAATATTTGTTTGATTGCACATTAGTTTGCCATACAGCAACCTGAGTTTATCTTTTCACCTTTCTAGAGGCAATGACAAAATGCATTGCTCTTAGTCCCAGAGGGACTAATAACCTTCCCATTGTTAGCATTCCCCTCAGCAGCACATGTACTCTTCAATCATACTAATTGTTCTGCATTTAAGTTAATAATGTTAACCACTGTTTCCAGTCTCTTCTTACACTGAAGGATAGATTGCTTGTGTTTCAGATCTAAAGATCTTTCTTGTCCAAAAGCCCTTCTCCCTCTCCATCAGTTAATTTATTAAATTATTTTGCCTCATAAACCTTAAGCCTGTATACATTTACTTGATCCAGCTTAGGATCAGAAGCCCAAGAATTCTATTAGTGCAGTGGTCCCTTTGGACTAATTGCATCTTCTAAAAAAGCAGAGTAGGCCAAAAGACTTGCTTTGCCCATCTAAGCCACTTTGTGTGTTCTTTGGGAATACTGCTACCTTTCTGTTAGTGACTTGTTTAAACAGTTTGATTGTGCTTAAATTCAACTGGCCTATGCCCACTTCAAAAGTTGAATTAGAATCCCTACATAACTTTCATGGTTTACATTGGTCTAAAATGCTATTAATGTTATTAAGTTAAAATGTTAAATTGAGGTAAAATACTATTAAGTTAAACCAGTACATAATCTATAGACAGCAACCCCTAGAAAGAAGCAATAAGGAGAAGGTAAATCACAAAATTTAATAAGTGTGCAGGAAAGAATAAGAGGATAAAAATTCTGGCACAAAATAAGATGAGGAGGTCTAAGAGCACGGTTCACATGAAGATAAATGAATGTGGAGTACCTGTCTTGGGGCACTGTTTTAGCAGTGTCTATGCATAGGTATAACTGCGTAATACTTAACAGTGTGAAACTTCATCCTTCTCATCTCTTAAAATATTCCTTTGAAAATATATTGATAGTGTATTTATTTACAATGATACTTTATGAACCTAAACACAAACTGACAGTAATGAGCAATTGGTGTCACTAAAGCCATTTTAATGTAAATTACCATATTGAGAAAGCTGGAAGGGT
The DNA here is from genome assembly GCF_028858705.1 of Grus americana. Lineage (NCBI taxonomy): Eukaryota > Metazoa > Chordata > Aves > Gruiformes > Gruidae > Grus > Grus americana. The sequence continues at coordinate 66,159,273 of NC_072891.1, forward strand.
AGTTAATGAACCTTGCTGCTGTTCTTGTTAGAAATGCCTGACTTAGACCCTGATCTCCTCTTTAAGCCTCGGTAATGATCGTGCCTTCATAGTTTAATGTGTTTATTGTTCCCCTTCATGATACTGTAATTATAATATTCTCTCTCTTCTTCTTTTTTTTAAAAAAAACAAACGAAAAAAAACAACCCACAACATTTTAAAACTGGCTTGCAGAAATAAAGAAATCTTAGGTTTATGTTTGATTTCCTGTCTCCAAATCTAACTCTCTTTGTGGATCTAATAAGAGCAAAATGATGGTGGTCTCCTATAACGGAGAAAATTCTAACAGTTTCTACATGATTAATTAAAAATATATGTATATTGCTCACCTTAAGAAGAAACTTTCTAGGCCTTTTTCTTTTGAAACAACCTTAGGTAAAATTAGAAATTAATGGTTGTGAAAAACAATTAAAAAATTAATGAGGAACAGCAAAAATTGATTACTTGGAAATCATGTGAAAGTAATATATGATATTAATTATGCTCATGTCCCAGTTGTGAACTCACTTACCTCTCAATTCCTAAGTCAGTGCTCTCCTCTTAAGTAGATGATGGCCTAGTATTGTGGGAACCTGTTTTATCTTCTAAGTTTTACCACTGGCCTGAAGCAAAAACATAGGGAAATCAATTTTCAGCTCTGTTTCTCCATACAGAAATTGATAAAATGGTAAAGGTCTCTTTTATTGTGCTTTTTGAGAGGTACAAATGAGCAGCACTGTATAGAAGTTGTTGTTATATGATCAAATGTTTACACATTTATAAGGGTGTCTCTCATAAGGCATGGCTTAGCTAGGAAGCTGCAACTGCCTGCATGTGTTCCCCCTTACCATTCCAGACCTGGACTTGTTTTGCAAACAACTGCAAACTGATATGATGTGAACTGACCTTTCAGCTGGTTTTGTGACTTCAGTCTGAGCATTTCTTTGTTTACAAATAAATGTGTTTATTATACATAGAAAGTGAGTTGATAAATATTAATAACAGCTATTCTAAAAATACACAAATTTAAGGTTCAGATTAGGTCTTGGAAGAAGGGGAGGGCAGAAACAGCTTGTTGAGAAGTTTTTAATTGCTTTTGTTGATAGAATGCTTAGTGATTCTTGAACATAGATAACTCAAGTCTCTGGGTATTTGTGCTTTCTCAGATCCGTTCTGTTACCAGAGTTATTCTCAGCTCAGGTACCGTGGGACAGCTAGAACTGATACGGCAATCCACTTTCTTTTTCTCCACTGGAGTTCTTATCTCCTTTCATTTTATGCAATTTCAGGAAGAAAAGAAGGAATTGCAATGCTGTGGGACACTATACAAATCCTAGTGGAGGTGGTCTCCTCTGCGATCAGCCAGGTGGGAAGCAGGGAGGAGATGCCCAGACATTCGCAAGTTTTGTATTGTTCCCTGTCTACAGCCCAGCAGAAACACCTAATGTTGCAAAGCAACCAAATTAACATTTAATTTCTTTGGAAGGCTTCAAAAGAAGTCAGTGTTGATTGAGTAATTATTTGACATAGTAAGACATTCTTTCCTATCCTCCGTCCTTCTGTCTGTAAATCTGTCCCCTTGGGCAGGGCTTTAATGGAGAATAAACAGGGCCAGTAGGTCTGAGGTTCAAAAGTCTAAAGTTCCCTACAAAAGATCAGTGAGAGTCTTGGACAACATCTGTGCCTTCAGACATCTGTGGGTACAATAAACTAAACTACTTGCTGCAGGGGAGGGGGGGAAGATAATACAGAGGCATAGGCAGCTCTGCAGTAATTCAAATTCATGTGTTCTGGTGGATTTTTTTTTCCAGGATGCCTTTTATTCCCGCAGCTAGCTGTGGCTAATATTGTTGCTTATTTGTATTCAAAGCAAACCTAAAACAGCTAAACTGCATGTGCCAGAAAATGCATTTTCTCTCCTTTCTCTCCCCATCCAAACAGTGGAGATTATCTTTGAATTCAGCAGCCTCTTTGATGTCTGTTCATTTAGCCAAGTATTTTATAGCTCAGGTTAATTGAGGACATGGTCTACGGTTGACTCAAGAGTTGCTTTAATAAGATTATGTTTATTAAATTGATTAAAGAACTGTTTGTCCCCATAATCGACTATGAGAATGTTGTTTGTGATATTAGAAATGGATTAAGATACACTCAGCCAAATTAAATGTTTTGTATAACAAGTTTTATTTGTGAAGAGCAGTACTGCTGGGATTTGTGTGCGCCCTTTTTTGCCCGCACTAGTGTTGGCCAGAGGGCAGGAGCTTCTGGATTTCATTTGCTGACAGGGATTCATTGTCCTGTGTTAATCTTTCCACCTGGCAACTGCTTGGTATGTAGCAGCATGGCAGGGCATCAGTGGTAGAAATTGGCAGGGACTCCCGGCTGCCCACAGCGCAGGTGTGCGAGCATGCCGCGGGCTCTCGGCATGCCCCTAGGGAGCTGTTGGCAGGGCCTGCGTGAGGATGCTCTGTCCTGCTTCAGTTGTCTAACACTGTGTGGAGCCCAAAATTCACTGTGGGCAGGGGAGTTTTTCATTACTGCTAAATCCCTGTGCGGAGCTGGTATGAAGAGGACCTGAGATGCTTCATAAAAAGGGAAAATAATGATCAGACATGAGGAACAGATCTTCCTTGGGATCATTTGAGACCATTCTGCTCACTTCATCTCCTACTGGCTTTCTGGTTCTTCTTGTGCAAAGTTTTCCTTTTCAGGGGCTTTCCCTAGTTTTATGCTTTCACAGTTTTATAGGAAGCCACGGGTTCTGTCCCAGCAGAGACACAAAGAATTATTTCAAACTGAAACATCAGCCATAATTTTCCCTCTCATGAAAAAACACTAATGCCCATGAAATTAAAGGCAACGTACAAGAGAAGTTATTTGATGGAATATTTTTTTAGCTCTGATTTTATTATTTGACATTAACAAAAATTACTCCACAGAAAAAGGAAGGCAGAATATTTTTGGAGGCTTGAGGAAGTATTGAAGGCAAAATTTCATTTAGAAACATAGCTGTGCCACAGTGGAGGAACATTCAAAATATAGATAACCATCCCATCACAACTATGAAGCGCTATGTTGTTTCTTCCCTCAGTAACTCACAATAAGGTTAACACTTGCTTTCACAGAAAAAATTACCTCTGTTTCTTCACCCATGAAATTTCTCTGTCCTAAGCCGAGATGATTTTCCAAGCACCTAGATGATGGGTACTTGCCTATGTTAGTTACCTGGAGACATATCACTGCAGCCAAACTTCAGATCAGAGAAGAAAATTGTTCCACACTGGCTATATTAGTTTGGTATTGGTCTCAAGTTATGGGAGCCAATTTATTAGGCTCATTTATTAAAAATAAAGTTTACCATTTTGTTTACAGCTCCCTGCTTGACATATCATGGCCAAGGTTTTCCTTCTGACATCAGAAACTGTGCATTAGGAACCAATTTAAGTTTTTATTCAGTAAGATAAAAACAGTTTTGTAAAACACTGTAAAATGAACATGTATCATAAATGTACTTCAAAAATATGAAGAAATACAAGTAGCCAAGATTATAAGATCTCTAACTAGGACATATATATAAAAATTGAAAAGCTAACCAGAATTAAAGAAAAAAGCAGGCAGCAGGCTCTGAAATGGTAATCAGGGGCTTTTGTGTGACTAACAGCTATAGTGAGTTTCTCAGTCAAGCAGAGAATTAGGAGAATTTTACTTTCCACGTTTTGAATGTTTGCTTGATTAAAAAGAGAGTTTTCAAGTTTACTGTCTATATATAAAACTAGGGAGAATGGCCATGAGATTTTACCACTAAGAAATGGAGAAAACTAAGTGACTGATGACTAACAAGATCACAAATATCTTCTTAAAACAAGAGTGGATTTAAAGATGTTAATGGTACATTCTCAAGTCTTCTGCATGTAGAACTCCATGACTCAAGTAGGACATGCATGGAAACCTCTCATGCCAGAGTTTTGATGGCAGTCACCCACCAGAAAATGTCTCTGTTAACTTTTAAAACATTTAGGAAGCTGGCAAGTGCTAGTATTTCTAGTTAGATTTCTCAAAACTGTATGAATAATATATTCTACCAAACTGTAGTCTACTTCTCATCTTTAGACAAGGTGAGGCCACAAGGCAGCTGCGGAGCCTGAGGGCTTTCTCCCGGTCTGTTCCAAATGGGATCTGCATAGAACATTCCCCAGTCTGCTATATGTATACCCACCCTGTCTAAAAAAACATATTTCTTGAGACAAATTCTGGTAATTAAAATATCAGCACATCACAAATTGGAAAATGCTAATTGTTTTTTAAAAGTCAACTGTTTCAATTAGCAAATATATCAAAGCCATAACTTTGGAGACAATGCAGGTATTTCCAAATTACTCCAATGTTATAAATATACAGAACTGGCTAGGAAGATAGAGAGGGTCAAATAGCATGTTTAAGTCTCTACCTTTTTTCCCCCACTTACACTTCTTTTCTTCCCAGTATGACATCTTCTTTGCCACTTGGTGCAGTGTTTTAATATTCTTTTTTTCTGCTTCAGAACTTTTCACATCCAATATTCTTCTCTATCCTTGTACTAAGCTCCAAATTACTCAGGAAAACTAAAAATGCAGACTGGACTGGCATATCTTTTGGAAAACTAAAACCCCTTCCCTTGACCTTCAGAGGTAGAACAGGTGGAGTTTTGGAGAGCCACTACCAACTGCCCATAATATGTAGTGTTATTGTATTTTTGTTATCCCTTTTCCTTGTTTTATTGCACGGTTTCTTTTCTTTGGTGTTTCAGTGCTTCAACATTTATAGTCCAGACATGATAGCATGGACTGTGAGCTAGTAAGTGAGCTGCCACTCAGAATTTCTTCTGCCTCACTACCTATTAAGCAATTAGTTTTTCTTAGAGCCTTCATATCTATCAGGTTTAGCTCTGCTGGAAAAGTCATGAGCTTATGATGTCTGAATAGGCTTTAAAATTCCTATAATGTAATATGTTCATTTCTTTGAATTCTTGCTATATTATCTTATGTCAGAATAAATCTTTGTAGTCTGTTTTCTATTTTCCAAGATGCTTAAACTTGATCAAAAAAGAGGATGTTAACCTAAAACATTTTTATTTCCTTGTTCCTGTGGAACACATATGAAACATATGCTCATTAGTTACAGGAACTAATTTAAATTATAATGTTTTCAAATGGCCAACATCAAATAAACTTAGGGAGTAAACATCAGTGTAACATGGTAAACAAGCTATGAAGTGCAGCTGAGTGTGAAGATGATTATCAAGGGATAGGGTTTGTGAATACTGGGCAAGTAAACCAATCTACTTTTGGATAATAATGTAATTTTCTCATGCAATATGCCAGATTACTTCTCCCTCAGCTCTGCTCTTGCTGCTCTCTTTCAGTAATATTATCCATTTGGTGCACTCAATTCCTGAGCCATTGCTGGCTAGTGCAAAGACCATCAAGCTGCATGTGTGTTCACATGCACACACTGCTGCTGCTATTAATTTTCTTCATTGCTTTTAGATGTTCACAAAATCCAGACTAGTCATTAATGTGTTTCGTCAAGGAGAGGCCACTAAACTGCTTGTAAACCGGGACATGTGAAGGGAAATTGATCTTTTCTGTTTTGGTAGCAAAGATATAAATATTGCTACACTGCTTAATCAGAGGAACTGCTATTGTATTTATCATCTTGGTTTAGTTCAAATTTTTGTAGACCGTGCTTAATGATTAGACAGTTAAAGGGATCTATTTATTTACAGTGCTGTGCACGATCTCTGCAGTGTCACATTTTGTGGCCAAGTGTAAAGACATTGGAAGATATTACCGAAGGCTTTTATTAGGTTTTTCTTGATACGTATTTCTGCAGAGTCTTAAATTAGAATGTTAACCTAATCCACATTTTAAGTGTTTTTACTTACAGTGATCACTTTTTCTTTCTATCAGTGAGACAAGTGTTTGTAAATATGTGCATTTATTCATCTCTTTTCATCTGATGAGCTCAGTAAGCTTTCAGTGCCCAATTATTTAACATGAGAATTCATTCTTACTAAATTAATTTTACAGATCTGTAATATGAGGTTCATGTACTCCAGATAGATTGTGATATATTTGGGACACAGTGAGGATCTTCAGAGCAATGATGTCTTTTTGCAGTGACTTGGCCTGAGTAATGCAGAAATAGAGGTAGTGGGTCAATGATGAGATCACAGCCGGGGAGGGGGTGGGCTGGGGAGGGAGGGGTTCATATGCATTTTGAGATGAAAATCATTAGCAAGAGTGTGATTAAAATGAGTAATGTACCCAAACCCAATTCCAAACTCCTTACTTTCTAATACTTATGGGGTACTGACCTGAGAGAAAAAATTTTTCAAGCTGAATTAAATTGGGGATGCAGTGCCAGATACAGGAAACGCAGGTTAGGTACCCCAGACAGGCCACATTTCAGCAAGCCACTGTAACTATACAGCAGCAGTGAATGCTGACTCAAGTCAGCTCAGGGAAAGAGAGCAAGACTTGCTTTTTCTCAGTTGTGGAGGATTCACCAGCACTTTCCATGCCTCATCTGAGAAGGAGCTCTCTCACACCAGCTCAGCCCTGAACCCCTGGTTGCACTAACACACACAATTAATTACCTTTCACAGTAAAGCATGTCTCTCCTTTACTAGATGCAAATATAGAATTTCCTAAAGAAACTACATAGATCAGGTACACACAGGTGGTATAATATTTGGTCCAGGACCAGTGAATAATTAGTCTAACATCACATGATAAGTTAAAGATAAAAGCAGGTGATCCTTGCCAACAACAAGTCAGGTTGCCATCTTTCTAGTTATAGCATAGTTAGGGACCATTTTTTAATACACTGTTTGAAAATGTTAAAAATTCTTTCAGTTTTATATTGGTGAATTTGGAAAGGCATTGCTTACAGTTATTTCCAATCTGTATTTGTTTCACAGGGAGACATTCTGATGCTACAGGGCTCTGGCTCTAAAGCTGAGAGTGGAAAAACGATACCAGAGATAATTTTATTAATGTTGTGATATATTTCCCAAACTCTGCTTCTGTCATTGCATTGACTGCATGCAATGGCGTGGAGTGATAGAAAATATAACAGGTATTTTATTTGCGATGATTTGTAAAAGATTTGCCTGGCTTGTCTTGCGGTGTAACTCTCCCAAGTCTAGAAAACCTTACACCATGCTATCGTCTCTGTCCTCTCTAAACAGAGTAAACTAAGTATGTATTTAAACTTGCATGCACCTAACTTCTTATTCTGGAATCATTTGCAATGTACATCAAGAAAAAACTTGTTTCATTTCTTTGCTTCCGTCTGTTTCTGCCTCAATGAAATGACTAAAATCTGTTCTTTTTTTTTAAGAGCAAATCTAAAGAGACATTGATCATCCAAAGAACAGATGAGTCAAAATATAATCTGATTAACAGATTGTAGAATTCTAAGAACACAGATAGCTCTTAGTAGCTTGGATTTGATCTTGAAAATATTAGTATTTTTAATTAAGTGAATCACCAGGACACTAATCATGTAACAGTATATCTGACCAGCACAGCATGGATCAGACTAGAATACCCTGGCAATGGAAATCCTGTAGACCTAAGCAGTTAGTATTCCTAATGCAAGCCATCACATTTAATATAAAATTTTGCAAAAAGCAAAACCAAACATCAGGGAAGGGACTGCTTCTTAAATATCCATGGATCCTTTTTGTATACAGCCTTGCTGCCTCCACAGACCATATGAAAATATATTTGCAAACACTGAATTTTACCTTATCTACAATACCATGATTATTTCATTTGATAAAGTCACCAATATGTAAACTGTACTTCACAGTGTTAAAAATTAGCTTGCTCTTCAGCACTTCTCATTTGGCAGTAGCCAGTTATTTTTTTAGATATCTGAGGGAGGATGTGTTTGTTGTTTGGGGTTTTTTTCTTTATGGAAAGACCTCACACTTCTTGTTTTGCATCTATTGAGCTTAGACATTACTGCTTAGAAGGCAGAGCAGAGTGCTTTTAATTTTGAACCTTCCTTCTGCACAGGGGTGTGTCAAAAGGGTACAAAACAGGATCCAGCATAAAGTGGAACTGTTTGCATTTTGAAGTGGATTTTTTTTTTTCATGAAGAATGATTTTTTTCGTCATTGTTTTGTTGTTTTGGTGAAGTCTGAAAACTGGTGGATGATGCAGGTCATGTTTTCTGTGTTAACCCTTCTGGTGGTGATAGGGCAGTAACGCTTGCCCTGCATGGCTCAGTGATAAATGGTTTCAGTTCATTAGGCAAGATTCCTTTATTCCAAGTGCTGCAAACCAAAGAAAGTCAATCCTCAATCACTACGGAGATGCTTGTTCACCTTGTTCCTCATTCACTCTGACTATGAAAAATAAGTCTGCTTGAGAGCACACAGCAGTGTAATTGACTCCATGGAGCAGCTGTCATAGGAGTTTTGCTATAAGAAATCATATTAGCCTTCCTTTTAAACTTGTTCAAGGTAATAAGTCATTGTTGACATTCACAAATCATACAATAAAGTATCCTTTTTTAAAAAAAACACACACAATATGGAGCTTGGCAAATAATTAATATCAAACATTTGTCATGCAAACTATGCCCATTTTTAAAAGTCACTTACAAAGGGGTGGAAGGAATGTTAGATTCTTACCTGTATATTCCTTTTTAGTTTTTATAGGCTATCTAAAAATCAAGAAGAAGGGGTTTTTTTTCTTTTCTAAGCAGGATTAAGAACGAGTTACTGGAAACATTATTATTATTATTATTGTTATTGTTATTATTATTATTAGTGGTGGTGGTCCTCTTGTTGTTGTTAATATTTTAATACAGAAATACATGTGGTATTTTTCCTGGCAATCATTACCAATACTGCCAAAAAGAGGCCACTTCTTGGAAACAGTAGTCCTTCAGAGACTGAATAGGAGGGATTTTTAGTCAATTAGTGTGAGTGTATTTTAACACATCTGTAGGTGTCTTTATTCTGAGGTGTGGAGGTAGACCCTACAGTGAAATATGTTTTTCAGAAACTTCTAGGACATCCCATGACAATGTTGGATCTTGGTTTGAGCTATATTTTCTTTAATTCTTTCTGCTGAAAAAAGTTCTTTTTGTTTCCACAGTGTTAATCTAGAAGCAGCTAGCTGGAATTAGCCTCCATTGAAAAGTCAGGTCCTTTTGGTATAGACTGCAGAATATTTTTTCATTGAGAGATACTGACCTCTTAAATATTCTTCACAGTAGCCCAAGATGACCAAAGTGTCTTGTCGATTTGCACCACAGACCAGCTTGTGTAAGTGGCAATAAGCAAACAGCAGAGACAGTGGAGAGATGCAACTTCTCTCTCTTGTAAAAGTACATGGGGGACAGTAAGGAAACTGGGCTACACTGATCTTCAGGATATGCAGTAAGGGCTGAGGAGGGCATTGTGGAATATCTTGTAGACTTAAATGCCAATAATATGGCTTAAAATAAATAAGAGTAGGGAGCACAGCCCAAATTAAAAACAACTAGTTTTTGTGTCTTCAAGTATGTTCTCATAACTATTCGGGTTTTGGTTTTATTTCCAGCTTGCCAGCTGTATCTCATAACTAAGCCACAGGGGATGGGTGCAACATGTTTGTACTGATCCAGCTACAGCGTAGGAAAAAGTCATAGGCTTCAGGGAATCTAATTATATCCTTATACTTGCTTGTTGCGGTGGTCAAATATGAGGCTAAGTAGGACTAAATTGCCATGTAGCTGTCCAAAAGAGAACAAGATTTTTTCTCTTTAGAACTGGCCATTGTCACGTAAACCCATTTAACCTGCTGCTTCAGTGTAGTCCAACACGGTAACATTTTACAGTAAGTGTCTGCCTGGATGAAGTGAAAACTAATGGCCTATTAGTACTGTGATGTCTAAACCCCAAGAGGAGTGTAATTTTTTTTGTTCATTTGGTTAGGCTCAATTTACATCAAAATTTAACTGTGAATATTTTACATTTTCCATAAACTGATTTATTAGTCTTCATATTTTGTTACATAAATAACCAAATTCCTTAATTCTGTTCACATCCGAACACATAAATGCCTCTGCTTCTTAAAGTTCCCACTGACTCAAGCCTCTGTTATAATGTCCCTCTGACAATACAGTGCTGTAAACTGTCTTGTAGCTGATTTAAACACTACACCTTTCTTTTGGCTGCACTTTCTAAAAATACTTTTGACACCAGGTTGCTATGTTTAGGATTGTAAAGAGGGTGGAGTGACTCATTGAAAGTCTAATTCTACCCATTATAATCTTGCCTCCCAGTTTATACTATTTTAGAAGTGTTATTTGATCTGGAAGATCATTCTGTAACCTTCAGATTACTGCTGGGTGACTTCTGCAGAAAAGGAATTACCAATGCATTAAATTGGAATTAGCTTTGAGAAATCATGCAGATGTATGCACAGAACATTACAGCAATGCTGTCTCCAAGGCACAGCAGAATTGCCTTTATGCAGTTTTAAAGAATCACTTGAGCAACCCTTAAATTGCACACATGATGAAGCTGAGCCAGCATCTTTTTTAAAAAAAAAAAAAAAAAAGCATGCATATACATGTACACAGAGCAAATGTAGCTTTGAGAGTTGTCTCTCAGGGAAATCTGATCACAAACGGACTGCTGCTGAGTTGGCCATTTGGGCTCAGACCTGTCGTATTGGAGAGCACTACTGCACATACTGCAGAAGTGTCACTTAGACTAATGATTATGAATTATGCAGAGGGTCACATCCTCTTAGTTACAAGTCATTTCCACAGTTTCCCTCTAGACTACCTAGCCTAGTTCCATTTTTCCCTTTTTAGTGCTGCTAGCAAATAACACACAGAATGAATGCCAAGAGCTTCATTTATTGACATTTTATTTTCCTCCCATAACTTCAAGTCAGTAAAATGACTGAACAGTTGGAGGTGGGGAAAGGGAGCCAGCTGCTATTGGTGGATTAGAAAAAAGCTCTGTTCAGTTCAGTAGGTTATTTAGCAAAGTAGGACAGTAGAAAGCTGTAGAAACTGTCCGTTTTGCTGCAGGCTTTGGATCCCAAACATTTATGTCAAAAACATCAGTTCTGTACCTTCCCAGTTTGGAAAAAAAGGCTACAGTTTGACACATTTTTAAAAAGCATTGCCATTTTGGAACCACTAACCTGACAGCACCAGGGTGCGTGACCTTCCCCCATGTTAGCGCTAACCAGAAAATCTGCTGTGTAGATGAATAGGAGTGCCAGCACGGTTCACGGAGCTGCTGTGGAGCAGGATGTGTGATATGTATGGCCAACACATTCTCTGGCGTGACTGGGTATACCTCGCGCGTCCTTGACACTGAATGGGAACATGTCACATTTGGAGGGCAGCAACTGAGCAGCAAGCTGTGGCAGCTGGGAAGATGAAAGACTGCTTAGAGAAGAGCGTGCAGGAGGATGTTTTCCTGCACAGGGACTTTCCTTTTTTCCCACTGATGCTGGGTATAAGGGGGAAGGCTAACTAGTGGTGTCCACCTCCAGGAGGTTCCTCCCTTACAAGCACTAAAGGAGGAAAAGGACTGTTAGCTAGAAGACTACCTGCTTTTCTTAAAATGAATATGCCTCTTTATAACCTTTCTCTAAAAGTTAGTTAATATAGTAGATAGTGTACTTCATCCCTTAGCATTACAGAAAGTTCCTCAAACTGTAACACTTTGACTGTAATACTTTCCTGTAAATATCTACTGGTCTTGTTTTCCATTAGAACTTCAGAAAAATTGTTCAGAAGGTGTAAGCGTTTCTATCCATACCATGCATTCAGGAAAGAACAAACCAGGGAACATTTCCTAAAGCTTTTCCTCCTTGTTGGCATGTGGGCATGTTTAATATTAATACCTGGGAACAAAACGTTTCATAACACTCTAGGAAAAGTTCTGTCTCGCAGGAGTGTCTAAAAAGTAAGTTATTTTTGATTTATAAGATACTTATACTCTCTGATGTCAAAACATTTTTAAAAAAAGTAAATCAATTAATGCTCTCAGAGCCAAGTCAATTAAATGGTTTCCTACTCTTCCTGCACAAAGGAAAACTGTCTCTTCTATAAACAAAAGCTTGCACTAACACTTAAACGTTGCAGTGTGTGCTCAGGGTGAATAAATCTGGGCTTTCTGCATGGAGGACAAGGAGCACCTGTAACTCTCCCATATGTAAATGTGAGGGCTACTAGTTTGAATAGCCCACATAATGCTAAATGTCAGGAAAGAACAAGAGGCTTGCGGCAGCTTTTTAGCATCTGTCTACCCTAAGAAAACTAAAAAAAGAAATAAACACTGATTACCTCTTTGGGAACATCATCTGGACCTTTTTTAAGAGACTTATTGGACACAATATTAAAAATGCTATTGACAGTTAACAGTCCATCTGTGACTGAGCTTCCAGTTTCCCTACAGTGAACAGAATGGATATTCATCCATCTTTGACCCTATAGCACCCTCTATTTCTGTTCTGCTTTTTTAAACTCTTGTGTTTCAGGTGTTATTTTCAAACAAGAGTCCCAAGTGCTTTTCCCACATACCGTTTCCAGCTAGAACAGATGGATGGCAAAGACAAAAAATGCAACAGGCAAGTGTCGTTAAAAAGAACCAACCTGGATTGCAAACTAACAAGTTCATTTGTTCCTGTTTTCTGTGCCTAAATCAGATGTAATCAGACATAGATGTCATCTGGAAATAAACCAGAAATTAGCACAGATTATGAATTACAGATGGAGAAGCACAGCTAAGTAGCGTGGCATTGCATGATATATTACAGTTTTTGAGTAGCTTTAGGCCTAGGATAGACAGGGTATGCTGGAGGTTACAAGGGTTTCTGTATCCAGAAGATCACCATCTGGGATTTTTTTACTGTTTACTCTTAGCTGCTGTGATTCCAATGGTTTAATATATCCAGGGATGCAGCAAAACACTCTTCTAAATCCTGTTGTTCATACAGACTGATAGAAAGTGCTTCATCCAGAAAATATCATTTCCATCCTGGATATTTTTTTTTTTTAACTGAGGAGTTTATTCCCAGCTGAGCTTCAGGTCAAATGAATGGGAATATTATTGGCATGCTGAAAATATTGCGTATTCAGGTTATGGGGTGACAAAAACCATATGTGAAAGCATATAGCATGTAGAAAGGGATGGTGTGTTTATATTTATTTCCAGTAAGAGTGACAACAATCAGGAGACCTTCCTACCACCCCTCCCCCCCAAGACAAATGTTCATTGAAAGCAAAAGATTTATATTTCATTTTTATGCACACTGACTCTTTGATGCTGTGTTTATATTAGGGTATGAATCATGGTTCTCCATCGTTATTCCAAGGGTCTCCAGTATGCTGATATTCTGATCAAGAAAGTTAAATCAAACTATTATCAGCATTTGGCTGTAAATTTGAAGGAAAATCTGTTTTTAAATAAAAATAGTAAGTCCCATTATGGTAAAATCCAGCATGTGTGTATATGTATATAAATATATAGAGAGTTTAGTAGAAATCCCTTAACCATTATTACCGATGTGACTTCTTTGTGTGTGGTCAGGTCATTCTGTGACTTGTTACTGTGCTCCCCTTCACTGATACAATGCAGAACTTGAAATGTGAAAGAAAGAGATATCATCCTTCCCTTCTCTTGACAGCAGAGAAATGAACCATGTAGTGTAGCAGATCACTTTGATCCATAGTGGAAGCAGACCATTATAAAGTAATCCACTGAAGTGCTAACATTGGTTTTTAAGCGTACTCTGGGGTTTCTGACTTCTTTACTGGAAACCAGATACAAAGTTGATGCCTAGATATCTGAAATCCTCATCAGCACATCTGCCTATGACAGGGGCCCTTCCTTTCCCTTCCAGCAAAGCACAAGGATTGGGAACAGCAAATTTGATTGAACAGTAGGGCTGAATCAGCCATTACCACTGGGGATGGCGCAGCAGCTCCTCAGCTGCCTCAGACCTCCCATCTCCTGAGCAACCTTGCTGGTGCTGCCGGATGGACATAGTCTCGCTCCACCACCTGCAACCCCTCTGCCCTCCCTTCAGCCCCCGACAGCTCTCCCATGCTCCTCCACACAGCCATGGCTCCATCCAAGGCTGTTCAGGATGCAGAGGGAGCGCAGCACGTCCAGGACACCCCCGGATGCCCCTGAGGATACGGGTGAGCAGGTGGGTGCAGCAGCTGGAGAGCAATCCCAGACAGCCGGCAGGTGGATGGAGCAGCAGGGGGGAACACCAGACGGGCGGCAGGTGGAGAGGGCAGCGGGAGGGCAACACCACTTTGTACTCAACTTGACATTAATTGCACTTGTTGGAATCCTGCATGGCTTCTAAGACCTTTTTTTAGGTGTTAAATTACAGAAGATATTTGTTTAGATTCTGGAAATAGCTTCCCCTAATGAGTGAAGACTTGGGAAGTGGCTGGAGAGAAGGGGGGAGAAAGATAGCCTTCTCCCACCCTTAAGCTATGAAACTTGACTGGACTTTGTGGGTAAGTATGAGCTGGTGGTTCATTAATTTGTCCCTATCCATCCATGCCTTCTAGGAAAAGTCCTAGGAGGTGTTAAAATGTTGCTGGCTTTCTCACTGACTCTATTGTGTGGAGTCCCGCATTGTAGTGTTTGCTGAGGTGCCCAGATGTTTATAATTAATTTAGTCTTATTACTTCTAATTACTCCTTCCTATCTACATTATCTTGCATTTGTCAGCTTCATATGTAAGTAGCCCTGCTGCCTATTCGTTTAGTTTTGTAAGGTCCCTTTGGACCTTCTTAACCTTCTCTAGTGATGACTAATCTAAATAATTGTGCTGTCAGCAAATTTTTTCCCAGCCTTTTTCCCAGAACATTAATAAAGAGAACACAGTCATATCCCAGTACAAAAATGTGAAGACTCCCATTGTCATAAAGAAAACTGGCCATTAGTCTCTCTTTTTCTTTGTCTGTTAACTGATTTCTGATTCCTGGCAGTATTTTAACCCTTTAGTCTTTACCATTTGAATTTCTTAAGTCCCTTGTAAGGTATCTTGTCAAAGGCTTTTTAAGAAGCCCAAGTAAATCATATCTATAGCAACTACGTTACTGCTATTCTCAGAGAAATCTGTTAGATGAGAGGGATGGATTTTCCTTTCTAGAAGGTGATTTCCTGCAACATATCTTGCTCAGCTATGTGTTCCATAATTTCAGTTACTTTAAATTGCTTCCTGATGGTTTTCTTGATCTGAATTAAAAGGTAGTATGTAACTACGGGCTTTTTTGAAGTGCCTATTTGTAAGTCCTTATAAAACTTGGATCAAGAGTTTCAGACAAACTTCTTACTCCTCAATCCCACTGCAAAAGTACGAAACAAAGAAGAAGCTCCCTCACTCTTCTATGCCACTGGCTACTTTCAAGGTCATATTTCTTCGTTTTTTGGCATTTGGTCCACATACTGGAGCACACTGGAAAGTACAGAGCTTCCGGGGTGAGAATTTCTAAATGGGCACGTTGCTGCAATGTCTATTTAGAGAGCAGAATAAACATGGAAAACTGCTGAGATGAAGACACAAGAGAGGAAATGTAAAGATATCGTTTCTGCCTGCCCTGAAAGGGAAATTAATTCTGCCTGTCCACTTCCCTCTGCCACTCCAGTGCTCAAACACAGGACCTTGAACAGCAGGTAATAAGGGAGAACCTATAGGAGCTCCCAGAAAGGGCAGAGCGTGAAATGTTTGCAGCTTCCCTTTTCTAATCCTTCTTGTCTACTGCTCTTGCTCCCAGTTGTTAAGCTATGAAGGAGACAATGCATTACACTGCACTGTTCGTGAAAGCTGGAGAATTTGAAAGAGAAACCCCCCTCATGTGGTTCTACATGGACCTTTCCTCTCTCCCACTGAAGATGATCCATTTGCTTTTACCTTAGAGGGACAGCTTTTGACCTAAAGCACCGTGGTTTTTTTCTACTTGTCTTTTGTAAAAGCTATGTTCTATTTTTTTAATGCTTCTCCCACACCCCAATCAATACTTTACGATCTGAGCTGAAGAGTTGTGATCCCTTTTTTTTCTGAAACAATTTGGAAAAGGCAGGTCACAGTTTTGTTCAGATTTCATTTGTGTGCAACAGATGGATGTATCCAATTTTCTAAGACAGCACATCCCTTTTATTAAGACCATTAAAAATGAAACCTGTTTGTAGCTGGTGTTGCTTGACAGAATATATAGCAGGATTCTCTAAGTTTGCTTTCCTGGCTGGTACAATCTGAACATGACTCACTGAGCATTTACAAAGTATTGTCAGCCAAAGGTTTCAGAAGCTTTACAAACTAATTAAGCCTCACAGCTCTATCTGTAATAAGTTAGATCGTGTCAGTGCAACCATTCAGCAGTTTAACTGTAAACACAGCATCACATTTTAGGATATCAAATAAGTCTATATTCCTTGAAAGCCACAACACCAATAGAGTTAAGTGCTCTGAAAAGGTACATATTCGAGAAGGAAAGTGGTCAGAATGAGTGATGACTCCTCACAGGATTACTAAAGCTATGGCTGCCAAAATCTCAGACTTTCAATGGACTTTTCACATCTCTGGATCTGCTGTTCATCCCCACGTGCATAAACAGGCTGTTTTATTCCTTCTGTTCCTGTTTGTGTAAGGACTGACCATAAGAGGCATCTTGACCTGTTTCATTAGATAGGTGGACCTTAGAGACAGCAGAAAATCACCCAAATGCTTTGGCATTGACTACTTGCCTGGACTTGCTATCTCTAATGTCTCGCTGATAAGAAAGAAAAATCTAAAACATTCAGTAATGTTTCTGCTATTGCACCGTAATTTCCTCTTCCTGCAGGCAGGAGACAATGGGTCACTAGTAATGGTTAGGAGCCAAAATGACACATTTATGTGTAAATAATTCGAGCACCAGTTGAACCTTGTGCAAAACCGAGCACATTTCCAGTGCCAAAATCAGTAACTGTGCTTGGGCCCCTTGTATCTGCCCGTGTTGGCAGGAGCTTGTTTTTGTGTTTGGACCTGCTTCAGGGTTTGCAGCCAGCATGTTCAGTAGTCTCCACAGCTCTTTCCCACTGCATTTGGGCTAATTGTGGGTATGTGAAGCACATGTGCAGAGGTGGGAGCGCAAAGCAGGAAGGTCAAGGACTGTTCACCTGCAACCTGCGGGGGTTCCTCAGTAAAGTTAATTTACAAAGGCTCTGTACTCAGGGCCCCCATCCCTCTAAGCCTTGATGAGGTATTTGATTAATGGTTCTGGAAGTCAAACATGAGGAGTGCCCCCTCGGTTTTGAAGGTCGCAGGTAAATCCTGGCCTTATCCTGACTCCAATAACGCATTTATCTAAATGCCACATCTAAGTCATAACCACTCATCAAAGTGGTGACTAGGTAGTGCAGCAATTTCTATTGAAACATAGAGCACCATGTGATAAATTACATCTGCAAGATTTGTTTCATATGTCAAGCACACATTACTTCTAAATCAAATGCTAAAACATGGCTTATTTAGTCAAAAGTAAGCAGAATGCTGTAATTTATAATCGTCTTGAAGCACACTGCAGCAAAAATGAAAGCAGACTATTAAAATTTAATGCCTGTTTGGCGGAGTAGCACATTTCTGGCCACGTTTGATGCAGTGTCATTTTCTCACACCATTGTGTATGCACAAAAAGTCAGCTTGTGTTTGCCAACGTTTGTGGAAACTAATTGAAAAAAATGATTTAGCTGTTAAAAGCTGACATTGGGCTGGAAAATTATTGTCAGCACAGACACCGGTGGCAGTGGCTCCTTTCTCCTCCTCTCACCCCCATCCGTTTGCTTTTAACAATTGTCTGTTGTTCTTCAATCCAGCTCCCTGCAGTACAGTTGCTAGCAAATATTCATTGGGGTGTCATCTCTGTTTAAAGTCTCGTCCTACACACCTATTCATCTGTGCTAAGTGAGCAGCAGCATCAGCTCAAATTAAGCTGGCATGAAAACAGCCACTGTTAATAATTTCTGCTGTGATTCAGCTTAGCTTTGGATAACAGGTGAAGATGTTTCATAACGGAGGCAATTATAGCTCTGTAAGCTCTTTCCGGCTGCCTGTTTAATCAGAGGAACGGAGCACGGTAGCTGCTGGAGCATGTGGCACGGCCGGGCCCAGCCGCCATCAGACCGCATTTGTTATCTGCCGGGTTGAGCAGGCTGCCTGTCAGGGGCAGATGCTGGGCGCATGATTAGCATGCAAAGTGCTCGGAAAGGCTGAGCTGAGGGGGAGGAAGTCAGCGCACTTCGTCTGAACTTGCTGCAGAACTCTCCCGCCAGACAAAAAAAATCTTCTAAACCACCATTCCTTTGGCTGGGATGGAAATTTGTGTAAGGATGCGCGTGTGTGCCTGGGCATTGCGCATCAATGTCATGTGCGCTGTATGTAACTAAAAATAAGATTACAGGAAGTGTAGAACTCCATTTCACAAATTAGGACAAAATCCTGTTTGCAAAACGGTAACAGTCGGTGAACTTCTGAGATGATAATCAGGTCTGCTAAAGAAGTAACCGTTTAACATCTGCTCATTAAGATGCAGATGAAGGAGTAAGATGGGTGGAAATTAATAACTAGCAAAATATAAATGAAGTCTGTACTTTCATATGAGAAATGTTACGCTACTGTGATGGATCTTTAGCAATTATTTTTTTTAATTAAAGAACAATGTATTTCCATCTACTGAATCTCTATTGTTCTATTATTTAAGTTATCTTTCATGTCAGTGCCACATGGTTTGAAGTATATTAAAACATAGTCATATACTTAATTGTGTGGATTTGCAGATGGTTCATTTCCAGCCAAATATTTTTTTTCCTTAGAGCTCGAAAGAAAATCTCTAGCAGTCTAAATTGAATTTTTATACATTATGATTTCCAGAAATGTACTTCTTAATGGTTTCTGATGTGCCTAAAGGCATGAATCTTGAACTACTTTCTTAGAAATGTGTTAGCGAGAAACTGAAAAATGTGTTGTGGGTTGGGTTTTTTTTGTTTGGTTTTTTGTTGTTTTTTTTCCTCAGTTGCAAATAGTGAATTTCAATTGTGTGTGTTAACCTACTTTTATTGTATTGCTGTAGTGCTTTCTTGAGCACTTGTAATAATGAAAATATAACAATGTATATTTTAGAAGTGCTTGAACACAATTCCACCATATCTGCAAAAATGTGTAGCGTATATTGATTTCTAGAAACAGAAGACACATCTGCTTCCTTTTCAAAGAACAACCTGAGTTGCTTTGAAATACTGGAGGTTTATCTTTTACAGAAGGTAGCACTGAGATTGACCTATTTCCCTATTCCATTTTTTTTCTAAATGCAACATTGAAGGATTCTCCTTTCAATTAAGCGAAAATATTTTTGCAATTATTTTTATGAGCCCAAAAGATGAAATCGCCTGTGAGCTTGTACCCATATTCAAATTCTAATCTCCCCAGCAAGTAATTGTTTTATTCAGTTCTGACAATGCTCTATCTATTGTCATCTTCGACTACATTCTGCATAGCGTCTCTTCCCCTGACAATTACTGCTGTTCCTTATCCCCGCAGCCTTTAAAAGCTCTGTGTAACATTAGCCTATCTAGCCTAGTGAAAATGTCTTTACAGATTAGTGTAATGTTAATACTACTGGCTCCCTGCTTTTGACCTGAAGTGGAATATATTGCGCTGCTGGAGCAGATGGAATCAGGGCTTCACTGGGAAGGGAGATTGCTTGGCTGCCCGCCAGGAGCACAGGGCTGGCGGCGGCTGCCGGAGTCCCGCCACCGCCACCGCCACCGGCGCTGAGGCCGCTCGCCGCCCTTGCAAAGGGCGGCGATGGGGGGACCAGAGGGGTGGAAGGGACACACATGCACCCCATCGCTTAACTTCCCTTTGGATCAAAATACGTTGGAGGTTGCTCATCCACAGCAGCGTTCTAGAAGATGAATCTTGCTGTGAAAATGGAAACCTCTTTAAGTCCAGGGGTGTAGATTTTGAGTGTGTGTGGGTGTTGCATTCTTTTGAATGGAAAACGTGAGACAAAACAAGTATAAAACGCAGAAAACAAAGTTGTGAACTCCTGATAACCTTCTGAATGGATGTAGATTGGGTCATAAGGAAAATTTAGCGTAATGTTCCTATCGCTTTTAGTGAATCAAATATACTTATTTTCCTTTGGTTTTGGGGGTGTTTTGGTTTGGTTTTGGTTTGGTTTTTTTTTTTTACAAAAATGTTATGATATCGCGATGAAAAGTATTTCTCTAAAATATTTACTTTTAGACCTCCTATGAAGGCCATGTGCTGCAAAAAAATAGAAATGGATGGAGGATTAGGACGGACACATCTTCTGCTGCATGTTGTGTGTGGTTCAGAGATTAACTACATTAATTGCAACACTTGCACGCTATTATTATTACACCAAACAAACTTTTCATTGAACAACCATATTAAATCTGTCACCCCAGATTTCTACCTTTTTTACCCCTCTGCAATCATATTTTTCTCTCAAGTACTGCATTTCCTTAGCAGTAAAACATATGCTGTTTTCTGCCTAAGTAGATGGAATATAAGCTGTGATGTGGAGAGTATTTTTTCTTATCATTTTCTTTTTGAGAGTGTAGTTATAGTAACATATATGTGCTTTTATCTGTGATAAGAACTACCATCTGGTAGCTAAATGTGCACAGCTTACTGCTTGAAGTGCTTATACACATTGTGAAAACACACAGCTTTTGTGTATGTTAGGATACTGCCTATATGTATTATTAATAAACCCACATATTAGCTATTTGAATATGTCAAATGATTGTAAAATAGAACAGTGATTCCAGACAAGAAGGATTAGGACTGGCACACTGCCAGATGTGCAGTACTATTGTGACCTTTTTAATATCATATTGTTTGCAACCTCTTCCAGACGATAATTGTTTGAGGGGGAAAACGGAGCCTCTTTGACAAAGGATAAGGCCTTTGTTATATTCAAGGAGCTGAAGCTTTCATCCTTGGTATACCAATTCACAAAGATGTGTGCTGAATGTGTGCGAGCAGCAAAAGAGACAGAACATATAAATTTGAGTTACTTTGACCTTTAATCCAGGAGACCAAGAAGAGAAATGCACTAGGAAGGCTGGTTTGTTGCTGTCTGGAGACTGATAAGCTGTAATAAAGGTGCACTCCGTTGCAATTCATCTAAAGCTTCCATTGCTATCATCCTCTTTTTTCGATTTTTGTTACTTCAAGTACTTATCTAAATCCCTTTCAATGCCAGCTTGAATGCACTTTGTATTCTCTCCAACTGTGACTGGTGCTGTCTGTGTGTGTCAGTGTGCTTCAGCATACACTCTTTCCTCCTGTTTGACAAGAGCCAGTGCCAACACCTAATTAAGGATAAGCCATGGAGCGCTCTGCTCTATCTTTGTCAACCGCTATGTTCCCAGCTTTCTGCCTAGTTGAGCTTTTATGACAAGAGCAACATTTCAGGTTCAGCCTACTTCTGGCCTCTCGGTTCCCCACGTGAGAGCTAAATGCAGCTTAACTCAGCGGTTGATTTTAGAAACATTTTATGGTAACTAAATCCACAAATCTCTTCTGTCTCTTTCTGAAGTATGTGCGTTTGTACGTAGAACTGTCTCTTCACGTCTATATAACTAGATAAGAATGCACATGTATATCTGAACACAAATTGGACATTTTTCAGCTTTCTTTTTGTCTGGTTCCTTCCCCCCCCACACCCCCAGCTGTTTCCTAGGAGATGATCAGAGGAGTTGGGATGGTATTTTTCATTTGCAAATACTGTATCTAAAAATCTACCAGGAGCCTAATTTAGCAGGACAGAAAACCACTAGTTGAGACTCATGTCAAGCTGTTTCAAGCATTTCGTCTCAACGATACAGATGTATTTAGGTCACAAACCAAGAAACTCTTTCAAAGGGTTAAGCATTCAATAAGCTTGAAAATCCGATTAATATGACCAATAGGTGACTAGCAGACAGCCAATTAAATGAGTACATGCAACAACTTTCTGGGGAGATTTAAGTATATGTCTGTCTGCATAACCAAGTTAAATTACTTCAGAGAGTAGATTTAATTTCCTTTTTCTTTTTTTTTTCCTATGTCCAAATCCTTGCATCCAAATTCTTATCTGAATTTTATGTAAGCCTGCGTAGCTTGCCGGGCACGCAGCGAAGTTGCAATGGAGATACATTGGCGTAGCTCAGAACAGAATTTGATTTACTGGTCAAGTGGTAAATATTACTGAAATTTCTAGAAGAATATCCTAGCTAAATAATGGGGACCTCCTTTGCTATTAAATACATACATAACTGAAGGCAAAAAATGTGATTACTGGCTTCAGTGTTTGAGATCCTGTTTCTTGTGCAGAAGACAAAGAATGGAGGGAATTTGAGTGTGAATTTCTATCAGCAAGTCCTGAATCCTAAATTTTTGCTAATCCCACCTGTAGAGACAAAGGTCATCTGAAAAACTACTTATGACATTCAGGACACATATAAATAGTTAACAGAATCCGGACAGCCCTTCCCAGCTATATTTCACAATTTGGCCAGCTCCTAGTTTTGAAAGCTGTTTAGGACCAATCTCCTTCGCAACTACAAGTTCATCCCTTCCTTGAGTTTTGCCAGTGACAGTAGCCTCTGAGCTGCTCTGGTTTTAAGATTTTCCAGTTATTCCTGGTTTTGTTCACCATCCTCACTTTGTCATTACATTGGGAAGGAAGAGAAAGAAGCTGTCAGGAAGCCAATTCTCTGTGCATCTCCTAGCTGTCTTTGTGAAATTGCTTTGCATTTGTGCTGAGCTGTTCCATAGGTGATTTCCTGGGACACTACAGCAAAAAAGACAGGAATAATTTATTTACATTTTTGACCAACAGTGAGTAAAACCATGCCAATAGCATCTCTGCTGTACTTCATAAATTGCATAAAGACATTGTCTTGTCATTGATGTATACTATGATAAAACTAGCTTAAACACTTTTAATTGCTCAGGTATGACAGTGAGTGCTATGCATTTCAGAAGGTTACTCTCTGCATTAAAAGCAGTATTTCCTGAGGAGCAAGTCTGTGGAAAAGGTGGTTAGAAACCAGAGGAGAACAGAGAGAGTACACTCTACTCCTTATCTTAGTCTTGCATTTATTTGTTTATTTATTTTATGTCACGCAACACCCCAGCCAAAACAGCTGGAGGCTGAAAGTTAAAACCTGGCAGTGAAGGAGATCATAATGGGCAGACATGCGCTTTGTGTGTTCCAGAGAAAAAATGGATTTGATTTGGCTAGGTTATGAGCCTTGGAAAATTGCTCTTCGTGTGAGCTCAGTACATTTAACAATGATAGTAAAATTAGTTTCAATCATGTTAAATTCTGGAAGTATCATAAATGAATTTCAAGAACTTTGCTCAGGCAGAGCATCCAAAAGACACAGTATTGCAATGTGTGGTACCTGTGTATTTTCAATTTAAAAAAAAAATCCAAAACAAACAAGATTACATTGTGCTACATGAGAAACAATAGTGTAGAGGCATTATAAGATGTTAATTTTATTCATTACATTGCAATTATGAGAAAAACTATGCTGGTGATCATCTTTGGTCCCACAAGTCTAAATGATATAGCCTCTTACTGCTTTACTGCTTTCCTGGAACAGTAGGTACAAACATCCTGCTGCTGCTCACTCAAAATATTGAGAATTTTTATGTCCCGTTCTGCTTAATATCTGCCAGGATTATTGCAGCAGCCAGTTGCATATTACAAGAAGCAGCCGCTTCATCTACATTTCCACAATGCAAACAGGCGCTTATAAATTGACCTTGGATTCAAATGCAACTGAAGTGTGTAGATTATAAAGATCTGGAAGGATATGTCTACATTAGCAGCTTTAAGAACTGGCTTGAGTATTTCACACAAGTATTTAAATCTGAATTATCTTCCTCCCAACCCCCGCTGCACCCCATCATAAAGGACGTGCAAAGAGCTCAGCTGCAATTGCTTTGCCTCAGTGTTTCAGTTCAGCTACTGCAAGAAAATTGCTAGTATGAACACAGCCATTGACTTGTGATGAGAGCTAGATTCCTCCGTGTTTGAGCTATTTCTAAAAGCTATTTTAAAGGCTTTGGAAAATGTTACCCCAAGGAGATGACAGACTTATCAGCTTTTCTGTGCATACTCACAAAGATGACCATAGAGGAAGAAAGAAAAAGCATGGTTTGAGCATTATGAACACAGCCTTAACTTTTTGGCATTTCTAGGGAGTAGCTGCAAAACATCAGTGTGCTTTCTGTACAGATGACGGGTGTCTGTGGGAGTCTACACTCATAAACAGGGCAATCTGAGAAGCACCAAGTCTGGTCGTTCCCATTCCAGTGCAGAGACAGCAGGAAAAATACACAAGCCTTATCACCTCAAGAAGCTCTAAACATTAGAAGCCAAATTAGCTACAAAATCAGGCTATCTATTACAAAACACAATGCACGGCACTGATGTTCTCATCAACAGCGCTTACGTCACAGGCAGCACCAAATATGGGGCCAAGACATAAGCTATTTTCCGGCTGTAGGAACTGCAGTGAGTAGTTATGCACACGCATGTGTGTGCACTCTTGTGTACACATACCTATACATTACACATTTGGAAAATGGCATTCTTATCCTGGTCCTAGCACAGCACATGCGCATGCTGGATCTGCTCCAGATTTCCCCCTTCCCTGGGGTTTTCTTTGTAGTTAGCTTAAATAACAACAAACCCACCTGCCAAATTTTGCCGTGGAGCTTGGCTGCTTCTTGAGCTGCTCTCTGCAGGACCTCCTTTGTCCCTGTCACTAGTTTCCTGTGCTCCAGAGAGGCATTCACAACCCATTCCACATCCAGGGCTGGCACTGGAAGGATCCACCTGCTCTGCTGTTGACAAACCAACTATCTCTGCATCTTTTGAGAAATCCCTAAAGGCTGACGACAAGAGCGAGCTAACAAAATGGCTTGGCACTTGCATGCAAGGCATAGGTGCTGCTGCCCTGTTTATGAGGTGCTAGGAGGTGTTTGTACACTAACGCGCCCCAGCCGACAGAATGGGGCTGGGAGGGATTGAAGCAGCCAGAGTTTTCTTGAGTAGTTGATACATGTATTTGTGTGTTTGCAGTTGCCAGGCCTTTTCATCTCCACGGTGGTATGTGCTGGCTTGGATTTGCATAGGGGTCAGCTCTGCATGTTTTCACATGCCACCTTTCCTCTAAGTCCTTGTCCACTTCCAAACTCTCCTCCTGTATCGGCCTGTGCTCTAGCCTAGTCAGAAGTTGGTCACCTAGGACAGCAGATTAAGTCACTCAGATGTTTTACATGACAAGGTGCAAAGAGGGCAGTGACTTAGAAACGGAGATTACTTCTCAATACACCAGCTATTGTTCCTCAGAAGCACCGTGTTGGTAACTGCAAAGCAAACAGTAATAAGCAAACTGGAAAAGCCATGCGCAGCACCAGTTTCTGGGTTTCATAGTTTCTATGGAGGAGTACAGTGAATGATGCAAAAAATTGTAGCTAAAAGTTTAATTTGCTTTGGTTTACTTTTGGTAAAGTGTGTATGTGCATTACACGTGCCAGCGTGAACATAAAAGTCCTGTTATGACCATTAAAAAAGTTGTTAGGGGCTACAGTGTGTTTTTCCTGCAGCTTGTATGAGAAAGGGGACTGTGTATACATACTGACACTCTTTCTTATTTTTATCATTAGGCTCAGGAGGCAAGGATGCCAGTATGATTCTTTAAGCATTTTAACTGGTAACAATGGCTCCAAGCATGTAGGATGAGCCTCCAGAGAAGCCTAGCTAATGCTATTAAATTTCTTCAAATAACATCTGATCTAACTTCCCTTAGCTTGCGTACACTTTGGCAGTGCTTTTCTACAAATATACTAGCACTTAGAGAATATCCCAGATCCCCAAACCTTTTGTAATTAAGGTTAAATGTATTCTCTGCTGTAAGTACACGTAACTCTCTTTACAGGAATATGGTGCTAAATTTCCCTCCGTATGTTGCTTAGAGGACAAAATGATAAGCTTGTTTTTGCTGAGGGGAAAAAAAAAAAAAAAGCATCTCATCATGGTAACTTGGTCAGAGACATGTAAGTTAGTTTCAGCTATAGCAGAATCTGATGTCAGCCTGGTAATTACTAGGCAGAGTCAATAATACCTCTCCTCAGTATAATTGCAAATCCAGTACAACCATGACCAGAACTAAATTGCTTGAGAGCAATCAATAGAAATCTCCTGATTGCATTCCCTGGTGTACACATCAGATATAAAGAGGAAAACTGTCCATCCAAGCAAAAGGTCAACTTCACAAATGAAAACTGCAGCATAAGGCTAGGAAGAAATCTGTCCACACAGAAGACTCTTGGTTAACTCTGGCTAGAGGTGACGAGCCTGAACGGGAAGAAGTATATTTTGAAGGATAGAAGCTATGCCTACGTGAATAGTAATTTGATGCAACCGGAGTGGAGCAAGAGATTCATGTAGCTGATGCTGAGTTCCTAATATTTGTGCCCTATGTGGTTTGTGGCTTTTAGTCAGACTAAATTGAGTCTGCTTCCTCAAACCAAATATTCTCATCACACGTGGCTCAAAGCTGTCCGAAGCACCAATCTTTGACTCAGATGTTTGTGTTCCCGTGACAGGCTGGACATCATTAGCTTTGCATGTGGAGTGGAACCTCTGGCTCAGCTTCCTTGGAGAGGAATGTAGTTCAAGTACACCAAAACCACTGTGAGGACCAAAGCAAAGCATGGTAAGTGGGGAAGCTCAAGGGATTCATTTTGAAACCTCACTGTTGCTTGAACAAAAATAGTATTGCAGATGCAGCCAAAGATTTTCTCCAGAAAACTTAATTGTTGTTTTTGTAGGTGCATAGGACCTTATCCTTCTGCTTTTTCCTTCCTCAATCACTTTTGCTTGTACATAAATCCCCAGATAAACACATTGCCTTTGGTGCCATGTAATTCTTACCACTTGAGTTTTTCCCGTGCATATGAAAGAAAGAGATATCTAATGATTTATTAGAATACAAGATTAATTTTACTTCCTAGTCTGACAGAGTCTCAAAGGCAATGGATGAGGTTTATGCTGATGTTGTGGGTGGGTTCTTTTTAAAAAGAAAAAAAAAGATTTTTTTTTGTAGAAAAAAAAAAGTTTTTTCTGCATATGCTTTAGGAGTGGAATATAAGCTTTGAAAAGTGCTGAAGCTAAGTCCCTTGAAACTTCAACAAGCATTTCTATATACCAGAGCTGTGAGAGCCAAGCTACTTACCTAGGACTCTGAAAAACACTGTGGAAAACAGGCACCTAATAGCCCCTGAATTCCCTTAGAGTATCTGCCCCCAGTTGCTAAAAGGGCAGAGGGGTGGGTTGTTGGTTGGGTTTTTTTTTTTAATATCTGAATGAATTTCTCCATTTATATTTTGGATCAGGTGAAGCAGCAACTGTTATGTACTCTGTCTGCTACTACATTTCCTTTTGGAGGTTCCTGTTGCAATGGATTAGCTTTCTAAACTGACTGGAGTTTTCTGAGAAATCTGCTTTAGCAAAAATTATCAGTTTTCTCACTACATCAAATAATGCTGCCCACATAGTACACAATGCAAAATAAACAAACCTGCACAAAGCTGTGTGTGGGAAACATCAAGAGTATTTTTGCTTATGCTGTGCTGACAGAAAATGTTTTCTTTCCAGTGAAACGCTATCATTCATTTGACATGTTTTTGGTTACAAGTTTATGAGCCAAATATTTTCAACAGGTCCCAGATTTTAAAAAGTATTTTTTTTTTAGATGCCTTCATTATTTTATAATGGAAAAAAAAGGTATTTACCCCATGAGAAAGTGTTTTGTAGAAGTCAGTATAAAATTCGATTAATCGCTCAACAGAGAAAAAAGTGTGTCAGGCATTGCATTTGCATTATGGTATGGATTAAAGTACTGCAGTCAGAATAGCATAAAAAGGCTGTTAAATAGCTGATAACTTCATCGTGTTGGAACCAAGTGCAGAACTACAATGCAGTTGCATTAGTACTGTAATGCTATGAACATTTTCAATTATCATGCTTAATCTTGCTAAGAAGCTAAAATGAACGCTATCAATACGGTGTGGCAGGGAGTAATAGCACACAGCAGCCCGCTATTCTCTTGCTTTCTCTCCCTCCCTTTTTTCCTCATTGCAACAGTAAGGGAAATGTGTGGACTCTTGCCCACACCATTTCTAAATTGCTAAAGCAATTGTTTCCTGTAGATTAATTTGTAGTTCTGAATCTCAAGAAGAAGGAAGCGTGAGCATGTTCCTCCCCCAGGCCATTTACAGATCTGGAGTTTTAACGTAATCTAAAGCAGAGGCTGAGGAACTGACACACGAGGAGAGGGAGGGAGGGAGGCAGCAGCGACACCAGAGTGTTTCCTCAGCACGGGTTTTCTTTGTGCGCCAGAAAAACTTGCTTTACCCAACACTTACAGTTTCTTTGCTGTTTTCTCTCATGCAAACAGGCTTACGTAAAAAAGCTGGTGGGGAGGGTGTGTGTGGAATGTGTGTACACGGTGTACGTACACACACGGGGCTATATTTCAAGGAGGCCTAAAAGTGACTGCCTTCTTTGTTTGCGCATGGTTGCTCTAGTGATGATAGATTGTTTCCTTACATGGATAAATTAAAACAAACAAACAACCTCCATCAACACCGATGCTGTTCTTCATCCTGTCTACACAGGGCAGTTGGAGCTGTGCTTTTAAGGTTATTTAGGCATGAAAAGCAGCAGATAGGCAGTTTTCGGGGAGACTTAGAAAATACATAGATAGTGATCTGAACACTGATGTCTTGTTAGTATTAAAAGCCCCTCCAGTGCTTATATACAACTCTGTTGTCTAAATAGCGTCTAAAATTTGGGATTCTATAAGGAAAGAATTCCCTATCTTCACTTTCTTCTACCTTTTTGGGCTATTCGGAATAATTAAATCACCTCTCTCGACTTCTGTATAGCTTGCTTTCGTTCTTCCTTAGTAGTGAAGCTTTCTGCTCACCTCGGGCTGATCAGTCCACAATAAAAGAAGGATAGAAGTGGAATAGGGGAGACTAAAGGGACCCAGAAGAAAAAATTGTTACAAAAAGGGGTAGCTAATTTGGCTTTTTGTAAGCTTCCCGGAAGACTTTCCAGAGGGGGGGGGGGTCCCAAAAGCTGGCATTGTTCTCTTCTGCTTCACAGGGTGAGGGGAGAGAATTCTCCGGTGACAATGAAAGAGAAGTCTGTGTACATGAGTACCATGAGCCTTTAACACAGCAGACAAGTCATAAACGTTAAACCATAAAGCTTTTGAGAAGACTCTGTCTTTACCAGTTTTTTCATCCAACTGCTACCAATTGGTTTTAACTAGAATATTCCAGGGGTTTTTTGCGTTACAGGTCTTTTCATCTCTGCTTGCAAATAGCAAGTTACACTCCCTGACAGCAAGTGTAACTTCAGGTCTCTGCCTCAAGGTTACTCCTTCCGTTGTGCTGCCAAAGAACAGCCTGTTAGGGCAGATTGCCCTCAGCACACTGGAAAAATCATGCCTTAGGAAAAGGTAAAATGTAGGAAATCAAGTTGTCCTCCATCATTTCACCTGTGGGCTCTTATGCTTCGGTCTAGAGTCTCCATAACTGAATGGAGAGCGCACAATCTCCTGAAAATTGCCAAAAAGCTGATTAAGGAGGAGAGAGTGACATTTAGAAGAGAAACATCTGTAACATTATCCCAGGAACTCCAGCCAAATTTTTCTTTCCTTATATTTTGGCAAGGATTGGTGTTGATTTTTTGATTGCTCAGTAAATTTATTTTCATTAGAAACTTAAGGGAGTATTGTTAAATAAATGTTTAATAGTACTGTGAACTCTGGAGTGTGCTTGTTTCACAGAGGTGTTAAATTCCCAGCCATTCTATTGCAGTGCAGGGAGGGGACTAGGCGCTTATCTGTTCTCTGCCCAAGGCATTTTAACTCCTGCCAAAATCTCTTTGCTCAGACAGCAATGTCAAAGCTCACCCTATAACCATAAGGCAAGGGAGGACAGTATGAAACAAATGGGCATCAGAATAGGAGGGGTTTCCAGGTGCTGTAGTGCAAAGGGGAAAGGCTTCCTGGGCACAACAACCGAGAACTGCCTTGTGCTCCTCTTATCAATTTGCCATGGCACCAAAATGATACAGAAAGCATCCAAAATCATGTCTTTGCCATCTATAATGGGGATCTTACTGGTCATAAAGAAAATTTATCTGTGTCAATAGGACACTGAGATTGCCCCTGAGCACCTCCTGATGCTGGAGCACAGCTGGATGTTTGAAAAGGAGGGTCAGGAACCTGGAAAAAGGGACAGGCTAGAATCAGGTGATGCCATTTGGCTGAAGTTTGGCCATCTGCTTAATTAAGGTGGAGAAAGAAATCTCATTTGGGAATGAGAGAATCTGGGACATCTTTATTTTTTTTTTACTGTTTATCATGGATCTGTTTTCCAATTACAGGTATCTAAGGCTTCCAACATATAGCTGGTATTCACTCTAGCGGCAAGATTAGGAGGCCTCTGCATGTCCATGTCTCTATTTGTAACTGTTTAACCTGATTTGCCAAGGAAATGGAAGGACTTATGGAACTACTTTATGTCTCCCTCCTATGTATTTTCTTAACTTCTAAATATCTCAACTATTCCAGTTCCATTTGATAAGTTAGAAGGCTCTTTCATGTTCCTGTAAAATGCATGTACTGTCCAAGTGTTGGCTAAAGCATGCTAGTTATCTAATGAAATCATAGCAGGTGTAGTTCAAACATGAGATTTATGTGTTGAGGTGAAACTTAATATGGCAACCTTGTGAAAACGTTGCTGTTTTCCTTTTCTGTGGTTTGTGCTGTGCATGTCATGTGCGCAGATGATGCTCTAGTGCTGTCCTTCACAGAGGGACTGCTGGTGTGCACTCGTGGCTTGAGTGGCACTGTTCACTGGTGCAGCTGACCCAGGCCTGTCAGGCTGGGTCTGAGACCTCCCTCCTGTTTGGTACAATTGGACTCTGCCCCAGGGTTGGAGTCTTAACTGTTTTGGATTGCAATGCAATTGAAAAGGGAGGAAAAAAAGCAGTAGCCACAGCTGTTCAGTGCCAAGCCAAGTTTCCAACCGTATGTACAATCTCCTCTTAATACCCTTGGAGCTTTCCAGCGCAGCTTTTCAGGTTATCTGATGAGCTTTTAGAGGAAGGGCTCTGATACAGAAATCCTGCTCTTTGAGCAATATGGCAGCTGTGTGAGGACCTTGAAAAATTTGGACCTTTCCTTTATGACATCTGTACTCCATGGGCCAGAAGGATTTAGTAGCAGGAAGCCAACATGTATGCCTAAGGGCCCTGAAAAATGTCATGTGGAGCCAAGTATTTCACTGTCAAATGGCTTTTCTTTGTGTTATACCGCCTGTATTAGAGAGCTTATTTTAAAAAAAAAAAAAAAAAAAAAAAAAAGAGTTCTTCTAAAGTTATCCACCGTTTTGAAATTCAAAATGACCCTATTTTTCCATTAGGCTTTTTGAAATGCTTGCTGAGATTGCTCAATATCCCGACACAAAACTGGTTTTGCTTCATACACTTTACCATATAATTTGCTGTTTCCCTTTATCCTTTCCCTTAATTTTTTTCTGCTTGGCGACCCCTTGCAATCTGACTTCAAGAACCCTTCATGGGCTTGTTGTTGAAAACATTCAACTCTCTCTGCTCAGCATGTTCACTCCATTTTACCTGCCCTATAGTCTTGTTTATTGTTGTTTAACATTGCTGTTATATGGTTCTTAGATTTTTCAGCTGTACTGGATCTTTGAAAGCTGGCAGGATGAATTGCTTGGTTTCCAGTCTTTAATGTTTATCTCCCCTTGGATCTCACCATCTGTTCCTATCTGGCAGTGCAGGTAAATGAATTTTTTTCAACTTCCTTTCATTTGTCCTGTTTCCTGCAGATATTTAGCTTGTCTGTTTCCTCTTTTTCTCTCCAGACATCATCAAGAAGGATTTGGTGGCATTTACTGAAGTTGATGAACCTGCCTGAAATTTCTGTGCTGGATTGTGTGTTGCAGGGCTTGTTTAATAAGGAGGAGGTAGGGATTTTTCTTTTGTTGGGGTTTATATTGACTAATGCATCCTCATGGAGTGTAATACAATGACATCCACAAAGTTAGGACTGTTTTCCTTTCATTCAAGTGTATTCCTCTTAACTTCTTCCATTTGCCTGTATTTCTCAATGTCACACCTTTGAGTACATCAGGAAGCCACATACCTGGTTTTTTTTTAGGAATTAACATCTGTTCTGTAAGAGTTCAATCCCAGTATAATCCAATCCCAGCACCGTCACAGCTACCAGAGGCAACCCAGCACTTAAGACCTGTAGTCATGCCATGGAGTCTTGAACTTCAAAGATGGTACACTTCAGTTTTTCAAATTTTGTCATTTATGGTCAATCTTGGAGTGAAGAATCTTTCAGTCTCTTTACCTTCTTGATTGCAAAGTCTTAAAGGGAGAATCTCAAAACCTGTTGATCTGTTACACCCTTCTGCATACTGTTGAAGGGAAAGGATGAAACACGAAATGTGGAAAGGAGAAGGCATTTGTTTTTCTCATACTTATTACCCATAGTAGGAAGCCCAACTTTGAAAAGCTGCCTTCAATTTTGAAAGTGCTCTACTGCTACCCTATATAATTGTATTTGTAAGCATTTGGAGGTACAAATGCTATCTTTCAGAGTTGGAGATACTATCCATCTTGTGCACAGCACTCACTTAAGGCCTTTTACAGTGTTATCTCAGAGTATCTTTATTTTTTGAAGTTGACATTGAAGTCAAATGAGATCAGCTTGTGGTGTATGCCTTAACAAGTTAGTGAAGGACAGCTAAGGATCTGTCTCATGAAAGGATTAATCTGAATGAAAACCCACCTGCTGTTCTCTTTTGTCATTCATCAACTGTCCTCAGATTCTCTTCTCGGGGAGACCTATGAAATAATTTGCCAGTTGTTGCAGTCTGTCAACTACGCCTGTTAACTAAAAGTCATTTCCATACAACAGCTGTCCCTCTGTGACTTGTGCATAACGAGCTGGTTGTCGGTGCCCTTCCAAAGCCAGAACCCACAGCCATTTGGCGTTCTTCTTGGGAGTGCCTGTAAAGAGCTCAAGACCCAAGCTGACACCAAGGCTGAGTGCCAGTCTGGCAGTCAGGGCCCTTCCTGCAGCAGTCTCTAGGATTTTCAGTCATTTAATCTAGTTCATTAGGTCAGAGTGATGCTGACTGGGCAAAGTGGATCTTGTGTAATGATTGGTAATGTTTTATCTGCTGTATGGCTAAATAGAGGATTTTGATTTTCAGGTCTGTCAGCCAAGCATTTTTCTCCAACTACTGAAAATTAATTTTTAAACTATGCTAGAAGGGCTTTTACAATGATCTTTTCCTTCTTTTCCAGCAATTTTTGGCAGCTTATATAACTTCGTGAAGGACCATGAGATCCTTTCGACAGCTTAGCAAGACTTATTCATTCTGACTAAAGCCAAAGAAGCAATACTAGATGTTACAGCAGTGTCTGGACTATTGGCGCAGGTGATATTTAAATGATGAATAGCTCCTTAGATATCGTGGTCCATGATGATTTTGGTTTCCCAGGTACTGATAATTTCCTGATAATTGCTGTCTTCAACAATTTTGCAAGCAGCTACGTGCTAGCCTAATGCAAGAAGACTAGTAGATAATTTCTGGTCTTTAGACTGAATAATGCTTTTAAATTTTTTTCCATTTGGGTGATCTTTATATTCTAGACCATGCTCAAAAAACATTCATCACAGCAGTTAGGGGTTTATTATTTGACAAAAATGTTTCCGTACTTCAGCTTTGCCTGTTTGATTCAAAAAAGCTTGTCTGCTTTCATTTCCTCCAGCTTAGACTAATGGCTCTGCTTGTTGATTTACCTAGTAAAATGTTTTACTACACTTCAAGCTCAGTGTGAAATTCTACTGTCAAAGTGCAAAAAAGCAACAACTCGATCCTTATTTAGGGCTTGTTACTCATGCAACAAAAGATAGATTTCAAGGCCCCGCTGACGTTCTGTAATGTCTTCTATCATCAAGTCCTGGAATACGTTTCAGACTTGGATCTTGGTATTGCATGAGATGTGTTTTACATATTAATGTACGGGGTGACAGAAATAAAAACAACCACCTGAATCACTGCGTTCTCTCATGCTTAAATTATCCATGGGGTGCCCTTTGCTCTCTTGTGTGGGTTGTGCACTCATGCATCACAGCATTGGCAGAGGGGAGGAAGAGCAGCACACACTAGGCACTCTGTTTCACTGCCTAAAACCACACAAGCTGTTGTTCAGGCTTATTTGAGTTCACTTTAAATCTCAGTTCTCAAATGACCTACACTAAAACAAAACCAGAACCACTACACAGTATCTCTGAATTTACTATATCACTTGAAAACACTGCTCCTAGTTAAATCAGGTTAAACCCTTGATGAAAAGGCATAGCCAGACATACTGGTTGTGCTGCAGCTGGTTGGGTTAGGAGATGAGTGACTCCATTTGCACATTCTCAGCTGGTTCAGATTTTCTGGCTTTACTGCATTTGTAACTGCTGAGAATAACCTGTGCTAACTTGCATACATTTTAGGTTTTTTGTTTTACTGTAACATTATTTTTTACAGAAACTGGTAAAGGCATCACTGCTTATACAGTTGTGCTGGCATCGCTGAGGGAGCAGGAGCGAGACAGAGGAAGGGGTGAGCAGATGAGGACAGCGACCTCTTAATCAAGTTAAGCTGTAGCCACAGCACATCTGACTGTGCCCTGAACAATTTTAATTAAAAATATACAAACGTTGACATGGGGATGGCCAGGAGCCAGGGATGAAATTCTGGCCATGCTGAGCATGCAATTGGGAGGAATTTCCCGGGTCGATGAATCCCATCCCATGTTTTTCCAGGAAAGCATTCTTGAACTCATCATGGTCCATATTAAAGTTTATTTGGTCTGTTGACCTGCTACACTTGAAAGCCAAACATCCCATAGACTGCATTTGGGTTGGGATTTCATTTTAAGTGGTAGTTCAACAGAGCCATAAATATTCACAGAAAGTTTCTCACTAGCCCTTCAAAGTGGTGCCTTCCCCACCACGCACCCTGATGACATCCCTGTTGCCGTCCTGCTGCTTAAAGACACATCTGCTCAGAGCACTGCCCTCCATTTTATAGGGAATAGCAGAATGTCTCTATAAGTTGCCATAAGAGGGTTTTCTGCACATTAAACATGTTCTGCCCCACAGCTGGGCAAGTTTTGTGGTTGAAGTCTCCATCTCCCAGGGGCAGCTAGGTGGTGGCAAGGAAAGATTTCTTGTTCCTTTTCTTACAAAGACCTTGGCTTCACCCAGGCTGTGTGCAGGTGATCAGGTTTTTCCCCAAGCTAAAAGGCAAAGCCAAGAGTGTTAGAGGGTGAGGCACTAACCTAACTTACATTATTGCAACTTTTTGCCATTGGCCTTGTACTGGTGAGCGTAGTTTCTTGTCCTTGCTCTGTAGTCTTCTGATTTCTTTCTTGGCCAGCTCATACCTCCCAGTTGTGCTCATTTCCCTTCCAGTCCTGGAGAAAACTTGTCAAATGGTCTCTGCCCTTTGCTTTCCTAAAATCACACATCTGTGTGTTCCAGGCTTCCTTTCAACAGAGGATTTTTTGTTGTTGTTGTTTCCTGATTTTGTCCTTTCTGTATATTTCTGAGAAGCAGTGGAAAGGAAGACAAGTAAATGAGACCCCTTGCCTGTCTGGCAAGGGAAATGCCATGATTTAAAAGTGGTCGAGCTAAAGAAATACTAAAAGCTCCAGGAAAATTCTAACATTTATTCGGATGTTGTTGTTTATTTTTGGAGCTGTGGAATATCCATGATTTTCAGTGTTTTGACCTTTAGTTTGAAGAATGTCATAACTGTGCCAGCAAACTCAGCTGTCAATATTTTCATTTCACACCTCTTTATAGAAGTTCATAACTGACCTATAAAATTACACATACGGAGCATATGTGGTCTTAGGCAGGAAAAGATTTAATAAATAAATGCATAAATAGAAATGTGTGTGTTTAAAAGTTATAAAGCCACAAAAAATGAAATTGGTGATTTCAAATGCATTTTACAGTCCTGTAACTCAAAAGCAAACCAGTCAGGTTTTTTTCTTCTTTTAAACTCAGAATGATTAACCTTTTAGTCTTTAATGTGGATTGATGCAGTGCCTGTGGCTATTATGGCAAATAACCACATTATTGCATTTAGGAAATTAGCTACTGTGTGCTTGTGGTAATTTTGTCTCCATGAAAATAGCTCACAAATTTTAAGCAGGCAGACTTATTACAGGAGTCAGTTCTGCTTTTAGATACACACCATCTTTGTGCATTCATGTAGCTTCATCAGAGTGTATTTGAAAGGATCTTTGTCAGCCAGCTTTAATATGAGGAGTTTTCCTGCTGAAGGATTGGGGAAGGGAGGAGGGAAGGGGTCTAACTTTCAGAATGCTCAATGTTTTAGAGGGAAAACATGTCACTTTTTAAAATTTTCCCAATGATTCTCATTTCATGATTTATACCCATGTTTAACTATTAAATGGTAATAGGTCTGAAAAAGTTGTTATGGCACTATAACTTCCAAACTGGTACTTGTAGGGTAAAAGTGTAGCTGCATGAAAGTGATGATAAAATTCATAGGAGCTTTAATCTTCAACTTTCCACCTAGCCTCCTTTCATAAATATTGGGACCACCTAGCTACCTTGTGCTTCTAAAAATTTGGCATGAAATTCTTTTTTTTTTTAATGAAACACACATCCTTATCATGTTTTCTCCCAAACCTGAGTTGAGTTTAGCACAGTGCTGTATGGCGAATACTCAATTCTACAGGAGGCAAGAGGAGCAGTGAGGTACATGGCAGACTGGTGAGAAGATTTTATGCTGTGATCATAGTGTGGGTGGTAAACTCTTCCCTACCTCTTCTGCTCACTAAACATCAAACTGATGTGAAAAGGGAGGAAAGCAGCATGTGTCCTTTGGGCAGAGACGGCAGTTTTCTTCCAAAGAAAATGAGAGAAGGAGCCTCTCCCATGTTTTGATGAGAAATTACTCTTACCAGACAATCCAAGCTATCGTTGTGTTGGTTTAGGCAATGATTCTCCAGGATGCCTCTCTCAGTGGCACACTGTTTAGCCATCAGTCGTAGCGGTAAGAGTGACAGCACAGGTCAGTCTCGTGCTGGCCTTTTGGTGTCCTGCTCACGCAGGCAGCCCTGAGCAGGGTTAAACGGCCGTGCTGTAATCTCTACCATGTCCATGTTGCTTCCACTTAGGGAACTATGACTCGAGCAGGTAGA
This sequence comes from Grus americana, assembly GCF_028858705.1. Classification (NCBI taxonomy): domain Eukaryota; kingdom Metazoa; phylum Chordata; class Aves; order Gruiformes; family Gruidae; genus Grus; species Grus americana. The sequence continues at coordinate 66,196,758 of NC_072891.1, forward strand.
AGTTTATTTTAAAACTTTATTGGGAGGGAGGACGCATGGGGGTGGAGGGGGGGAGGGAATAGGGGGAAGGAAGTGTTGGCCCAGCCTTAAAGATTTCTGAATGCCCTAATGTTTCAGTTTGCACTGAAATCCTAAACCCTACCGTGCCTTGCCTGGTTTTGCATTTCAGTGAAAAGAGTTCACGTAGCTCAAGTCCTAAGGTTACATTAATAAGGCAATATGTTGAAAATATAAAGGCACAGTGTCTCTAAATAAGCTATAGTAATTTTGTGCTTGGAATACATGACTTTTTAGAGCCATGAAAAACCTTTCATACCTAAGTCTTTTCAGTTCGGTGTTTTAACAATTAACTAATTGATCCCTTTAAAATCATGTTAATTCTCTTACAGATGTAAATTAGCATACCTTTTGTCTAGATCTTTACAGGATACACTAATAAATCTCAGGAAAATAATGAGCAGAGATGTCATGGAAACCAGTCTGGAAAAATATTCTTTATCCCATAACTTATGTTGCAGTACTAGGTAAATATTTGATAACTCAATGAAAATCTTAGGTTTTCCAGCATTCCCTTACCTCTGTTAAGAGTGCAAAAATAGCCCCTTTCTTTAAAAAGTAGAGGTTTCTTTTTTCCATTTTGCACAGTACCATAATATGAAATGAAGACTAATATCAACCTTTGTATTAGAGTTGTCCACACCTGCAATAACAAAATTCTAAACGCAGTGAAACTGACCAAATTTCAGATTTGCTCTCAATTTTTGTTGAATTTGCTGAGTTTAGTAGGAAATGTGCAAAACTGGGCAAGTTTGAGTGATATTCTTCACAGGCACCGCATACTGAAGTGCCTAGGGTATCTAGGTGCTCGTGATTGTGCCTGAGAACCTGGTAGCTGGTTTTGGACTTTCAGTGGTGCTGAACAGAGAAAGGGGTCTGGTAAAAGATGTAAATATTTCCATCCTGAGAACTATGATTGGTTTTTCTGGTTTGGAAAGGAGTCCTCCAGAATGACAATCAAATGGTAAGGATTTCCTTACAGACTCCATATTCCAGAAGACTACAAAACATTTAACTAGATAGTACCAGCATTTCATTTTTATGGGCATCACATGTATTTTACAGATTTATTTAAGTCTTTGTTTAGTATCTATTTTGAGTCCCTTGACAAAAACATTGCACAGAGAATGCATACACATTATAAATCTGAGCTGCTTCTAGTAGAAGACCATTCTCATCTTACTAATGATCAATTCACAGACCAAATCTGATTAGGAATAAAGGTTTCATGGGAATTACAGATATCTCATCTTAATACATTTTCTTAAACTACTCATATTGCAACAGAAGTATTTTAACTATATATAAAAAAGAGTCTGCAAATTCAGCTTTGCCGTTATCACCTTGGTATAAAAATACTAGTTCATATCATTGTCTTACTGAAGTGGAAAACAATGTTTGGGCCAGGTACTACTACCTGAAGATTTTTGACAAAAGGTAGCTAACCACCTGGCCTAAAAAGCTGTAATTCAAGAACCTCTGCACAGCCTTATGGCAGTGCAGTCATGGGCTCATTTGTTGTAGGGTGTGGGAAGAAATTGTTGCCAGCCTCTCAAAGTAGGGGGAAAAAATGAGCAACTCTATTACTTAGCTATGCACACCACTTAATAATCCTATTGCAAACAGAGCCACGCCTGAACCTGAGAGTTGCATTACTTAGAAAGTAAGAAGAGGAAGAATCTTTATTGCTGCTAGAGAGGAGGCTGCCAGAAACCCTGCAGTTGAATGCCCTGGAGAATGCAAGAGTTTTTCAATGTGCTCAGAGGATTACAGTTCAAAGACAGAGGCAAATGCTGTACTCTCCCAAATAGATATTGATTGACTGATACACTTAAAGGATAAGGACTGAATCCTGCAGAAGGCCGGGGAGCTGAAGACAATCATACATAAAGAAAAGAAAATCCTGTTCTTTCCAAAGCTTGAGTCTAGTACGCAAGGTAGGGGACATATATCTGGGTGCTGCTGAAACAGGGCTTTACTAAAATAGTGGAAGCACAATATTGTGAAAGATAGGATATTTAGTTATCAAGGACAGAGGTATATGTCACTCAGATCAACCTCTTAAACAATGTACTTGAAATTTGGTGGATGATGCTTCAGTGAATTGGGGTTGTTTTCTTTAATAATAAATATTTGATTAATTACCTACTCTGAAGACTAAATACAAAACATGGGAACTATTGTTGTTTAAAATTAACCCAGTTCTCAGTTTTTGTGTTTGGGAAGGAGGGAAAGGGGCAAGGACATAGAATTTTTACTTCCTTTTTCTAGCATTTTTCTTATATGGAAGTTTTTTTGAACAGTATGGTCTCTCCCTATTCAGCCTGCTGTCATTGACAGAGTAAATATTTGAACACAATAAAAATCTGAAACTTCCATGTAACATGAGCATACTTCATCACTACCTCATTTATTGTTTTCACATGCAGTTTCCTTCTTTTACTGTTCAGAATTACCATCATGAATCCCTGGATATTCAGCTCTCTGGTCTCCCCATAAATTGGAGGATCATAAAGGAAATAGTTTTGTAACCCTAATGTAGCCTTAGAACTGATCTATCTCTTGAAAAATGAGCAATACCAGAACTTATGAAGTGCAGAGAAAATATACATAGAGAGCAAAGGGATAACTTTGGAACAGCAGAAAAAGGGAGCAGTATTTCTACCCTTGCAAGCAGGAATGGTGCAAAGGTGGATTTCACCAAAGAACACCAGTATGCATAAAAGAAAAAAAAGTCTTCCAAAACTCTTCCTGTTAAAATCCCATCCACTACCACCCATCTAATGGGAAGAAGTCAGGTCCAGTGGAAAAACAAACAAACAAACAAACAAACAAACAAACAAGCAAAACCTAACAAGCCAAAACCAGCAATAAAATTTCAGGGGTTTGAGTCATCTTTTTTTTCTTTGTTGTGAAGTATGTTGCCTAAGAAAACAGCAATTCTGTCCAGGTCAGGAGAGAAGAAAATGGTTTTTTTTCCCCCACAGATTGTTCTCTTAATGTTGTGGTTTTGCTACTCTATGCAGAATACTTTACCTAACTTTCATCATAAGAAGCTGATTCAAAACAGATTCCCTAAAGAGAATATGCAATTATAATGCTAAGTTAAGTATCAGAAAATGGAAACAATCAGTTTTGAGGACTCCATTGTATCTGCAGGATTTAAATACAATTGAAAATGTCGTCAGTTTTTACATGCAAGTAGCAAGAAACAAAAGAAACAAAGATAAAGTGATGCACAAAGTGGAAAAAGTCTTTAGGGACATTAAGCCAATTCAGAACAATATGGAAGTAATCAAAAGTCAGTCAACAGACCAAATAAGACTTCATAAAAGAAAAGTGCAGACTAAAGCTGAGGCAGCTTAAGGAAGGCTGGATGATGGTAGATGCAGTGTGTTTATATAAGAGACAAAGATTACAGAAGAAGATATAAAATAATTAATGTTGGTTAAATCTCAAAAGGTTTGGAGCTTTGTTTTAGAATAATCATCAAGAATTTTGGCTACTTACCCAGATCTTCTCCATGGCTTCAAGAAGTTGACAAACAAAACTAGAAAACTACACAAAGGAAGTATATACACAGAAATCCTTGCACTTTTTTCTTTTAAATGTTCCCTCCCCTGTGTTCTGGCATATTTGTTAATGCTTCCCAGAGGTACATAAAAATTGATAATGACCCTAACAGTTCTTTAAACACCTTGATTCCCAGGTAGCATTTGAGTTACAAATTATAATTTACATGCACGTGTTCTTCTTCCAGAATAGCTAGGTCAATTTTTTAAAACTTCTAGTTAGGGAAGCATGTGTGTTGTTACCAAATGTGTGTGTGTGGCTTTATATATATGTGTGTGTGTATATATATATATACACACACATATGCAAAGTGGTGACATAAAGTTGAGGAAAAATAAAACATCCAAATTTTAGCATGATGATTTCTTCAAAGACTACAGGGAATGAGGGGACAGGACCCGTTGTTATAGATATATAGATTTAAAATGCTTGATTAGTTGTCAGAAGATGAAAATGCAACAAGCTGTTGTAAACAGAGCTGCACAGGGGAAAAGAAAACAAGATGGATTAAAAATTTGGCGTCTGACTGCATTACAGGTGACACGAGTGTTACATTTAAGGCCCCAGCATAGCAACTGTCCTGTTTAATGTGCAATTAGGCTCCTACAGGCTGAACCTAGACATCATTGTGATCAGGAGTCCTGAGTTTCCAGTCATCCTCACATCACCTTTTGAGTGTATACCCAGAAATCTCCGTGTTCCTTTGCCTGCATTTCCTGGTCTTACTCTGTTACAGAACCGGGACATGGATTCAGTCACAAGAATTTGTTCTTTGCTGCTTGCAGTGACACAGCTGAATTTGGAGCAGCAGCAGCATCGCTTCCAGAGCTAAAAGGAGCCAGTAAGAATCTGAGCACATAAAGGTTGTACCTCTGTCTTTTTGGTAGTAAATGGGCTTGGACATGCGAAAGGAGTTTTATCCACTCCTTTCTCCCTCTCAGTGTTTTCCAAACATTTGTCTTCCCTCCCTTTCTGGGATAGAGGCATAGGTCACTAAGTCTTCTCCAGTTGTAGCTGTATTTCTGCACTTCACACTATCTCTGCATTTTACTACATGGAATGCGGACTACCTCTCTACCTCTGGTACAGCTATACCTACTCCAGATAACACCGGTCCTTCCTGCTATCTGTATTTGATCTTTCCACTGACATACTTTCCAAAGCTTGTAGCTGATTCTACTTACTACTAATCAAGAAAATCTTTCAAGGTTCTTTCTAATAAAAGTGTTTATGTATATGACAAAATTTGTGTAGTTTGATGGCTTATCAGCTATCTAATTTCTTTTTACAGACAAATAGTATTTACTTAATATTGTGTTAAAATTGCTAGAAATGTATCTCCCAATCCAGCACTGACTACATTGCACTGGTCTGTTCTGCATATAGACACACCAGTGCACCGCTTAAGGGCAGCTTTCACATCCTTGACTGAGGTTAGAACTCCAGGTCCTGTGTCAGAATGGGTTGATATGCATTGGCTTTCCGTACTGCTGATGAAGAGAGAAAAGTTATTTTGAGGGTGGCTCAAACCAGGAGTTTGTATCAGGTGCTCTGAATTGCTCTGTGGAGTAATCCCTCTGTCCTACCACTGGCTATGTAAGGTGTCTGTGGAGATTAGCATCCTAAACCCAGTACCTAAAATCAGCCAGTGTAAATGTCCCTCTTAATGCTATTTCTGCTACCAAAACTGTACTGTGAAGTATGCAGAGCAACTGCAAACACAGAGTGTTTTTACAGGCTCCCACAGTATTTTGTATCAGCAGTGAGACTGACAACTTCCCATTAGAAGAGGAGACACACTGGACACATCTTCTGTAAAGCCTGATCCTGCTCTTAGGAAACATCTTAAACTGAAAAGAGATGAGCACTGGTAAGAGGGAAAGTACAGGCAGCAGACACAAAACCACTAACTGTTTCCATGAGCAGGAAAATGACGTAAGCTTCAAAGCGAGGCCGTGTTTCAAGCCTGCACATATTTCCATAGCTGTTGCCAGATATCAGTTCTAGGAATCCGTAAACAGCAAAGACCACATCCTAGTTTTGGCTTTGCTAAACCACTCTTTCCATGAGGTCTTTAAAGGACTAGGAAGGAACTCGAGAAGTTTAAAGGGATTATGGCAGGCAAGCATATTCACAAAGTGTTTATCAAGCAGCAAAAGCTACAAATTTAAGCACGCGAGTTAAAGCAGAATTGACGATTTCAAAGTGAAAGAGGACATGAAGTCAGTTGTAGCCAATTTTAAGTTATTTTTGATGGGAGCTCTACTTTGATTACACTCCTGGATTTGCTGTTGTTCCAAAACATGTGTTCCAGATTTTGCACGTCTCCGTTACCAGATGCTTAAAACCTATTCACCAACCAGACACATTACAGAGAAAAATTCATCCTCTGTAGGTAGGAAATGTATTTCTATTCTTTAATATGTGACCCCATCCATAACCCCTATTCATTTATATTTTCCACCACTGAGCATTTTCTTTTAGCCGCTGACTGCAAATTTTCATTGTGAATGACTCTAATTGTAATTTATTCTACTAATAACACAGTTTGAGTCAAAATCAGTGACATCTATTGAGAGGGGATCACAGGTCTGCTTACTATCTCCGCTGTGCATCTTTTACAGTTGGCAGGTTTGTTGGTAGTCTCTTGAAAAAGAGCACAAGGAATTAAAGAGGTCAGGAGTTGCAAGTTGGTGAGATATAATGTAGACAGCTCAACTCTGAGAAGAATTTCACAGTTGTGAAACAGCTGTGCTCCTGAAAAGTCTTGAGGTCTCTGAAGAGACACGGGATCCATCCATCTTTATGTAGTGCTTTACCTAATAGACAATAAGGGGGCTTATTCAGTTCAGGAACATTTTATGTGAAGTAGCCTTGTGAATTGCATTGTCTGTGTCTGCAGCACAGCTGCATAGTGGTAGGATCTCTCCAGGTTTCAGAACCGTTTTGCCAAATTATACGATACTCAAGCACCAATTCTGTGAATCAGTGGGGACTGACTGAGGGCTAAGGGCATTTCATTTCTCACTGTCACACACTTGAGAAACTAGAACTGGCCCTAAGAGTATTCCAATGATACAAAAAGTAATCACCACAGTAAAAGGCTGATTTTGACTATTTGCTGAAATAAAATAAACAGAATTTGGGAACAAAACCAAAAGTACACTTGTAATTCAAACAAAACTCCAACAAAATGTATGTAACTAATTTAAAAACTACACAACAAAGTGCTGCATTCTATTCTTTCTATTCTCATTTCTTTTTACTATTTTTTGCATGTAAATAGTCATAAAATATTCAGCAACAGCCTCATTATTTTTAACTAGAATGTACAATGGAAACAGCTGAGAAGTAAAGAGTTTTCTGTCAGACTCTATAGTCTTGTCTTCAAAAGCAGTGTATACTGCCTTTATGATTGAGAGCTGATTTTGCTTTTCAGGATCAGTGTGAATAATACCTAATAATAGTTACCCACAATATCCAGATCCAAACCACTATTATTTTTTTTACCCCTTCCTACTGCCTGTCTTGTTCTGATTTGTCTGATATTTTAAATATTGTATGATTAATTTAACACTCCTTTCCAAGAAATGCAGAAAAGACCCCCATTGTTCAATGATTGTTTCTCAGGTTCGCTCAGTTTAGCCTGTTAAGGACAGGTGCTGACTTTTATTAGACCCTGGAGAAGAAATGAATTTCCATTTGTTGCATTTCTTCCAGTCCTGAAAATTGGGAAGGCCAGCTACACAAATGTAATTTCACTAGCTCTTTTGTGTACAAAAAATCCAATCATACAAACACTTAAACACATGCTTGGCTTTATATGCATGAACAGTCCTATTAAAGTAATCTATTACTATTTTAAGAGAGAAATGAGCATGAAAAAAATTTGCATTTAGAACTCTCCAAAATTAATGCTACTGCTATATTTCATAAGTATAATTTAATGAATACAGAATTTAAATACACTTAAGTTTTAATTACAGACTTGCCATTGAAAGAATCTAAGAGAAGAGTATATAAAGATATTCCAGTAATCTGGAACTCACAGTAAACTCAATATGTTCCTTGATATGGAGAAAAATTACACCATATTATCTGTAATTTTGCGTGAAATCCACAGTACATTACAGCATCTAAGTAATATGAAAGAAGGTAAAGACTTTCAACTACTTTTAGAAAACTAGTAACTCTGTACTTGTTCTCTAAGGTAAATAAAAAGCAAATGTAATCTCTCTGAAAGATTTCTGAGATAAACAGCCAACTCCTCTTTCAGTGATCATAAAATGAGTATGAAATTAAATCTGAAATGTAACTCCAGCCCAAGAAGAAATTTAAAACATAATAAAGAATGTGAAAATGCTACTGTAAAAGCAAGGGGACAGTATAACAGGAAAATATGTGTGACTAGACTATCCTCAGTCAGAGAGTCTCAATGCAATAGCTTCTATAAATCCAAATCCAAGTGCATAAATAACTGCCAAACAGTCTAACAAAGAAAGGATCAACGATAACAAGGATGGATGTTGGTAGCATATGCTGGGAACTCCAAATCAGGTCAGAAAGCACATTCCAATATTGAATCCGTGAAAAAGCCACCAAAGTGAACTAGGCAGTATAGTAATCAATTATATATCTTCAAAGTCTATGAACAGTACCTGAGATTTGTTTATATACTTGTATTCTGGAAGCTAATATTTACACAGAGTGGTTGTGCCAGGCTGGAATGGATGATGCAGGGTGTTTTAATAGTTACATTTCTGGTGCTATAGCAAGAGTGCCCATAACTGAAAATTAGTGAAGAAAAGAAAGCTTCAATTATTGTTTTTGGGGGGGACTTATGAAGGTGTGTCTTTAGACAAAATTTGAATTGCTTAAGGACTTATTTTTTAACTGTTGATAACACTGCTTCTGAAATGTTAGCATAAGATGGAATTAGATAAATGGACAGAGTAGGTGGTGATTCACGGTATTTCAGAAAAGTGCTTTTGTAGTGATTACATCCATTGCTTGAAGAGTCTTAAATTGATACTGCTTTCTGTTACAAAAATCTTACTCCTTCCATAATAGGATCTTGATAGAATGTGGGTGGAATTAGTGGTTCCCAGGGCATTAGCAAAACAATTGTTGTCCCAAAAGTGGGATCGTTTTACCTGGTGTGCAGTACTCCAATATACACATAGAGCAGAGGTATTTTATTTATTTCATGCCTGCGCAGAGATGGGTGGTAGGTGGAAATTCCACAAAGCTAGCACACCACACACAGAATCTACCACATATCTGTCTTGTTACAGGATTAGAAAAACTCCCCTAAATTTAAGCTAATTGGTTATTAATTACTGCATCAAGCATATTTAAATTAGCACGCATGCTCCTTGAGGGTGGTGGTGGGGTCATTTGCATAGTCCTTTAATTGGATGGGTGGTCGCGAACCCCCCCAGCCACCTTTCCCGTCCCCTGGTTACTGCCGATTCTTGCTGACTTCAGGCCTCTCTGGCGATCGCCCAGCTCTCGGCGCCTTCTGGGGCAGGATGTTCCCTTTTTACCAGTTTTTCAGCTCTCTTCAAGGATAGTCTTTAGCAAAGCATGCTTTTTATCAGTCCTTCGGCTCTTCTTCAAAGGTATAGTCGTTAGTGAAGCAAGGTAGTGCATTTAACCCTAAATTAAACAGTGTCTAAACACTAACCCAAACACATTTCTGTCCCTCTAAAGTGGAAAAGTCTACTTTATAGGTATCATTTTTCCCCTCTTTGAGACTATAAGATCTCTTCTTATGGGTCTCATATGTCTCACTATTTCTTTTCATTCTAACTACAATTGTCCTTCACAGACAGCTAATGCTTAATATACTATTATAATATTTACAATTTTAGTGGAGTTAAATTAACAATGCTTTCCGAGGAGGTTTCCCTGTGGAGGAAAAATTTCGTTCTATACATAAACAGCAAAACAATAGGTAACTAAATTATACATCCTAAGTAGGAAAACAATTGGCGTTGTGGGCACTTAAACTCTTCTTAGGCAAGTCCTGTTTCTCAGGTACAGTTCATCGAGGTTTAACTTCTCCAGTCAGTGTGGAGGTCTGTTCATGTATTGCTAGAAAAGATATACATCAAGAAACTGTAATTTGCATTTTTGTCATTAACCATTAATGCCGCACCCAGTCACTTGAGGGACTGCAAGCAATATGGGGCATTTTTTTTGAACTTAACATACCACAGAATCTGACATGTCTGCAACTAAATGGAATTTCTGCTTTCCTGAGATGCTTACATAAACATCCCAGCAAATGGATTCAGAATGTCTCTTCTCAGAGAATCACAGAGTATATGAGATTGGAAGGGACCTATGGAGATCATCTAGTCTACCCTCCTGCTCAAAGTGGGGTCAGCTACAGCAAGTTGCTCTGAGCTGTATCTCTTAATATGACAGATACTGCAAGCCCTTAACCATCTTTGTGGCCCCTTGCTGGACATGGTCCAATATGGCCATGTATCTCAGAACTGGACCAAGCACCTAGATGTGTCTTTAGTCCAGTGCTGCATGGAGGCGAAGGGTCACCGCCCTCGACCTGCTGGCAACACTCTTCCTAATGCAGCCCAGGAGCTTGCCCTTCTTTGTGGCAAATGCACATTGCTGGGTCAAGTTCAATTTGGTATCCACCAGGACACTCAGCTCTTCTTCTGCCAAGCTGTTTGTCAGCCAGTTGGCCACCAGTGTGTACTGGTGCCTGGGGTTATCCCCCCAAAGGTGCATGACTTTGCAATTCCCTTTGTTGACATTCATGAAATTTCTGTGGGCCCTTTTCTCCAGCTTTTTGACATCCCTCTGAATGGCAGCACAACAATCTGAATTGGACAGTCCCTCCAGTATCTTCCACAGACTTGCTGAGGGTGCACTCCATGCCATCGGCCAGGTCATTAACAATGAGGTTAAACAGTACTGGCCTAGTAGCAGGCCTGAGGGTACATCATTAGGGACTGGTCTACAATTGGACTTCGTGCCACTGATTGCAAACCTTTGAGCCCAGCAGTTCGGCCAGTTTGCTATCACCTTACTACCTGCTTATCTAGCCCATACTTCATTATTTTGTCAATGCGAATGTGACAGGAGACAGTGTCAAAAGACTTTCTGAAGTCAAGATAAACAATATTCACTGCTACCCTCATCCACTAAACTAGGCATTTCATTGTAGAAGGCTATCAGGTTGGCCAGGCATGATTTTCCCATTGTAAATCCATGGTGATTACTCTCAGTCACCTTCCTTAAGTTTCTGAGCCTTTTACTCTGAAGAGCACACAAAGGTTTATGAATTTCACCTGCATAATTGTGATTAGTTTACAACTGTTAGGACATGGAGATTGTAAAATTCTCATACCTGCCAATCTCAGCATTAAAAGCATGATCCTGATGGAAGCATGGAGTCTTGCGGCTAACCAAAATGAGAGCAAGATGAAGCCCAGAGCTGATTTATACTAAGAGCTGAGTTTGGCATTGCTCTTTGTAGATTAGTTTTCTATCTTTTCAGACTGACCAAACGTTACAACGTTTTGTTTCTCCCCTTTGCTGTAGATGGTAAATGATTAGTGTGATGTGCTTGGCCACAGCTCAGCAACTGAATCGGTGAAAGATTATGATCTCTTCATAACATTGCCTCCCTAATCTGTCTAATCAATGTGGCAGTATTCCTCAAAGCTGTTCTCTGGACTAGCAGCTGAATGTGGTCTTGAGTGATGTGTGATTGCATGATTGCAGCAGCACAGGAAGTTACATTGGAAAGAAGAAAATAAATATTTACAAAGTAAGATAAGTCTCATTTATATACCTAGGGAGAGAGTATTCATTTTAATAGTTCAGTTATTGCAGTTATCTAGAACAGGCTGTAAATCCATTCTATAAAAACATTGTCATATTTTTCCTTTCCCCTTATCATTTTAAACAGAACAATAAAACTATCTTGATGATTTTTTTCTTTAATTATCTCTAACTGTGTACAGTATATTTACAGACTGACTGCCAATCACAAATCAACAGTTTGGTGTGAAGTAATGTTCTGCTCCCCCTTGTATTTACTGACTTCTGAGGAGTCTTTTGTCCAAGATATACTTCCTTCTTCCCTATATTTGCTGCATTATTGGAACTCTGTCTGCCAATACAGCCAAATGTCTGTCAGCATTTCCATTATGAACCCTCTATTTGGGGTTCATAATTCAAGTGTTCCCATTAGTCTTAAGCTGAATTAACAGCAATTTCTTAACCAAAAAAGGGCTTCCATAAGGTTAGTTAGAAAACTAACCCTTAAATGTGGTTAGTATTCTTTTGAGCACCCACAATATTTGGACAACAGTAAGTTTTCTGTAGTCACAGAAATATTGAATTTTACTGGATTTAGATTCCACATTTCTATTCTTGAAACTCAAATCAAGCTGAGTTTTCAATCTCAAAACTTTATTTTGAGAACTAATTAATAACATTAGTCTTTAATATGGTCTAGCTAGCACGGTTTGAAAATGCTTGGGGAAAAATTCTATTCAAATAAAACTTAAAATGTTTAAGTCCATATTTTTATTCTGAGATTCCCATGGTTTGGAATTTTGCCTTATAGGTGAGGTAAAAATTCTTCCATGACAAGGAACGTGCATCTTGCTTTGCCTGGGGAGTTTTGTTCACGTGAGTTAGAGTCTCTCTCTCAGATTCTGTATCACAGATTTGTTGTTCAAGAGCATTTTTATACTGCTAAGGTTTTCAAGTATCTTTGCAAAAGAGTGCCACCGTTTTGGTGATCTTAGTGCACTACTGTTAAATTCCTGATATAGCTCCCACCTTGAGTGGGAACTGATGGTTCAGTATTCAAATACTATCTTTTCCTCAGTGGCATCCATCATTTTATGTATTGCTTCTGATAACATTGGCAACAATGTGTTAGATGTCACATAATGTTGTATTACAACTTTTCTTGGAAATTGTGTCTTGTAAAGCATTTGTGAGGCATGAGGAGAGGGGAGGGAGGAAGCATTCTGCTGGGAATGAGTATTTGTCACTTCACTGGGTGTTTGAGAATTATCAAAAGAAAAGTGAGCTCACTCTCAACCTTTGACATGTGGACTTCTTTAGAGGTGTTCGAGCTGTTGGACACACAAAGAAGTAGGCAAATGGTCTGTTATGCAAAGGCTGTGAAAATTTTCTAAGTGTGGCTTTCAGTCTGTGTCTGGCAGATTTCTTCTGAATTGGTGAAGTGTGACTATGAAAAGCTAGTCACTGACATCATGCAGCAAACTATGCATGTTAAATTCAGCTGAAAAAAACCCCAACCCTGCAATGCACTGCTGTAGTCCAATTCTTTAACAAGAAACAACTCTTGAGACACTGTAGCCATCCTTATTACTTAGTAGAATATGTATAGTCGTAGTCTACCATCTGATATTCTTTGGCCCTGTCACAAGGTCTGTCTATACATTATCTTTCTCTATGACAGCAGAAGGTACTGTCAACAGAGGCTGAGAACTATTTTAATTCTGTCTTCCATTGCCCCCCCAGTTGGCTATAGGCTTTGCTGGAAGAAGGAATGTTTTGTTTTCTTGAATCCAAAATAAACATAGGTGAGAAAAAATCGTAAAGATGCATTGGCATCTGAGCTCTAAAGCTGAGAGTGAAGGCAGATCCAGCAGAACAGTTAAGTGAGGGATCACCAGGGTTCGGGACCAGGCAGGGCGAGCGTGGGAGCCAAGGCAGGTAGCACCATTCCTGCACCAAGAGGGTGCAGGCAGCTGGAGCACTGGCGGCATTTGTCTGCCCGCAGGCACAAATCCCACGAGGGTGAGCACAACATGCATCTCCCTGGGAGGAGCGAGCGAGAGGTGACTATCCAAGGGAGCCTTTGAAAATGTTAATTGTTTTTCTTTTTAACTCTCTTGTGCCGACTTTAAAAAATTAAAACACATCAGCAGAAATAGACAGGTCAACACCTCTTTTTACTAAAGCTCAGGTTTCCTGTTGGAGAAAGGTCATCATCTATTACTCTGTTAGATAAGGACACTGGCCCCAGAGAGCATTTGCCCAACTCCCCCAAATTCCAGGCTCTCATCACAACCATAGGTGCATACAAGGCACATGAAGAGCTTTTATTTCTTTTCTGAAGAAAAATGCCTACAGTAATGTACCTCTGTAACATTTTCAGTGTCGAGCAAAATGTGTATCTGTTTTTGCCACAAAAGATCTAGCTTGGTTTCATAAATGTATGTGTGCATGCATGCTGTTAGCTTTTGTATATTCTTGTATATAAACAGGAACAATAAGTAAATAAACACAATGAGACCACATTTTCTAAATTAAATGTCATTTCCTGCAGTTCCTTTAATGGACAAACCTTTTCCACATGAAGATGAATTCAGACATTACATTTAAGCAGAAGGAAGAATCTCACAGTCATTTTTACTGAACAGCAAACAGACATATTGTCTCAGCATAAGAACATCAATTTACTTATTTAAACATTTTTGTCTAATCATAAAGATTTATGTTGTGTTGCATTGTTATTTTCACTTGTAACTAGGGTTACATTTGTGTTAAGAACATTTTCAATATTTCATGTTGTCTCTCTAAGCAGTAAAGAAGGCGTTTGAGATATTCATGTGTGAAAGGAAAGGTGAGACAGCTGTTATTGAAAGTTGCTAGGATGTGGTATGTAAGTAAAACATTAAAATCACTTATAATTTGTGTGATAGGATGGGGATACTAGACATCAGACACTTATTAATCATAAGCAATTAAGAATCACAGTGCTGACTGGAGTAGGATACTGATAACTGTTTGCCACAACATCCCCACTTTCAAACAGAAAAAAAAAAAAAAAAAAAAAGGGGTGGGGGGCAGGACAGGAGGCTCTAAAGCATCAGTTTGTAATTATCCTGAAGAAAAAAATATAGTGGCGGGTGATTTTTCTGTGTGTGACATTTTGTCAAATTCTACAAGCATCCAGTAACAAAATTTCATTTTATTTTCTCAAAGAAATATAAATTAACTTATTTATCCAGGAAGTCTTGCGACTAACAGAAGGTAACTCAGTTTGGCTCTCATTCTGCCTGTGAATTTGTGAACTTAAAACTAGCAACTGCTTAGATATCTTGATCATGACCCGACAGCACTTACTTTATGACAAGAAAACACATCACCAACCGCTACTGTGTATTTTTGGATCTTCAGCAGGGCCAGTTTTCCAAAGCTTAAAGCAACTGACAAGGGAAGTAAATTTTAAATGGAATTTTAATCTGTTGCTGCCAGCTCTGAAAATATAGTTGTTAACAGAGAGATATCAATCAACAGAACTGTTTCTGCTAGGAGACTAATTCTTGATCCAACAATATTTTTATGACCAAATCTGAATGCTGATACCATGTCTTTCCTGCAACCCTTTTCAGATGGGACAAGGACTCATCTAGCAATAAATAATAAAAAGGGAAGATTTTTTTTTTCTGAAAACTGATTTGAATCACCTATTTATACAGTTACAGTCCAACTGATGCATGTGAGAATAAGTCCAGTGTATGACTGTGAGGTAGGAAGCCGCCTGGAAAGCAGTGACTCTGGAAGAGCTTTAGGGTAGCTGGAGATAATATGCAGTGCTGTGATTGAGAAGGCTAAGACCAACTTTCAGAATATAAAGGGAGCAAAAAGGTGTGAAGGTGACCTAGGATCTGAATAACTAGCCTCACATAAGGCTGTTCAATTCTTCGAGAAGAAAGGTGACTTCTTTATTCTATCCAGGCAATTACCCTAGGCCAGAGACCTCATGCAAAAAGGGAAAATTTCTCAATCTGAGTGACAAAAGTATAACAAGTTCTAGTGGTTTGTAGTAGGCAATTATAAAATGCTGGGGTTAGCACTGAGAATTTATCAGGGGAAAACTTACTATCAGGAAGCTGGGAGTCTGAGTTTCATCTGAAATTATCTAGATGTGAATTTTAATCTGTTTCCAGGAGAAATTCTATAAATTATGTGTAAAAATCTAAGCTGGGCAGCATTAGTGGTTCCTTCTCATTTTGGTATCTTTGAATGTCTGAACCTTTGCCTTGAAAATACTCCTCATGGGCCTTAATTGTGCTCCTCTCAACAACATCATGGAACTTCCTGCCCTGCACTAAGTAAAAAGTAAATTTTTTAAGACAACCAACTAAATGATCAAGAACACTTTTTCTGCTTCCTTTTTTTTTTTTTTTCCCCTTCCCTACTGTGTAGTTGGCTACAAGTCTTCTGTCAGCATTTTCTGTCTTTTCCTGTCCTCCTGGAGGAAAGATGCTGGAGGAAGTAGGGCCAGTGGAGAAAGCAGAATGTAGTTGTTTCAACTTTTTCATGTATTCAGCATTAAACTAACATTTTTTGACTGGGAAGGAATGCTTCCAGCACATTAATTGATAGGGTTTTGTAGGTCTTGTCTGTGTTAGAATAGCCTGCATACTGGTACCTATGCAGCCTCTTCATTTAGGGGCATCAATGGCACTGTTTTTCCTTTTTTTCTTGCATGTGGTCAACAGTTATGTAGACTCCAGAAAACGTAAATAATTTAGTCTATCATTACTTGACTCATTATGGAGCTATCTATCAGTTAAAGCAAAGGAAAATCTATGGTATTCAGAAAATTAGACTGGAAAAGCTCACCTAGAACTGCATGTAGCTGTTATGAATATTATTTCGTATTTTCTGTGAAGAATCTTAACCTTTTCTGGAATGATAACCAGATCATAAAATACTAGAAATTTTCAAAGAGGAAATATTAGAAACCCATTTGCAATGGACTAATTCTTTCTGTTGAGAGAGGTCTTACTCTAGGAGCAATCTTGTTCATTTTAACAGTTACTTTAAGATCCAGCCACTATTTTTAATGAGGAGTAGGGTATGTTAATAGGATCTGATACATTACTTAGGGTCTTTAAATGTTATAAGATGCTTATCTTAGTTCATACAATCCCTTTCAAAAATTGTCAACATTCGCATATGTTTAATTAAGTGCATGAGAAAGTCTGCCAGCCTCAAAACATTCTCAGCAATGACAAATAACCTGAATAGCTCTTTGACTCTCCTACTTGCTGTACTTCTTATGTTCATGTTAAATTTAGAGAGAGAATTTTAGAGATATGTGGCAAGGCTTAGCAGTACAAGTAATAGCTTCTTCTTAAGATAACACTAAATCATTGTGAAAACCAAGTATCACTAGTTTGCTGTATGCAAGAGAAAAATACACGACACAAGAAGGTTTCACGTTACACAGTGTTTACAGCTAGGCTGAAAAATACAGATTTTCAAGTGTAAAAAATACCAGTAATAATAAGAGGCTATGCAATTCATAAAGGATTATTTGTTGGTTCCTCCCCATCCCCCCCAGCCTGGTGATATTCTTTCTGCCTTAATTCTGCCATGTACCTTATGTTCAGATCAATACCATCTGGTCTTTAGAAACACTGGCTTGTAGAAAGCCTGACTAATTTTTCTTCACAAGTGGGTGAAACTCAAAATAAAAATGTCTTTCAATCCATAAGAGAAGGACAGGCCAAATTAGGCTTATAAAGGAAAAATCCATTTCATGCCTCTTTAAAGAAGCCTTCATCCTTACAGTCCCTGCTCAGATGCAACTAAGGGAGCTGCTTCTCATGTAACTTTCAGCTGCCGTAATCCTCCTTTCTCCACCGCAGTATAACCAGTTGACTTGCATGCCTCTGAGTTCCTTTGTTTTAAAACTGCAAGTGTGATACTGCATCACCACCATTTGGATGGGTTTACAAAAAGGTGTATTTTTAGAACAATTAGCTTCCTGTGATGTAATGGGCATGTGTGTAATGTCACGTTCTGGCTATTTCACTAGCTTAAAAGCAAAACATTCAGCAGATGATTTATGAGTGTAGGACTTCCTTTATCGTCCGGAACATGATACTCTCCCAGTTTGTTCACTAGAGATTGGAATTTATAATTTATAGTTGTACTACTTCAATTTTAGTATTTGTCTCAAAAATGAAAATTGCCAGGAGAGCCATTTTAACTGTTTCTCCCCCAGCTCCATGGAGCACTGGAATTGCTCTGGCATGTTGCAGTCGTCCAACAAATGTATCCATGAAGTAATGCCCCCATTTCCTTAATAATGCTCTAACAAATCCTAACTCTTCTTTAATGGTGAAGTACACTTCAGTCACACCTGGGATCACTGCTCTTGGGGAATATTTATAATATTGATTCTCCAAGCTAGAATCAAGGGCACGTACTTTCCTTAAAAATTTAAAATAAATAAATAGATAAAAAAATAAAATTAAAAAGGGTTGCAATGTTAACATCTCAATGTCCTGTGTGCAGCTTGCCTCATTGTTCTAGCTTTGAATGTTTGAGAGTTACATCATTATTTAGAATAATGTGATTCCTTTGTTCCTTTTTTTTTTCCCCCCCTAAGTGTCGGAAGTAAACCAGTATATTTCCCCTTAGCCTTCAGAAATAGAGTTTTGTGTTTTCTGTATGATGTTTGTACATGCATATGCAGCCACACACTTATGGCTGTGGCTGTAAGTTTGTGCCTTCAATTTACAAAACATCAAACAGTAAATGGCAACAGCTTGTGAAATCATGCTATTTCATGTGGTTCTGTCAGAGCACAAGACTGATGCCACAGATACCATCTCTGCCATTGAGTTCAGTATCTTGTAGTCACAGACAGCCATAAAACAAGTCTGGCAATAAATGTCAAAGGATCCACAGAAACCTTTGATGTTCTGTGGCACACCTGTGGTCACAAACCGTATAACTACCACCCACAACAAAATTAAGACTGGACAGAAAAATTCTGATTCCAAACCTCGCAATTATTTCAGCCCTGAACACAGGGAAATACATGTCAAACTGGCAAGTGAGAAGTTCCAATGTTAGTAAGA
Source organism: Grus americana (assembly GCF_028858705.1). Classification (NCBI taxonomy): domain Eukaryota; kingdom Metazoa; phylum Chordata; class Aves; order Gruiformes; family Gruidae; genus Grus; species Grus americana. Next base: position 66,215,294 of record NC_072891.1, read on the forward strand.
GCTCCATCACACACTATCTCTTATTATAGCCAATCTCAACAGCGCCAGCGGAAACAAACTCGCCCATCATGTTTCTTTCCCTGTGAATGCATCAAAAGCATAGAGGTTTTCCCAGTCCCATGGACAGCCAGCAGAAGCACCAAAATGACATGAATATATGTGGCAATTTTTCAGATGATCTGGAAAGGAATCTTTATCAGTTTATCTGGTTACAAAGCTCTGCCTGGAGAACATGTGATGCCTATAACAATGCCATCACATTCCAGCTTTTGTGGAACAGCTGGTGGCTTGAAGTGTCCAGGGCTGCACAGCATTAGTGATGTTCAATTTTGAGATGCTTGGTAAAAGGTGAGAATTGATAGCTTTATATTTTTGTTTTTTTCAAGACTATAAACTCTAGATAGGCAGAGTATTCACAATCTATAATCATAAGAAATGATACACTTCAAATAAGCTTATGCTAGTTATGTACTTAGAATGTAGAACATTCACAAATCAGTGAATTTCCAGCATACTGGGTTGTGTAAAAACATCTTCTGTGTGGAACTGATCAGCAATAATCCTGGATAGCTGGGATATTTTTGAGGCATAGTCCTATACATAGGCACCCACTTAAATCAAGCATTTTTTGTACTCATTGGCCTGTAATTTTAATGCAATTGCAAACATAGTTTTGCTGTGATTTCATCCAACTCTAGCATCTGTGTTTAGTTGACTTAAATCATACTCATGTTTCTCAAGTGAAACCACACACTAACCAAAGCCAGTTTATTAAAATCTTCATGTTCTTCTGTAAGTTTCTAAGCAACTTACAGAAGAATTTAGAATAGTTTCTAAGCAACTTACAGAACACAAATTGAAAATTAGGTGGGGTTTCAAGCCAGGATCACCACAGGGAACAAGAAAAGCTTGGTCTTGTGTGGTTGCAAAACTTCATAATTCCCTAAAAATATTTAAAAGTACTAATTTTTAAGAATCAGAAGTATTCAGGACCTCCTCCTTGCTTTTGAAAGACACTTTCTATGAAAATGTTAGAAAGTACTTAAATGTCTTACATCTACTCATCTCAATGCCACAGAAGGTGCTGCACCTTGCTGAAACTCTCTTTTGAAAATTGTATTTTGGTTCCTAAGCTGCTTTGACACGTGAAATACTTTATTCCAAAGCTAAAAGAAGCAGGGCTTGTTACAACATGGTCATAAAAATGGTCAGAGATTGTGATGCTCTCTTTGACAAGTCTTTGTTCTGAGTTAAGGAGACATATGAAAGTTTGGAAGAACTATTTGGGTAATACTTATCTATACACTGCTTTTGGTATTTGTTTTTTTGAGTTTTATTTTTTACACTACTTAAATTCTCTAGTTTGTGGTCTGGCTCCACAAATGGCTGTATCAGCAAAACATTTTCTAGGCAAAGAATTACAGCATGGGCACGGGTACGAAAAGCAAGAGAATGGGAAATAGCTATTTCTTAAGCTTTTGCTGTCAAGACACTGTTATATATACTACCTACCTATTGCTTATTGCTATTATACACCATTTCTACTCTCAGATATAGTGACCACTGGTTTAGAATTTAAACACCTGCAAGGGACCACTATCATGATCCAGGCAGATGTGTCCTTTATTATAAAGGCTAGAGACATGGATCCCTTTGAATCAAACCTGTGATTTCCTTCTATCTGATCTTGGTTTCAAGACTTTTCACAGCAGCAGACCAGCATGTTTCTGCTTACTGTCCTGATTAATTACAGTCTGTGCTGCTCTACCTTTTCCAACCTGAATTTGACTATCATACATCTTCCAGCCATTGGATTTTGTTATGCCTTCTTCTGTTATGGAGCCATTTATAATCAGATATCACTTTTCCTTTTCAATACTTTGTCACAAGCAAAACAGTCTTGAGTTGGAGAAATGCATTTGACTCACTGCCAGTAAACGTAAACTTCTGATCATTGATTTGAATGTTGAGAGGGGAAAAAACAAAAGAAAACAAACAAACAAACAAAACAACACACAAGCAATTATACAAGCACTTAGATAAACATCTATCCTTCCTTCTCTGCAGCCTCAACTTTTCATGTTTTCTGTGAGCTGTGCTCAGTCCATCAGGGTTCACCCAGTGCAGTGGGGGTGTTATAGGAAACTGAGATGCTCTGCCCAATGGCTTTCCCTTGCTCTGTGCCTGATCATTTCTTTCTGCTAGCTGATGCTTCACGTTTTTCTGCCACTCCATGTGTAACCATGTCTGCGGCCCGGTTCCCTGTTGTCTCTGCTCCAGTGCAGGTCACCCACGGGCTGCAGGCCCTTCAGGGGTGTACCTACCCCTTTTGGCACGAGAGCCACCCCAAGAGCACGTCTCCAGCTGCCATCGGCTGCCAGTGCTTCTCTGCAATATGTCTGAGCAGGGCACCGTGTGCTGCTCTGATTGGGTATACTTTGGCATGCAGTTTTAAAGTTTTGGGGTTTTTTTTCCACTGTTGCTTAAATAGGTTTCAGAGTCAGCTACAACACTTTTCATCTGTCCTCCCATGTGGGTCACAACTGTGACCCCCTGCCCCTTAACCCTTGTAACTTCTACCCTTTCCCTGCATGTACAGAATAATAATCTCACTATTACTGCTTCTTCTGGACAAACAGATAGGCTAAGCTAGTTAAGTATTTGAAGATAAGGCCCATTTTCCAGATTTCAGACTTTAATTATACTTATTTTCAAGTCCTTTCTAACTTTCAAACATCCATTTTAGAGTATGGACAGTGAATGCAACATGCCAGTACACACTTACTTACAGTGTGTAGAAATGTCGACCTCACTATTCGGATTTAAAAGTTTACCTACTGGGATATCTGCCATTTTTGTGGTTGCTCCTCCAGTGTGTAATATAACCTGAGACTGGTGTCCAGTGATTTACCTACAATTAGCACCAAGTCTGCCCCTTTCTAAAGAAAAACTATTCTGTATTCTTATGGCAATTGAAGCGTCCTGTAGAAGTTCTTTATTCCTACTGTTTTATGTTTTCTGCTGCCTGATTTAGAAGTCATACATAACAAGACTGCTGATCTATTTCTTCAGGCCTAGCAAGTGGGGTAAAACTGTCTTACCCTGCAATCTCAGGTGTGCAAATAAGTTGCAAGTAATATTACCTCTATTTTAGTTTTTGACAACCAAACCAGGGAGATTAAGAGTGCCTTCTACTAGTCTTATGGGTTCAAACCGGAGCAGCTTTGCCTAATATGGAGGTAATAATCCTCTCAAAGAGCACAGGAAAAGTTTGCTAGCCTTAAAATTCATTAAATGCCTTGCAGTGAACTCAGTTTGCATTAGGCATCAATTATGAGTAATTATTTTTCTGAGATTTAGAAAGTAAAGCCATATAAATTATGCTTCAGCTCTGTTTCTGCAGGACCATCTGTAAGTTAAATACCTCTAGTTTAAACATAACAATATAACTGCTAGCTTGGGATGTCCATGAGCCATAGATCGCTGGAGGCTGGTTGAACATTTCTGTCACCGCGTGCTTGCCTCCTGCTCTTGCATTGCCCACGCACACAGCGCAGGGGAGAGGCTCCTGGGCTGGCAGGACATCGCTCCACTCCCACAGCCTTCCTTCTCACCAGGAGAGCAGAGCTGTTCGGAGGGCCGACACCACTATCCAAGACTGTAGGTTGCAGGGGGAATAGCTGAGATGTAGGATGTCAGTAGGCATTTGTTTTATTCTCCCTATTCCCTGAATTTCCCTTTTTCAGTCAGGTCAGTGCTCTCAGGACAGGAGAAACCTGCTTTCCTACTGCTGTTCCAGTTAAAACAAAAGAAATGAAATAATTTCTTCCAGTGGCCTGCTGCACAGCCTCCTGTAACTGGCTAATTGGCCTCCTATAATTATTGCACTAATTGAAATACGCTTACTATTAGATGTGAGGTTTATGTAGGTCATTTGGTTTCCTGGAAAAGTTGGGCTGCACTCAGACACGAAACCAATCTACCTTATCTCTGACCTTTCTCATTTGCTAACATTGAAGCTCTGCCATGAGAAAGCTGGTTTAATGGAAACTATATCTTTTGAACACTGGGACAATTAAAGTAGGAGAACTAATTTTAATATATTCAGAGTTTTAACGTACAGTGCTGAGATAACAGTCTTCCTTTGCATGTTCATTCCAGGCAGTAATTGATATATGCACAGTCATGTCTGTGTCTATGAAACTTTGACATCCTTTGGTAAAGTACGGCCTCAAGTTTCAAGTTTAGACTGCATGTGTGTGTAAACAGCTATCCAGCTTGGATGTACATACAGTTGCATTAGATGTATGTAAACATGCAAAACAGACGTAGTTTTACTTCTAAGACCTCGGCTTTCAGCTTTTTGTTTTATTGTTTAAGATTATCATCTGCCATATTATTTTCCTGTTTCCTATCTGGATAGAGATATACCTCTCAGATGGAAAATAACCATAGTTTAACTGTTTTAAAAATAAAATTATGTCTATCATTAACCTGTTTTGAGATTAACTGGATGTGTAAAGAAACTTCAAATGCTTCCAGATCTCAAATATCTCATTAACAGAGGAATTCCTTTGAAATAGTAGAACTAAATGTTCTATTGCCTCCTAAGACCAACAACATCTAATCTTTTAGTTTGCTTTGCTTTTTTTTTTTTTTTGGGGGGGGGGGGAACAAAAATCCTTATCAATACTGAAAACCTGTTTAGCTAGTTGTTTTCCATTTTTATTTTCTCCACTTAACTTCTTGCTTTAAATTCAATACAGTCTTTTCCTCCGTATTTTATCTTTCACTGTAGCAGCATTTCACCAGGGTGAAATTCTCCTTGGCTTGCCTGGAAATGGACTCTGATGTTATTTATGATGTGAGAGAGCAGCACTAAAGGTCCCTTTCCTTCACTGGCAATTTGAGAGCTAAAGGGCTGAGAACCTGCACAATTATGGGCACGAGAGTAGTGCATCAAAGCAGGGCTCATTAGAAATCTACATATACGGCTATTTGGACTAGCCATTATTCTACCTATTGTACACAGCAATTTACAAATTTCCTTCTGTGCCAGAGTACCAGCCAGAAGCCTTGTATGCACACATCAGGATCCTAGTAAATTACACTGAGAGCAATCAGATAACGTTGTTAATATGACTCACTTCAGTGCAATTTCTTTGCTCCTCCCTGTATGATTAATTACAACCAAATTGATGTTGCCAGCAATGATTAATTTACAAGTTGAGATGCAGAGTAAATGAGGTAAGCAAAGCTGAGTTGGCATTGCCCCTCATTTAAGAAACTGCACAAGGGATCACAATTCACAGCTAACCTTGTGATCCATTACTGCACTTGCATAAAAATTGGCTAGGTTGAATAGCTGCAAGATTATAATTTATTATTTTGTGATAGCTGTTTAGAAAAAAAATATTTGCTTTAGTTTAGCTAAATGAGAAAACAAAGAGAGTGAATCAGGCTTCTACTGTGAAATTTCTGTGTAATTCAAATTTTTGATCAGCTAAAATAAAAATGCCAAGCCTTTGATAGGGAATTGAAGACGAGGACCATATTCTTGATGAAATCCGTGAAGTTCTCTTCGAAAAAAAAAAAGCCACTGAAAAGAATAAATACATCACATTTAATAACTGCTTTTCCTTTAATGATAATAATAAATCTATCTGCTAGGAACTACAATTACTTCCCATATAATACATAAGTCAGAACTGCTGTCAGTATTAAGGTTTGTGTTAGAGTTTTACATTACTGTGCATTACTGAGTATTTGAGCATCTTCCATGTATAACCAATAGAAGTATTAGATTTGAGGGGCTTGCAGGGACTCTTACTCTAAAAAACTCGCCTTTTTTTTTTTTTTAATCGAATTTCCTTGTGGGGTGTACAGCGTTCATTGGGTAGAGGGAAATTCAGAATTCTCTCTTTTTCATGTAAGTAATGGAGAATATTCAGCTGATGGCCAGTATTTCTGAGGAATGACAGAAGTGACTGGCAGCCTACCTTAGGCTCCTTTTCCACTACATTAACCTATTTTTTGATGTAAAAGTTGATTAAAAAATTAAGTAAACTTTTACCCACAGCTATTTGCAGTTTCGTAACAGTTCTTGAGGCTCTGAAACAGAGTGTTGAAGAGAGACAGGATCTGGAGTGAGAACTTTTGGCCAGTACTTCCTTTTCAGAGAGATAAGTTTTTGATCCTACCTGACACAAAAGAACTTGAAGGAAAACTCCCTTCTGATTATGAAGGTCTCTTATCAGTCCACAAAGCACTGCACTGGAGACAATGCCCCTTACCAATTCCTGTGCAAACCCTACCCTTAAAGCTGCTGGTTTAGTACCTGCTGTAGCTGGTGTCCAGATGACGACTGCATGCTCCCAACTATGTGACAGTTGGAAGGTGAAGGGAACAACGCTAGGATGAACACCAAGAAAAGGTCTAGGATGGATTAAATTGTAGTGGTGCAAAAATTCAAGAGCCTAGTTAAAAAGAAAAATAACAAAAGCTTTGGAAGCAGCTAAGGCAACAGCCATGTGTCCTAGTCAACTCTTGCTCCACTTGCACTCCTTTTTCAAAACTATCTGCCCAAAAAGTAGATAGTCTTTAGACCAAGAGCTTCTATGTCCCATGAAAGATTCCTAATCTCTGTGCTGAGCAGCTGATGTCTCCTTGGCCCAGTGGATACATAATTCCTCATCCAAAGAAGAACGACTCCAGCAGGCAACATAAAAAGATGGTCACCTGAAACCAGCTGTTGCTTAGTGCTAGAGTCAGACAAAGGATCTGATATATATTTTATACCTCTTTAAGTATATAAACTCTCAATCTGTTTGCTCTTTGGGGATAGATGGGTCATACACAGGTTTCCTCCCTCCCTCTCTCTCTCCCTGACACAGGCATATGGATACTGTTTTGAAATGCCTGGGATTTATCCCAGCACAGAAGGGAAAAACTTAAATTTTGATCATTGTGTGGGAGGGGAAAGCCATTTCCCATCTACCTCTAAATCTAATGCCCAAAAAGATGCAATATTGTTAACTACCAGCAAATCAACCTATAATCAACCTTCTGCTTGTAGTTATCAGAAAGTATGCCTCCATAATTGTAGATACTCTTTTTAATATAAAAACTTACGCAGTTGAATATAGAGGGGCACAGTACTGAGGGAAATATAGAGCAAAATTTTTAAATGTCTTAGAATAACCTATTCTGGATCGAGACTGTGTAAATTTGAGTAGCAAGGTGCTAGAAAACTATTTAAACTGAAAATGGAACTTCACTGCTCAGATATTGTTGATGACTTATGTGACCTGCAATAACCTTAGTGACTCCCTCCAGATAATTTTTGTTGCCAAGCAAGCTACGGTTGTTGTATATCCACTGTCCTAAAATTTGCAACCCATGGGAGATATAATGCATCAGTTTTTGCCTTGTGAAAGTCTTTTGAAGTCAACAGAGTTGTACAGAACATGACCTTTTATTGAAGATTATTTGGATGTTGTCAGCACACATAGCCTATACTAAATTTTCAAGTTATTTGTACTGTTGCAGAAAAATAACTTTTTTTCTTTTGCCCTTTTTTTGCTGCAAAACAGAGAAGCTATGAGATTTAATCCAAGCTGTGTTACATTTCATAATGACAGAGTATGTGAGCTTATTGAAATGAAAAAAGGGATGTACTCAGAAACCACACCACACACTGTAGAAATCTAGGATATATGCTGGCAATACATGAGTCTAGTAGACTCTTCATCCTTGAGTGTATTGCAAGGATAAAGAATTGTTCTATGAACTCTGATCTGTTAATGCTAGCCTCTGAATCTTTGGAGTTAGGCGTAATGTCACAAAAAATAGTCAGGCTTTTGTTTTACATCAGATTAAATTACTAACACATTCTAGTGGAGTGATGAGCTAGTGAAAAGCCAGCTGTGTTCAAGAACATCTGGATGATTTTAATAACAGAGTTCAAGAAAATGTATATATCAGGTATTATAACCTGCATGTAGGAGAGAAATTTGTGTGTTTATCTTGAAATTCTTCCAGCTCAAATAGAACAATGAACAATTGGATTGAGATTACTGAAATTCAAGTCCTTGTTCAAAACCTAAATGCGTTTTCTGTGTAATTTTATGATATCCATGTAACAGTTTGGACCTTGCTGACCTCCTAGTGCTGTTGCAGAGGCCATCTGTACAGCTTCCCTAAGGAACAGGCTCTGCTGCGAACAGTTCATTACACAGAGCTCCCTGAATGCCTCTCTCTTTTCAAACCCTAGTGCTCTTTTCAAACAGGATAGGAATTACGCCCTTTCCTATGGACTGTTGACTATTTTATTGTTTTCCAACATAAGCTATTTGCCACTTTCAAATTAGATATATGTTTGCATTTCCCAAGTCTCTCCACTTTCTGAAACTGAAGTGGGTGAATATAAGGTGCTCTCTACACACACTGTGTAGGTTCAGTAGAAATGCAATAACAGGGAGAGAAAGAATCGAACAGATCTGTACCAGCATCAGATGAATGTTCCTTTTGAAATAATATGATATTCATAATTAATTTCTTTCACTATAGTAATGTCCACCTTATGCAAAAGAAACATCACTGCAAATGTCTTCCAGTTCCTCCTTCTTGGGTACACCTTGCAAAAAGGCTAAAGATTAAGTTCATAATAAATATACATTCTCATATGGGCAGTCAAAATCAAGATAAAGAACTTTCATTTCCTTATCTGCTCTGCCAGAATCAGAGCTCTGGATGTCAAGTGAAAGGCTGCCCCAGGGGCAGTAATCTCTATGCTGAGATTACTGTAACCTGTTGCGTAAACACAGGGTTCCAATCCCAAGTGCTATCAATTTGTCACTCTTTAAAGGCTTTAAATACAATTTAAATTAAAACAGATTCATAATATTTCTCTTGAGACTCATGTAAGAGGCAGACAGAAAAGAATGAACAGCCCTTCTGGATTTAAAAAACACCACACATCAGTGTCTTCTTCTTGGGAGCTCGAGAAAGTTAAGAACATGTTGGAGTTATGCCAATGATTCATTTTTCTCTTTTCTTGTTTACAATACAGCAACCAACACTCCTTTTTAGTAATCACAGGAATACAGAACCAATTCTATAGAATAGTTGTGTAAGCGAGCTGCTGAGCTTGAAAAGGTGAGCATTCTTACCTTCATGCATGGATGGTCCATAATGCATGATTTCTTCTAGAGGAGGGAGGTTTCCCAGCTTGAACATTAATTCTGAGAGAAAATGCAAGGTATGTCCCTTTGTCGTGTTTCTCAGAGAAAAAGTTCATGTGTTTACAACATCAGCAGCAATAGCAAAGCTGCCTGTGTGTGCTCTTCTGATAATAATCCAATGATATGGCTATTTTAAAGAGCATGAAATTGTGATTGTTAAACAGGGGCTACTCAGTGAGTTTGCAGACTCCTTCTGAAGAGCAACAATGCTATAATTCTGTTATTAGCATTTGCAAAATTATTCTTATCTTTTATACCAAACAGCATTTTGTTTCAATCTGTATCCAATAAGCAATAGTACCATGATCCAGCATCCACAGGTGGTATTACTCACTGTGGTCTGTTGCTTTGGAGCCAATGTTAATCTCAACTGTCATTATCTGTGTCCTGGGTACTCAGATAAGTCTTCCCATTCCTCATACACCTCATTTAAATATTGTATGTCTCCAGCAACTCGTATGGAAATAATGTGTGAACATTTGAGGACCTTCTATCCTACCGTTGATATTGATTGTTCTTTTTCTGAGAGAGAAAGAATTTATACTATTGACATAATATAATGAGTACTCTATAAAATTATTACTGGAAACTGACTCAAGAAACTAGGGTAATTCTACATACACAGCAAATTCTATTTTGGTTTTTTTCCTATTTATCACAAAAATCAAGTGAGTTTTTAGTCTCACTTGATTATTGTAATCTCCTGGATGTAACAGGGAAGTTATTTTTATGTGAAAAATAGTTAAATATAATCAAGCTAATTTTAAAATAAGCATACATTAAATTACTAGCACATTTACACTGTAGTATAAAAATTTATGCCACTTCAACATTTTTCTTTAAAATATGTTAAATGAACCCAATTTTCTCATGTAAGGTATATAATTTTTGCCTTCTACTACAAGTACTGTATAAAATTGATTTGAAAACAAGTAGCCAAACTCTTTTGTAAATCTCTATTGTTTAATGGGAAAGTTTAAATCTTTCATTTATTTTTAAATTTACATTAAAGTTTCAACAAGGAGACAAAAGAAATCATCTCCTTTCTGTTACCTTATGCAATAAAGTCTTTCCTTTCAGGTTCAAGGCTAATTCAGGTGAAACTTCAGGTTAGATGCTTCTAGTCTTTTGCTTTTTTCCCTTTGGTTCAAACCCAAACAGAAATGTGTTTACACAGCCCTAACTGTGAGATTGTGTGAACATAAGGAAAACATAACAGTAAACACGTGGATATTGAGTAATGTAACAAGATACATGATATGGTGTTCTGTGAAGCAATACAAACCTTGAGGGTTGGGAAAACTAAAGATCTTGCAATACCACATCGCAAGATATTTATATATTAGACCATTTAGATCTGTATTATGGTAGATGATTTAATACAATATACAAATGTGTGATTTTTGTATTCTGTTGGCTGGCATAAACATTAGTTTTAAATAATGTGCAATTTTCATAAACCTGGGCTTCTAAGACTTAGATTCAGTCTTTTCTGGAAAAGTACAAAGCTGTAGTTTTAAAATGAACTTATATTCACCAAACTTACTGGGGTTTTTACATTTTTTAATTGTGTGCACCACCAACAATCTTGATTTCATGTTTTAAATACTAATATTGAAGACATGGGGAACTTTTTCTAGATTATTCATGCAGAACCTTTTCCTCTCGTATGAAATTTCATCACCCCTGCTCAGCTGGTTATATCTGACATTTAAGTCCTCACTGAAGCTAATGAACCTTATATTTTATTGATTAAGTTAGTTATCTGTATTAGGAGGTTTTGGAGGTATTATTTCTACTGAGCCAATTTTTTTTTTTTTCTCAGATAAATGGGTGCAAACTCTGTTAAGGCGCTGGGAGACATTGAAATTTACATTCGTCAGCCTGTTCTACTCAACTAGCTTTTCCAATAAGAGTGGCAAGTATACATTCCCCTGTTGCATATCTAGAAAAACTGAAAGAGGAGGGACTTCAGGGCCTGAATGACCCCCATTTGAAATTAATAAAGGTGACAGGTTTTTAATAGAAATTCCTTAGACTTGTCCCTGCAGGAATAAAAAGAAGCATTTCAAGTCATTTGATTTTAGTTATACATGCCCTTTTATTAAAGTTATAAGTCACCATCCTAAAGTGTTGGTTTTTTTTTTTTCTGCCATCAGCAGCAGACTGAAAACTCTCCTTTTTTTTAGAAACTTATAGTTTATTGCAGCCTGTTTACACTCAGGCTTTATTTGTTCCTCTCAGGCCTGACTTTACTGTTTACAAACCTACTGTCTTCCCGCTTCCACTTAAATAGCTTCAAAAGTGATCAGATGAATTCATGAAAGAAAAATCCTTCTAGGGCTAGTAAATACTAGGCTGCATAAACCAGCTCTGAAGAAGTCCTTGAGCCCCCAGCTGCTGATAATGAGTGAAAAATGCCAGAGGGAGGATGCCTGTTGCTCTCATTTTTCAGTCTCGCCAGCTTCAGAGGCTGTCAGACACAGAGCAATGGGCTGGACCCAGGCAGACCTTAGATCTGACACTGTGCATCTGCTTTTATGCTGTTAAATATTTCTTTATGTACTTTCTTTATGCAACACTCAGTTTTCAGTTTTGGAGCTCCCGTAGTCAGAACAGCACCTCTTCACCTCACAGTGGGGTCAAACCTAGTTCCTGATAGATGCAGCATAAATGTTCCCTGTTAGCACAGATTCCCACCCTTAGAAGGCCATGTAGAGATTAGTATGCTGCAGTCTTTCTTGTGCACACATGAGGAATTTATTGCACTGGTGTTTCAGCAGGGTGGGCAAGAATTTGAAACCAAGAGAGGCCAACCTGTACTTTGGTTAGAAACCAAAGTGGGAATCATCATTGTTGTCTTTGGCAGCAGAACAAGGCTAACATGAATAATGTGTACTTCTGAAACTCTCATGGTGCCTAATCAGTCAATACCTCTGCATGTCTATAGAGCTGGAGACTTTCTGGAGTGGTGGAGAATAGATGTGTTTCAAATTCAGGTGTGTGGTTTTGTGCTTGTTTGTTTTTCTTCTTCCTTCTGTTCTTTCTCTGTAGAAGGCATGAAAAAAAAAAAACAACCCAACAAGAACAACCAAACCATCCAACAGGCAAGTATCATATTTCAAGATCTTTTTAAATGCTGCTACCAAGACAGTCTAGGGGAAAGAATGAAAAACATGTGTTTAAGATTCTCCAGTGCTTGTGAAAGTAATAAAAAAGTAAAATGATATGTCTTTTCTAGTGTTTCGTTTACTCTTGTGAATGCTGATCACAGCAATGAACGGTTTTGACATAATTTACTTTAGGGAGAGGGTTTTTTGCATTTTATTTTATATCCTTACACCAAAGGCACACTTCCCATAATCAAACTAAATATCATCATTCTGTGCATTTTGCTTCAGGCAACACCGCGGCACCTGTACCTGTAGTGATGGAATGAAATTCTTCCTGGTGTGTCAAAGGGTTTCTTTTTTAGGGTATGAGAGGGGATTTACCTGTGGCCTATGGGTGCGAATAAAGGAAACAAGACTTTCTTTCTCATTATTTGTATTACCTCAACTGTGGGTATATTGGGAACTGGCAGCCCTTGATGAAGTGTGGTTCAGACTCCTAGCCAGCATCATTTAAAATGTCAGAAGATGGGGATTCAAGAAGAGTATAGTACACCAACAAAGCAAAAGCCGTGAAAGAAACCAAGGGCTGAAAGTTAAGTAATTTGCTGTAGGTATCCTAATCTATTGAATGCTGGTTTTGGCGGTAGGGGGGTAAATCCTCCAAAAAATGATGTTTTGAAACAAGGCCAACAGAAATGTACAGGCAAAGAGAAAAGGATTTTTCCCCAGGTCCTTCAGATCACTGTCTCCATACTAACGTAATTTTAGCAGCTGACTGAGCTGTGGAATACCCCAGAGCCAGTCATGTGGCATCTTGACAGCCCTTGGCACTCTCTAAGACTCTTCAGTGAATGTGACCCAGCTAAGTCTGGCAAACAGCACTGACATTTGATTTCACACGCAATGTACAGTGGAGGCTGTGTGCGTATTCTCTTTTCTAGGAAAATGATTTTATGACTTGGCATGCTTTAGTACGTATGATGAACAACAGGAACACAACATTAATAAACAGGCATCTGTCATCATCTGAAAATTGTTACTGCATCTTCTGCAGTGTTCTTTTTTGTTTTCTTCAAGGCATTTAAATCTAATGGTTGTAAAACGACGAATGTATGTATTTTTACTATGACTCCAGAGGAGCAAAAAGGAATGAAAGAAAGAGAGACCATATGTGTAGTATATTTGTTGTTACAGCTTGCACTGATTAAAACTGTGTTTGTCGTATTATACATCATTGTACTGTAGTTGTAGTAAATGTTCCTTGTAATGCATTTTCAAGTACAAAAATTGCCTCAGAAAAGAGCGTTTAGGAAACTAATTCTATTGAAACCAATGAAGTGTTGACACATTGCCTGATGTGGATTTGTTTAAGGAGGCATATTTTAGGTTATAAAAGTACAGTCCTTAAGGCAAAAATCAGTGACTGCTTGGTATAGTGACTGAGAGAACACTGCAACAGTATGTTCAGCAAGAAACCCCTCATTAATCCTTTCCTGTAATTCTACCCTATTCACCTTCCCCCTTGCCTGACTCAATAGAATTTAAAACCTGCTGTCAGCACAGTAACTAACCCAGAACCCATTCATTACTCAGTCAAGGCATTTGAAATGTTTGCTGATTTGTCCGTGAATAGGAACACAGTGTAAATCTGGACTGAGGAGAGCTTTTTTTCCCCTTGTCAGTTTAATTGCTCCTGTGTGATGTGTTCAAGTGCTAGGAATCATCACGGGTATTGACACCCTGGTCTGTTTGAATGGGCATAGCATTTCACTGCACCCAGCCCCTGAGAAAACCTGAATGTTTGCACCTGAAAGGAAATATGCATCACTTACTCAGAGCTGCTTATTCGCATCAAACCAGGCCACTGGCACTCCCAGCAAACTTCTGGTGCCTGAAGACTCTACTAGAAGGAAACATTAAAAAGCAGCATTCTCCTGCATCCTAAAAGTGCTCCAAAGTGACAAAATATAGCAGCATAATGATTAGAGGAGGAGATGATTAATTCAATGACTCAGCTGTTGCCAGAAGGGCCCATGCTACTATTTTATAGGACTTGTGTTGAATGGACAAAAAAGGCAAACAGCAATTTGTAGGGTATTTACGTAGTCCCTAGTAACTGCTTCAGTGAACAGCCTCTCTAGGCTCAACAGCCTGTAATGCAGTTGCAAGCAAGATGCCCAACTGGACTTAAGAAAAGTATGTGTGTCGGTCATTTGCTTGACGTACTAGCACTGTTTGTTGCTGACACGTAAGAAAGGCAGCAGGGGACATTTGGGCATCTGTGATGAAGCTCAGAGGGCTGCTCCTTTTGGCAACACTGTGCCAGTTTTCTGTATGTATCCTGCCTCACGAGTAGCAGTCTTTGTTAACCGGTAGAGGATCTTGCTGTTTGTTGCTTTGCCATCAGCAAAAGGGAAGGGAGGGGGTGGGCAAGTTGCCATTTCTATTTTCAGTCAAATATTTAGCTGATTCAGGAGAACTTTCCCTTCTTCAGCCCCTCCATTCCTTCAGTCTTCCTCATAAGCATTTCTAATTTTTTTTACTACAGCTCTTGCTCTGAAAGCCTGTCTTTACATTCTATATAACATAGTAAGTTTTGCTACCTATAGTACAATATCGTTCACACACACATACCCACGCACAGCCCACAGCCTGCAATATCAACATTATCCAACATCAATTGCTCATACAAACTGCACTGCACCAATGGATCACCGAGACAAGTCAACAAATGCGATGCTGCCAATAGACCAAATAAATCATGGGGGTAACTCCTCGCACCTCAGGGGAACTCCTCCCAGGCTGAATGCGACTCAAAATCTAAAAGTCCTCTCTAGCATGGCACAAAATCAGCAGTCAGGCTCTCAGCTGCCTAAGCAGACATAACTCTGAGATTGGCAGTGCTGTATTACCTTTCACCTCACCTGGCCTGACAGTGGGTGCTTTGGGCTGCAGAGATGCTTGTCCCTCTTGAGCGTGGGGTCCTCACACTGCTTTCGTAAATCTCTCCTTCTCAGGCAACCGCGAAAGAGATTTCTGATGAATCTGTCCAGCTAACACCTTCCTAACTTCCAGTGCAAAAGAGGTAATACTTCCGTTAATTATTGTCAAGCCCCATGCTAAGGAGTTTTTGCATTGCAGTTTAGGGTTTCATGCTGATCCAGTTGACATAGCTTGGATCAATTTGACCCGCTACTGCAGTTGTTCTCCTTTGATCCAGAGCGGTTTGTAATTTGACCCATTCAGATGACTTTCTTATAATAGCCCTAGCAAGACAAAACCAAATCAACTCCATTTATCTTAATGGGCTTTTTTTCAGACATGAGGCCTTGCCGATCTTTTGTACAGAAGAAAAAGGAATCTGTGTATCTGATGGGCTTTGAAATACCATCTGGTGTTTAATGTTATTGTGCTCTGTTCTCATAGTGCTGTGCTGAATCATATCTTCAAAGTTCAACAAGCATTCACTCACAGCCACCATTCAATACGATTGTGTCATTATCAAAGATTTGGATTTACCAAACGCAGCCTGCAAACAAAGCAGATTTTACAAACGCTTCTCCCTGAGGCTCCGCTAGCTGAGAAGAGTCTTCAAGTGTGAAGCCTGTGTGCCTTACATCTTTAGCTGCCATTTCGATGCACAGCAATTCTGTTTAACCTCTAAAATTATTGTTTGAGATATAATAATAGGTGTTACAAGAACAGGAAGGACTTTTATTAGGGATGCGTGAACTTCCTAGAGACTGAGCTTTTGAGATCCTACCTATTTAGAGGTGGCTATACTAGATTTCTAAACACCCTGTACCCCTCCCCTTGAAATGATTCTTCAGGTTTTTTCAGTAATTCTCTATTTATTCGGTATTTATTCAGTATTTAAGTGAAAATAAAAAATACAACTCTATTTCACTTTCTAACTGAAGAAGCTTGTGTTATACATAAAAAATAGGAAAGCAGCTCTCCCTCCTGAATGAGACTATCCACCAACAGGTGACCTACATATGATAGACAGCATATGTATCTTTAAATGCTGTTCTCTGCTCCTGTCTTTTTTATTATTATTATTTTTTGGTTTAGCAGTCTCTGGATGGAATCTTGGCTTCCTTGAAGCCAGTGGCACAGTGCCCAGTGACTTCAATAGGGTCAGGATTTCACCTTCTGTGTATTTAGTTTTCCACTCGGTTTACTCTGAACTCTATTTTTCTTTGCTTTTTTTTTTTTTTCTCTGTGCCCTATGTCTGCTTCTTTCATTCTTTCTTCCCCTTCCCCCATCTTTACTGAGGCACAATGTGAACCAAAGGCCTTCCTAGATGAACTTAAAACCTGTCACCTCAAAGAAGTTATTTCACAAGCTAGAAACCCAAAATTCCAATTCCTATTTTTAATAAAAACGTATGCCTATCATGTTTCTGTCATTGTACACGCAGTCTCCCTATACTTATATTTCTCCATGTAAACAGATGTAGATATGTATTACTAACTTTTTCTTTAAATATATGCCTACCAGGCAAAGACTTTTTTTTCACATTTAGTTAAATGAACAGGCTTACAAATGCCAGTGCTCCTTTGTGCAAATAATTATCAACTAATGTTTTAAAGATACTTTAATTCCTGATCTTGTGCTTAGAGCTTTCAGAAGAACAACATGGTATTCTGTTTTTATTTAATAATGATTGGAATGCTTTTGTATAAGACACAACTGTGGAGCATTTTTTGCATAATATTCATGAACTATTTCCCCCGAAATGCATTTTTGCTTTTATACCTCACCAAACAGCTCTGTCTGAGTAAATGATCCATCCTTGACTCATTGTGTATACAGAGGGAAGATCTGCCTTTGATTGTTGTTTTAATAAACTGGAAGTCCGCCAGTATTCTCTGGGAAGAGGAAGACAGCATTAATGATAGCACTGTGAAGCTCGTCCTTGGTCTTACACTAAATTTAACCCCCACTGGTCATTTTTTCATACTGAAATGGCTACTCAGGCTAGTCAAAAAGCACAGGGTAATAACTGCTTTGATTTGGAAGCGAGAAACTTTTACAAGTGCCGAACGTGGCATGCTTTAAATTCTTCTTATGGCAGTTAGAGGATGGTGATTAATGAGTTTGTTATCTATCAAAAAGCTTCAGTTTGTGTTATCTATCAAAATGCTTCTCTCATGCTGCCTGGTGTGGGACAGGAATTATGGTAAAGAAAAACCTGCCATCTGTCCATAGTATCTAAATCTATCAACTCCACACATTCATGCAAATAATGTTAAATGATAGATCTGTAGCTATCTATCTGGAGATTTTTTAAAAAAAAAAAAAAAAAGCAAAAAAAAACCCAGAGAAAAGTTTTGAACTTCCAAAACATTCTTAAAAAACCAGACATTAAGTTATTTCCTTCCAGCCTCTTGAGCTACCGAGTGTTCTCTTCCTCATACCAATTTCTTATTAAAACCAAAATGAGAAATTGCCAATGATCAAGTGACTTTTTTAGTAATGCTCAGTGATTTTTTTTTATTGTTTTATTGTATTCTGTAGTTGTCTGGAAGTCATCCACAATATATCTGATAAGGGTCATAGATTTTTATACAGAGAACTCGTAATTGCTCTGCTTTGTTCTCTAGCTCTTATGCTTTCATAGAGAAACCCGCCTGCACCTTGCAAAAAGCACGCTTCCCTCCATCTGTCGGGCAGGGAATTCTCCATATGAGAGCAGCAAATGCAGGAAGAGGAGAAGAACATATGGCCTGTCTTAGTCCTCCCACCCCTCCCCCTGTTACCTTGTGATTGCTCTCTCTCATGCATTTACATTTTTTAATCAATTTGTATGTTTTATCAATCTTAGAACACTAGCTAGGGATTGCAGACATGCCAGTTTCTGCCATGTAGTTTACATTATATCATGACGATTGCCTAAAAGGAGGGGGCCTGCTTTATGTCTCCCTACCTGGTAGGGAAAAAATCAGGCTTATTCCTTGTATTTCATAATTAATTTAACCTTCATGCCTTTGAGATTTATGAGAGCATGAAATGGGCATAATAGCAGAATTTTTGAGCTCCAAATGTCTTGAATATTGCAGCCAACAGAGATTTCTGAGATAAGAGCATTTGTTTTTCACAAAAATAGTGTTTGTTACTTGCTATGATTGCTGTTCAGTTTCCCACTCATGTAGAAAACTGGCTTGCATATCATGCTGTAACCTCAGGTTCACCAATGAGATCAACAGCAGTAACTTGATAAATTTGCGTCCTTCTTCCTCTTTGCCGTGTTTGCTCAGATCATTGCCAAGTTATCAACTAACACCCACAAAAAGTTCATTACTGAATAGACAGCTTGATTTTTTTGTTGTACTAAGCACAAACACAAGCAACAGCTCCCTCAGGAAGACAAAAATGTGTTTATTTTTTCCAAGATTATTTGATGTAATCAAATTAAGTGAAATTATGTCCTTGGGCCTAATTCCAACTACACATTGGTACAGATGCTTCAACCATTATTAAGGTCAGTGCTAGTTCTGTGTTTGGAGGTTTATGCTATCAAAGCTCAGAGTGACCACCAGAAATTTCACATCCTTTTTTTTTCAAGCTATTCATTATGTTTGCTATTCAGTGGAATTAACCTATTATGTTGCTAAAACTTGCTAACTTTCAAGGAGTCCAGGTTTGCGGAGGGTAATGGAAGCAACTTTTTGACTTGAACCCTAGATGTGCCGACCAAGGGTGGTGCTCTCCTGGATTTGCTGCTCATAGACAACAAGGAACTGGTTGGGGTTCTTGTCTTAAGGATTTGCTGAAGGGACAGTGTTTATTTCTTTGTTTTAAAAAATGATATATTAAAAATAATTTGGTATATTTGCTTGCAGAAATATGTAATTGCTTAACTATGGCAACACAGTCATCAAATGCAAAGAACTAGTCAAACATGAAAAAAAATGAGGAATCTCAACATCATTTCATGTACCTCTCAATCCTGGCCATTTCATGACCTTGAACAAATTTAGAAAACAAAAGCTGAAGTCTAGTAACAAGAAATTTGCTTTCAACCCACTTGTGAATTTGTTAGTCAAGCTTGACATCTAAAGTGCCTTAATGGGTGTAATTAAGTCTAACTAGTCTTGGCTAGTTTCTCAAATGTGTAATAGAAAGGGTGAAATAACATCCCTTGATGTACTTGTTTTCTAAGCTGAAAACCAGAAAAGTTCAGAGACATTAATTATATTATGATAGAAATATTTTTATTGAAGTAGATTTATGTGCTGTTGCTGTTCTCTCCCATGCCCTGATGATAGCAGTTGCATTCCCTTCCAGCATTCCTCCTCCTCCACTTTCCATACTCAGTCATTATCAAATGCCTCCATCTTGTTTAAATAACATGGTACTTAACCCTTGTTTGATGTTGGGAATGTAAGGTTGCTGAAATTACAACTAGGAGGATATGAGAGTGGGCGTGGATATGTATTCAAAACTTTTAACTTAAGAATTATTCTCCCAAGTAACTGAGTTGCAGTCAGTTAAACTTATGGCAAATGTTTTGCTTGAAAGCCCTGATTAAACTAATAATAATTGACCAAATATATTAGAAATTATGCATATAATGTTGTTGATGCTATTTTGTTAGTGTTATATGATATCTAAAATATGACTTTTTCCTAGTTAGATGTGTGTCTAGTTCTTACAGATTAATTTAAAATTGTGTATTCCGTTGTGTACATAGCAGGTAGGTAAAGAGCATGAGGATAAGGGGAAGTATGGATATCTTTGTCTGAATACCATGGGGTGTTTGGCAACTAATCTGGAAAGCAAAGAGTTGGTTGACTTCCGTCATCCCTCATGTGGGACTCTTCAGGTTGTTTTGCGAGAGGGACAGGAGGTTTGCTGCTAAGCAAAGCTGTTGTTGCAGGATCTTGAAGATGGAGAGCACCAGGAATTGTTCAGAGGAGGCAGAGGGGTACAGTCTTCTACCAACTCCCCTTTCTCTCTCAAATCTTCCTTGTCTTCAAAAGAACAATGTTTTGAGCCAGTTGCAGAAGTGACATGATACCAAATGTCATGAGAAGCCTGAATTGAGACTTTGAACATTATAGTGGGCTGAATGTAAATGAAAAGGATCAAATCACCTGGCCAGGAGAGCCAAAGGAAAATGAATTTATTCCCTTCTAAATGGGGAACAATAAAACACCTGAACTACACAGCAGAGATGAAGGTTGCTTTGCATCATACATTAGCTAAAATCTGGGTTCTGCTTTATGTGAACTCTCATACTTGAGTGTTCCACTTTTATCCGATTTCTATTTTCAATTAAAAATGAAAAAGAAAGAAAAAGTAGAATGTAATTCATTTTGCAAAACAGGTTTTGTGGAGTTTTTGTTTTGCAAAGAACATCAAATACAAAGAAAGCTAAGAACAGATTGCAACTGCTATTCAAAAGCCTGTAAGGCCACAGCTTGCCACACACACAATGAAAGGGGAGTAAAGATGCACTAATGTAGCTTTTAGACTGTTCACTAAGTACTCCGTTATGCAGGAAAGACCATGATTCCTGACATTGGCACACACCCACAGTGCTGTACCTTGCTGGTGTCATTTAGCCTTATGAAATATGTGGTGTATAAATGTTTATCAATCTGCACATAAATTCTCTGATGTTTCATAGGCAGGCATGTCACTTACAATGGAAAA
Source organism: Grus americana (assembly GCF_028858705.1). Lineage (NCBI taxonomy): Eukaryota > Metazoa > Chordata > Aves > Gruiformes > Gruidae > Grus > Grus americana. Next base: position 66,236,314 of record NC_072891.1, read on the forward strand.
GTAAAAGTGTTTTCCTCCCTCAGACTTTGCTTTTCCTTCCCCACTGGCTAAGTTTAAAGAAATCAGATAGAATACCTTCTTCCTATTGTTTAGCTGTTCATTTTCAATTGCCTGCTTCTCTGCTTGCTACTATTCAAACCTCCTGAAACGATTACTTCTCTGCTGCCTACAGCTGTGGCTAACGCACTAGACGACTTTACTCCTGACAGAGGGTATATCAGAGCTGAAGCAAACATCACAAAAGCAAACAGGCACAGAACACAGCATTTGGGTTCACAGTGGACCCAGTCTTCTGATGGACTGGTGAGGTGGGAAGGCAGATGTGTTTTGAGTCAGACTCTTTTAGGAGAAAAGTCTTAAAGAACAGGGAGGAATCAAATGATTAAATAAATAAATATTTTCTTAGTCTCAGAAGTTGGGTAGACTTAAGTGGCTTCTTTAGTTTTCTGCTTTTCTTCACTCTTTGAAACACTGCTTTATGGCTGATGAACTCTGCATTGGAGGAAACTGTCAATATGCATTCCACATCATTGTTTGCTAGAATCTTTCAGCCATTGCTTTAGCTAGGGTGGGGGTTATTTTAATATGGAGGCTGCAAAGGAACATGGAGCAAGATAATTCTAAAGTAATGTAATAGAGTTGTTGAGGGAAAATTGCTTTTTCACAAATACTATTTTCCTGAAATTCTTTTAGTTAATTGCTGATAATTTATCTATCTTTGGAGAGTGCACATGAAGAAAAGAATTAGCCTTAAGAGCTCTAAGAAATCCTTCTTAAATAAGTATGAGAGCACATGTGAAGATCAGTTATGGTCAGCTCACTAACACGGGACCTCAGAATCCTACTTTGAGTCCTTTCCTTCAGTCTACATAGCGTGTGCTATTCAGCAAGTCACTAAATCTTCATTATCATTTGAGAAATTACCAAACTGAGATTAGAGAAAGTAGAAAGGTCTCTTGTAAAGAGTTCAGTGTCAACTTCTAAAAAGGGGTCGCACAGGTCAGGTTGTTCCCCACACTGCCGCATATTGTTACTGTCTCCGTCTCTGTTAGCAGTGCTTCCTAATGCAGCGTAGACTTGTCATCATTGCTGTCTGCAACGTGTCCATGTGTGTAAGGTGGAAATCCTGACAGATGCACTAGGCAGCAAAGACATTTGTCTCTATTTCATCTTCCACTGCATATTTCTTTCCAGAAAAAGACAGTTTCTGCTTCTTCTCATTCAGTTGCCTATTAGTTTGGCATTAGCACAGCAGGGAAGATTCCTCACTCCTTAGTGTCTCAGTTCATAATGATAGTAACTGTTCTTTACTGGAATGAAATTTTCCCTCCCTTCCCTGGTATGAAGAACAAGAACTTGTCCTGAGGGAGAAAATTAGACCATTTTGTAGTGATTGAGCCTAAGCAAGCTCTGTGTACAATGACAGCTGGAGTTACTGGAGGGACTGCTGAAGCTTCTGATGGGGAGAGGGACAGATAGCAGCCTCACATCCGCAGGCCCTATATGCATGGGAGACTTCAAACGCCCTGATATCTGCTGGAGGAACAACAGAGTAGGGCATAAGCAATCCAAGAGGTTTTAGAGTGTATCAACAACAATGTCCTGAGCCAACTGATAAAGAAGTCAACAAGGAGAGGTGCTCTGCTGAACTTCATACATACCAACAGGGAGGGGCTCGTTGGGGTCGTGAAGGTCAAAGGCAGTGACCATGAAATGGTGTTCAGGACCCTGAGAAGAGGGAATAGGGGAGAAAAAAAAAAAAAAAAAAAAATCACAACACTGGACTTCAGGAGAGCAAACTTTGGCCTCTTCAAAGATCTGCTTTGTAGAGTCTCATGGGATAAGGCACTGGAGGGAAAAGGGGTCCAAGAAAGCTGGTTAATATTCAAGGATCACCCCTTCCAAACTCAAGAGCAGTCTATCCCAATGAGCAGGAAGTCAGGCAAAAATGCCAGAAGGCCTGTGTGGATGAACAAGGAGGTCCTGACAAAAGTCAAATACAAAAAGGAAGCATACAGAAGATGGAAGCAGGGACAGATATCCTGGGAGGAATACAGAGACATGGTCTGAGCATGCAGGTAAAAGCTTAGAAAAGCGAAAGCCCAACTGGAATTGAATTTTACCAGAGGCATCAAAAAACCCATGGTCTTCTGTAAGTATATAGAACCCCATCATAGAAGGCCACCAAATTTTGCCCTTAGTGAAGCCATGTTTGCTGTCACCAATCACCTCCTTATCTTCCATGTGCCTGAGCATAGGCTCCAGGAGGGTCTGCTCCATGATCTTGCCAGGCATGGAGGTGAGACTGACCGGCCTGTAGTTCCCTGGGTCTTCCTTTTTACCCTTCTTAAAAATGGGGGTTATGTTTCCCCTCTTCCAGTCAGTGGGAACTTCGCCGGACTGCCAGGACTTCTCAAATATGATGGAGAGTGGCCTGGCCACTTCATCCGCTATAGAGATTCTGAGAGAAATCATAGATTCATAGAGATCCTCATAGAGATTCTGGTGATGTATGGGCTGAATGAGGAGGCAGTACAGTGGATTGAAAACTGGCTGAATGGTTTGGCCCAGAGGGTGGTAGTCACTGGCACAAAGCCTAGTTGGAGGCAATATCAAAAGGACAAGTGACTAGTGGTGTACCCCAGGGGTCAATACTTGGTTTAGTTCTGTTTGACATCTTCATTAATGATCCAGTCCACTACTGGGATCCGCAGTACAAGACGTGGACATACTGGATAGAGTCTAATGAAGAACCACAAAGATGATGAAGGAAGGAGTATCTCTCCTATGAGGAAAGGCTGAGAGACCTGGGATTCAGCCTGGAGAAGAGAAGGCTCAGGGGGCTCTTATCAATGTATATAAATACCTGAAGGGAGGGCATAATGGTAACAACAGACAAGGAGAAGACTCAGGTACTCAAGCAGGACCTCAGGGCGGGGACTGGGGGAGCAAGGTACCTCCCTCTGTAAGAGATCACATTCAAGATGTCCTGAGGAACATGAACATATACAAGTCTGTAGGACCTGACGAGATGCATCCCAAAGTCTTGTGGGAATTGGCTGATGTAGTTGCCAAACCACTCTCCATAATATTTGAAAAGTCATGGCAGTCAGGCAAAGTCCCCAGTGTCTGGAAAAAAAGAAACAGTGCACCCATTTTTAAAAAGGGTAGAAAGGAGAACCCTGGGAACTACTGACCTGTCAGCCTCACCTCTGGGCCTGGGAAGATCATGGAAGCTATAAGGTGGCACATGGAGGACAGGGAGGTGATTTGAGACATCCAGCATGGCTTCACTAAGGCATGTTTTGCCTGAACAAGCTAGTGGCCTTCTATGATGGAGTGACTACATCAGTGGACAAGGTAAGAGCTACGAATGTGATCTATCTGGACTTCTGTAAGGCCTTTGACACAGTCCCCCACAACATCCTTCACTCGAAATTGGAGAGAGATGGATTTGATGGAGGCACTATTTGGTGGAGAAGCAATTGGCTAGATGGTCACATCCAGAGAGTAGTAGTCAACAGCTCAATGTCCAGATGGAGATCAGTGACAAGTGGTGTCCCTCAGGGGTCTGAATTGGGACCAGTGCTGTTTAATATCTTCATCAGTGATTTAGCCAAAGGGATTGAGTGCACCCTCAGCAAATTTGCAGATGACACCAAGCTGAGTGGTGTGGTTGGACTAGGTGATCTTTTTAGGTCCCTTTCAGCCCAAACCATTCCATCATTCTATGGAAGGACAAAGGAGCAAGGATTTTTTGCTAGTGCCCAGTGATGAGAGGTAATGGGCACAAACTGAAACACAAGGGTTTTCTTATGAACATCAGGAAACACTTTATCACTCTAAGGGTAACCAAGTACAGGAGTAGGTTACCCAGAGAAGTTGTGGGCTCTCTGTCCTTAGAGATACTCAAAAGTCATCTGGACATGGTCCTGGGCAACTGGCTTTAAGTGGCCCTGTTTGAGCAGGGATGTTGGACCAAAAGACCTTCAGAAGTCCCTCCCAACATCAACCATTCTGTGATTCTGAAAGTACAGCAGCAGCAATTATTATCTTTTCTTCAGAAGATGCCTCATTTGCAAATTAATAAAATGAATTAAATAGAAATAGAGGGTTGTAACATCATATTTGCAAGTGACATGCAGCTGTAATTTTGCAAGCAGGTATGGTACTTGTGTTCCATATGTGTATTTCTAGCAAGCAGCAATCATGCAATCAAATATGGTTTGAGAAAGATTGTATCCATTTATGGCTTGCTATTTATACTGAGCTATTCTGAAATTCTAAATCCAAGCTTAATATGTAAGATGTTTTAAATAATTGATAATGTACTTAAATAATTAATCACTGGAAAGATACTTTTTCACAGAGAGGGTGCATCTATTTACATTCCACAGTGCTTGAGGAAAGATGGTAGTTGCCTTTGAATTACTAGAATAATTGTTGGTGGTGACTTGTGGCAAGTTTCACAGGAGCAAATAGCATTAAAAGGTGCCCCCCACTGATTCAGTGTGAGTGAATAGCATGGAGCACCACTGTCAGAGAGAGTTGAAGGGTATATATTAGGGCATAGGCACTACAGATGCACCTCTCCTTTTCTCTCATTGATGGAGCAGAGAGTTAACCATCGGGGAGATCACCTTGTTCCCCCCATCCTCAGCTTGTAAACACTTTTTGCTCATAAATACCTTTCTTATTCTTCAGGTGCTGAAGGTCTGGCTGATGGCAAGGAGCTTTCCAGTGGGGGTTTACAGCTGTGATGGTATCTGGGTTGCTCTGGGTTCCATGGGGAGATGTAGCTGGGTGCTCAGTTTTGTTGTCCAGATGTAAATGAAAACTAGAATTTGGCTTTGCATTTAGGATGCCTATTGAATCTTGAAATCTGATTTCTCAGCAGGTAACCGCTGCAATATCAAAAGGACAAGTAGGTTGGGGCTGTGTTAAGGCACAAGGTAGGGTTTGTGTTGAGAGGCTTGTTATCACACGCGATAACACGATGCTATGCTTGCCACGCATAGAGAAAATAGTACCTCTTAAAATCCATCCTATATTATTTATTTGTGCATTTATCTGTTCCACTCAAAGGAATACATCTGGAAAACTACCAAATTCACTGTAATTGAAGCAAAGAATGTCTACAAATTCCTATTTCATTCAAGAAAATGAGGAAGTAGATCTGTGCAATCCAGCTTTGTTTAAGTCAGGAGACTTTTGTGACTTTATTACTTTGTAAATTTCTATTGATACTACAGTGTCAGATGAACTAATACAACCTACATGTAAAGTAGTATTAAATTCAGAATTAAGTTGCCATAGTTCTGGGCATGCATGTATTAAGTATCCAAATGCTGTGGTTTGTTACTGGCTCCCTAAGTATTTTTTGAGGCAAAGAGCGCACCACAATGGCATCCAGAATTTCAGCCATGAGATGTGAAAACAGAGCAATATTCTCCTTTAGGCTCATTTTTATTCTGCTGTGTCAATTTCTTTCTGTAGCTGTTGAACTTAGTTGTCATTTCGCTTATTGTTTACTATTTGCAGAAATAGATCTGAATTGGCTCGCATACATAAAAGTGCTTACAGAATGATTGTTACATGAGTTTCAGAAGCCAGATAGACAAAAATGTTTGTGCAAAAGAAAAGTTATTGGAGATTGTTATTGTACCACGCATGCTCTAATATTTTCCTATTTTACCGGTGCTTCTCTTCTTTCAAAACCCCTTATCAGATATACTTCCACTGAGAAATTGTTAAAAATCCCAAGAAAGTGTCTCTTTTTTTGATATAGTAAAGCCTAGCAGGATTTAAACTTTTTCATCTTCCATTTCCTATCAGTGTTCTAAAAATTTTAGATTTATATCAGCTACTCTCTCAAGCATTACAAGGAACTCACATATGTGCTTACATTAGTTATTATGGACTGTGTTGTTTTGGGGTTTTGTTTAAATACTGTTTCAACATATGTTGGCAATAACATTTAACAAGATGAGCCAAAAGTACAGTTTCATGCAAAATAAAAAGTAAAGTTACCATTCCTAATCTGGAAACAACAACCAAACAAAAAACCCCCACAAATACAATGGAGTGATATGGAATTAATTGTTTCAGGTATTTGTGTTGCCCTTCCATTGCTGAATGGTGGCTTTGTCCTACAGAGACATCACTCCAGTACTCCCAGTGAGTTTCAAAACTAATTCTGTCGTACTGGAAGTATTTCTTTTATCACATTTCCTATAATCCGAAACATCCAGTCCTGCATAATGTATATATGCTTGTGATTTACTGTAGCCTTATAGATACAGTAGCATAATGCAGCAACTGCACTACCAGTTGACTTAGCATCAGATACATTTCAAATAAATATATGATCTGCTGCCTTTTATCATTTGTTTTACATGCAGAGCTGAAGATGACCACTTAAAAGAATGATCAGCTGCATTTTTCACCTTAAGCTAGCTGGATTCCTTACAATGACAGTAACGTCTGTGCTGAAGGCATTGGACCTTGACTGTTGACCTGATACAAGAGTAACAGGTACGTGTTTAATCATCACTTGTCTTCCCCATCTGAATGGATTGTAAACTGATGTGTCAATATTATGCTCGATAAGAACAGAATTGGCTCTACGTCCCTTTATGGTCTTACACTCCTAACAAATAAACCACATGATTTTGTCACCCTTTTAGGCAGTAACTATATATTCTTTGTACATGCAAAGGACAAATTCAAATGTCCTTCTGTCCATTAGAACAATTACTGAGGAAACTTGGAAGGCTGCCAAATTCCTGGTAATTGGGAAGGGAGGGGAACATTCTCTAACTCAGATGGGCAATGGAAGGTAACTTCCATGCCCTTTAGCTATAAATATTTATGAAATTGTCTCACAAGAAAAGAAGTGATAGTGGGAGTAGAAGAAGGCCCTCACAGTTTATAAGAATTCTTTTGAAGTTGGAAAAAGATAGCCCCTGTTATGTGATACACCAGCACTGGTAAAAATGGTCTTATGATGCAGGATACAATTTCTGCAGGGGTCTGTTGGATGCAATTCACAACAGTCTAGAAACACCCTATAAATCCTGTCATTAAAACCAGCTGGGACTTATTAGGAGAGCAATTGTGAAGGAGAATTCACCTTCAATAAGGATGAAGGAGGAATTTTCAAGATTGCCTACAGGGTCTGTCTACCTAAACTTGTATGAAACCTCTCCTCCCCCTCTCTTTTCCATTTTCCATTTCAATGATACCGAAAACTGGGCTGGGGGGCAGAGGGGAAGAAAAGAAAATAAAGAGTCACAGAGAAAAACTGCTCTGCACATCCTATCCCTTTTTTTTTCTGCCCAAAGTTGGCCTATGCCAAAGTAGCTTACTAGGAGTGAATTTGCATGAATATAGATGCTAACTGTAAAGGCATGTACCTATAATATAAATAAATTCAAGCCGATATTAGGTACTTCTAGATCAAAAATATAGACTTTCTAGTGATTTTCAACTGTGGAGAGCGTGGTTCAAAGGAGATCCATGTGGATCAACGTGCACTTACAAACAAATTTAAGGCTGGTTTTCAGAACCTCTAAGATCTATAGATTCCAGCATCCAGGTGTGTTCTACTATACTGCACACTATCAAATGAGCAACTGCTTTCATGGCTGAGTAGGTACTTTCTAAAAAGACAGACTGTTTTTCTCACTGATCTGATCTGTGTTTGTGAAATATGACACTACTATCAATTTTAGAACAGAGAAAACCCACAGAAGCACACAAGCTCAAACATGATAACTGGCAGATCTTAATCCTGTTCCTATTCTTGATCAGTAAGCACTTCTGACTTGCAGTTGAACTGAGATTTTCAGCTGAGGCAGAAAACTCCATTTCCTTGATTATATTCTTTACTCCTACAACCAGTCTCAAAGGGTTCTTCCACCACTCATGATAAGCTGCTATTGAGGAACACAGGTTAAAACTCTATAAAGTGGAAAGTTCAGTGACAAGTTCTGCCTTTTGGAAAGGAAAAGAGATGTGTTCAGAGGGGTTACAAGTGAAGCAATTAATGTCAATCAGCAGTTCGGGCATAACTAGGAGACAGGTGTGATGGGGCCTTTTCATTTTGCTGGTGATGACCTGGGGTGTCTCCAGAACTTCTTCATAAGAGAGCAGATACGCATGTGACAAGCTTGTCCTGACACACCTATAGTCAGCCTGTCCAACTAAGGAAGACCCCGCTGGTCCAAAAAAGAGTTGCTGCTGCTCCCACTGTATAACAGCTGAGTAAGAGCTGATAGATGTGTTTTGAGCTAACCATTCTAGCAATTAAAAAACAAAGAACAACTGTCAGTGCTGTGAAGGTGTTTTTAAAAAATTCTGAACCACCACCCCCCCATCCCTGGCAAATTCACAGAGAATGGTGTTCTTAAACCATTACAGGCACTGGGTAACCATCTCTAAAGCAACTGCAGGTTTGTGATGGTGGAAATACTGGTTGGGCTGTGAATGCTCTGTTGTGACTGAAATAGCCAGGCAGATTGTCTGCAGTTACACAGGAAACAGATCTGTTGATTGGTGACGGGAAGGACAGCCCAGAGCAAACTGAAAAGGGGAGGGAGGGGGGGGAAACCATCTGGAAGCTGCACATCCTATCAGATGAGTGGAGAGCTATTGAGATACATGGAGAGCCCTTGCAAATTTACTCTGCCTGGAAATCTGACTGAATAGCTAAATTTTCCCTTGTTCCTTTTCAGACTGCTGAGCGGTTAGTGGTTGAAGAGGTCTACATAAGGCTTGTGGAGTGGGTTAATGTACCTTTTGTTCTTGGTTTGTTCCTTACCTTGAAACTAAACAATACTTTGCTTTGAAAATGCTGATTAATCACAACCATTAAAGTGAAATACTATGCGTTGAAGAAAGAAATACACCAGAGAAGGTGAATAGTAGATTTCAAGGGAGAGCCTGAAAAAATGGTACTCAAAAAGATTAGCAAGGGTCAAAGACGTAGCTGGGGCAGCATGGTAAGCAGCTAAAGCTTTCCAGTAGGACGCAGAGTAAAACAAGGACTCTGGTTTACAAATAAGTCAAAATTCTTTTTCATTTCTGATGGTTATGAATCTTTCTTTTTCTTTTTTTCTTTTTTAAGTAACAGAGAATGTATAAATGTGCATGCTTGTACTGTACAACATCCAGCTGACTATGTGCAAGATGCCTAACCATGTCCCTTCTCAAACCTAGGCAAAGGCTAAATGGGGAAGACTCAGAATATACCTCAAATCAAACTGTTAACCCCACCTTTTTGTACAAAGTCTCTTGTAACCATGAAATCTTTCCTAGAGCTGAAGATGCCACACAGAGATAGCTTTGCTGAACCAGTGAGTTTCTGGAACCAGGTTTTGGTATTTGCTATTTTCTTAAAAAAGTTTCACCAACAGATTTAATCTGGGCCAAGCTGTGACCTACACCAAGGAGGAGACCTTGGAAGAAGCTGTGCTATTTCCCAAGAAATTCTGTGGGCAGAAGGAAAGACCCTCACTGCTTTCACAAGAACTAATGTAGGTGTGATTTGGTTTGTGTGTGTAAAAATGCAGAATCCAGAGTGTTGCCTTTTCTACAAGCCTGAAAATAAGCTTCCTCTCCTTGAAACCTATTTACAGTTCCTACATAAATAACATGAAGCCTATTCACTTAAAGATGAGTTATAGTTATGTGCTATAAATTGCATTTCTGTGATGGTAAAGGGAGTTTGTAGTTCTTGCTGTACAGTAAAAAAGCTTTTTTTAAAAAAAATCTAGAAAATGGAAATGCTCTGGACTGACTTCATCCTTTTTACCTTTGATTTATTTGGGGAATGAAGTAATGAACTATGAACCTTTTAGCTAGCTCTAATTTTGCCTCAGGAATGCCTCTGCCCATCATAAATTAATGTTGTTGTGCATTAGGCACAAATACAGCTCTATCTATTTCATCTTTCACTACAAAAGAAAATAAGGTTAGGAATTTCTAGTTTTCACTCATTGCTCTTTCAGTCAATTCTGCCTTTCTCATTGTCCACAATGTTTGCTCTCAAATCAGTGATTGTGTTGATTTATTGACAAGCCACAGTTTACAGTAAATGTCATCCTAGGGTAACATTATCTGAAGCACATGTACTGAGTGACTGAGTAGGAGTTGTCACAATGGATTATTCAAGACCATACTTTCCAAAACCAGCATACACCACAAAAAGACCAAACCGACTAGGAAGATTTTTTTTTCCCCAGGATCCTTATCAGCTATCACCTAGGCTCAAAAGAATGAAATGGGAAAGTTTAGTGACATGCTGAAATTACTCACATCCACTGTAAGTTGATTTTTTTACTGCACAGAATGGCTTCAGGATTAGACAAGCACGAAGATGATCTTTACAATTGTTCTTTCTAACCTGTATTCTATCCGAGTCTGCCTTTGCATATGCTTGCACAATTTTATGAGGCCGTCTTTGCTTGATAATTGAAGCGTCTAATGTGGATTAGGTCTTGCTTCTGCTTGAGTCCAAATATTCACATCAACTCCAGAATTTGCCTAAGCTTCAGATTTTCATGTATTCTTTTCGAATATTGACATGTTTATACTCCTTTTCAAATAAGGAAGTAAAAGAGTTCCTTAACCCTTAGCACAAGTGATTGCTTTTCTTTATTTAAAAAAAAAAAAAAAGCCTTATGCCTAATAATTGGATTTTGCGCCTCAACTGTTTTGACTGTCTTTAGCAACAGATGCATCAGAGAGATAGTGCAGTGTGAGCTTGTTTTGTAAACCAAGCAACCTTTCTTCTAACCGTGGCAGAGTTATACGAGAGGAATTTTAAACAAAAGCATTTCCAGCAGCTAGATAAGCAAGTGTCTTGCTGAGAAAGATGGAAGACTCGTGGTAATTCCTCTGCCAGAAAGCAATGGAAAATAAGAGCTGTCATCTAGAAAATGACAAAGCCATTTCTAGTCCCTGTAGATTAGCACTCTATCTTTTGCTGAACAAATATGCTGTTAAAGGTGTTGGCCTGTAAACCAAACACAGAAAAATGTCACACTGGTATCAGAGTGGAACTATTAATCTGTGTTTGAAATGTATTATAATGATTAAATTGTTTGTATTAGGAGTGAGCCTTCCTAGAAACTCTCTTCTTAAAGAGGTAGGCAAAACACTAAACAAAATGCTTCTTTTTCAAAGAGCTTGTGAACTAAACAGATGTGAGGTGGTCCTGGGGGTGGGGGTGTGTCTGTGTGTGAAGAATCTTGTCCCAGTGTTGATTAGGTCAGGGGCAGAACTAGAGATAACGCATAAATTTTCCTAGCTCCCAGTCTAGTGACCTATTCACTTGGCTACATAGGCTGATAAGCGATGACACTGAGTCACACGCAAAATAATTTGAAATATGCTCCCTGATTCCTCTGCATCTTTCTCATGTACATCTTTTTTTCCCCTGAAAATCGATCTGCTTCTGGCTGGGTAAGACTTTACCACTGCCTTCTAATAGCACTTTTTTCTCTCTCTCATTTTCCTGCTAAGCTGCTTATTAAACAGAACACTGTATGCAGCCAGTCTGAGATATTAGCTGTCTATATAGGGTTTTTTAAGTGATTCCCCTCCCCCTTCCTCCTATCTTTTGGTCAAAAATATATAGTTTCTATCTGATTATGGCTGGCCTCTGTTCAACCTTTTGTGCAGGGCTGATTTAGATTTTCCAGCTCAGACACAGCAGGAAAGATAAACCCTGAACCGCATGATGATGTTGGCAGTGTCAGACAGTGGAAATGAAGTCTCCAGGGGATACCAATTGACATTTCAACACTTTGGCTGCCAAAGAACAGGCTTGCACAGGAAAAAAAAAAAAAGAAAAAAAAAGTTACAGGGGAAAATTTTTAAAAATCCTAAAAGATGAAAGCACAGTGAAAAACTAGCATGCATGTCTAAAGGGAAAGCGAGCATCTATTTTACTTTATGTGTGTCTTTACATAACAGATGGAAACTGACCTCAGATACTTCCTGCCCTCCAAAAATACCACTTTAAGTTCCCAGGAGTTACTTATAACTCAGACATACTGTAAGAAGTGAAGAGTTATATTTAAAGTGGGACTATGATTGTTTTTTTCCGGTAGGGATTACAGGGATGCAGAGCTCCTTTACAAATGTAATTCTTCTGTGAGTTTTATAATGCAGCAAGCCTAATTTTTTGTTTTGCTTTACACCCAACTTACACCAACACAGCTCCATGGCCTCAGTTAATTCTAATTCACATGAGCAGTAAATAAGAATCTTCCTGAATGTTTTTGACAGAGAGAAGCTTTTTCTCATCCAACTCCTGTGTTTTAAATTTTCTTCAAGCCTGAAGTTAAATTTCTTTTTTTTTATTAAAAAAAAAAAGTGTGAGAAAACAGAAGAGCATATTCAAGTCATACTAAAACCTCTGTTTGATTTCTCCCACCCCCTTTTCTCTTTCTCTTTCTTCTTTCTTTTCAATGACATTTCCTATGATGAGCACTCAGAAAGAATAGCTATTGCCTCTCTTGTCAGTTTTGTTTTGTCAGCTCTGAATGCTGGGTCTTGCTTTGCCATTTTCAAGGTCTCTTTCAATCCCTTGAACACAGCTGGCGCTTCAATCAAGAGCTCACACCGTGAAGAAGCTGGCAGTTGATCCCCAACCAACTATGTGGAAGATATATAATATATTTCACAGTACACAGTGGAATACCCTTTTCATTTCATCATTGAGAGAGACTGCTTCACTCAGGAGTTCTTCTATACAAAAATATTAATAATGTCCCATTCTCCTCAGGGATGTGAACATTTGGGGTTTGAACTTCAGTGACCCCTACTTGTCAGGTTGATGTGACTTTAACAAATTCAGTAAAGGAAGCCTTTTTGTGCCTTGGTTTACGGTTTTGTTAGCTTCACTTTTGAGAATGTTTTTTAATCACTTCTTGGAAGAAGTTGTGGGAATTAAATGCTGTGAAGAGAGTCTATGGATACCCAAACATCACAGAACAGCATAATTGAACTGTGCTATAGAAGGAATGCTAAAAGATCTGAATACTCTCACCTTTGTTTTAATTAATTATATTTCAGTTATCAAAGATGCAACTGAAAACACCTGTTTTGTCTTTTGTTATGTGTTTACTCTTTGGTGTATTAGTTGATGTAGTTAGAAGCCATCACACAAAAGTCCCACTAGCTTAAGTAAGGGCTGTAGTGTGAATGCAAATCTGGGAATGTTGCAAGAATTTTTTTCACCAAGTCCTCCCTTTTGAGGGGAAAAATCGTCTGTCAGCAAATCATGAGGAGCAGGACTCACAGCAAGCAGGGCTGATGTCTAAAGGTGGCTTGTGAACCAGTGCCTTTTGCAGGCCATTGTTTTCCTTATGGGAAAAGGGATTGCAAAGGCCAGTGTGTGCACTGGAAACCTGACAAGTCTATCTTTTCTAAGCTAGAGAGGATCACTGTGGTACCACTTGCTACTACTTGTGTTAGTCTGGTCCTGCAAAGCATGTGATTCTTTAAGATGAACGAGAGTGTTTAGTTCCTATTAGCCTTGTTGAACTAGGATCTTAGCACTAAAGCAAGAGAGTTCATTCAGTTCTGCTTTCCCCTATGCAGTGAGTTAAAGGCGTTTCATGAAGCACTTGTTTCTTGATTTACATGTACTATCTAAAGTAATGTGCTTATTAGCATATTTGCTTTTAAAATGTGCACACTTTTGAAGTCAGTTGGAATGTTAGAAATGCTCATAAAAGAGAAATGTTCACCCTCTTTTTATATAGGGTATAAGCATTCATTCATTCTCACAATTCCTTATTTTAGGATCAGGGAAAACAAAGATGACACTGTGGGCTCTTAGAATTGTAAAGAATATATTGAAAAGAAAACATCCATCTGAGTGTGAAAAATCTGAAGCCCATTTAGTAATGAGTTTGGGGAACCCTGCATTTTTGCTTCAAACACAGAAAACCTGCCAGATGGAGCCCATTTCCAGCAACGCCTAAAGTGAGTGGAATGTACAGTATTTACAGAAAACTGGCTGCTTAAGTGGTTTGGTGTGCTCAAAGGATGCTTTTTTTTTTTCTTCTCTTTAATTTTTTTATATCTCTCCATTTCTGCTGTCCCTCTTTCCCTTGCATGAAATGACAACCATGGCTAGTTTAGCAAGTTAAGATTTCAGTGTGGGTTTCGTTTACTACAAAGGAGACATGCTACTGTCAGTGACTGATCTAACATCAGGCACACTGGCCTGATAGCTGAAGGCTGTTCGGAGCTGTCCTTGGGCTTTTCTCTTTCTTCTTCACCTCTTTGGAGTAATCCTACCTTGTCTGGGGAATGGCTCCTCTCTTTTTGTCTTAACGCCCAGATGCACATTGTAAACAAATAACTTTTCTCTCAGACAGCTCAGTTTGCAATTTTTCCAAATACTAGTTCCAAATATTAGTTCAACATTAGATGAAGCACACTGCATATCTTTTACAAAGGCTTAAATGCAGCAATCTAACCAGCATTTGTAAGGGTAAGATGCACTATCACCATAGAGAGATTTGGTCAGTCTGGGAATGCTTTCAATATAGCTAATGAAATGATATGCATAATTTTGCAATTACTTGACCTGAGGGGAGACAGTTCCCATCTTTAATTTTTCTAATTTTATTTTAAACGTAACAATTCACCCTGTGTATTCAGTTATGTATTTAATTCATACAGAAAAGATACACTACTTATATTTAAACAACTTAATATGTTTGCATGGAAGAAATATTTTGGTCATTGTACAGATTTGTGATGAATCATGCTTAATTAAGATAAAAGGTCCACTTTTTCTAATTCTATACGCACAGCTGACATGAATGGAAAATTCTGACTGGGTAGGAATTGCAGATGCCTCCTTTCCAGGCATTTTAAACTTCAGGTTTTTGAATAGCCAATAGCTGAAACACCTTATCTTAAAAATAATAGCTTCCCTGAGAATTTAATTAGGTCATCTACGGGGGTTATCTTTGGCACTCTGAAATTAGCTTTGTTGCGACACTTGGGAGGACAATTAGGACCCATCTTATTAGCACTGAAGGTTAAAACTCCAGTACTGTCTTGTATCAGAACATAATCTTTCATGCTTCACAGCTCTAGTTTTCACACTGAGCTGCAGTGGAAACAGTAGAGGGGGGGAAGGGAAAAGGGCAGACCTGAAAGAGCTAAATAAACATCCAGTTTAAGGAAGTTCCTTCAGGCTTTTTATTCAATGAACCTGGTAAATATAACTCAGAAGAAGAAAGAAGGCTGGTGTGGATTGGTGAACTACAATTAGATCCAACAAATTTTCTTAACTGAATTCCTAAAATTAGGTTTAAAGAACAGGGTATTTATGTGATGTTGAAGTACATCCTTTTTTTGTGGAGGAATGTTAAATATAAACTGCATTAAGAATTCTTGTGGTAATAAGATACATTTGCTCAGAATGAAATTTTTCATTTTATTTTGGTTAGGAAATACCATGCCTTGACAGCTGTGCTGATATTAACCATGAAAGTCAGGAGAATGAGTTTGTGCTCACATGATAACTAGGGAAAAGATTTCAGATCTCATAATCCCTACTTAAAAATACACACTGTGTTGTGCAGTTGTTGAACACAGCCTGTTTCTAGATTCAACATACTCAATTAATTGTAAAGATATTTGTTTCAGAGAGATAAGTATTTTATAAACCTGCATTTTCCTGTGATAAAAGGAAGTCATTGTATCTTACTTGCTGGCTATACGCAGCCTTTTCATAGGAAGCCTCTTTCTACATGCATTGTGCTATAACAAGTAAAATGACCCTCCAGGGTCATGGGATAACACTCATGGGTTGCTGCTTGCTTTTCTTTTTTTTTTTCCTTCCTTTGTTTTTTCTTTTTCTTTTTTTTTTTTTTTTTTAAGTGGCACCTGCTGTGTGGTACTCAGTATAAATAGAGACTGCTTGCAGCAAATCACAGATGTTTTACACACTGGAAAATGGACAGGAAGCAATCACTAAAGGAAAAGCAGAAAGCAGAAGCAGTGGGGGAGGGCAAAAGAGGAGAGAAAAGAAACTTTGCTTTACATTTTCTTGGCACTTTCTTACTTAGCAGTGATCTGGTGCTCTACTGCTGTTAGTTTTTAGTTAAAACCTTGCTTGGCACATGCAGGATTACTTTGCTGTTGTTATACTCTCCCTTCATGAACATTGAGCCAATCGATAATTGGTTTTCCTGTGGAGATGTGGGAAGTGGGCAATGCTTGTTTGGTTTTCTTTTGAATGGATTAATTTTAAAAAAATACTGTAATACAATGAAACTGCTCATATTTCTAATTTTCTCAGTGCTCTTAAACTTCTCTTCGTATGGTTATACCTGATTGAATTATATTTGTGTAGCATGAAGAAAAACAGCAGGCTGTGGAGATGTCTTCGAAAGGCAACCAACAGCCCTGCTGAGCAAGAGGAGAAAATACTTTGTGAGCTGCTCTTTCAGACACTATATTGCTTGTATTTTGTGTAAAACCTTCTCCTGTCCCCTCTCAGACTCTCATGGTTCTTCCATGCAAATTCAGTATATTTCAGCTTTTGATATGGATGGATATGAATCATACCTGCAAGACCATTAGGAAGGAGAAAGAAAGCTTGAACTAAAAAAAGATCATCTATCATTTTAAAAATGTTGCTTTTTATGATGTACTGAAAGCTGTAGACATAGGACATGCCCTCTGATACTGTAGGGCTGAACTTCTCATCAAACAGTTTTTCCAGTGATGATAGGATCTTACTAGCTATATTAACTTTGTTAAGGAGTGCCAGAGATTGAATTATGAATAGAAAACCAAATACTACAGAAATAGCAGCTAAACTTAATAATTGCTTTTTGTGTGTTTTCGTTTGTTTGGGCTGTTTGTTTGGGTTTTTTACTTTATACTCTAAACATTGCATTGTCTTTTCAGAATAATCGAAGTATAATTTCTCTGAATCTTTTGGGGGGCTTCTCCTATTTACATGGGTATCCTGTGTCTTGGTCAAGCTATTGGGATGTGCTGTGTACACAGTGTCTCAGGTCCCCTGCAGTATCATTAGGAGGTATCCCAGAAGGCTATGAGTACAAGGCTGTGACTATAACGACCTCACAGCAATGACCTGATGAATAGGTCTGGAGGATCATTGCCTGCAGTTTCCTGGCTAAGACTCCCAGAGGGATCACTGTTTCAGCAGGTATTTACCAGGAATGCCTTGTGACAGCACATATTGGTGTGTGCTTGGAAGGATGCTGAGGAGTTAATATAAATTTCAGAATGGTTTAAGGCCATGGACATATAATCAGGTTATCTCAGGGTTAATAAAGAAAATGAGTCAGAAGCACCTAATTTCTAGGGGCCAAAGACAGAGCTACTCCTGGAAAATGAGTTTGCTTCAGTTTTTTCCCTACCCTATTTACCTTTTATTATTTAGTTATTTATTTCTGACTGTTCCATATCCCTATGGCTAAGATTAAGAAAGTGTTTTACCTTAAGAAGGCTGTGGGGCAATATATGCCTTACTCTTCCTCTGTCACTTCAGACGTCAAACCACAGCAGGTCTGATGCCTCTTGCAAGGTAAGAACATCACGGCGAAATAAAGTTGAACAAATTATGGGGATATATGGAACAAATGTGCCACTGCTTTTAACTTTTACTGTGGTTTCCTGGGTGTGGTAAGGCATACTTGACCACTGCCCACCAGAAAACCTATTATCTAAAGTGTTGCAACTGTGTAACATACTGTCCCCCTCAGATTTTTCTTAATCCAGATTAGATCATCTGTGGTGTTGATTTTGTTCAAGGCAGACCTGAGATCTCCTACAGAAGGAAGCTGGGAGCTATGTACAGCAATAGATAATTATCTTCTCAAGGCTGATCTAATTGACCTCGTGGCTGTAGAGGTTACTGACAGCTGAGGTAACATGTTTCTCTTCTCTGGAGAAAGCAGTTTGCAAGAGTGCATCTGCATAATGATCACTCAAGGGTCTTTCCTTTCCTTATCTACCAGGTGAGATGTAGCTTTCTTTCTCCAGGGCCAGTTAACAGTGACCTTCCAATCATACCATGCATTAGCCCATTCACCACCAATGCAGTTGCACATGCAGTATCTGTGAGTATAATTTGCTAAGCATGACGATTACAGTAGCAAAGATAAACATCTCTGTGAAGTAAATCTGCACTGCTTTAATATGCAGTATATTTCTCTTTCACATTCTCTGGTTTCAGCATTCTCCTTGGTTTTCTTCAGCAAAAATAAATGTAGCTTTCTTTAAGATTCGGAGATCTGAATAATTAGTACACAGATCTCTGTATTTAGAGCAGAGCAAAGACTGAAAACACAAGGGCAAAATCAGAAGACAGCTTTGCTCCAAGTAGCTGAGATCATGAAGTCAGCAATTCCATCTGGGAAGGAGGTTTCAAGGAAAAACTGAAAAAAATTACGTCTTTAGCTTGGCTTTGATGGAGTACCCTTATAAAAGAAAATTACTGACTGTTCACATACAACATGCTACCTTTTCAAGAATACACACTCAACCCTGTCAAAAGCCTTCCCGGAAGGCTAAGGAAGCAGATGACTGCTATAGCCTTCTTATTATCTTATAGAAATCTGGTATTTAAAAATCTGTATAATCATGAAACAAACCTTCTTAGACCTCAACAGCATATCTGTCAATACTTACCCATTTCAACAGTCAGACTGGTTTCAGGTAAATAAATATAAATGAGAGGGAGTAATATAATTTTGAAAGAAGAGTCAAACAGGAAGAGGCATTAAATTTGTACAGTTCTACTCTAGAACTTTTGCTTCGTACAATAGCATCTACATCTTAGTCTTCTAACTCTGTAAATCCTTGTGTAGGGAGTGCATGAACTGTTTATCAGAAATATTGAATCATGAATATGAATTTTGCCTGAGGCTGTAAAATTCTTAATTTTACTGTGGGAAAACTATACACCCTCCTTTGATTAATGATACTAGATGTCATTATTTGTATTTGTGTGAAATTTGAGATTGGGATTGGATCTTTTTTCTTCCTGTAACCCCTTTCTATGCACCTTCTTACATAGCTGACTTGCTGATTTGTTTCACTAACTTTACATATGAATTCTAATATACTTTTTAAAATATTCTCATTCTTATCAATTTTTAAGTGAGAATGAGCTGATTTTGTGTGCTAAAAAGTGACAAAGGGTGGTTTTGTTGGGCCATGTCTACACAGCTGAAGGCAAGCAAATGAGAACTCACTCCAAGCCAACTAGACTTGAACTTGGTCCAGACTAGAAGCTGTGTAACCACATTAGCATGGCACTGAGCCCAAGCTAATAAGCCCTACTAAGAGGCACTAAAGCAGTTACACAACTTTTGGATCAGAGCTGGCTTGCCTCCAGCTAACTTGGAGTGTAACCAGGATGATCTCAGGTTTGTCAGGAAAAGGCAGTATAGACAGTCTCAGATCCCTGAAACATGCAGGCCTAACCTGCACTCTAAACTTGTTTTGTAGCTTAGTGTGAGAAGGAAGTATGAAGCAGGTAAATGTGAGAACTGCAGATTTTATGTAGGAATATTTAGGAAATAGAGTAGTACTTGTATATTCTAGTTACTATTCTGTCAACTTGTTCCATTAACAGAAGTGTTTGGGAGACGATTTTAAAACACCACTTGAAGGGAGGACACAAAGGATATGTTCATAAGACTTAGGTGAAGTTAGTAAAAAACTTGTTGTTCAAGTCTTTCATTTTCTTTTGTCATATGTTTAAATTTTTTCCCCTCAGTTCAAAGCCACTCTTTGCTTCATTGTCTCCTGTCAATTTTCCTGGGTGCTAGAACCCATTCTTAGATTAAATGCATCTATTCTTCTGGCTAGACCTTGGGATGAATTTCTGCTAGCTTCATAAAGTAACTGTTTGTGCATTTGCATGCTTTTCTTGATCTGTTTTTTCCTTCTAGGCAGAGAGACTCAATTTCTTGAGGCCTCCTACTCTTTCGAAATTGTTGGTGTGGAAGTGGTGCTGGAGACACAGAGTCATCAGAACTAGAAAGGCTTATTACATCCTAAACCTTGTGAGTGTAATTATGAGTAGTCTTTCTTTAGACACCTGAAGGATGATGTACTTTTATTCAGCTGGCCACAAAAAGGCTTTGCAGAGACTGATTCTCTAGAAGGGTACCAGCAGAGCACCAGATTCCTCTGTTTGTCTGTCATCCAGTGTGACTTCTAGTGTATTTCAATTTAAGTCCTATTTAGTCTTTTATAAAGCAAATTCTTCAATAACTAGTTCTTCACGTAAATCACATTAACAATATACCCCTAAAAGTATTCTCCTGAGCATTCCCATTTTTTAAAAAAAATGACAGTTTCTCTACAGAGAGGAAAGAGCATTTGAAATAATGTTGGGTATTTTGCCAAGTCTGTCAAAAGAGTAACACTTCCACTTTCTCAGCCCTGTCTCATTAAAATTGTATTCTAATTCTGCCTCAACTTGGTCTCTTTGCTTCATAAGTCATTGCCTGCTCATTACTTGTAGTGTGAGAGATGAAATTTATTCAAACCTGATAGCAGGGATAAAGAATTGAAAGGCAGGCAGCTGGGAGAAATGAAATTAGCTTATTCTAATGCTTTTTTTGACAGGATTTTTTTCATTGCCATGGGTTACTATAAGTGTCAGTTTGGATTTGTGGTACTGTCTTTGTTAGGTTTGTGGGGGATTTTTTAAAACAGTCTTAAATGCTAAACTATGCTTTCCTTTGTCACACGATTGAAATAATGTTTAATGTCTGTGTTGATAATAAGGTCAAATATTCCTTGCTACAGTAGTCTGTAATTATTTTATCGTTATAGTCATCTAACAAAGATTAAATTTTTGCAATTGTTTTAAAGTAGATTCTTCAGCCCAGTATTTAGATAAATAGGATACACTCAGTAAGGTCTGGGCAAAGATAGAAAATGCAATATAACTTACATGCAATTTAATGTGGAATACAGAGGGGAGCTGAGCTTTATAACCCAAATATTCTCTCTCAAGCTTTGAATGTCAAAAGAATACACTAAGGAATTTCTAATTTTGAATATAGGAGAGTATTAAAAGCAAATTGACTTAAAGCACAGCACTTTTCCATTATAAAATTGAGTTGTTAAAGAATTATATGGTCTAATTACTGAACTTGGTATTTTTGACTACTTGGATTATGAACAGATATTGTCATTAACTAGCTAATTAAATTGACTGCAATAACAAGCAGTAATTTAGAAATATGTTCTAAATTAGTTTTTATATGAAAGCAAAGTCTTTGTTGATCTGAGCATGTGATTAATGTCAAGTGTCATGAATTAGCTCAGGGATCTCTGGTGGAGGAAGGGCATTATAAAAAGAAGTATCTGTGTGTTTGACAGAAACAGATGCAGTCAGAGGAGCAGTTTCTATTAAATTAAAAATTTGAATTAGAAAATGTTAATAAGTATGCATACGTGTATTTTCTGGAAGCATACAACCTAATGGCTCAGTACAAAGAGAGTGAATTATATTTTTCTCTCTAAAGGCAGAACATTATTTCAGCTGCAATGCAACTGATTCTCTTACCCCAGAATCTTCCTGCTTGAATTACTGTGCATTTTGCTGCTCAGAAAATGAAACATAGGGCTCTTAATCTTTATATGCTTATATACTATAAACACCTTTGAGTAAGTTGGTTGTTAACATCTGAAATGGCCTGTTAATTAAACTTGGTGTCTTAAAAGCTTTTAAGAACATAAACATGAAAATGCCCTATGTATTGTATTTCAATTTGTGGCACTGTCTTTGTAAGGTTTGTTTGTGGTTGTTGTTGTTTTTAAATGCATGCTATATTTTCCTCTGTCACATCATTTGAAGTAATGATGTTCAATATCTGTGTTCAAAACATTCACTTAGAGTACACCGAACATACTTCCAAGCACAGCAGTTTGACCAGGATACTCTGCAGAAAATATATGCTATGGAACCTACAAATTTGATCACTAAGGGGAGTCTTTATTCTAGATTTTTATTTTCCTGTGAAATAGTCATGGCATACTATTCCTGTATTCCTTGTTCACTGTTTGGATGTTAGATGGTTTGTATGAAATGGTTTGCACAGGGATTTAATTGTAAAAGCACAAAAGATACAGGTATAGTAGTGGGAAAGAGAATTGTTATAGATCTTCAGGGGGGAAAACATTAAAGATGTTCCTATATAATGTCATCTGAACTGATTTCTAAACAATATTTGACACCATTGAGGTAATAGGAGATGAATCCCAGAGGATTGATGAGCTCAGTCTGCAGCAGTCCAAGCGTCACCATTCTCAGTAATCTCAGCTGGGGACAGACAAAATGTCATCTCAGGTATCAGTCCTCTTTTTAGTAACAAAATCCTGTAGGGAAACAAGGGAATGGTAAGAACTAGATTTTCTCTTTTAGTCATTTATCTTTATAGAAACAGAGCGGTCCTTTGCAGTTTAAGATTTCTAGGGTTGATTAAGGTAAAGGAGTGATAGACAAGTGTAAGCTTTCTCTTTCAATGACCACCTTAAAACAGTTTTAACAGAAAAAACATACTTCTAAAAAACATTTTATATTATGCAGCTATGTATGCTCACAGCCATATACCATAAATTGGGCAGTGAATTATAAAGACAATTTTATTTATCTTGCAGTGATAAATGAGAACCGGATTTTGCATTTCTCTGATTCAAATGAAATCTCAGTGAATAATCGATTCTTCAGTTTGATCATGAAAAATCAAAACATGCATACCTGGTGTTAATTAAAATGGAAATAAGTTCTTGAATGGAACAGTTTCCTGAAAAATATTATGGTTGAGCAAGATGTTTTGCTTCATCACAAGGAAGTAAATCTCACAGCTATGAGATTGGAGTATGTCTTGACTCATATAGTTCTCAAGATAAATGGGCTAAATACACTCCACTCTGAGTCTTGAGAGATCCTGCCTAGGAAGCTGCATGTCCATTACAAAGTGTTTTTTTTAAAATTAATTAACCAACTTGAGGGATGGTTGGCACACAAAATGCAATTTAAATACTTCTATTTAAGAAGGAGAGTGATCAAGACAAGAATTAACCTCAAGAATTTGCAAAGCTTTAGAACAAGTTCTGGAGGAAGGAATAGTTGAGGGCACCGAAGTAAGGAAGGAAGGAGTAAATTCAACATGCGATTTTAAAGTTACTTCCTGCTGGATTGACAAATATCTTTCTCTGTTTAGAAAATTATATCTATTATCAAAAGATGGATAATCTTACCTATCATCACTATTATTTTGCCAAACTGATACAGGTTTCTGATACAAGTAGTAGGAGCAAGAACTTTAAAGAGGTTGATAAATTTGTAGAAGGAATCAAGGAAGAGGAATAATTATAGTGGTAGCACGCTGGACTTGATGACCCAGGAGGACATAACCCCATCACATGTCTTCTTGAGTAGAAGCAAAATTCTTGCAAGAAATTCTAAACAGAAGGTCTCAAATTAACTCTTGGAGAGTTTCACGGGTACATGCACATGCACCCTGAATTTTTCGTAGAACTTATTCAGAGTAGTATCCATGAACATGGGAGGACAGCACTAGGTAAGTGCTGCAAAGAAACTATGGGGGATTAAAGAAGAGCAGTAGTACAAAGCATCTGCATTAAGATAGCTGGAGAGTAACGAGGGATGTCATGTCTGAGTCACTTCAACATTACCTGTGCAGGGACCTGTTCTTTTGACAAATTAACTCCTAATGCTTCTTGAACCCTGACTACAGTGCAATAGGAATATGCTGTAGTTGAGGGGGAGAGGGATGGCAATTGTTTATGATCGTGAGCAACTTGATAAATGTGTTTACAGGCAGAAATCAGTTGAGGTGGAAACAGACCATGAATTTTAGGAAGATGTATTGCAGAAAATGATCACTAAATTGCACAAGTGTTTGTTAAAAGTGAAATACATGTCTGATGAGAAGCTTCTAATAGCTGACGTTTTCAGGAGTGCCTATATGTAGTCAAGGCAAGGAGTAGCAAGAAGATAAGTGTAATATGACTTGTATGTTGCCCACTTGCTAAATGCAGTTAGACTAATTCAAAGGAGAAATAAAATGGCGTGTCTTTTGTAAAGCTTAGAGAGGTAAGGTTAGATAAATAGCCAACAAAGAAGCCATTGCATGTGAAATTATATTTTAATGCAGAAAATATAATTCTTGCATGGGTAGAAACCAACAGCTTTTGGTCACATTTTTAAAGCTATTTAGCCAACTGAAGTGCCAGAGAGTACAACTCAGGATTTTTGAGGGTTTTTTTAAATCACATATACACTGACCTAGGTTTTTGGTTTTCAAAAAGAGACACCAGGGTGGTTCATTTCCAGTACCATTTTGGATGGTACAAGTGAAGCTACTGAAACTACTTGAAATAAACAGTGGGTAGAGTGTAACTAAGATTTCAGATCATCCATAAATCAGATTCAAGATACTTGAACTGAAGAGGAAAAGTTTTTTCTTATTAATAGACTCCTTAAAGAGATTTTTATATAGCTCATTGAGTAGTCATGAAATAACATTTTCAATCACAATTAACTCCCCATGAGATACCAGGTGGGTGGTTTAATGTAAAATTAATAGATACCTCCATTCAGCCATTCTCCTTGCTATTTCAGTTGAAGTACACAATGCCAAGCTCTTGCTCTGTACAGAACCTATAAGTTGAGAACAGCAGCATTAGAAAAGTCCCGTCAGATTCAAAGACCTCCTCCCAACATCATTCACAATGACAATATTGTTCCTTATATTCTTTAGTGGGATTACCCAGCCATTTAATTCACAACAGAGAAGTCCACACACTGCTAGTGAAATGGCTTTCCTTGAAAGCTGTGGTAGCTGTTATCTTCATAGCAATCAGGACTTATCTCAAAATAAAAAACTTCTTGAGCATTAGCTTTTTTTAGGATTACCTCCTAGTGAATTAAAACAAAACAAATGCTGTTAAAATCCTGAGATCTGGTCCTACGGAAAGAAGATAGGGCACCTTTCCATTTTGCACTAAACCAAAGAAATAAGTGGGAGATGTATTGATTATGGATTCTACCTGATCATTTCCATTATTTGAGTAAGGCCAGACCCAAGTTCCCTTTGTCAGCCAGCGACATGATCCTGATGGTAACCTGCAACTCGTTATCTTTCAACCCATGAGGTCAGCAGTCAACTCGGGGTGCTGAAGCCCTGGGCTTAATATACAACCTGATCATATTCTAAAGCATGCAAATGCAAGGGCACTGACCACACAGCCTTTTTTGAGGACAGTCATCTTAGTGCTGTTTGTGCCTGTGACGTTGTGCATGTGTACCTGTTCACTGACCATGTACAATAGGAAGAGCAATGTAAACAGGTTTCAGGTGACTGAGTAGCTGAGCAGCTGCACGGGTCGCTGCGGCAAGAGTTGGTCTAAGACAGAGGAGTGCCTCTGCAAGCAGAAAGCTGTTGTAAACCACAGACAGTAATTATTGATAGCTCTGTGTTATGAAGCAAAATATCCTGTCATCTATCAGAAGAGTGAGGTAGCACCATTGCCCCTCTCTGCTATCTCACCTGTGTCTTTTTAATCCACTGTATTAATTTGTGATTGATGTGTTGACTTATATTTGGTTTCAAAACAGGAAAGAAAAAGAACAAAGGCACCAGTAGATGCTGACCTTGCCATATAACTTAGAGGTAACCTTCAAGGTCTGCACCCTGTCCTATGACTCAGGGAAGAAGTGAAGGTAGGGAGAACTTAAAATACCTCTACACTTCATGCCTGTGACACAGGCAACACCTGTTTCTGGTAAGGCTTGTTCCCACAGTACTTTTTCCTGTGGCTTGAGGAACCGGTAACCTCTTGCCTTTGCTGAAGCATGTTCGCCTGTCAATCTGCTGGACATCTTGAGAAGGGCAGCTAGCCTCTCCTCTGAAACAATATGACTAATGTTTTTTTGGTTTTGCTGACCCTCTCTGAGTTTATCTCGGCTCAGTGGACTTATGTAGTACTGGGTCCTTGCATATTTTCCAAAGGTTCTCTTAGGTGTAAATCTTGCCACAATGCCCCAGCCAAATATCATTCATCTGGAATGACAGCCACACATTTGCTCTTGCTGTCATTCTGTCATTCAAGTCAGCTGCTGTTGCACTTAAAGGAGGCCACCAGCAACAAGCTGCTACTCCAGCTGCTGAGAAGGTAGCCAAGCTTCGCTCACTGTTCCTCCCTCTCCGTCCTTCTGCTAGCTTCTTTGCTCCTGTTTTGCATTTCAGTGTAGCAGTATAGCAAGACATATGGTGGAGCTGCTGTTGCCAGCCCCATGTTTTGTTCCTCATTCTGTCTCTGACTTAGAACACGAACTCTGTGCCTCAGCCTCTGCACCTCAGATTTTACAGAGCATTTTACAAAGTCCTTAGAGATCTACAGATGCAACAGATTACTCAGATACAATCTAGAATCCCATGTTTTCAATTAAGATATAAATGACAAACACGCATTCTAATTTTATTTTTGGCAAGCCTTATAAAATATCTTTGGAATGCAATTTCTGACCCTGTGAAAACTGACACTTAGTTTTAAAAGCAGCTTTTGCTTTTGTCTGTTTAAGCAAAACCCTTTCTGTTGATGCAGTTATTTAGGGAAATAAATGCAACTTTGAACGGGCTAAGCTAATGGAGTTTTAACATGAAGGGAAAGAATTATAGCACACTGGGAATTTTGGTCGGAGCAGAGCTACAAAGAAGTTGCCACATTTGTTTAAAGTGTGGTTAAAACTCTGGTTTGGGAAAAGACAAAAGAGCGTAGAATTGGATAGTTACTTTATGAATGTGGATGTAACTGGGAGAGCTCATTGGTTTTGTAGGTCTGTGTTAGATTCCCACAGCCCTGAACAAACAGCTCTCAGCCTTATATTTTCTAAGCTTTTGTCTTCCCACTTTGGAATTCTGACTACGGGCACATTACCAAGCCAACTGGATTCACTACAAAGCTCCAGTGTAGCTCTTTTTATCACAAAGATCAAGACAACAATTGTGTGCCTACAAGAAAAGAACAACTAAAACCATCGAGCAAACATTAAAAGAACAATTCTAGAGATAGTTGCCTTTGAACTGCAATAATGGGCAACATTCAGTCCTGAGATTTGAGTTCTGAGTAAAAGGAATTCATTACTAACTGCCTTTTCTTGTAATTATCCAAGCTGCTGGCAACATATATTTTCAGCAGCATTAATTTTGCGCAATGTAATATTTTGTAGTTGTGCTGAACCCCACACAATGGCAGCATTGTAAATCTACTTTATGGAGTTAGTTTTGTTTATTATAGAGTTCATATATAAAAAAGAAAGAAATCTAAATTTTGTGTTGGCTTCTCCCCAAACCACAGAAAATGGAGTATTGTTTTACAAGAACTTGTTCTGAAATATCACTTCCCGAATGTAAAAGAAGTATGGTATTTGTGCAGATGCATTCCACAAGCATACACAATGTCCAGCTGAAAAAATATAGTAAGAGCTGACCACTTTTTTCTTTCCAGAATAGCCCAGTTTCACACTTTTGGGAGGGCTGGGGGTGTGGGGAGATAACTACAATTTTAAAATAAACGCTTCATTTTGCAATGCCCCAAAAGTAATTTAAGTTGGAATCTACCAGACACCAGTCATTCAGAATAAACATTCTGTCTGAGAAACTTTGACCACTGTTATTTTAGTTCTGGCACTACAAACTTAAACCATAGAAATAGTTTCAGCGAATCATCCTGCACTGTTTTATAATGACTCCCCCTACCCCCCATCCCTACCTTTTTAGTAAATTAGCTTTGGAATCACTGTTAATCAGCTGCCTGAAGCTTTATTTTTTTCTTGAAAGGTGGTTACATGATTGGAAAAGTCCTTCCTAGATATTTTGGATTAAATAGAAAAATTACGGAATATAAAGTGAACTGGAAATATCTGATTTCAGATTGGCCTTCTTGGCCATTGCGTGGATAGAAGATGAAGTATACATATGATGTGCAGTCTAAGCAAATTGAATGTTATTTATGACCCATAAGTGATGCAAAGGATTAATTTTTCCACCTCTATCCATTGAAGTATGGACAGATCTGCAGTCCATGTTTGGCATCTTCACCTCCTCTGGTTGCAAGAGGGATGCAGGGATACAATGGTAGCAGCCTCTGTGACTTCTGTGGAGAAACTACTAGCTGAGTGCCCATTTCCCAATAAAACATGTCAGGCCACTTAGTTTCTCAACCACTCAGTTGAAAGGTTACAGGAATACAGAATGGCAATATGTTCAAAGCCTTTTCTTTACCCACCACCTCCAGGATGCCCTGGAGCTGGTGCAAACTCGTGATAAAAGTTCCATCTGATTAAGCTAGCAAGCTTATGAAGAAATAATTGCCCCTTGCTCACTTCTGACACTTCATCAATTTAGTATAAGAGAGTTCTTTAGGACTTGAATAAAAGGACCAGTAGTGTCCTGAAAAGCAGGGGTGCAGGAAGAGAGACTGTATATTTCACAATACCAGGTGTACTCAGTGATTTCAGGGAAGTTGTTCAGCATGACTCAGGTGAAATTCAGGTTATATTTTGCAGATCACATTACATTGTCTAGTAAAGCTACAACTTCAAAAGCTTTTTTTTTTTAATGTATTTTTTAAATTTGAACTACCCCTACCATGTACATGTTAACAAAAAAGTATGTCTCTATTATCTAGAAATATGAACTACAAATAAATTGTTCATAAATTTCAAGAATTAGGTTGGGAATGGATAACTTTCCAAATTTCACAGGGTTAAAACTTTCCTAGGTTACAATATAGCAGTGTGATAATCATTCAAATTGCTAAAAAAAAAAAAAAAAAAAAAAGAGAGGGGAGGTCAGGAAACAGCCAGTCAGTAGGTGAGGCCTTATACAAACTCCTTCCCCCCTTCTTGATTTCTAGGCTAAGTGTCTTTGTACAGGCAAAGAGCCCTCCTCATTTTCTCCATTCT
Source organism: Grus americana (assembly GCF_028858705.1). Taxonomy (NCBI): domain Eukaryota; kingdom Metazoa; phylum Chordata; class Aves; order Gruiformes; family Gruidae; genus Grus; species Grus americana. The sequence goes on from NC_072891.1 coordinate 66,265,346, forward strand.
GCTCTAGCCAGGCCTTATAAATAGTGCTGACGTGTTGAGGCATCAACAGAAAACAGACCTTTCCTTTGATCTGAAACTGTAATTGGTCTAGATTTGTGGTCTCCTCTCACTTTGGGGCAACTTGCATTTAGCATTGCCAAAAGCTCTGGTACGTTAATAGCAGACAAAAGAATATCCTGAGCTGCAGAGGCTCGCTGGGACAGACAGGGTTAGCATGGACATCTCTTCTGCTGCACTGCTAGTAATTTGTTCTTTTTCATAACTGGATTATTTTCCAGTACGGTCAGTCCAAGAACTATTTTTCTTGGTATTACATACCTCAGGGGCATGTTCTGAAACCTGGTTCATTAGTGTTCATAAAGTTCTGTGAAAAGCTAAAATGAAAAGGGCTGTGAAAACCTGAATGTTTATTGTTCCAGTCTACTGTTTTAAGTTCTATAAATCCCATAATATCAATAAACAATTTTTAAAAAACATTTTTCATGCAGTCAGCAACACTGTCCATGAGATCATATTAAGAATTCAGTTATGGCCTGTCATATTTTTATAATACTAGAACATCTGCATCATATGTTTATATTTTCTTTCCTTTTTCTCTGAAGGTGAAGATTTCCTAAGAACTACACCACCTAAGAATTAAACCTTGGGATTCCCACCTCGGTTCCACCCCAATACTTACTTCCCCACTGAACGAGGGGAGGTAAGTATCTACCACTGCTGAAGTGCTATTTATCTTCCTGGAAAACAGTGCTGAGGCTCTTTTCTTTTAAAAAAAGAAATATTTGCATTTGTAAATTACCACAAGTCCAATCATTTCAGCAAAGAAGTTTCAGTACTTTTGGTAAGTGGTAGATGATAAGGCTGGCTGTAAGAGGATAATGCAAGTGCATTAAATGTCCATCAAGTGCAGTTCAATAAAGGCAATCAAAATTAAAAGAATGTAAAATGAAAAGAAGGGATGAAACCATATTATATCACCACCGTTAGATTTTAGTAGGTATGTCAACTTACTTGTTTTAAATTATCTGAAGTTAATAAGAAGTTGCTAATTTGGAATCGCCTACAGATGCAAAGGATCTTAATAAAAGTCTAGCAGGAAAATTAAATATTAGTCATATATATGTGTGTGAGAGAGAAAAATTCTACTGTGGCTTTAATATACAGCAGTAAGATGGGGAATTGCCATTAAAAACTGATCATATAATCATGTATTATTTATATAGTTTTAAGAGACACATTGGGTGTCCTGAGTTTTATAGTAGTATTGTATTATTTACCTTAAATTGCAAGTCTTCAGCTTATTAAACATAAAAGGATAGGGTGTTATTTTTAAAGAATATTATCTTAAGAAAATAAATTTTTAGATTAGCTTTCAAAACCTTTAAAAGCCCAAAAGGCAGATATAATCCCCTCAACATTAATTGCTGTTTTACTAAATGAACTGTTCTCATTTGTTTTAAAGCCCCCAACCAACTATCTCATTAAAATAGTACCCAGCCTCTAGTTTGAAAGTGAGGAGGGGGTGCTTCTGGGAAAAAAAAAGAATAATTGTTTAAATTTTCCAATATCTTTTGGAGCTGTATTGTACTTATTACAGCTTGTTGTTAATAAAACTATGAGAGCTAAAATGTCACAAATGAGATTAATTTCCTCTTCATTTTTGCTTTATGTTCATCAAAGTGCTACTAGTACTGGACATTATTAAATGTAAACTGTAGCTTAGACTTACTGGTATGTAAGTGGATAGTGTATATACAAGGTGCTATCTGTTAAAGAAAAAACAATACCTGTGCATCCCTAACTCTAAAATTATAGTTTAGAAAGAAAGAAGAAAAGAAAAAAAAAAAAGAAAGAAAAAACATTAAATCCCACAGGCTACCTTCAGATCATGGCTTTGTACCTTTACATCTTAAGAGCATTTTTTGGTGCTGTGTATACACATTGCCCACCTGTAAACCTGCAACTTGGAAATCTGAAACCTAACTATATCAGGACTTCAGTGGGATCTGTTTAAAGAAGAGCATAGCTCTCAACACTGTTTCTGGCAAGTGATGATCAGTTTGGACTGGAGATGCTAGAAAATATTTTTTGCCATGTATGGGAAGAAATGGCTCCTTGAGACAGAAGGACAAAACCAACTGTCTGCCATTTAATTCATTTGTGTCTGTAGGTTGTTTCCTTATTATTTGTGAGAATTTTTTTAAAAAGCCGATGTGGAAATTGGGGTACTTTTTTTCCCCTTGGGAGTGGAGGATGAGAAGACTGAGAAGTCTCCAGTCTCACTGCTAGAGAGGTTTGAAGCCTGGGGAAGAGTATGCACATCACACAGACAGACAAAATGAGAAGGAGACCTGTTTGATACCCTTTCCTATGTCAGCGGTCAAAGTAGCAGTAAAAGAAGAAAATGAGACCTACTGTGAAAACTTCATCTCCCAGTGTGAGGTCCAGGTGCAACTGAGACCAGGTTCAAGTAGTGATACATGCTGTGTAGTCCTTTCCATCCCCTTTCAATCCTGAATGAGCTGCACCGTCTGTAGTTAGGTTAGGAAAAGGCACTCATTCACTGTGAGATACACAGGCATCACTGACCTAATGGTCAGCATGGATTCCCTTGAGATTGCTGAAACTTTCTTTCTCCTTGCCATTAAAATTTACTTTCTATTTATGAGTTTGTGCAAAGCAAGGTGTTAGTTCATTGCATTTAAGAGCTGAGTACTAGATTATTGTGGAGCATTCAATGCTTGTGTATGTCTCCTGCTAACTCAAATAAATAGAAATCTGCAACAAGTGGTACTTTCCAGGCTGCATTAGAGGAGGACCGTTGCCAACAGGTCGAGGGAAGTGATACTCACTGCTACTGAGAAACACCTGGAGTACTGGGTCCAGTTCTGGGCCTCCCAGTATGAGACACATGAGCCCAACAAAGGGCTGCAAAGGTGATTAAGGGCTTGGAGTACATGACGTGTGAGGAGAAGCTGGGAGTCGGGACTGTTCAGCCTGGAAAAGGGAAGACTGAGGAGAATCTCATCCATGTGTATAAATATTGGGGGGAGGGGGAGGGACTGTCGTGGTTTTGCCCTAGCCAGCAGCTGAGCACCACGCAGCCGCTCCCTCACCTCTCCCCTCTCCCACAAGGGGATGGGAACGAGAATGGGAAAAAACCCCAAACTCGTGGATTGAGATAAAAACAGTTTAATAAGATAACAAAGGAAGATGATAATAATAATAACAACAACAACAACAACGTCAACAACAATAATACAAGTGATGCGCAAATACAATTACTCACCACATGCGAAAGGAAAATAAAACAACCCAACGTGCAGTCTTTTTCCAAGAAGTGAATCTGCCTCTCAGCTAGCCTCCCGAGTTATAGATACATAGGGAGCATGACATTATGTGGTAGGGAATATCTCTGGTGAGTCTGGGCCAGCTGTCCTGGCTGTGCTCTCCCAGCTTCTTGTGGACCTGGCAGGGTAGGAGAAGATGAAAGGTCCTGGACTTAGTGTAGGCACAACAACTACCCAGTAACAACTAAAACATCAGTGTGTTATCAACATTATTCTCACACTAAATCCAAAACACAGCACTGTACTGGCTACTAGGAAGAAAAAATAAGTCAGCTGAAACCAGGACATGGATGCAATGAAGATGGAGCCAGACTCTCTCCTCAGTAGTGCCCAGTGACTGGACAAAAGGCATTGAGCGCAAACAAATACAGAAAATTCCACTGAAGCTTTTCTTTTTTAAAAAAAAAAAAAGAGAAAGTGATCAAACAGTGCAACAGGTTGCCCAGAGTGGTTGTGAAACCTCCACCTGTGGAGAGATCCAAAGTCCTGAGCAACTTGACCTAGCTGATTCTGCTTTGAGCAGACAGTTTCAACTAGGTGATATCCAGAGGTCCCTTCGGACCTCAGTCCTTCTGTGGGTCTGTGCCTTGCCAAGAATTATTATACTGTGACTCAATATGCTGTGCAAGACTTAATTTTTTTTAAAGTTAGCTAATAATAAAGTAAAAGGTACTGATCTTTTCATTAAACCCAGAGGTGTGCAAATCTTGGTCTCGCTTTTTTTTTTTTTTTTTTGAGCAATAGTCCCATAAGATTTCAGATCTTCTGTTTAATTTCAGGTTCTTTTTGTTTTGTTCCTGTATTTATTACAGATGAAAGACTTGGTTAAAACAGCTGACCTCTCTCCTTCCCAGGAGAGGGTCAGTCACAACTGAAAGAAAAAAAGAGCAAACTTTTTCTTCCATTTTTCTAATCCCTGTGGGGGTTTAACATTGTTAAAAAATAGCACGTCATGGTTTTGAGGTATGAGATGCAAAGCAGAGATCATAGAATCATAGAATGGTTTGGGTTGGAAGGGACCTCAAAGATCATCTAGTTCCAACCCCCCTGCTGCAGGCAGGGACACCCTCCACTAGACCACGTTGCCCAAAGCCTCATCCAACCTGGCCTTGAACACTTCCAGGGAGGGGGCCTCCACAGCCTCTCTGGGCAACCTGTGCCAGTGCCTCACCACCCTCACAGTAAAGAATTTCTTCCTTATATCTCATCTAAATCGACCCTCCTTCAGCTTAAACCCATTACCCCTTGTCCTGTCACTACACTCCCTGATAAACAGTCCCTCACCAGCTTTCCTGTAGGCCCCTTCAGGTACTGGTAAGCCGCAATTAGATCTCCCTGGAGCCTTCTTTTCTCCAGGCTGAACAATCCCAACTCTCTCAGCCTGTCCTCATAGGAGCGGTGCTCCAGCCCTCTGATCAGCTTCATGGCCCATAATAAAACATATCAGATGAAAAAGGTGGGCTGCAAGGACTTGAAGTAGAATCAGGTGTATAACAAGTTTAGAATTTTTTTTTTAACAAACAGCCATTTTTTTCACATTTTTTTAATCTAGAGGTTTCCTGTTCACTTCAGAAAAAAACCCAAAAACATTTACTTCAATGATTTGCATGGCTATTGCCCAGCTCTTTGCTTTCAATTAACATTCTTGAAAATGAAACAAACAAACAAAAAAAAGTCACTTGTACAAATGTGTATGGAAAACAAATAAAAACATCTCTGAACACCATCAAAGTAGATACATTATTTTTATTCCAGCATGTGTTTATGAATACTTTTTTGAAGTATTCTGCCAGCTCTAGCCTTGAATTCAGAGTTTAAAAAGCATTTACAAAATTCTTTTGCACTTCCCTCTGTACCACCACGTTTACTCGCTCACACTGGTTTTCTATTTTCCATATGTTATCTCTAAAAAACAGGATTCCACAAAACTACGAATGCAGAAAAGCTTGAGGCAATGAGGTATTTGACGTTTTCCTTATTAAAATCTTGTGATATCCTTCACATACATAAAACCTAAGCCCAAAAAGCAGTGACCAAAACTGTGCACTTATTGGTGCGCCAGTTATATAAAGCGCTACACCACTGTTTTATTGGCTGCTGTGATACTTTCTGAGTATATAGTCTTAAAGTTAACACTGATCTGTCTGGGTTTTATGCTGTATTTTGACAGGCAGATCCTGGCTCCTGACCATATTAGTGCGGTGTGGTATCTTTCCCTTTCACAAGAAAAACAAATGATGTACAGCATTAATAATTTATCCTCAGGAAGTAGAAAGGATGATAAAGCTCTGACTGTCAGACTTCTACAACTGCACAAGTGTGTTTGCGCGTGCCTTGCTTCTGAAAGGAAACCCTTGGCAGGAACATACAGACTGGGTGTTAGCACACAAGCATAGGCAGTAAGCCACCTATAGAGTCATTTACATAACAAATCCTGTTCTGCATATGCATAAAGGATGGTTGTCTGTCTAAATTATGTTCACATACTGTTGCATATACCATCCTATAAGGCCAGATTTGGGCTTTTTTTCTTAATTGCAGAGGTTCTGTTAGTTGCAATGGTACTTGGCTTGTTTGCTCTAAGAATGGAAAAAAAATGTAATTGATTAATAGCTGCATTGCTCTTATTAACATCATATGTGCTAAGCTTTTTTGTTTTCCCTAAAATTTGCTGCTGTTGTTACAGTTGGTGCTATAGCTGGTAACAGTACCACTCCAAGCAAGGTGCTAGCATTTTTACTACCATATGATATACAGCACCATCACTTTCAGCATGAGGCTTTCTGTAAGGATGAGACAAAAAGAACAAAAAAAACCTACCTTAACCTCATACATTGTTGTATTTAGGAAGACACACAAAAAATCTGTACAAAAATGTCATTTTCTAAAGGTCATACTCTGTCTTAATTATTTTAATATCATAAAATACACTTCTGGGTTTGTTTTTTTTTTAACTGTACTGTAGATAACAATACAACATTGGTGGTCTTTATTGTGTTTTGGGGAGGGGGAGGCTATTTGCTTGAAAGCGGTTCTAAAAAAAATAATAGGATTATTCTCATCTTTCATTTAGCTTAATAATACATTACATACATTTGTCAATCAAATTAGAATTACTGTCAGACCATAATAATGCATTTTAGTTTAGCCAATATCAGTCAGACCTGATTTATTTGCTTAATACAAATCTAATTGACTTTCAGGCTGCTCTTCTCTTTTCAGCTGTTAACCGACCAAGTACATCTTTAATTTCCAAGACCGATGGTTTGGTAGCAGTTGAGAGGAAGAATGATTTGCATAAGGCCCCAGAAGGGTGCCAAAACTCTTCACGCTTTAAACAACAGCCTTTATTATTCTGTAAGTGGATGTGTTGAATTTTCATGCTTTTGTTTCCAGTTCAGCCCTGACAGAAAGAATAAAGTAGATTTTGCCAGCACCCCTGCTGTGCCCTGAGGGAGAAATTCAATGTGCCTCATTTGTCTTAATTGGAGAACCGCCCTTAGCACCAGCTTTTTCTATGAATATATAAGCATAACAGACAGAAAAGTCTAAGCCCACTTTTTTGTAGAAGTAATTTTTTTCTTTCTAAGAAAAATAAAAACTGTGAAGAAGAAAAATACATGCATCATCTCCCAGTCTTCTTACTATTATTGTTGTTGTAAAACACACTGTACAGAAAAAAATGCATCCAGCCTACTTTATCTGCTCAGCGTTGTTAGGAGCTGAGTAGAGAGAAATGTGATAAATACCATCCATGACAGAGAGCTGAAAGCTGCTCTTTATTCTTCATAATGTACTAATCCTATATATTTGTTCTTTGGCTGGTTGTGTTGCTTTTTTCTGATGGAGGAGATAGCTTTACACAGAGACTGATGGGCAGTAACTAAGAATGAATCTCAGAAAAAAAACCCACAATCTTACAAAAGTGAATTTATTAACACTGAATCAAAATGCAGTTACCTCTGTCAAAGGAAGATTTCAAGCCCCATGCCTATTCATTTGAGAAATATTAAATTCATCTTCACGTTTTTCATTTCATAAAAGAACTCTAAATCTGGACAAACAACCTGTGCAGTGTAAATCATTTCTAAATCAGGGCTCTTTCACTGTCCGATTGAACTAATGAGATTTAAAGGGCAGTTTTTAAAGAAGAGGTATTTAGTTTACTTGTTCTTATGACTAATATTAATCTTTATATCTGTTAAAACAGCCATCTATTGCTTGTACATGAAAAACGTGGGAAATGGGCAACTTCTAGTAGAGTGTGATGTATACATTTTGCTGGAAATGTGGCTGCATTTTAGAAACTGATGAATCCATATTTAGTCTTGATATTTTTCCCCCGAGGCACCAATACACTGCATCAGTCACATAGCCACTTAAATAGAAGCTTTCCATGGATGTTAGAATAAAGGCTTGGCTGTTTGAGGTTTTTTTAGGCATCTTGTAGACATTATGAAAAATTAAAATATTCTTCGGGGCAGGATTTTTTCAGTCAACTGGACGAGTTAATAGCTTTGAGGTTTGATTCCAGCAGGAGCTGGGGTGGGGTCATTAGCATAGCCCCTGGAGAAATAGCAGACTCTTAATTCTGATATTTACTCTTGCCTGTTCTCTGTGGCAATTTATCAAAGACAGCCAGCACTGTAACATTAGAAGTCTTTCACACCTCTTTCTCCTCCTATTACTCATTACTGAACCATTTATTAGTTATTATTTACCATTATTTAGCATGATGTATTTTTGAAAGTACGTAGGCATCCCACTCTGAGTGGTTTCATTTACATTAGAAAAATGGCAATGGTTTACAATAGTTTATCTGATAATTCACACTGTTTGGCTGAGCAAACAACCCAGCAAATCAGAAAGGTAAGCTTGCACTCATCACCTTTCTTCACTTTCTCCCTCTCTGTTTCTAGTATTCTTTGCCTCAGTTGCCAACTGGAACTTGTTCAGACCTGCCCAGGTTAGAAGAGATACCTTTCTAGGATGCCCCTCGGAGTAATTAAAGGGAATAACCTCTTTGTCTATGTGTTGCCAGGAAACTTCCTGAGGCATTGCATTAAATTCTAATATGGTTTTTTTCCTAGGAAAGAGGTTAAAAACTGTTAATGCAACATAAACAAGTTGGCAGTAATATGTGGCGCTTCTTGAAACAAGGAGACGATGGGGTAAAATGCCTTATCTCCACCCTGCGCTCCAAATTTTCCTGGTTTAAGCAAATTGCAACACATGGTTTGTGTGGAAACAAAATGGTAATCTAGGTAGCAGGACACATTGTGGGGTTATATCATTGTTATTTATTATTGTGTTAGGAAGCTTCTATGAATAGCACCCTTTTGATGGAGCAAGGCATCCTCTCATTTTTCACAGCACTAAACCTTCTTCCAGTGCGGAACAAAACAGATGGTCACAAACCAAGGAACGTACACTTTAAATAACTCTCTGCTGATTATTTGCATGTGTTCCACACTGCGTATTCACAACAAACCCTTGTCCTGTCATGTCTGTTTGCATTTTGAAAAGTGTTTCATTTCTAGAGTTTTGTAGGATGATGTGGCCTGCAGTGAGTTGGAACTGTCAAGTCCTGGAAAGCAGTGGTGGGTCCTTCACAATGAATTTCTTTCAAGCCCCTGGATGACTGGTTCCTAAACTAAAGACTCTGCTGCTGCATTTATCCATCCTGTCCCCATCACGGGACGTAGATAGCTGCATTTTCCTTCTTTCTTCTTGAACAAAATAAGGTGGAATAGCACCTGCCTCCTGCGAGACTGCTTTGGAGGGAGTTCCTACATGACAGCATTTAAAAAGTTTTCTAGGGAGGAACAAAGAGAAGCTTTGTATGTATTGGGATCCATACAAAGCAAGACCAGCTGAGGAATGGTTATCTGCTTTCCATAGATGGCAAATATATGATAAAAGACTATGCGGATTTACGTGGGAAAAGTGGTGTTTGAGGGAGACAAGAAAATATCAACAGTTGGCTGATAAGAGGGACCGTATACAGAGTTAACAAGTATCTCCTCTTACGAGTAATCCTCTCCTTAGGAACCATAAACTCAGCTCAATACTAATGGGTTCAACTTTGAAGCTGGGTTCTACATATGTTTATTCTCACAACCACGCAAGTGGATGCACAACTGTAAAAAAGACATGAATGTATATTCAGTCAACTTTTTTTCCTCTTAATTCAAAAAGGTACCCACTTTACAAAATAGCCCTCTGCTAAGTTTTAGTGTCTGTAAGCACCTAATCATCTGTTTCCAGTTATACCACTCCATTTCTGAACTTTTCTGGATTCACAAGACTGTCTGCATGTGCAGTGGCTTTATACATTCTCCATTCATTATGGAAAATGAATAAAAGTCCCATTTGTGGTGTTCACAAGGCTACCCCACATTGCTAGTCATTAAGTCCAACATTACACTCCCAAAGCATTGAAGGAGGTAAGGATATGTTATGTGTTCCAGTGGGTGCACAACCAAAAAGAGGCATTCACATCTTAAACACACAAACTGTAACTATTCATATGTAACATAAATAATGTTCTTTTCCAGAAGTATGGTTTTCAAGACATAGCTCGCTGAGGCTAAGATGGTGTCATACTCACTGTTCATGAATAGGGCAGTGTGCAAATCCACAAGCCACATACCTTATGTGTAGCATCTGTGTCTTAAAAAAAGTTTTCTCAGTCTCCAAGTCACACAAGGGTTACCACGGTAAGTACTTATTCCTATTCAAACTGTTGAGTAAATAGGCAAATAAAATGCATGCAGTTTTCTGCTATATTCTGAGCTCCCTATTCCACGGACCTGTAGTTAATGGAACATGAGCTTTTATGAAACCGTCTGAAATATTTGCAGAACTACTATTTTAATCCCATTTTATGTCTCTGTTTTCAATGATGCTGGTTTTTTTTTCTGGAAGTAGTATACATTTCAACAGGAGCAAACAAAGAGTTGTAATGTATGGCTGTGCTGGGTCTGTGGTGATGAATTACATAAATAAATTCTACATCGAGAGAAAAAAGCCCTTTCCAAATATTTTTGAAAGATTAAAGGCTAGAACATTTGCATTGGCATGTGCATAACCTAATTAACTCCTGTGAACAGATTCTCAATGTTCAAAGGATGATTTAGTGGAGAAAAGGTTATGCTTTCTTTAATATCATTTTCATTATTCAAAAGCTGGAGAGATTTCAGTGCCCACCTGATGTCTGGTTTCTCGATGCTACACAAATAGAGCACTGAATTTAAAACTTAGTATAAGACTAATTTTTTAACACTGATTGAATTGCATGCAAGAAACTACAGTGATTGCATATTTTTCATTTATTAATAGAATTACAGGAGTATGAATAAATAGTGGTGCTACACAGTACACTCTGAAGACAGTTCTCTGCAGAAGTGTCTTGTAAAAAAACTAGTGTCCTTATCAGAAAGGATCTGAAACTCACAGTCCTCTATAGTGACTCTTGTGTTCAGCTTTCTTGCAGATACTTAATCCTGCAAGTTACTGGCCTGCCAGAAAGCCATCAAAAGACATTTGTCACTGGATCAAAATCAAATATGTATCCTGGCTGTTAAGAAAGGCTTTGTTGGACTAAATGACTGTACCATTTTAGACAGTGCTGCAAGATTAATGATGACACTGGCTGTCCAATTTTCACCCTTGGGGCAGTATTACAAAGATGTGCCCTTTCCATGCACCTGATGTTACGCATATCAAATGCATCATTCCTTCTGCTGTAAGTCTTAGTAATGGTCTATGTTTCCTGCTCCCCCCTCCACAGAGGAAGATTAACATGGTGTGGGTGTAATTTATCTTGGGGAGGGGGTTGCTGGATAGAAGTATTCTTGCTGCTGTTATGTTATACGGATTAATCTCCAAATCATAGAGAACACTTAACAAGTGCATGTCTCTGACAGAATGAGGCCTCTGGCATATATTTTTGAGCCAAAGCAAATAAACTGTTCCTCCTCATCATCATTCCTTAGATGTAAAAGCTACCAGTGAGCAACCTGCCTTCAATTAGCCTTATATTCTTTCGCCCAGTCCAAAGCCCCTGCCTCCTGTCTTTGTTTTGGAGTGCCCTATTACCAAGTGTAAGGGTAATTTCACAAGAGAATTGAGAAGATAAGGCTTTATGAGGGAATTTTGCCCCATCAATACATTAGAAGACTGATAAATAAGCAGCATGGTTGACATTGCTCTGTCTCTGTGCAGTGTTTTTCCCCTAGGTTGTATGCTGAGCCACTCTCCAGTGTTTCCATTCGCCCCGATAATGACTTTACATTCAACTTTCAGCTTCAAGATTTTCTTTTCACATGGTACTGAGCTGCTTGCTCTCTCCTGCTGCTCATGTCAGAGGCGGTTGAACTTGGAGGTCAACGTGAAGAGAAAAGAGCAATATAATTGCATACCACAGAGGACAGATGTTTAGTAAAATCACGGGGAATCTTGTCAGGAAGCGCCACTGAAGTTCTTGGGAGATTCACCGTTTTCCCAAAGGAAACTGGAAAATTGTATTCCAAAAGACAGTTGTTCCTTAGTAGTAACATGTCAAGAGAGATAAAATATATCTATTTTTGTTATTTATTCTGTAATACATCTTATCTCTCATTTCCCCTTCTTAATTTCTTTCTATTTCTTTCTCATCCACCTATAGTACAAATTATAACTGAAAAACTAGTAAGTGCTCTTAATTTATGGAATGGTTTTGTTTATCTTCATAGTTATGAAACATTAACAAAATTATCATAAAATTCTTAGACATTTATTATGCAAAAGTGCAGGAAGTACAACAATAGCCTCTCTTCTAGGCACATTCCTTCAATAGTATAACACTAGTTGAAAACTTTGACATGTTTTCTTCAATATTATGCTGTTGTATGGTACAATAAGTAACAGAACTTGTGAATTCTGAGTGTGAAAAACCTTTATGAAATATGAGGTTACATATCAGCTATTAGAAAATCTGAACTTAAAATTCTTTTTCTATCATTTCAAGGGAAGCAACATATCTAGGAATGAAAAGTGGGTGAGTAAATCCCAGTTAACAACAGATGGATAATGACAAAAATTATGACATCATAGAAAATAATTTATATCGCATGCAATACTTAAGTTATTAGAAATAGAAATAGAAAAATATATAATCCCAGTACTTGCCCCTTTGAAGTGCATAATTCAGAAAGAAGATACTCACACTTATAATTTTACAGACTCAGATTTAAAACAGCTGCTGAAGCAGAAAGCCTGAGGTCAATACACAAATCTAGTACTTCGTTAGCTGAACTGGCCAAGTTCAACTTGTGAGATGAGCCCTGGTGAGAAAAGTGGGAATTACAGTCTAGTAAGCACCGTCATCTTTGTTGTTACAAGGGTAGAAATTAGTGTACAAAAGGAACAGATTTCTGGTGCTAACCAGCTAACTTATATTTATGGTAGATACTAAGAGCAATGAAATGAAGTTAGGCTGGATGAAAGCTGAGCGTATTTTTCCTGCTTTACCCCTTTTGGTACAATTTTTTTTTTTTTTTTCTGTCTGATTCAAGATTTACTCTAAGCTGGAGAGTTAAAAAAAGTGCACAAGGGTATCTTTAATTGCTAGAAATACAAAATTACCTTAAGATCAACAGCCTCCTAAAATCTTTGAGTGTCCTTGCAATAGGATGTATTTTAAGTCAGGAGGGGGGCTTCGGGGGGGTGGGGGGGTGGGGGGAGAGAGATGGCCCTTCTCTATCCATGTTATTACCATAGCTGTGGTAGTCTGAAGGGAAATCAGCTCTTCCAAATAATCTTAGTATCTTATTTTCTTCCACTCTCATGCTTGTAAAATCTTCCTGTGGGAGAAACTTAGAGGACAAGCATCCCATACAGGCCCTCTTCTAACTCAAGTAATATTTCGTTACTACTGGATGAAAGTCTCTTATGTATATGGATGTGATAAAACCCGTATCTGAAAAACTTTGTATTTCTTACATGGTAGTGTTGGATTGGGTTGGACTTGATGATCCTAGAGGTCTTTTCCAACCTTAAAGATTCTATCATTCTATCATTCTTCCATACTTCAATCTCCAGACCTAGAGAAATATCTTTTTAGAGGCTTTTCTTCTGAAATAATGCTAAATCTGATATTCTTTAGAGGGTCTCAATCAGGTTTCTGCTCCCATCATTAGAAATGAATTAAAACTAAATTTCTTGTTTGGTCTGGCCAGTCTTAATAGAAACATCTGAATAGCTCATCGTATGAAAGATAAATAAAAGCATACAAAACTGAGGAGTTTCTTTGTCTGGAAACAGCATAACATATCAGTGGAAGTGTTGGCTTTCCTAAAAATCTATGCCAGGAATTTCTCGTATGGGTATAAATGTTATTGTAGAAGAAAAAAAGAATGCTGCAGAGTGGGATCTATGAGAACTCAGGTGTTTTTCTTGACACTACTGAATATGGAACCAGTTTATCTTCCTGACCCCAACATTCAGATCAAGTAACTTCAGCTTTACATTGTTGATTCTAGTAACAAATTAATCCATGGCAATCTCATCTCTATAACAGCTTATTCTGTCAAGCTCAAATTTCACTCATTTCACTGACAGGACAAAGTTGTCCATTTCAAGGGGAGACATAACTGAACCATACTATCCACCCACTTAATACAACCCACTTATACCCACAATACCCACTTCCACAACCACTTAATCTTTCAGGGATTGAAAATACTCTAGGTAAACCTGGATGCAATGTTGTGCAACCTGCTCTAGGTGATCCTGCTTTAGCAGGAGGGTTGGACTAGATGATCTCCAGAGGTCCCTTCCAACCCCTACCAATCTGTGAATCTGTGAATCACCCAACAAGCCTTTCCTCGCCAAGCTGTGCATGTGCTATGTATACTCCCAGCACAATAGTGTTTACTGCTTGTTAAAATAGCTCTTTGCATTAAAACATCCTTGTAATAGCCTTTATCTCTGATATTCGGTTACCATAAAAAGCTACTGGCAACATTATGTTCTTCCTCAGTTGTCAGCAGCTGATAAGTTGGGCAGTTCTGCCCTCAGTGATTCTGCGTATGGAAGGATGTATCATTAGTTTTTCTATGTAATGTAGATATGACAAGACTTTTCAAATCAGTGTAGCCCCCACATAATTTAATATAATTTAAGTCTCTCATTTCCCACCTTGTAATTAGAATATATTAAGCTGTTTCAGTGATCCTGAATATGAAAGTGCACAGGCACTAAAGTATTTCTCACCCTAATGTTATCAAGTCTGTAATATTTTAACAGAAAAGAAGACCTAAATGCAAATTTCCATTCTCTTTGTATAACATTTATGCAGTAAAGAATGAGATGAGTACACGATTTTTCATTTCTGGATAGCTAGGAATAGTAATGCATGAGCTGCAGAAGGGAGTATTAATCTCTCAAGCTGCTAAGAAATGAAATGTCATAGAGAGTGACTTGTTCTTCACTGGTGCTTTCTCAGCATTGAGTTTTCTTTTTCTTTTTTTTTTCCCCCCACTTACAAGATTCTTCATCAAAAGAAAAAAAAAAGTCACACTTCTGATTATATTAGATTAGAGCAAAGCCATAATCTCTCATACATAGATTTAGATACTGTATTTGAAATATGAAGTTCTCATGTATCATTCCTGTCTTCTCATGGATAAATAATTTTAAATTACGTTGGAGTTTCCAAGAGTATTGGTCAATAGCAAGGATCTGATAGTTTTTACATTTATCTTTATTATGTCACATTAGGATTAATTTCTAAACAGGGCATTTTTTTAATTTTTTTTTTCTGTTTGTGCTTTTAATTCAGACTTGCAATGACAGTTACACAACGTTTTGGCTCTTATTTGTGGGCTTGAGTACACACACACATGCATGTCCATGTGAGTTCACTTGAGTGAGCCTGAGGATACAAGTTCCTGTAACAAAACCATGTTTGGTTAGATCAGCTTCCTCATTCTCCAGTTGTAATGTTCTCAGGGAATAAAATCCTCCTCTGTTTAGTGGTTCTGTGCCATTTTTTGACACCATTTAGCACCATTTCTGCCTTCCTCTAAGGATCTAATTGGGACTTGAGAAATGTGAAGACCTTGAGTGAGTTTCTTGCAGAGGGATGAAATTCACTCCTGGAGAATAATTAGTTTCCTTTAACATGGGGACTTTTTTAACAGGAGTCATGAGTTCAATGGGCTTTTATGAGCTCCCTGTAATGCCAACATCCTCAGAGACATAATCCTGTCAAGTGTTGACACACAGCTCTGAATGAGTTGTGGAATGTCACATCAGTTTTGAATCAGTATTACTGGTCTGATCCCACATATATATAATGATGATGAAGTAAGAAGTCTGTCATCTGATGATATTGCGACATATATTGTCTTATGAATCACTTTTGCTAAGTTGCAGAAATTAAGGTGCCACAGACGCTCTGTAAACTGAACTTCATTTACTTCTGCACATGTTCTGTACCCCTTGCATAGTTCAATTGTAAAAACTCAGGGTGGTCTCTTCTATTCAATTTTCTGCTCTTTTACGCACAGACAACTCCAGAAATTTCTGTGAAGTTTAGAACATTCAATAACAGTTTTGGAAATCTTGCTAGTCAGTCTGTCTTAAATGTCATTGCAAACACAGAAAGTGATCTGATTTCACAGAAGGAAGTGTAGAAGTGTTCACGTGGACATGAACTGTTCATGTGTGGCTCAGTAACCCTCAGCAGAAAAATTGAGGCCTTAGAGAAACAGCCATGTATCGTATAGTTCTGCCTTTTAAATAGAATTAGCCCTTCCAGAAGATCACTGTGAAAAGGTATAATATTTGACAAGTAGTATAGTATATCATGTAAAGAGTAGAAAGCAAAATAGTGTGTGTAAAAAAGAGCAATTCCCCGGAGCAAAAAAATGTGAAAATTGTTATGTGAAAGAGGAAAACCAGCAAATTTGTCAGGCTGCTAAGACTTCTTCGTGTATGCAATGCTATTGCCTTGCTTTTGCATTTTTCTTCCTTAGGCTTCAAGTGTTTATGGTGTGCTATTAAAACACTGTAGGTGTCTTCTTTGATGCCAACAATGGTGACACCAGCAGTAAGATAGATAATAGTCTAGAGGATGTGCCCTTTTGTCAGAGAAGAGCAGGATTCTGAGCAGGATCTGCCTTACAATAGTAGACTTCATCGTGGAAACTTGTATCCACCGTTACTGAAACAGATGGAATTCCAGTGTTGTGGTTGTCAGCGTGACTGTTACGCTTTCAGCAATCTGTGTGTAGGTATAGGTCCTCTGGAGGTCTGATCTGATTCTGAAGAACAGAAGGATATCAATATATTTGCCACTTAGACATGGCTGAAGCAATTGGCGATCAGCAATCAGTCATCTATCTGCATTCCTTTGCAATAAATTGTTCTTGCTCAAACAATTCAGTTAGTAAAGCTTGACTCCAAGTTGCCTCCCGTGATAACAATAAATGCCATATCCTAGATTTGCTTTGTTTCTTTTGCTAGTGAAAAGCAATGGAGAAATTTATACTGCAATGTTGGCTTTTCAACTGTTGCTTTAATTGTTCTAACAGACTGTAAAGAACTGCAAGAAACCAAGTGTATATTTTTAGCACTGTGTTGTACACATGGGTGATGATAGCAACATGATTTCATATTGCTAATTCACAGCTCTGAGAGTGTCTACATCTTCCTCTAACCAAAAGTACCTTAACCATGCTACAAAATTTTCTTCAGGATATGTTCTAAACCCCAGTGAAATGAGAGAGTCTTTCCATTGATTTCTCAGGATTTTACGTTAGTCTTCAAAGGCCAAAGAACAGAGCACTATGGAAGAAGAGAGGCAGGTGTAAATTAGCACATTCTTCTCTAACAGCTTTCAAGAAATTTCTCCATGCATTTGTTAGTGGATGAAAACACCCACTGAGATCCTCATACACCTATGAATTGTTTGATGTTTCGTTAGAAATTACCCTAGACAATCAACAACAGCAAATTCACTTATCAGCTGCATGATGCTGGTAAATTTCTGTAGAGTTAGATGATTCATTGCTTTTATGGATGCTATTTTATGTCTTGTCATTTGTCTTTGAACAGCTACTCATTCTGTGGGAGACAAATTTGTGTGTTTCTCTTTTATGCTTCTTAATGTTTTCACTTTCTAGAAAATCAGCAAGTATATGGGGGTGGTATCACTCATCTATGTGCATCTTTTCTTCTTTCCATTATTGTTTGTTAGCTGGATGGTATAAAACGTAGCACATACTTGGGGATTTCTTTATAGCTTGTGACTGTGATGTGACAGTATTGTCATAATGAATCAAATTAATACAAATAGAAAGGCCTATACTTTTCTATGGGGTGTGGGTGTTAGGAGATTTTGAAGAAAATGTAATCAGTTTTATAAAAAAATACTTAGTTCTGAAATGAATTTCACAGTATTCAAAAGCTGATCATTACAGCACTTATCCATGATGTGCTGCTTTGCTCTCCCTTATTGGCAATACTTGACAATGAACTGGCTCCTACATTGATGTACTGGGATTTTTACTCTTCTTCCCCAAACAGAATTCTCTCTTGTACCTAAGAAAAATTTCCTGTTTATCAAAAGGATAAGGAACTTGTAAGCACTTCTGTGTTTCTAGCAGGTGTTAAAGGCCATAATTTATTCCCTACATTTCTTACACGTAAAGCCATTTCTATAACACTCATAACTCTGGTAACTCAGTGCTTCATATCACTAAAAAGATATCAGTGCCTCTAGAAGATGGATCTCTCCTACTTCTTTTCTTTTACAGCTCATCTTTATTTTGATACACTGTTTACTACTGTACTGAAAATATTTTCTGGCAACAATCTTTGTCTAAATGCATTAACAGTTGAAACTTTGGAATCTGAATTTTTTAACTATTTTATTTTGCATTCTCAGTGCATTTTTTTTCTTAAGAAATTATGAGTCAAAATTTTGCATGAGATGCTGGTCTGTTAACTGGGCATTTGTGAAACGTAGAGGGCTGTGCCATGTGGGAGACACCAGGGGCTGCAAAACTGTTCTACGTCTGGTTCAGAAAGGCCATCTTAGCAAGGCCAAGAAGGAAAGACTTAGTGCTTCAATAAGCCCTGGAACAGGGCAACTTGGGAGATCAGAGGGAAGCTATTTCCTAATTCGTAAGTTAAAACACATGACAAAGCAAAACATTCTACTGTGAGTTCCTGGGAGCATGCAGGGGTTAAAAAGGGATAAAAAGGAGTTAAGGGTGATTTTTCAGTGAGGAAAAATCCATCTTCATACTATGCAGGGAAAATACATTACAAGCAACATTTAAGAAAAAGGAAGATAACAACAAACAGCAATTTGTGATATTTATGTATACATACATAAGTATATGTACATACTTACATTCATACAGATAGATATGCATATACATACACACACATATATTTATCATGTGTATATCATATATGTGTTTATATAAGATATGTATGTAGTTCTGACTACCCAGAATTCTCAAAGTATAATGCAAATGCTAACTGATGAACCCTCACAGTAATCCTGTAGAAACATTTCACCAACAAGGAAATTAAGCTACAGAGAAGTTAACAATCTTCTCCATGTCCACACAAATCAAGTCAGCTCTGCTTATGCTGTGCTATTACTAAACATAACAAAGCAATTGTAATCCATTGCTGGTGAAGAATTGTGTTGTAGGAACAAAAGGGGAAAGCTACTTCAAGATGGGAATGCCCAAAGGACAAAAGCATTATTCTAAATTGGGTTTAGGAGTGGAAAATAAAGTTAGCAGAGATGTTTTGAGTAGAAATTATTTAGGCCCCCAGAAAAAAAAAAAAAAAAAGACAAAAAGGAAAAAGAAATGAAGGAAAGAAAGCATGGTGAAAGAACCTTCACATTCAGTATGCTCACTGTATCTTTACTTTCTTTTGTCCTAGTCACAGTTTTTTAATGTCATGGTGAATTAACTGTTTGACATATGTATCTGAAGTGATCAGGAGGAATAATATGACAACAAAAGGTGTCACTGGAGTTTATTATTCACCTCCTTTTCTGTGTCAACTCTTAGTACAAAAGTGAGGCATCTGTGATGCTAAGGGTGAACTGGATCCAAGGTTGGGAATTTTTTGGCCTTGAAATACTAATTAAAATGATAAGGGAACATCGCAGTCTTTTATTTTCTGAAGCTGTGTTTGAATGAGGGCTCTTGAACACTCTTCATTTTTAAACACAATGAGAGAAAATTTTGGTTAAGGTGAATACTGCCATGAACTTGCTTGCACCTTTGCATGGAGGGAATAGCAGGTAGAGGGCTGTTGTGAAGCTCCATCATACAGTAAAGGGTCTTGATCATGTTATACCTCCTGCTACTCGAGTTTGGGGAAGATGGACAAGAGGAGATTAGAAATAAGAAGTGTATTGTCCTTGCTCCTTTAAAAGTCATACGTAGAACACATAGCAAGTTTATGGCTATATCTTTGTCAGAGGACCCAAGTTAGTTCAGTCTAGCTGTAGACAGCCCCACTCCCAGGTTAATGTGCTCTTTATTTGTGCTGTTATAACACTGGGAAATTCATTTTGCCATTCCTTTTCCTGACATAAATGGAACTGTTCTATAATTTTCTGATTTGTGAAAGAGTAGGAGGAACCAGGGGATTATGTTCATCCTCAGTGAGGTAAACCTGGACTAAATTTATCATCAAACTTGTGCAAGAGATTTTTGTGTGCGTATGAGAGGGACAGAGAAAGGTTTGAGGTTTGCTCTGCAATGGATTTTTAGCTGTTTTGAAAATGAATTTGAAATTCAAGTTCCTCTATTAATTTAATCTCTCCTTGAGATGGTGACTGATTGGCATATGTTTTCCAAATCTTTTGCCTTTAATTTCCTCAATTTCTTTCTAAATTGACCAATTAGACTTTAAATTGAAAACTTCAGCTTCTTAGTCTATTTACATCTGTATCTTTCTGTGGGCATAGATCCAGCCACATGGAATAAACTTTCTGCTATTTCTTTCTTTCATCTGGTCTGCATTTGAAGTAGCAAAGTAGACTGATTTTGTTTTCTTCTATGGTCTGTCAAGAATTTCACAATGATCCTTTCTGCTCTTGTGTGCAGAAACAGAGCCAGTTTATCACATACAATCAGTCAGGAGCTCCTATGAAACATGTTTATTACTTTCTGACCTAGCATGGATTTTGTCTTTTCAGACTGTGTTAATTTTGACCATTTTTGCCTTTGTTTCTAGCACTAATATTTCCTGTGTTATTATTGCCTTTCAATACTTACGCATGGCACTTGATTATGTGGTCACATACCATTCCCTTTTAAGAGTATCATGCCACTGTCTCTGAACTTTCATATCCCAATCCTAAAAAAAGAATTGTGCATTTGTTTAGGTTTAAGACATGTGAGAAAATTTAGGATTATAGGATAATTCAGGTCAGGAGGGACCTCAGGAGGGCTCTGGTCCAATGTGATGCTCACAGCAAGGTCAGGTCTGAGTTCAGGTTTGGGCTTCGCCCAGTTGGGGTTTGAAACCCTCAAAACTGACAGCACATAAAGCAAATCAAATGTGTAAATTTTTTGCAAGGCTAGTGTTTCAGATAGAGGTGTATGGTGTTTTGGGATACCACGTAAATACTATTAAACAAAATCATGCTTGGAAGTTGTGTATAGGAAATGCTAAAAGAAACACAGACTTTGTGTATGTGTATCAATGAGTAAAAGCTAATTAGGCTCCCTGATAATTATTTTCAACAGAAAGACTTAATGTAAAAACAACCTCTTTTTTGGCAACACATGCATTTAAGACATTAATTTTTTTCAATATCGGTGTGTCTCTGAGACAGCTGAGTTGATCTAACATCTCACTACCGTTGCAATGGGCAGGTCTCATCCTCCCACTTCTTTTTCATTTCCTTTCACTTCCCTGCATCTGGCTGTGTAATCCCAACCACTCTCACATACCCACTCCAGGACCTCCCAATAAGCTAATTTAGCTAATGATATATTCTCCCACCCCCACTGGGTCAGTTTTCCCGCAGATTTAGTGAGCTGAACTTGCTCATGCACATGGCCAGCAAAAGGAAGAACAAGGTGTGGGGAGGATGGGGCTGCTCATTTCCAGAACACCATCAAATTAGATTGCTCAGCTGCCGTCAGTCTGTATATCTGTAATCCTTTTATTTCTTTTTAAAATAGGTTTCTAATAATACTTTATATATAATTAAAAATACCATTTAAACTAGATTGAATGGAAAAAAGGTCTACAAATACTCATTTTGAATCAAGCATCACTGACAGTTTGATTTCTAGTAAAACTTGTTTTTTTGTTTTTGCTGTGTTTTAAGAATGTCATGGGTATGCATGTGTGCACATGCATGTGTTTGTGTGTGTATACATACACATATACAGAAACATGCATCCATGCATAGTCTGTGGAATTTTCCACCTACGTAAATGTTGTGTTTATGCCCTGATCCACCTCTGTGCAGTGTCTGTAGCAAGAGCTATGGTGTCATGGAAACCTATAAACTTCTTAAAATACCAAGCAATTGGCTGATAGAACTTGCAACCTGAAAGTTGACTTAGTGAAATACACAGAATTGTTATAATCTTAAAATAAATGGACTATAAAATATGGGGGGGGGGGGGGGGGGGTGGTGGTGTGGTGTGTGATCTTACCATATGTTGTACACAGACTGTAGAAAAAATATTCAGTAATTCTGAAGACTAATTCTGTAATTAAGGTCTAGTATAATTAAAAATGTTCATGGCACAGAACTAAGATTGTGCATTCTGACTGTTAAATGCTTAACCATGGTACCATAATATTCTCCTAAGTATAGATTATGTGGGGAAAAAAAGGAAAATCCTTGATGCTGCAAAATAATTAGTTCAAGCAGTTATCAATTGTGAAATGCGTGCTCTTAGTTAAAAGTTCCATTCAGCCTGAAAAGCCAAATAAAGAGAGATCTCCAGGTCAAAATCAGAAACAGAACAGAGAAAATGTCAGCTGGAAACGGTTCCGGGTTTTTCACTCACTCCTATTCCTTTGCCCAAACTCCTAACTTTGCTTCCTCTCTGTTGAGAAACAAAAGCATATAAACTGAAATAAAAGAGGATTTAAAGGCAAGAGAGCATATTTTAACACTAAAATGCTCCAGGCCTGCTTCAGATGATCTGTCCAAACCACTCCCAAAACTATCATCAGTGGGCAGATAGTTAATGAATTAGGAAATACTTTTATCCCATTTGGTGATTCCAGATGCAAGGAGTCCATTGCAAACTTTTTAAGTATAGTAAAAACCCTTGGGTTTAGCTACATTGTTATTGTAATTTGTTTCATTGTTGTTGAAAACCATTCTCATATAATATCATTAATGGTTAGGGAGAAAATAAAATGTTTGATTTCCTAACTGACAGTAGGAAAATATTTTGAAAGGTTCCTATATATTTTTTAGATTTCAGTCCATTTCCAATTGAGAATGGAATTATCAATAGAAATATTTACTACTTCTCTTGTCATTCAGCATTCTTCTCTCACTTTTAAAGATATGGAGTGAGAGAGATCAGACAATTTGAGATGAATATCTGATTACCTTCTTCCATCATTGTTCCTCATACCTGATGGAAAATAAAATCTCTTCATGGTAGTGCATAATGAATTTATACTAAGAATAGAAACAATTTCACAAACAGCATGCCCTTTTTTGCCTATTTTCCTTTCATTAGTTTATTTCCTTGAGCCAGTGGGAAAGCGGAGATTTGAAACAGGGTCATAATGCTGGGAAGCCAGCACAAGTGCTAGGGCCGGTAGACAACAAGATTTAATCAAAACCGCCAAATATATGTGTGCATTTGTCAAATGCAAACTAACCAGAGGCAGGGCAGGACCAGGTGAGCAGTAGCAGTCATTGGGACAGCCTGGGGCAGCTCCCTCCATCTAGGCTGTGTTACACGGTAGGAGCCCACTGCTGCACTACCTTCCCGCTGAACCCTGCTATGCGTTGCTTTGGGCAGGGTGTGCGGCCAGCACGTGCTCACGGTGCCCTGCAGCAGCCTGGGGGACTCGGCAGTCTGTGCCAGCTGCAGATCTGGCCTTGCATCATTAAAAGAGAAGTGTGGGCCAAGCACATGTTTTTTTCTCATTTGAGTTGGAGACATCTTCATAGGTCTATTTGCAGGCATGTTTGGCACAGATGAGGCTTTTGGGAAGGCCCCAAGTGATGCTAGAGTATCCACATGGGAGAGGTCAAAGATGTGGTGGCCGATGGCAGCGAGCTCAGAGCCACGTGGCAGAGCAACGCCGTGCACCAAGCAGAGTACTGAATGACTTAGCAAGAGGGACACAAGCGCACACTCATCATCCAGCATAATCTGCTCCAGTACAAAATGATTCCTAATCCAAACAGCACTAAAATGTCCATATTTGCACAAGGCACTGTAACTGGTTTGCTCCAGGGTAAATTGCCTGTAGAGGTGAATCCCAGCTCAGGGATTTTGTGAGATTCTGCTGCTTGCTGTGCCTAAACTCACAGTGTCAGCAGCTTTTAATCATATTAGCTGAGGAATTAGTGCGTGTCTCAATGCAATCTGCATCATCCACCATAAAGAAATCATTATGAATATGTAGTTTCTTCTTTAAGGGAAAGATGGAGAAACAGAAGGGATCAGTCCACAGCAACTTAGAGTCCCGTGTCATTTCATCACAAAGTCAATAGCTCTCTTCATCCGAGGGTGAGAATGCTGCAAAAACAAACTGCTTTCTGTTCTGTAGCGACGCCTGAAAGAGCTTGCGCTGCAGTAATCCCAAATCCGGGGGCAATCTATTAAGAACTCAGCACCACCGATCCTGAGAATCAACTGATAAGCACATTCTGCTCCCCCCCCCCCTTTTTTTTTTAACTAATCCTCTTAAAGATTGTGCTAAGTAATGAAAGGATAGGATGAAAGAGGCCTTTTTCATTACTACCACATAAACTGCTTGTGTAAATGTTTCATTAATACACTGCTTGACCAGTATTTCATCCTCCCCACCCCCACCGCCGCTATGGTTCTGCCGCAGCCTGCAAGGCAAAATGTGTGATTTACACATGTTTAAGAGAAACATTCCCACACTTGAATGCTGCACTATTCTTTAGAGAAGGAGAGACCTACAAAAAAACCATTGTGGAGGACATTTTAATTTACAATTCTTTTTTCATATGTGCTTAAAAAGATCTATTGCTTCCAACTACATAGGGATTTTGGTTCTTAGTTTTGTGAGGTTCCTCTAATATATGTTTGTCTCTCGCAAGCACCCTCAGACAAGATGTCATTTATTAAGCACGATGGCTTTGAAGATATATTTATAAGTTTATATTTTCTTGGAGGAAAAGACAGAGGAATTCAAAGGAGGTTTGCCCTTTTGTACACTGAAGTACAGGCAATATGTTACCTTTCAAGCCCATAGGTACCAGTCAGCTTCTTCAGAGCAATGTAGAGAGAGAAAAGGGTTTTAAATTGTCAGGTGAAGGCTTACAGCATGTATTTGGTATTTGAACCAAAGGGTGTAGTTTTCTTTATCGACTGAGGTATTCCGTAGTATTTCCCTCTCGTCATATGATTACAATCATGAGGTTCCCTGTCTTGCAGCTAATCCTGTAAAACCTGGCCAGTTTCATAATATTATTCAAACAGAAATAAGGTAGTATTTTCCACACAGTCATTATTTCTAGAGAAGTAAATACGACCATCAGCACCCACTGCTTCCATGCTAACAATGTTTGACACATAGGGCCTGCTACACGTGGCACATCAGCAGTCAAGTAATTCTGTTGAACTCAATGGTGTTACTCAGGGAAGACTTTGCTGGAGTTTCTCTAGGTTTACGCAGATGCAGTCAGGAGTAGATTTGGCACATCCTGTGTGACTTTTGCATAAAAACAAAATTCAATGTCTCTTTTAAAGCAGGCATTCAATCTACTAAGGAAAATGAGAAAATAACTGATCTGTTATCACAATCAGCTCTCTTCTATTTGTGTGGAATATGTGAAAATGATATTATAATTGCATTCTACCGCCACTCCCTTTACCTGAAATTACCCCAAAAAATGGAAAATTGAATTAAAACACAGCTTTTATACTGCAATCAAGTACTTGTTTTCAACCCCACAAGAATAGCACTTGTATTGCTATGAACTTAACAGTTACTATAGTTGATATAAGTGCCACGTTTCATTTGGTATATGTAAGCTTGTTTGCTGCCATGACCATGATCTGGTTTCAAAGTGAATGGATTCATTTGGATCAACAGTCCCTCCAGGGGTAAATGCTTAAATGTATTCAACCTTCGCAAGAGCTGAAAACATCAATACCTTCATAAAGCCACTTTGATTTGTATTGACTAAAGTTGTGCTGCTAATTCACATACATCATTGTTTACTTCACTGAGCTTTTAACGTGGTATTTGATTTATAGAAATAGTGATTCAATTTTTACAAAGAAGTAGTAGGATAAGACCTCCCTCAGATTCTTTTAGTTCAGAGATGCTGAAAGTCAAAGGAAGCCTACCATTGCAATACAAAAATTACTCAATAAATGTTCGTGTGCAGTACATATTTTACTTGATTAGTAACAGCTAATAGCAATGTAGATCTGTCAGATAAGGGACAATCAATTATCTAAGTATGTCGCTAATATGACTGCAGCAAAACCACTGAATTATATCTCAACAGAATGTGTCTCTGAAGTGCATTTCTCCTGCTCTACTTTGTATATGTAATTAAGAAACTTGTAAAAAAAAAAAAAAGAGAGAGGAAAAACTTCTGAAGGCTTTTTTTTTAGTCTTATTTTTTCATTAAGAAACTATAATCATTGATCCCCTACAGGAAACCGTTAAAGCACATTGGTAAACCCACATAAATAGCATACACAACCCCATACGAATAATTGCAACGCTTACATTTGGTATTAGTTTGCAATGTTTGTTTGATGCTACAGCAAATACAGGCTTTAAAATGTCTTCTGTAGCTCATTAACTTTAAGCAGCTACAAACTGACAGTTTTAAACAAAAGTTTTGTCCAATATAGCGGAGGAAAAGCTCAATTACTTCATATGTCTTAGTAAAGTTTTCCTGAACTATAGTTTCAGATTTTTTCTGGTTTGGAGCCAGATCGAACAAATTGTCATGCATATATATAACTGGTCTCACAGAAACTGTTCTATTGAATGAAGCACAATCGAAACTACACAGTTTTATGCCCAAGAGCTTGAACGGTCTTGCTTTGGCTTGTCACTCAGACCTCAAAACGGGTAAGAATTTCTCCTTACCATTGCCATTGGTAGCCCACCACCCCGGTGTAACTCATAGTATTAAAAAAAAAAAAAAAAAAAGAAATACTACAAAGTTATGCTGTACTCCTGTGGGATCTGTGGACATGCCTTGGGTATAGCACTTTTCTCACTAGTGCATTTCCTATCCATCACTTTCAGTGGAGAAAGAGCATTGAATATCAAAGTTGTAAGGCAACCTTTTCCAGAATTTGTAAGCTGTGTAACTTTTGCAGAGGAGAGCTGAGTTAATTTTGGGGCTGAAATTGAAGACTTGGGCTATAGAAATGGTGCTGACATGAAAGCAATACAAAAAAATAACAGCAGTAAAGCAATTACTTTGTCAGGATTGTATTTTCTGGATTAAGCTGTTGATAAACAGAATAATTTTGCAGCTACAAGAGAATTCACATTTACAGGGGAGATAAACTTAGGAAGCTTAGACACACTATAGGGCTTGTCAGCATCTCACAGTTAATTAAAGGAGTGGAAAGCATCAAGGCTTGCTCCCCTCTGCATGAATAATTCACTGCCTGTATCCATTATTAAAGCCAGTTACTTCACCACAATGATTTCCAGCCTGCAATGCATTGGTCGCAGAAATGAGAGATAAATTGCAACAAGGCCTGCAGCTATATTAATAAATTGAAATGAACATTTATTTGCTCATCTAATTAGAACTGTAGTTTTTCCAAATGGTGTAGTAATGCATTACCTTGACAGCCAATACCTGCTGCAAGAAATAATTAACAGAAACAATTTCTTACAAAATTCTGTTTCACTGAAGGCAAAAGTTTTCCTGAAGAGTGTGATGATTTTTTCAAAGCTTTGGTTAATGTTACAGCCAAGGAAAGTACTTCAAAATTAGTAATTTGCTAATTCTCCAACTGTATTGGCCTAATAAAGTCTATTACCTCTATCTGCAAACCTCATCTTGAATTTACTAACTTTATTCCTATTTTTTTCAAATATATTTACTTAGATTACCAGATAAAGAAATGCAACATCAAACAGTTTTCATATCAGTGTGGTTTTGGCTGTGAAAGTAACAGAGTTGTTACAATATCTCCTTCTCTGTAGATGCATTTTTAACTAAAATAGAGGCTCCAGCTACCAAAATTTTAGCTTTCCCACTCTTCAGCCACCCACAAAATAGAACAGACACAAAGTGTCTGCATTAGGTTTGCAGATTTATTCTTGTCAGTCCCGTCTGTTGTTGTCATTGGTACCAATGTACAAATGGAAGCAGAAACAAGAGCATGCAGTGGCCAGTCACTGTTTTAGTCCTCTCATCTTCTCCTTCCCAGAGCAGCAGGCCAACAAGAACCCTGAGTTTGGTCTGGAAAACGATAGTTGAGCCAAAGGATTGAAGGCTGATAGTGTGCGCCAGTGTGTACATGTAGATATCAATACCGATATCCCTATAGATTTCCATAGATACCTAGATAAATAGAAAAAACAGAAGTGTATTTGGGAATAGATAAAACAATATGAAGCCGAACTATTACTCAGACCAATGCACCAGAGCAGCATTATATTCAGCACAGTTTCAGCAATGCTCGGCAATGGTGTATAAAATCCATATGTTAACATTGGGGATGGCTTATATTATAACATCTGATCTTTCCAAACAGAATAATTTTATTTTCTTTCTTATTTTTTTAATCAATTAGTGTCTTCAATTTGTCAGCTACAAATGAAATATTTTCTAGTGAATGGTTTTCCACAATGATATTTTCTATTTTCCACTAGAAATGCTATTTAAAAAAAAAACCAACACAAAAACAAAACCACAAAAACAACCAACCAAAAAACAAACCACCACCCAAACAAAACAAAATACTGACATTATCTGTATTTAATTTAATAGATTTTGGAATAACCATTAAATAGGTTTAGGCAAATAATTAATCCATGGATATGGAATTAGACAGCATGTCTGAGTTGAACTTGCAATTGTTTTTATTTGGGGATTCAGGCATATAAAGAGATTTGAATGTGCAACCTGCATCTGCCTGGTATGCATTCATCCAGCATGGGAACGCAAAGCTCGTGTGTTTAAAGAAGCACGTCAAAACTGCTTTGTAAAGAAGGGGGAAAAAAGCCCTAAACCAAGTGACAGGACTAAGTTTAGTGTGCTAATCATATTCATTCTTCTTGTA
Source organism: Grus americana (assembly GCF_028858705.1). NCBI lineage: Eukaryota > Metazoa > Chordata > Aves > Gruiformes > Gruidae > Grus > Grus americana. The sequence continues at coordinate 66,294,189 of NC_072891.1, forward strand.
ACCGAAGGAGTTCCACTGTAGAATTTAAATGAAACGAATGGTGCTTCAGACATGCGGTTAGTGATTTTATATGGTCAGTGTCATTTTTCTTCTTCTGGGAATTCAATTTGTTCCTTTTATGCCAAGGTCACAGATTGGGGAATCTCAGAGAACATTACTTCTCTGCCTTTGATGCAAAGGGTCAGTGGATTAGTACAAAGGAGAATTAATCCCGTGTGCTCACTCACCAAATGATATTTAAGTCATTTTTAATGAATGACTTAAAGTTCCTATTAGTTTCCTGGAAGAAAATAGAAGCAAGCCTACAAACAACAACTTCATAAATGAATATTCAAGGAAAAGTATGACTTCATTGTCAGCTCTAATTGCTAGTTTTACCTTATTAGTAGAAGCTTTCTGTAGCTGAGTTTGACATACATTTGTTTGCACACTGTTATTAGTCAAGACTCAGTGAAGTCTTGTAATTAACACCTCCACATTATCTCATGCAGTGAAAGCAGAGACTAAAACAGATGACTCACTTTGTTTCAGCTTTGCTTTTGTTTTCTGATACAGAAGTACTTAAGAAGAAGTGTGAGCTCATCAGAGTGCCATATGGAGTCAACAGAAAGCATAAAAGGTTTTTCAGGAAGGAGAGCATCGAAGCTCATTAAAAGCTAAATGGTAAGGCCTCAGCGAGGCACAGTGCTACTGCACAGTTGTGGTCTAACGTTCTACCAGTATGGTTGCACTTCCCTCTTTGTCAGATTCTCCTTACGTCCGTCAAAAGACAGTGTCTGCTTGTGTAGTTTACTCCCTACCTAATGCAGGGAAATGTTATTTTCATACAGTCTTTCTCTCCTGTCCATGGCAGTGCCTACACTAAGGAAATTGTACTTTTTAAGCTATCAATAGCACAGCATGTGCACATTGTGAAGTCGTGCTATGAGTATCATCATTCCTTACGCGAATTTTCCATGTTTATATCATCCACATTCTTCATCATTTTCAGGTGTGAGGTCCTTCTGAAAGTCAAATATTCTTAAGTACTATCTTACCAATGACCCGTAGGACAAATTCACAAGATTGCAGGAATATGCACTTTAAACCAAGACATGATTTTCTTCTAAGTATCTGGTTTCATCAAAATCACCTTTTTAGATGAGGTTTACCTCAAAAGTAATTTGTCTGCAGAAATTTATCATTGCATATAAGCAAACACTCTTCCCTCCCCCCAATATTGTAATGGATGGGGGCAAAAAAACAATACGACCCTCAAACAAAGAAAAAGCCCCCAAATCCAGGATAGTTACAAGAACATTTTATTGCAACCTCTCAGTGCAGCCATTCAGTTAACAAGTATTCCCAAAGCAATAAGAAATTCAGTCATTAAATTATTATTCAGAGCTTGGCTGAGTTAAATACTCAGATAATAGCAGAGCTTGTTTACTGGATGGAAGCTGGCCAAGAATATTTGAAGAATTAACATGTACATGAAATTTCCCACAATTATGAAATAGCCATCAGAAAAGGAAATGACTGAGAGCGATTGAATTCCTCAGAGCTGCTATCTTTGGTTGTAAATACTTGCTGCGCTGATAATAGAGCCTCTCAGTTTGCTACCATTTGCGTCATTACCATCTCTATTGATCTAACCACCCCACATGTTCCTGCTTTATTATTTTGCTACTCAAGAGTAACTATCTTAAGTGATTGGGTCACAAATGTTATTGTATTACTGTGATTTGGAGAATTATTAAAGATGGGTCACTTCATTACTGAGATCCCAGAGGTGCTGTATATAGTAAAGCTGCATTAGTTAAGTTCAGTGGAAGCTGGCAGGTGCTTATGCACAGCTAAGGCTATCTGTTCTTTACCTCAAGCCTAACAATGCTGCCACTGATGCATTTTTAGGTACATACCTCTGTGCACGTTCAGCCAAGCTAAAATGTGTTCATAAAAAAACATCAGTGGTCCACCACAGGTTCTTCAGCTTTGTTTGCAACAGGTCATAGCATGGTGGAGCTTGTCCTGAAATAGCATCTTGCAATGGTTTGTAACCTTCAAATAGGATTTCTAATAATAGCATTGCTTCTTGCTTTGGGCACTGGTCCAATGACTACAGACATCCAGAAACAAAGCACATGCTTTACACTAATCTAATCAAAACATTTCTAGAGGGTATAGGCAGTAATCTGGGACATACTCATATTCCAGTAGTACTCCTGAGAGAAATGTTGCTGGACTGGTTTCAGACTAAGTACATCCTCTGTTTGATTTTTCCAAGACTGAAAGTACAAATCCCAGCAAAAGGAATTACTCACACAAACGTTTTACTCTGTACCTTAGACTTGTCATACTAGTGGACTCCAGGAAATTTGCAGTGAGGGGGAAAAAAAGGAGTGCAGCTGCCTCAGTAGAAGATTAAAGGATGGATGTAATGGTTTACACTTGGTGGAGATGATCTTGGCTTGATTAGGAAATAACCACCAGAGTAAACTACAATGTAGTTTTAGTATCCTCTGTGTTTGCACTGACTGATAGACCATTTGCATGCTACTCCCTACGGAAATGAAGACTAGCCTTTCAGGCAGAGCAGGTCTGTCTTTGTATCATAGGCAAGGTAGAGGGCGAGCTCACCTTCTCATCACCATGAAGATGTGCAAGGCAGTGTTACAACAGTGCCCCAGTAGTTACGGTCACAGTGAATGCTGCCCCTGACTCTGGTCCATCATAAGAACCTCTCACGTGCTCTTGCCTGTTTCCCCATCTCTCAGTACTTCTGCGGAAGGGGGCCATGGCTCTCTACTGCTGGGCAGCATATGCACTCATCTAAGGAAATGTGCTAGTTAAAAGCCAGATTATACCTTTTTATTTATAATATCATGCTGTGTCTGTTCGGAATGAAGGCCCTTTTCTTTCATATTTGGTGCTATTAATACACAAGTCGCTACAGACTATATATTAAGAATCTTGTTTGATGTTTAAAAGATATGAATATTGGTATTGGTTGTTACAAACAGCTTACACCCATTTGGTTGGTTAACCTGCAAAGGAAGATTAATGGTTTAAAATCTGGTCATTAAGTATGGTAACAAATGTTTTTCAGTGAAGTTATTGCTACCATAAACTTTAATCAATGGTTCATAGGCAGCAGCCTCTGGTTCAGTGTTCTGACTAATGACAAATTAACTATTTCTTAGCAGTTAATAAAGACTTTTCACCAATCTGCATAGAGAACATGATTTCCTCTGTTGGTAATTAACATTGTCCCCTGGGTGCTAACTCCATATATCCATACCAAAATCCTTATTGGCAGAGATGAAAAGCAGCACATTTAATACCATTTCTCTAGAGATTTTTTTTCGTTTTAAATTGACTACTTAAAACAACTAAAACAAGTTTTAAAGAGTAGGAAGGCTGGTTATTTAATGACTTATTGTTTGCTGAATAGTATCAATTACACTGTTGATCCTTGTCTTTTTCCTCTTTTTTTTGAATGAAATAATCATTTTACACTCAGATCTCAAAAGCAGGAGTCTGCAGTTAATGATCTACAAAAGTGAAAAGGGTAGAGATGAAGGTAGGAGTTGTTTGATTTTTCTAAAAGCTAACTGGAGTTGGTGTGGAAAAAAAAACCAACACTAGAGACCACTAATAAATATATGCCTCATAATAGTAAAAGGAAAAAGGTACACCTAACCTTTCTAAATAGCCTAAGGGCAGGGGTTTGCTTTTCAATGAAAAGGTCATCTAGAATGAATTAAAGTCATTTTCCTGCTGAGGTCCAAGCATGTGTCTTCACTTTGAAGATTAGAATGAAGTTGTTCTTACCCGTGTATTTTACAGATGTAGTTTTACAGAATGCATTGCAAAAAGCAGTGATATGTTTTCAGTCTCTCCAGGGAAACATAAATTGTGACAATTAATATATGGTCTCCTGAGATGAAGCTTCTGGTTTGCTATAAAAAGTAAAATACTTTTGCAAGGTCGTTATTTGTCTAGTTTGTGCTTTTCTACTGACACTCTTCTGTCATTTAATCTTTCATGTGTTTTAATCTTGTTCATCCTTTTTCCATGTTAAATGCTTCAGCTGATGTCTTGGCCTGACTGAAATCACTCAACAAAATAAAACAGCAAGAATTTTGTATTACCAGCATGACAAGGAGACACACTGGGACAGCACATGTGAGAGACAAGATTTCTATACACCAACCTAGGAGGTATACAGAAAAATCTGTGAACACACAGTTTACATTGTAAAAATTTGGTTTTCAAAAAGTCATTTTTCCAAAGATCATTTCCATGAAGACATAAACTCAGGAAACCAAATCAATCAAACATAAAATAATATTACTTTGCCCCTCACATTGTTCAAAACCATATTTAAAGCTTTCCAAACAGTGATCAGTGCCATCAAGGATAATAAGAAAAAAGCCTGGAAGAGAAATAAAATATCATCATCTTCAAGATTCCTCCAGAAGAGATCTTTACAAAGCATTCCACCAGCTTGCATCCTGTCTTACCTGCTGTGGCATTGGCTGAAATGGTCACCAGTATTTGTTTTGCATTGGTTTAAATTTTGGTATGGAAAATTATGGGCTTTTGCTTCTGGAAGCAGTCCTGAAGGAATGCTAGAAGCACACACCCCTGGCTGAGGCAACATGGGTTCCTGAGTACACAAGAAAATAATGCCCGTGACTGAGTTCAAGTTTTAAAGTGCAAGGATGTGAGAATGGTAATTCACCCTTTCCTGAAACCTCTTATGACGGTTATTCTCACACACAAATCTGGATGCCTGGAGTCTCTCGCAGGATTCTGGCGCACAAGGGAGGAACACTGATGGAGAGGTGGGACCCCACTGATCGCTTGGGTGCGGCGCCTATATCCACTATGATTTTGGTGGAACACTCAATGTTAACATTGCACTGAATTTCTGTTTTGTGAGCTGCTTGTCTGAGTGACTTCTACAGCACAGAGAACATTTCTGAGAAAAACAGCTTTGGTGCCAGACTTCTGAATTGACTGCTACCTGTGGAATATGAGAAGTGTGAAAAGTACTGATCAAAATAGAGATGTAGACAATCGATTATTTTGAGAACTGCTAAATGCTTATATCCAAAACCTTTTCTCTTTCTCCTTTTATTATTTTTTCCCCCTTTTTTTTTTTTAAATTTACTCTTTCATAAAATATGTGCGTGTGTGCGTGTTTTTATTCCAAAGCATCTTTCTGTTGTGGTTAGGTTCCACAGGAGGGTTCCAGCTTGTAAAGGTTAACCATGCAGAAATCAAGGCTTTGTGCATTTTTGCAAAGGTCACACTCATCAGTAGTTCCGGAAGGACTGCTGGGAAGGGCTGTAGTAACTACCCAATGATTGAACCATGGCTCCAGGTTTCATTTCCTTTAAGAATACTGTTACAATCACTGGTTGTGTCACTAAGAGATAAAGAGGCTGCTCAGTCACTTGAAATTCAATTTGTACATTACTCAAATCTACCCCACCTCTTTCCTTCACGGTGCCTGGCAGCTGCTTGCTGGCACTCTGAATTTCAAATGCCTGAGCTGCAGGAAGCAGTTTAATAAATGGGATAGGTTTTGATTAATGTAACAAGCTGAAAATAGACAATGATGCAATGCGTATCTTGGCAAGAACCACAGAGTCGGATCAAATCTCTGTGTGCTGAGGAAGGCTGCGGTGTCAGAGAGTTCACCCAAAGATGCATATTTATGCTTTGATAACACCTTGAAGGTTCAAAAACTACCAATATATAAGATTTAGACCTGTAATCCTGTTATGTCTCTAAGCATCTACTACAGGTGACTGCACAGTCATGAAGTTCAAGTCTAGATTAAGTATTTGACATTGACTGAGTTCCAGCAAGGGCAATGCACTTCACCACAAAGCTCTGGTTTTATCTGGAAGAAGGAAATGCTGCATTTTTTGCTTTCAGTATTAGGACTGTAAGCAATCACTTGCTGTACTGTATACAAAACAATGACATAAATGCATCAAGTTTAATTAGTAATTCTCCAGTGTACAAAAAGTTTACATGCTTTGACATTGTTTCAGACAAACACCCAGTATGGAGCTCGCGCTCATCCAGTGTGGCTTTAATGCCATAGGAAACTTACTCTTTGCCAGTTCCTGGTCCGCCGAGCCACAGATATTCAAAATTGGTATTATGTTAAAATTCCTCTCCAGAAACTCGCAGAATCACAGTTTTACACAATACTATTTGATTGAGATACTAGTCAACTATGCCTCACGAAAGGAAGGAGCTGAAGATGTCACTGAAGATGTCACTGAAGATTATCACCGCTTTCATACGTATAAAGAAAACCTGGCTAACATATACTCACTGGAAAAGTCTAAATTATGAAGCCTAGACTGCGCTCATTTTTTTCTTGAAGTGTCTTAATGAGACACAGCAAGAGGTTGAGCCTGGAGAGGCAAGCTGCTTCCAAAGGTGGCAGTAAGTGAATGTCAGGTCTTTGGGTTTGGGCACCAGTCCCTTATTGGCAAATGTTTCTGTGCTGCCTCTGTTTTGTTTTACAGAATGGGAGCTAGTCAAGGAATGGCTTTGTATTTCTCCACTTTTTGTGAAAATGTGTTCTATGTTACAAAATAATTAGAAAACCTTGGATTTGTTTCTGTTTGTATTTTCATAACTTTGAAAGCTAATTATACTCTCAGTGTTGCCTAATATAACGTTATGCAAGTTAAAATTTACATTTGTTTCATTAACATGTCCAGAGAGTAAACTTTTGTGCAAGTGAATAGTTCTGTAGCATTACATGAGCTACCATTGAAAGTGAATTGGTTTCGTAATATTGGGATTAACAATTATTAGAGAATGATATGGAATAGTTCTGTGCTTATATTTATATAGTGTATGTTCAACTCACTCGTATAAATTATTTGTGTCAATCACTAGTTGTGACTAATTGAATAATCACCAGTTCTGTAATGAAAGCGTCTGATTCCAAACCCAAAGAATTTTAGTATTTCAGTGGATACAAGAAATTCACTTGAAAATCTGTGTTGGAAATACCATTAATTGTATATTCTGGCCCACTGGGTTGTGGATTAACAATGCCTTTGTTTGTTTGTTTGTTTGTTTTAAAATTACATTTAAATCCTCTTTCTGTGTTTATTTACCTTTATTCTCAAAGTCAAATGTACTATGATCTTATAGTCTAATTTCATACATTTAATTTTATCCTTACCTCATTTTTATCTGGGTTATCCATATTTCCTCTCCTCCTACCCACTGAAACCACTCCCCATACAGTTCAGAGTCTATTGTGGTTCCTTTAAAATTTAAAAACTATCAGGACACTAAATCAATAAAGTGTTAACTCTCTGACAAGTCATCTGCCATGAATAACAAACATTTTAAGTCAGCAGTTCGCAAACAAGCCATGGGCTAATATTTGTTTGCATAAACTATTCAGCACAGATGCATAAAAGATATTTTGTGGAAATCAGGATTCGTTTACAAATTATTCACATGCAGGAAAAAAAAAAAGAGCTGCAGTCATCAGATATTTCATTCACAATTAATAATTAAACCACTCCTGTAAGGATGCTGAGAATATCAAGACGGAATGTTTTCCAATGGTTTTATTTTAAATTTTAAAAGAATGATAATAATTTAAAAAAAAAACAAAACACCAAACGAACAAACAAACAAACCAAACCAAACCAAACCAAAACAAAACAAAACAAACCCAAACAAAAGGAAACAACAGACAAAAAACCCAGCATATTGTCCTGTTTAATTCTGAGGTGAGTCAATAGTGATACAGATAAAAAGCAGAAGAGCTAAGCAATTCTGATGAACACACTTGCTTTGACTAGAACTTCAGTTTCGGGGCTGATAAGGGTGAAATAAAAAGGGGTAGTCTGGTATTGCCAGAATTTCCATGGAAGTTGTTTGTTGGCTTGAGAGAACTTTTTAGGGGTTTATTGAGGGAAAGTGAGGGAAAGGATAGATCTATTTTCATCTCATTTTGATGTTTCTTTATTGTCATTGTTTCACACATTTCTCAAAGAAGCAAAGTGAGTTTCCCATGCTTGTGGAAGAAATATGTTTTATCTAGAAGCCTATGTGGGAAAGGAAAGGGAAAATAAGAGCATGGTGGTGGCACACTTCTCAGAGTTAAGGAAGTAATTTCTTGCTGTTGGCATATAAACAACAATAGTAGACATATAAGAAAAGGGATTTATGGGAAACTGGAAAAAGACAGTAACAGAAATGTAAGTAAAAGGTAAGTTGCTCTTGAGAAAATGATCAAGAGTTTTGATGTGGGGATGTGTTTTGATCCAGGTAGATGAAACACTGAGCTAAAGATTTATTTTATTTATTTTATTTTATTTTATTTTATTTTATTTTATTTTATTTTATTTTTATTTTGAGTGAAATGCAAATAATGAGGAAGCATTCACTCTCCTTTCTGGAAATATAGTAGAAATATGCATGCAAGTTTTGGTTGTAGAAATAAAATTAGTGGATTTCAGAGACATTGTTAGATACCTAGCAAGTTCTTGCAATGGTATCCATGAATACAGGAAACAAGGCAGAAATTAAAGTCACAATTTAGAAGTCCAAAGGAAAAGAAGAGTAATGAGTAATTGAGTCACCAGCAGTAACAGACAAGGGAGGATGAAAAGATGATGAGGTGTTTCACTTTCCCACATTAATATTATCCTAACTAACAGCTTTCCTGTTAGTTGAAGTCACAGCTGGAGGTTCAAGAGTGCGAAGAGGTAAAGGATATGGACATCATGCAGCGTGAAGAGGTTGGACTGAGTTTGGGGTTAGGATATCTGTGACTCTCATTTTTAAGAAGGTCCCATCATTGTGCGTTTTGTGAGGTCAAGTTTTGAATTACTGGATGCACACAATTAAGTCAGTGAGCATAAAAGAAAGCATTTATTTAATCTGATTTTTGTAAGGATTTTTAAGAGTTTCTTTTTTACCCTGAGACAAGGTGCTTTATTCATTTCTATTGTAACTCTTTATATTTTGTAGTATGTGCTTTGAAGGCAGTGCTATATGCATGAAAGACATTATATTTATTATATTCACACACCATTGTGATAAAGTACCTAATTACACAATATTAAAATTTCTCAAAGTGTTCACATTTTAAAGTGAGTGGATTTAATCCACTGATAGACAGATGAAAAGCTCAGCTATTAATTTTATACTGCTGCTCAATTGGTATTGAATGTTTCACCACCAATTGTGTTCTGCATGATGCTTTTGGTGATTTATTGTAATTGTTTCTCATATAAAGCAACTCTCCGCTTAAATATAGAACGCCTTGCTGTCTTGTGAACTTCAATTGCTCCTAGTGTAACACTGAATGGCCAGAGGAAATGTTTCATTTGAAACACTCCTGTTTTGTTTACTTTTTCACTGTAATTATGCCAAATGTGTGGTCATAATAATAATAAAAAAAAAGAATAATATACATTAGTTTCTTAGATAACACTTGTTTGCAGTGCATCTGTTTCATGTACTACCTGTAATATTTCAGTTAATATTTAATCTTTCTAAATATTGAGTACTCAAACAACAATAAAACCAGAGAGCATTTTTTTCCCTGTCTACTACCAGAGCTGCTGTCTGCTCTTAGTATGCTTTAAAGCAGAATTCATTATCTTAATCTTGTTAATATTCTGAGGAACTGCTTTATATAGTTGCAGCTTAATGTTGATCTGTGAGCTTTATGTCTTAATACAAATGCCACCTGGTTCTGCTACATATATTTGTGTAATGGCAATACCATGGAAAATCCTAACTCAGAGTAGATGCATTAAATAACATCAGAGTACTTCAGCAGCTCAGTGTCCTGCCTATTGTCAACCACCAGCCAGTGTTTACCACAGAATGTATCAGGTCTCTTGCATCTTTCAGTACAAATTTATTTAACTGAGTTTTATTCCAGTGGAAATGATATAAATTTTCATTAAAGAAAACACTATATTACAACAGGACTAAATGAATCATCTGCAATCACTTTTAAAATACATGATTTATTGTCTGCAGTTGTAAGGCTGTAAGTTAAGAAAATATTTTTGCTGACAAGAGTGAAATATAGCTCATATATAAATAAAGAATTAAGCACATCTCTCTATCTAAGGATTGTGTGTAGGTATGTGTGCGTGCATTTGTCATACCTGTAATTATGTAGATATCTATGTGCAAGAATATATGTATATTTTGGCAACATCAGGAAATACTTGATCAAATTTCCTTCTCTAAGAAAAAAGGAAAACAAATTGACTAACCAGCACGGACTAAAATAAAATCCATCGTAACGTAAGAGAATATTTTCCTGGAGTGACTCATATTCACACATCCTTCTGTGAGACTTTCATATATTTGGTGACATTGTGAAATGTCATTGAAGAAAAGGCATTTCAGTTTAGCCTTGAGCAAACATACACGTAGTAGAAGAACTGTGCATATGTAAAGCCTTTTTCTTCTTCCAAAAGGGACCTTTTTTCACTACATACATAACTGAAGCTAAGCTTAGGCTAGTGAGGTACTGCATGATAAGAACTTGGTTAGCAAACACATTGAGTGATCGAACGACTTGAATAACAAAATCCCCAGCAGTGTGTTTCAGAGCTAACTGCATTTGCACTCTGCAAGGAGATCAATGCTTCACCCTCATTGATTTTCTTCAGTGGCAGAACCAGGATTATGCATAATGTGAAACTGTATTCCCAGACATATTCAACCTGATTTCCTAGTCAGTGCTAAAAAGGCATAGTGTTGTACTGAAAACATAAGGTTAGAGAAGTGTAACATATCAAATTTGTACTTCTGGTAAGGCTGCATGTTAAACAGATGCATCATAATATATTCTGGGTGTCATGCAATCCGTTTTACAAAAACATTAGCTTGGTGCTGAAGAGTTCCTCTTTATATATATAGCTTAAAAAAAATGTGCAGAGATGCCAAAGAGAGAAATTGAAATGCATTGCATACACATCACTTTAAAACGTAGTATAGTTTCTCTCTGGCAGACTTGAGCTTTAGTATAAACACATAAAAAGAAATAATTTCTTCAAAAACTTCAGAGCAGGAATGCAGTACATCTTCAGAACTTAAATAACCTCGTAATTTACAATGTATGCCAGTTTTCAAAAAGTAATAATAATTACAGTAAAATATATCAGTGGGAAATGACAGCTGACAGGAGCTTATTCTGATCTGCAATTTCCCCTTGTTTGTAGCTTTGCATGCAAGCCATGGGAACACCATCAAATGCTGCTCAGCTGTAGTTCAGTTTGAACACAGGAATGAATTAAATTAGCTCAGCTCAGTATTTCCCTAAGCCATTTGTTGGTGGCATAGGCAAAAAGAGAGATGGAGCAGCAAGAAAGAGCTCAAGTGATGTCTTGAACAAGAAAATTTCATGTCTTCAGCTTCTGCCATTCCAGGCTTTGGGGAAGCCAACACCAGTCCTGGGAGCTGTAAGCTGCTTATGAAAAAGGGGCAAAATAATGCCTGTCCTAGAGGGACGTGTATGTGCTTTACAGACATTTATGCAGGAAATGAGCACTACATTTCATAATTGGAGATCACAGTTATTTCTTTTTGTCTGTGTTTATCCAATGCTACCACCCATCTAGGCATGTACACACACTTACGGCAGGTCCCACATCATGCAAATACAAGAAGTGGCTAGTAGAAAGCTTTAAATTAGTGCTACATAAAAATTGGGGCTGACACATCCATAAGATTAACGATTCTTGGTTGAGAGAGTGGGTAGGGGTTCTTTAAACTTTTTTAGACATGACCATGTGAGTGGTTAGATACAGCCACTCGAAGTCATTACAGAAAAAATCCCGAATTCCATGAAGTGGGCGAGGAGTATCATACGTTACTCGTGAGCTAAAGGGTGGCAAGCAGCACACTGCAATACTTGTATCAAGTGTTAAAGATCTGAATAGATGTAATGAGAGTAAACAGTAGTTTGGAAGCAAAGGGTTCTTTTAAACTCAGAGGAAAATATTTCTTTGTTTTGCTATAGCATAGCCAAAAGCCTAGACATGGGCCTCATTTTTTTATTTTTTTATACTTAGTGCTGGATATTTTTGTCAATATTGAATATTTGATTAGGAAGGCACTTATAAATCTACTTGACCTCTAATCATGAAACAAAATCCACTGGCCTATGTCCTTAAATGCTTTTGTTGAATAGGGACAGATGTATGCATATATTTAAGTACTTTCCAAAAATGAGACCTTAGTCTTGATCGAAAACCCATTGAAACTATTGAAAGACTTTCCACTGTTCCCAGTTCATCAAGCTCAGTATTTCATTCTTGAAAAGCAAATGCTTTCAACACCTGTTTCTAAGGTGATTCCAGTTCCATGTTAAAGTTAGATGCTAAACCAGTTCAGTGAAAATTGTCTTGTTACTAGGGAAGTTACATTTCTAGGACCTGGTACGCTTGATCTAGATGATAGCAGCCTAAATAAACATTGCAAAGTAATTTGATAATGAATAAGTAGGAGGATGCGCACAGAAAACTAACACCATTGTTTAACCTCAAAACTATGCTAATAACTAGGGTGATAGACATGAAACTCGGAATAATGGAGCTGTTATTCTAGCCCACCAGGCTGTCTCAGGGGACTCCTAAGTGGATTTGCCATGCCATGACTATATGTAGCTCCAGTCCAGTATTTTGCATAGCCTAAAGTATCTTGTTGCAGTATATTCTCACATTTATCAAACTAAATGAGGTCTAGAAGAAAATATCTTCTTCCGGTTAGAAAGGAGGCATATGTGTGTGTTATTTGCATACTATTTATTTCTTTGCATGTAAAATAGAAGAATCCTCCAGAAATAACCTGTTTGTGAAAAACACTATCAGCATAAGAATATCAGTGTGCCTGTTAAAAATGAAAAGGCTCCTTTTAAGAAAAAAAAAAAGCAAAATATCATGAACTCACGAACACATGCATATGCACATGTGTTCGTCTGACCTGAACTTGATTGTAATGTAGAGCATTCTCCAAGAATTATCTGAACCCAGTTTAGATTGGATTCATCTACAGTTACTTGGCACTGGCTGGTCACTGTATTTCATCTCATTTTACAACTGCCACACTCTGCCAATAAAAGATCAAATAATTTTGGTTACTGGGTTGAATTTTTTTAAACGTACTTGATGTTCCTCTTGAATCTGCTCTCAGTTACAGCTCACTAACAGGTCTGGCCCAGTGGTGGTTCTATAAATACAAACATAAGCTGAAAAAGCTGTTCCTAAAGCGGAATGCACAAATCTGATGTTAAGTGATTGTCACTCCACTCTGTCTTGTTTATGCAGTTTCCAGTCCTGAAAGTGGGTGGTTATGCAGAAGGAAGAAAAACTATTTTTAAAAAATCTGTTTTATGCACTGTGTCCAATTTTCTGTTGGCCTTTTACAGTGGAGAAATGTACAATTACATTGCACTTGAAAAGCACTCAAATAAACTCATCCCAGCTTCCCATATGTACGAAGTGATGCATTTTTAGATAAATTGCATTAGAATGAAGACAGACAAGCAGGAGATTGCATTGTAGTTTTATTTCCAATTACTGGCAGTTAACTTTCCATCTACTTTTTTACATCTGTTTAAAAAAAATAAATGCAGAGGACAAGAAGTCCTAAAGAAACCACATAGCTTCTTAAAAAAAAATAAAATCTGATGTTCAGCTTTTATCATCCTCTCATACCTGTTATTACAATATCATTTGTGTTGGATTAGAAACCTGATCTTCCAGTCATTCATAATCATTAAAATCCCCTTGGTTATTCTATAAATGCGGGGCTGTGTGGTCAGTGCCTGGCATAACTCCAATTTAAGCACAGTGAAAACCCTTGTAACAACCATAAGAGAGCCTAGTCCCAGCTCAGCTGCTAGAGCAGGTGTTTGCTCAGTGAAAGTTTCACTGTTCTTTTTTTTAATTTTCAGACGATTTTTTCCCCCCATTTAATTAACAGGCTGTATATGAAAGCCTTTTTATTATTTGAAAGCCTCACAAGAGTGTTTTTCCACGCAGTAATTGCTGGGAACAGCATTATTCTCCCCTTGTCTCATGTCCTGGAGAAAAATTTCTTCCTCCTTTGCTTTTTCTTCTGTGATAGTTTTCTCGCCCTCTCCATTTACTCCCGTGCTTCTCTGTATTAATTCTCTCAAAGCCTCTTACTCAGCCACACAGTCTCTACCCTCTATATTTTCCTCATCTCTTCACCCTCACCATTCCTTGAGCATCTTCTCGGTGGCACCACTGTTTCTCCTCCTGCATGTCCTTGACTCCTTCCTGCCCTCCACTTTCCTACCCACTCTCCATCTTTCTCATGCCCTCTGCAGCTCCTCCTCTTCATATTTCATGCTAGGGTTCACCTCCATGTCTTCCTAACACCAGTCTCAAAAGTGCACACTTGGCTTTGCATCCCTTTCACAGAAAATTCTCTTCAAGCTCTTCTAGAGGGATTACTTACCTCATGGAGCAGCAGGTAGCCATCTCTCCTAAAAGCAGTTCAGGTGTGGTGACAGGATGAAATACAAGGCAGCCTGTACATAAAGTTCACTCGGGTTGTGGCTCACAGGGGCCCCTAAGGACCGGTTGGAGGGCAATTACATTTGTTCTGACTGCATTTACCCTGCTCTTTCTTCAAATGCAATGTTCTTAATTTGGTGTGCTGGGGCTAGAGCCTGATATTACAGAGGAAGTGCATGCATTAATGTTAGCTCCAAATTGTTACATATTGTTGTGCCACGGTTTCACTTTTTATCTGACCAGAGAAGATGATGGAAATAGGAGTCCTTACGGACAGCAGGCGTTCTAGAGATTCAAAGACACAAAGGTAAATTCTGCACTCAAAATGCAAGCACAATTGCTCAAGTGCTTGTTTTATTCATACATACACCCGCCTCAATTGCACCTGCACAGCAGGTGCAATTCACATGTGCAGGATAAGAAAATAGGACTCTAACAACTAAAAAAAGACCAGTCATCTGTGTCTTGCTCATTACATATTACACTAATGAAGAGAAGCTTCCCTCTACACAAATTGCCTTTGGCTGAAGTAACATTATTCATTGTACCTTCATTCTATCTACTAAACCTCTTCCTCTTTATATCACTGCAAGAAAATCCTGACTATCAAATGTTGCCAAAAAATTTATGTTTCTGAATTACGACACAATTTACAACATACATTTCCAACCAGTAATGTACAGGTGTTACAAGTACAGTTTGAAAAGACATAGGGAGTTCTACTGGCTGGTTTTGGTGACTTACAGTCTTAGGAATTTTACGAGGGAAGTCTTAAGCATATGGTAACTGTAAGGATCTCTGGCTATAGCGCCATTTAAATCAAACAACATCCTCATTAGCATCCAGGAAACAGAGCTGTCCTTTCATGTTCAACAATGCACCACACAGTGAATGGGAAGTTATTATGTCCCAGATGAAAATGGTTTCTTTCACTTATTTATTTAACTCAGTATGCAGCTAAGCATACCAGGGTAGATGAGAGAAAATTTAAAAATGCACATAATAACCACACATGTCAAATGACACTAAGATTCTCAAGTTATTTTATCGCATAACTCTCAATAGCATTAATCATCCCCTAATTCAGTGTTGCAGTATATTTAAATCCCAATTCTCATGTATTTGGCCTTATATTCCTACCATTCCAGAATGCACTGCAGAGTCTTTACCAGCCCAATATAAAAGAAAATCTGGGCATGGAAGTGATGATGCTGGACACATAAATTAGATGGATTAGTTCATTAGGCTTGGGGGGTTTTTTTGTTGTTTTTTTTTTCCTTCTTCTTTAAATCAATATTGGTTCTAGGTGTCAGGAAAAATTTGTACAGTATTTGAGTCAACACAATAAATTTAACTCTCAGGAATTTAACTGCATTTCTTAGGCCTTTAGAGATATCTGCTTGCAATTTCAGTGGCCACAGAGCAAAAAATTGGAACAAAACATGAAAACAGTGCATAGCTCATAATTCAAATTCCTGTAAGTGGAGGACTTTCCAATAAAATCCAGACACTTGAGAGGTATGGAAACTGCTGTGGCTCAATAAAGTTGATTGAATGCCCTCACCCCTTCATATAGTTCTGGTCGGGAAGGGAGTGGGGGTGAAGAGGGAGAGGAAACATAAAAAAACCCCACCAAAACTAAAGATAATAAAGATTTAACTGTTAGGTGTCCAGATTTAATCTTGTGGAAATTCTCAAGAAGTCTGCAAATTTCATCATACTGCAAACAAAGACACGTCTAAATGTAGCAAATGAATAATGTATTAAACCAAAATAGAGTGTTTGATTGATTTGATATGTGACTGAAGGCTTCTCTTTTCTGCAATCAGTAACATAAATCTTTTCACTTTCTTGCCTCTCCTGTAGCTCCCTAATATTGCCTCTCTGCTGGGTGCTACACTGTTCTGGGAAAAGTTGCCCACTGTATTGTTCTGAGATGACTGTTCTCCAGAACCTCAATCCTGCAAATAATTGCTACCAATTTTAGTGCCAGACTGAATGAAATTAATTTTCACGGAATTTATGAAACCCATTTCTTTCTTTCAAATTATTTTTGTGATCTGACTCTTAATTTTTGTTTACATAACATGAGGAATGCTGCACCTTAAATTATGACAAACTTGCAAAGCAGGGCTTTATTTTTTATGTTGAGGCACTGAGACAGATAAGAATGATGAGGGAAAGCTGCCTGAACACAACATTATATAAAAGTCTCCATTTGTACCGAAAAATCCTAAACCTTTGCAGTGATTTGAGACTTGTCTTGCCAGGGTGGCTATTTATTCATCTTATAGCAGAACAATTCAGTTGCTGTGGATTGCAGAGGAGAGGAAAGGGAAGGGGCCCTTTTGGAGTCTGCAGCCTGCTGAAAGGCAGAATGAACGTCAGCGGGAGAATTAAAACAGAGACTTGTGTGGGCCCAGGAAAGATTTATGGGAGAAGCAACACAACCTCTTCCTGAGATGCTTGAGCTCTGCCCAGAAATGCCTTCTCTTGGATAACCACAAAAGTGGAGAAAGAAAGGTGAAAAAAGACACAAAAAATTTGAGAAGATGGTAAGTGTATTAGAAAAGAAGGATTCAGTATGCGATTTGCAGGGCTGCAAAATCGCTCTCTTCACACAGATCAAATTACAGCTGAGAATTTGACTTTTGTTGTGTGTTGATGTTGAGGAATGAAAGCTGCTATCAGTCATGTATAGCCTCACCAAGGCTTGCTATCGGGAAAAAAAATAAATAAAAGATCAAGTTTGCCATCCACATTGGAGGAAAAATAGTTTATGTTGTAACAGCATTATCTTGTTCTGCGTAGTTATTCCGATACTTAGCTGCAGTGAAAACTTAAAGAATCCCAAACAAGTTGTTTTGGAATCCTTACTTTCAAGGTGAGTTGGAAGAAAGAAAGTTGTGGCTTTGGTGAAGCTGTAATGTTAAGCTGCTGTCGGGTGCAGTTAGAAAATGTAGTGCTCCCATTTACTATAGCTCACCTCTCAAGTTCAGAGAGAGAAGCATGCTGTGACATAGTGAACATTTTGATCTCTGAGGACTTTCTTCAAATTTCAGAAAATAACCATGACCTCTTTGGATCTTTAAACTACGGTCTGGATGAAATGAAATGAACATGGAGTTGAATTTAATTTCTGATCTTTGTCCAGCCAATCTCAACATTTTAACCTTATCTCTGTAGTTGAGACATCTGAAGAAAACTGTCTAGGGAAAGCTCCCAGGTGGTGGCTCTACACTGGCACTGTGTGTGCCCTTTCAGTCACCTGGGTCTCACAGCTCAGCTCATAGCAGAATATTATCTAGAGTAGACCTTCGATGCTGTTTTCTGCATTTGCTTCCTGTCTTTCTTTCATGACATCTGAAAGCCTGGCATGTTTTCTGCATGAACTCTTCTTTGCACCATCTCTGCAAAGAAAAAAGCATCATTAAGCCAAGTTTCTAATTTCCCTGTACAGTCTCTGGTCATTCCTCAGTCTTGACTGGTGTACATTGCTACACGTTTTAGTACGTGCTTCCTCAGTGGTAGGTGGCTGTGAAGATTATTTGTAGACTGTTCAGCATTTATTTCATTCTTTAATTGCCTTCTTGATTTTCTGGGCATGACTAATCAATAATACCACTGATATGAGAGAAGCCAAAAATAATTTAGATACTTAGTTTCTGACATAGGAGCTTCTTTGCCTGGGGAGAGGGAGTCTCCTTGGTATGAAGCCAGCAAAAAATGGTTAATTCATTCCCTACCTTTGCAGGGTAGCATTTTGTTTACTGTGAGCTGAAATGTGTTTCGAAACAGCATTCACTTACAGCTGTCTTCTGCAAGCATTGTTTGTTCCTTCAACACTGAGTTCCTCTCCTCCTCCTGTTATTGCCACCTCTCTTTTGACTTTGCCTGTCTCTCTCAGTGTCTGTTGGTAGGATACGAGAGCTGACCCGCATTTGTGTTTTTAGTTTTGCATTTCATTGAAAGTTTTGAGTGTTTGTAATGAGAAACTGAAAATTAAACAGCTGTGTCTTGGCGGCCCTGGAAATGCTGCTCATTGAACTCCCTGAGCAATTCAGAAAACATCTCAGCTGAAGAAAGAAATATGGTTTATGTGACTGTGTTACAACAGTTGGAGGAAAGTACTAATTCTATGAATGGTTTATATTATTTTAAATAACTGGCATCACAACCTTTGTTCAACATTCAAGTAAGATTAGGCAAATAAAGAAGGAAGGCAAGAGAGAGGAAAACTTAAGCAAGCTATGGTTAAGACAGTCTAAAGGTCAAAATTGTAATATTAAATAAATCTTACATGGTTTTATAAACCTTAATTTATTGTCTATATGCAACTGACATTTTAGCTCCTGGTTTAATACCAACCACTTCAAAGTATTCTTGTAGAAGAATAGTCGATAACCCTCTTACACAGTATAATTGGAATTCTGCATGTTAGAACATTTGGTTTCTGAAAGATTTTTGTAAATGTTAATAGCTGTCTTTTAAAATAGTGTAAGTGTGAAACGCTATGAAAAGCAAAGGTTTAAATGTCACCATGTCTATAATTTTCATATTGTAAAAACTAAATAAGTTTTTCAGAATGAAAAACCTAAAGGCCTGCTGCAAATTTGAAGATATAAGCTAGCTCATTATTAGTTTTTTGAAACTGATATGTCAGACACCTTTTGTAAAACTGTGTGAGTTTTAGGCTAAAATGTATAGTTGAACATTTAACTGTCTGGCAGTGTTATTACTGCAAAGACTTCCTATTTACTGGTACCCATGATCTGAGTATGAATAATTCATGGCAATAAAAGGTTTTACCTGGAAAGCCTTCTAGAGTCTCATCAGAAGAATTCTCCTCTTACGGACCCACTGACACTCAGACTGAAAAGCTACTCACATTTGTCTTGGCTGAGCATTATAATTTTCACCTACTAACAGGGGGCTCTGGTACGTCAGTAAGAAGACTTGTGTTATTTTTTGGGAGAAACGTTGTGCCTAACTGAAATGGAAAGCACAGGTGTTTTAAGATAAAAGTGTGTGAAGCTTTTCCATTCACTTGGATGAAGAATAGATTTGGATTTTGGATTACTGAAACTTGAAAAAAACAGGTTTTCATAGCCTAACCCTTTACATTCTTTGTTAATAAAGTCAATAGCACAATAACGACCATGCCACAAAAAAAGAAGGAATAATTATTTATGACTTCTTTATCCTACCATATTTAAATATATTTTAAGAATAAAGAGGTAGCTCAAGACAGCCACAGACTCAGCACTTTCTTGAGAGTTACCAAAGGTATCAGTTTACCATCCAGCCTGCCTAAATCAAAAGGACAATAGCAAAAGGGGGGGAAAAAAAAGCAAAAAAAAAAAACCAAAAGCATTATAAAGAGCAGGTAACATAAACAGAAATCATGCCAAGAACGTCTTGTCCTCACTTGTGGGTTTTAGGAAGCCAAAACAATCTTTGCCTCATGTACTGTAATAACAAGGATTTACTTTAAGCAAAACAAGATAAGATAATCATTGTGAGCTAAAGGAAAGTACTCTTTAAAGTCTCATTACAAAGTCTGTGATCTCTCATTCCCTAAGCTGATTTCTTTAAGCAGTAAACTTATTTACAAGGTTTTTATTAAAAGAGTGCATCAAAAGTTTCCACAGTTTTTGCACTCACGTCTCCATCCAGGAAAAAACCCATAACAGGGGCAGAGAGCGCATCCTACAGCAATCAGCCACAGCGTAGGGGCCAGGAGCCCATCTATCAGGAGGGACTCTCATAACCGGTACCTATACATTTATTGTAGCAGAAAAACTCCTGTAGCTTGAGTTGTTGGAGGTTGCTAAGTACGTCCAGATCAGAAAAGGGGATATGATATGTTGCAGTGATTTTTATCATACCGTGTGGATCTCAGGTCTGAAAAGTCTGGGAATAGGGAGTGGGGGGCGAAAGAGAGAGAGTGAGAGAAGAGGTAGGGGGGAAGAAGAGAAAGAGCGTGAACCTTCATGTAAAGGGTGTCACCATGCAGGGATGGACAAAAAAAAGACGTTCTACAACACTGGAATTAGGAGAGTGTCATAAAACCTACAGCTTAGACTGGAAGAACGGGTTTATTGATATTCTTGTTTATGGTTTCTTATTGCTGACTACCGTGTTGCTTTTATGCATCACAGGAGTCTGGATCTATTCTTGTGCTGTTCTTCTCATTGTCCTAGATATTAGCAACAAATAATACAAGGAGAAAAGAGGTTATAATTTTGCAAGGTGTCTTGGGCCCTGTGTGAGCTACTCCACAAAAGTGAAACTCAGTCAGACAGAAACAGAAACATGGCTATATTAGTCTGTATTTTATAAAAGCTATTGCCTAGTCAAGAAGCAAAAATCTGAAAGGTTTTGGGTTTTTTTTTTTCCATTAAAGAGTGTTTATGGCATCACGACTCTCAGTTATTAGCTGGGGGTTTTTATATTATTGTTTAAAGGGACTTAAGGTATATTTATTTTTAATCTACAAATGTTTAATTCTACTATTCTCTACTCATAGTCATTTCAGGAATTTACAGCATTTGAAAATGTGATATTACACATCTTGAAAACCAAGTCACTCACCTTGTATAATGGCCCATTTTCTCCTTTAAGAACAGATTTGAAAAAAATTTTAGCAGCAACATAAAAGACAGCTGCTAGCACCAGATTTCTTATTTACAATAACAATGGAAACCTTCACCACCTGTAGAGTCCAGCAGGCTTACATGAACATGCAGTAAATGTTAGTTAAATTATATTAGAAAAGGACATTTGTTCATTTCACATTTTGAATGATGCATGATTTTATGATGACATTTCTCAATCTTTGTATTTTCCCTTCTTTTTTTTTCCAACTTCCATCTTCTCAGTCAAAGGAAATCATCAAGTGACCTTGAAATCTGCACTGGCATTTTCCTGGCAGAAAAAGAAGCTCTCTTTTCTCATTTGCAAAAATGAATAACAATTTGATCATTCTTAAAACTTCTAAAAGGTTAATTATGCTCTCTCCATGAGCACTGAATAAAAACCGGCTTTATCTCTGCCCAAATGAAACCCACAGGGCTCCCATTCCCTCTAACTCTGCCTGGAGACCAAATCCTGCAAGCTGTCAATTAACTCCTATCAGCTCATAGATCTGTGTGAGCTGCAGATGATTTTCTCATTCGAAAACTATGACAGCTCTCATTTGCCAGAGCTGTTGGGTGACTTCAAAAAATTCACAGCAGGAAAGTGTTATCTGGCTTTGGGCTTGGTGGAGAGAAAGAGAAAGAGTGAGAAACCGAGAGGCAGAAAGGTCCTGGGTTAGAGAGAGTTCATTTCCAGCTCAAAGATTTCTGTCTGGTTGCAAAACCCCACTTGAACTCAAATTGCATGTTTCAAACAATAATAGAAACTGAACAGGGCCATGTACCACAGAGATGTTTCCTTGAGTGTTTGGTTTGTGTTTTGGTTTTTTTGTTTTTTTGTTTTTTAATATTGCTGCATAATAACAGCCAGCCACAGAGGATACTGGCAAACTATAGAATTAGTAGAACAGGAACCCCAACATGAAACATTTAGCCTGCTGGTATTACTTCCTGGTTGAAAAAAATGGCTTTTTAATTTGGAAGTCAGAACAGTAATCTGAAAGGGAAAGACTGAAAGCCTGTAAGAGTATTATTTCACTTGCCTTGCAAGACGAATAGTGCTGTTTCCAAATAAAACAAGACAAAGTAAAAAATTGCTCTGAGCATTTGGTGATCACCATATTTCTGTCCATTTATTTTATTTTTATAGTTTAGAGTCAACTCTTGAAGAGTCAGCTACAATAACTTGCAACAAAGCCACAGGAACTGGTGCTGATGGCTCTGCATATGTTAGAAGCTGGAGTTAAAGTACTTTTAATTTTAACTGATAGTGTCAGACTCAGCACATGCATGGGACTCGGGAATCTGGGTTCTGCTCGTGGCCCTACTTTGACCTTTGGAAAACCGCTCATTCTCCCTGTCTGATATTACCGGGTTATCTGTAAATATCAATGCCTACTCTTCTAGCCAGACAAAATAACAGCTTAGGTGTACATCAGCATTCACTGCTAGACAGTTACTTCATTCAAATTTCAACAGAAAAGAACAAAGAAAATTACAAATCTTTACTGAAAAGAAAAAGATTGATCAGTCTATTGCATTCTTAACTTCTATAAATTTAAAATGCAAGCTCTTTGGGACAGGCACAATGAGACTTGTCTTGTTGGAAGTTTTTACTCAAAAGAAGACAGTAGTAAATGCATTAGTCTTTATTTGAGAAAATAGAATGTGAGAGCTAATTTAAAAAAAAAAAATAGTCCCAATGTAGCTATTACATGAATTGAGTTGCCATAATATTCTTCCTTCTCTCTCTCTCTCTCTCTCTCTCTCATGCTTCCTGATTTGCCAAAGTTGTCACCAGGTAAATCATTCTTGACATTACAGTCAGTTGACTGAGCTCAGCATGGGGCAGGATGGGTTTTCCACAGCAAGTCTCTGAGTTGTATTAAAATTTTGCTCTGAAAATAGTAGGCAAGTCCCACTGTTGTCAAATACAACAGCATTTCACATCAGTGTTATTAACATTAATAAGTGACAGATTCCTGGACAACTTACAACTTTGGAAATCACACTCAATTGGTTAATAGAAAAGGGGAAACAATATTTAAATAAACGTAAGCTATAAAGTTAACTATATTGAGAATAACCTTTGCAAGCATACATATCTACAGAGCAATCTGATAACGTGGTACCTGATCTTGGGGAAGTTACATGATTCCATTTTAGCTTTGCAGTTCATCTTAAAAATTATTACTATGACTACTCTGATTTTTCAGCTGTAATGTAATTAGCAATGTGGAATAAAATTATAGGGTTTTTTTTAATGTAAATTTCTGAAGCAGGCTGCAATGTGGTGTATTAAAACATCTCCATGAGGCTTTATCTCCTTTTCATTAAGCAGCAGAACAAAACAGCTATCATGGAATATATGTTGTTTATATGGCAATATTCTTCCACTTCTTTAAAAAGATCTAATGAAGGCTGCAAATTCACAATGTTTTAATTACATCTTAAATACACTAAGAAGCTTTAATGAAAAGTTTTAAGCATCTTAAATATGTTATCAATATTACCTAACACAGACAGAAATTGAAAACCCACTAGGTGGTAAGTAATTGAAATGGCTAAAATACATGTGAAATATTCAATTATTATCTGATTTCACTTCCAGGTTCTAACAGGTAACCTTAGAAATTATCATGTTAAGATCCTCTATAGCAACACATATTTCTAAATTTTCAGGAAAAAAAAAAAGCTGAGAACACAAAGTCACTGAATGACGTACCAGTGTCAGAATAAACATCCAGAAACTGCAGTTCAAGATGTAAAACCTCTGAGCACTTAATAAAGGTATTTTTATTTGTGCATCTGTTAGTCTTTTTATGAGATAATATCTATTTTTGCTTTTCATCTGCTACTCTCCTGAAGGCCTTGAGTTTTCCATCCTAATCTTTGGTTATCCCTCTTTTCTGTTCCTTTCTATCACAGTTTCTCCAGCCACAATCTATTTGTTCTTCAGGGTAAGAATTGTTTATTTTCCACCCAAAGTAATCAAACTCCAGAAGGAACAGTAACCCAATGACTAGTTTCCTAATTAATGTACTAGCAAAGTGACATGAAAAAACAGAATAACATGGGAAAACCATCAAATACTTCTGTGAGGAAGCATTGCAAATCTTCATCTGCCAGAAGCACGTGGCTCATCACCGTGGTAGGTGCAGCCCATTCATTAATGCTGTGATTTTGGGATCCATCAAGAAAACAAAACCAAAGGTAGCGTGATCAGGACAGTACAGTTAACTGGAGTAGGTGGCTGAATGTCCAAACAGTTCATGGGAGACTCAACAGGACAGTTGATGCCATGGGTGAAGCTGTGACCTTCAAGAGAAGGTCTGACCTCTACCAGATGTTCTAAATGTCAGAAGGAAAGAATGTGTACAGGCAACACAAGGGGGCTATTTTTGGGTGAAGACTAATATTCCTTGCTGACTTGCACACCCAACAATTCTCCCCATTACAGGCGAACCTGTGACACTGTGGAGCTCTCAGTGTGCTGGGTGTGGGCAGAAAGATGTCAACAGCCTGTGTCTGGGAACGGCAGCTCCACTTCTGCACTTCCCTTGGCACCAGTGTCCCCCCCTTTCTTCTACTTAGTCATTGGACTTGCAGGGAGGATGAATTGTCATTTCTAGACACTCCTAGGGTCTTTCTTCAGTATTAAACATAGTTAAGTTTTTAGCAAAGAAATTTTGAAATGCCCCTGCCAGCAAACAGTGATGTCAACTTAACTACATTCTTTGTCCTGTCAAATCAGCATTTTCATCTTTTACCCTGAAAGGTGGGGCAGAATTTGGAAACAGGATCTTATATTCAAAGCTTGCTGTAACAGGAGATGCAGCGCATCTGCAAAGCCCTGCACTTGTCCACACCCGCCAGGTGCAAACAAGGACTTGTATGAGCAAGTTTCAAATGTTTACCAATATTTGGCAGTTCAGAGCTCTTCGCTATGTGCCAATGCAAAACCACCCTTTATGCTGAGCTCAAAAATGCTGGTGTACATTTAAGGGTTTATTTTTAATTTGCATACCATTTTTTTGAATGCAAAGTAGGAACAGATGAACCCCTAGAAGATTTCTGCAAGTGCTCATAAGCAGAGTACTAGTAAGTTCACTCAAGTCTTCTGCCAATGACAAACTGTTTTTCCTCATTTTCCATTTCTTTTTGTTTGTTTGTTTTGTTTTAGTCCAAAGGCATTCTGATTTCCAGATGATGATTTATGTAGTATTCCATCTTTCTAATAAATAGCTAGATTTGTGGAATGTATTAAGGATGTAATCAGCTCGGTATTTGGATTACATTTCTATCCAGCTGCCATTACAATCAGGATAAAGATTCCCTCTGATTTCAATGAGAGTTAGATCAGACCAGGAGCACTTTATTTTTTAAAGCAAAGTTAAGTGCTGCTGGTCGCTGACATTGTTTCCCAGACACCAGCAATTGTTCACTGACCCAGATGTGAACTTGTATTTTTTTCCGCCTCTGTTTATAGACACCCTTTCTCTGTCGTGCTTATCTAGCCTAGTCACAGAGACCTGCTTGACTCGCTGAGAAGTTGTGATGGACCAAATTAGAAAGCCTGCAGAAAACTGTTTATAGCTGACTATGTCAAAACCAGTATTGAAAAAGACACAAAAATAATATTTACATAGATCAGGGACCTCTATTTTACTGTTCCTCCTGTGCCACTACTCAGCTGCAGGAAAGGAGATTAGTACTTGGAAAGGGAGAAAAAAAAAAAAAAAGCAGCTCTCTCAGTAATCCCTAGACACTGGAATGGAAAGCCATTCTCAACAGCCCAGTACTTCAACCTGGCAAGGCAAGGCAAGAAGTTTCACAAAATTCAGGGTCTTTTCCAATGCCTGCCCATACTTGTAAGCAAGGTTCACTCTTGCAGGACTCACAGCCCCTTTTCCCTAGCAAAAGAATCCTTTTTTTTTTTTTTTTTTTTTAGTAATCAAACTGAAGAACCAAGCCTGTGAAAGCAGGAAAGGAAACAGAAAAAAATAGGAAGAGGGATATTCCTATCTGCAGTCTGCTTCAGATGTAATGATCATGATTGTAATTAATGATGACTTTTCACAGAACAGCATTTTTGGCCACAATTGGATTCTACATGAACTTGCTCTTATTCACATAAATATTGTTAATGTGTCACAGCAAAGCTGTGTGATGTTTCAGACTTTCAGTGCTAGTTGTGTTTGCAACAGGGTCACAACCCTAAAAAAAGTTATGTGTACAATGATCTTAAAGACTTGCTGACTGCAGTAGAGTTACTTTGCATGTGTAAATGAGCGCATTATTTTTCTTCTCTATTATTCATTGTATGCGTGTTCAGAATAATTAGAGACAAATATCCTAAAGCTCTCAGGAAATATGTAAGTTCGGAGACTAAAGAAGCCTTCCCATTTCTTTAGTTTATGTTGCAACTATTTTTAAATCATCTATGAGCTTTCTAACTAAATGAAAATTACATAAAAGTCAGAGCTCACTACCAAATAATTAGCTTTCAGACCCAAATCGGCACAAGGTGTACATTCTATCAGGAATAAGATAACAGTCAAGTTTAAAAATAAAGTATTTACTCTCCAGAGACAGAGGAAATTAGATCAGTTCTGAGATCTGTTTTGTTTTCAAAAGACTATAAAACTGATTATCATTGTGGTCAAAACTAGACAGTCATCTTGAATTTTTGGAGGTTTTTCTTCAATTACGAATATTTTTCCGTGACTCAAGGGACTCAGAAACAGCCTCAGTGTGGGAGATCTTCTACATCATCCATCATTGCCCCTGTGGTAGCAGTGTAAATCAAATCAGCAAAGAGTTTCATGGCAAAAGTGTGGATGAACATTTCGGGGTTTGGGTTTTTTGGTCTACTTATCTTTAGACCAAATCAGTGCACACCTACCCCATTAAGCTCCCTGAAATGTATTCAGAAAATATTTTTGTGACTGTGCCCTACGCTGGTTCTATGAAATGGCCATGCTTAACCAAAATGCATTTACTGGACAGGTATATTTTAAAACATGGGCAGCACACAATTGAACTGACACATTTGAGTAGTAAACTTCCGTAGGAGCAAGGAGCTGAGTAGACGTGAAGACTGAAACAGGACATCTTCCTTTACATCACTGCTTTTTTTTGCAAATGTCAAGTCACACTTGTAGTGGTGACCAATATATGTGACTGACTTGGAAGCATAAAAACTACAAAACGTAAAAATAAACCTGGTCATTGTCCTGATGATTTCACTGATGCAGAAACCTGTGCATTAAGGAACTGCAAGCTTGGAGGTACATGACAGGTTGTGAATTTCACTGATTTGTGTCCCACACATATTCAATTTTCTGTATACTGATATTTCAAAATGCAAATACCAAGCTAAGAGACTTCAAGAAAACATCTGAGGGGCAAGTGTCTAAAACAATTATAATATTTTTTGCCTTGAAGTACAACAGCCTGAACACTTTTCAACCAGAATGTCAGTGGATTCTTTGCTGAAGTACTCAATGCCTGGTCAGTAGTTACCTCTGCAATTGGCTTACTGATAACAGCAGATTAATATCTGACTGTTTTGGCCTGCTTTTGTGCTGAATTGATTATACTTATTGCCTGCTTCTTCCACCTTTTTGTGATGATTGAGCAGATCTACCACCTGGCAAACACAGAAGTATTCAGCTCACATCACTGTCCAAACTCTGGGGAGAGGGACAACTTAGAAAGCTATAGTACTCTATCTTCATGCTCAGTAAAGTCAGTTGCAGAGAGAACCCTCACAGTTTCACATCACAACCATTACAGCTGCAATGAATGGTCATTCTCTTTTTATACAGCATAAAGCATTTGAATACATGGGAGTTGCATTTCCCCTGTCTTGTATACTGGTTTAGGAGTCTGTCTGTTGAAAGGTCGGACACTGACTGCAGAAAGTACCTTTCCCCTTTGCTGAAAAGTAGATAGATGATTTTACTGCAAAACATCTCCCTTATCAGATATGTATTAACACACTTGTAGGTAGTTCTGCCTGAAATGCAAAATTTGAAATGACACAGAGCTATCTGGTAGGGCTTTTAAGCCAGAAAAGTGTAGTCATGGATTTCCATAGCAACTTTCTTGCACAAAGGCTATTCCATGTCTGAGAGTATTTTCTTTAAAGAATAGGCAGGTTTACATTATATTTAGACTAGGACAAAGATAAATGCATCGGAGATGCAGCATGGCCTCTTGGAAACTGTTCTGTGTAGGAGAATGTCACACAGTGCTGTGCAACTGAACATAGTTTGTGTTCTGTGTGGTGGACAAAATTGATCACAGTCTTCTGAGTACATTTACAAGAACATTTGCTGGCAAAACTATTAATTTGATTTACTTACTGACTATTGTGGAAACAACCTCTGCAATGTCTGTGAGCAACACATATCTTATTAAATTACTGTGCTGTAAGGAATACTGTTAAAAGCAAATTTTGATGTCTTTTTCTTAGCAGCTCTGAGGGAGCACTGGCAATCATATTGCTTCTTCACAGGAGCTAGGTGGTTTGAATGAAACATTCTGAGAGGCTTTGCAGCTGTAGAAGATAGGTTACTGAATTTAAACAATCCAGCACAATCATTAGAATTTCTTAAAATGTCCACAAGTCATTGCACACAGATATTTTCAGATTACCCCTTCAATACAGGAGGATTGGCAATGAAGAAGAGATGGATATGAAAAGACTGCCAGGCAGCCTTTCTTTGTGACAATAATGGACCCAATTCTGGAGCTGCTAGCTACTTTTTACTGCTATTTAGCAGTTATGGCTTCAAGAGAAATAAACAGCATGTACTAAGGAAAGCAAACCAATGTTGCATTCATGACCTTACACCAAACATCCTTCATACTCAAGCTCAACTGACTGGCATGCAGATTTGTTTCATAAACAAAAAGTAGTGTTTTCTCTCTAAACAATTCATTGTGAGCAATTTGTCATTGCAAACAGCTTCTGGCAGTTGACCAATTCCTTTCAGAGAACCCTTCTTTAAACCAACTGGCCATTAAAATCTTGCTTCTCAACAATGGCACTGATTCATTCCTAATGAATAATTTGCCTGGATTACTGTATTTGCTGGATGAGATGGAATGAAGCTTGTATGTCATAAGCAAAATTGTTAACACTAAGTTATCATTTAATTGTCTTTCTCCTCATCTAAATAATCCTGGGTCATTTTTAATTCTCTCTTTTTCACAGTCAGCATCTGAACCCACAGCACTTTAAAAGGCAAGAGGAATTGGTTTGAGTAGAGCTATTGATCTAGGTCTTACATAGACATACTTCAGATTTTAGGTCACTATTTTCCTTTCATAATGCGAAAAAGCATAGTCCACAGTAAAGAAGTTCTCAGTAGCAAAGAATAATTAAGATTTTAATTTACCACAAAAATAAAGAACGTGCAAGCATCATGATAAATGTAATGTAATGGATGTCTGAAAACAGGTAAATAGAGATTAAGAGTCAACTCAATTCATATTTGAGCAATGTGGAACTACTAACTTCTAGCTTGGAACACTAAACAGAAGAATATAAATATTCATATTTACATTACATTCTTAAAAATGTTAAAATACATCTTATATTGCTTTCTTTTACTTTTTTTCCTCCCTGTCAATCAGCAGATATTTTTTTCTTCATTGATCTCAAAGGCTGTTAATAGCTGTTAGGTATGTCGAGTCAAATCAATTCATATTGGCTGTATGTGTCAACCACCTCTAAAAAAGAGAATGTTAAAATTAAGGTGTTGAATTGAGAAGTAAAACTTCTGAAATTCAACTCATATTGTCATGGTGATCAATTTCTGTTCAGCTTCGTGTGTCCTCTGTGATCTAGAAGAAGCCACTTCTGCAAGGTGTGACTCCATTTTGTCATCTGAAAAATGAAGACACTAATCTTTCTGGTCTCCCAGGTGCTGTCTGATGCTAACCTCATTGGTGTCTATGAAGGCTGTAGGTAATTTGGAGATGAGAGCAACAGAAAGGCCTGTAAATAAGATAAAATAAAATACGTGAAGGAGGAATTGATTTTAGCCAGGATTGATAATATTTCTTGTCAGTACTGACATATTAGTTTCATTTTCCATTATTTCTAGATGTTTTCGTTAAACTAAAAAAGTATAGCCTCTCAAACTGTGTTTAAGAGGTCTTATTTATTGGACTATAACCAGGTTCCAGTGGCTGTGTAGAGGGTGAGTTACAAAGTGTTATTCCTTGAACCAGCTATGGCCTATTTTTCATAGGGGACTTGCGTGGTTTTAGTTTGGGGTAGTGCTGACCAGATTTCTCCTACCATTCTTGTTTTATGGGGACTAGACTGATAAGGGATGCTGTAAGCTTCCTAAATATACACAAAATGGGTCTCTTTCTGTTTCAGCCTTCTAGATTATAGAATCAAGAACATAAACATCAGAACTAGTAGATGAAGTAGAGAGGACAGTTTTATTGAATAAAGAAGAAAAAAGCAAGCCAAACAGAATATTATTTTAATAATGGATGACCCCATTGTTCCCAGATGACCTCTTCTAGCTTTTGATGCCTCCAAATGTCATTTTTGTGAGTGAGTGTGAACAATGAACACTTCAGAAAATCTACTTTCCTTCAGCATTCACAGTGTTGACAGTTCATGCTGCTGGAAAATCCATTTATTAAAGAGGACGCATCTTACATGTCATAAGAAATCCAAACAACCCATAAAACCCATATGAGCACCCCATAAATAAATAATTCAGAGACTGCATGAAATTTGGTTCAGTTCACTTCAGCGTGGTCCAGTAGCTAGGCTGCTCTTTCCTAATATTTCTGTGGACCTTATACACTAATGCATAATGCATCCCCAAGGATGCCCTGAAGTACCCAGGAAAAAAAGCTGCAACACAAATATATGTTATTCATTGATTTTGTGGATTTAAGAATACCGTCCTGCCACAAATTACTTTCCATCTATACTCTGCAGGACTTTGAATGGTACTAATTGTGTGGGCTACTAACTTCTTTCATCAGTGCAAGCAAAACTCCAATGTCCTGGAACACTGCCTGGTATTCAAGAAAGAGTTGGAAACAACTTGAAGGCACCATCTTCTTTATCATCACCCATTTGCCATTGCTATTCAGAAGAACGTTACTGACTGGGCTGTGATTTCTCTATACTAGCATGTAAGTTGATGTGTGTAGTGGGTCTGCCTGGGATGGAATTAACTTTCTTCATTGCAGCCTGTATGGTGCTGTGTTTTAGTTTTGTGACAAAAAAAGTGTTGATAACCCCAATGTTTTGGCTATTGCTGAGCAGTGCTCGCAGCATCAAGGCCTCCTCTGTCTCTCACTCTGTCCACCCCAGAGAGTGGGTTGAGAGTGGGCAAGAGGCTGGGAAAGGACACAGCAGGGACAACTGACCCAAACTGACCAAAAGGATATTCTATAACATATAATGCTATGTTCAGCAATAAAATGCAGGTAGGGGGGTCGGGTGTTCCCAAAGTAGCCATTGCTCAGAGACTGGCTGGGCATCTTTCTCCTGGTGGGAGGTGGTGAGTGATTGCCTTTGCATCACTTGGGTTATTTTTCTTTTCTTCATTTATTAAACTGTCTTTATCCTGACCCATGGCTTTTTCTCACTTTTGCCCTTCTGATTCTCTCCCCTATCCAGCTGGGGGGGAAATGAGTGAGCAACTTGGGGGGGACTTACCTCCCAGCCACAGTCAACCTACCATAATGCAGAAGTGTACAAGAAGGGCAATGAAGTGAGAGAGGACAACTTGTCACGTGTAAGGCATAGTTGTGCAAAGCAGCAAGAATATACAAGTGTGCAAACACAGGCCAGTTTTCAGATTCACCCACAAAGAGTCTTATTTGCACATCTGTTTGCATTTTGCAGATGTTATTTATTGTATGTCTCTATCTCATGAAGTAGACTGTGAATTACTCAATTGTTTGGGAAGATTTCTAGGTTGCAATTCACTGAATTTTAATATTCTGGGAAGATTAAATATTCTGGGACAAGACCAGAGGGAATGTGATTATTTCTGTGTCATCAGTTCTACTTTCCTGTAACCATTTTCATAAATTAATGGAGGACTTGCTTGAAAACAGTAAGATTTTTTTCCTCTTGCTTTTTCCGTGGGCTTTCCAGAATTTCACTGTGCTGTCTGTTAAAGGATATTAGTTGTTTAGTGTAAATAAGTAAGTTTTATTAGAATTTATTAGAATAAATTACTTAGGATTATAATAGGGTGTGATTTATGCTGTTTGCTTAGCTCTACTTAGCATGAGTGGCTACATTTGCTGAAGCCTTTAGGCTGTGATAGAGGTATTTTTCTCAGTAATTTTCCTAGCAGCTGGTTCAGTGCTGTGTTTAGTCTTTTAGTTTGGGAAGTATTTTGATATCACACTAATGTCTCAGTAGTGTTTTTCCAAGTCTGGGACTCTTCAGTTCTCCGTGTTCCACCAGTGAGGACAGGGGCACAGGGAGTGTAAACCAGAAGATAAGGAGGCTCCAACCTTTGGGGAAAACTGCGGAAACTGCAAGTCAGCAAGTGAAGATCCTGCCTGCCTGGACACAGAAGAAGAATCCCATTAGATGTTAGAAGACCCCAGACCAAAAATCACCTTTGGACTGAGGGACACATGGACAGCGCGTGAAGGGTGCATGAGGAGCGGGTGTATGGGTCCCAAGGGTGTAATTTTCCCGGAGTTTCTTTGTTCAGGTTCCCTTTCTTTGGAGGCACCCAGCCCAGGCTGATCCTGCTGCTCCACCTTTCAATTACATTAATTCTTTTATAAAATCCAACTCCTGAGACTCTGCTGTGGGAAACCTAGGGTCGAGCCTGAAGAAGGAGGAAGTGTGCCCAAGAATATGTGTGTGTGTGCGCACACGTGTGTGCGACACCATGAATGGTGTGTGAATGCTCGGGCAGCAGCTACTCCTTTAACACTGACAAATAGCAATTTCTTTAATTGCAGAATAAATGTATTTGTGAATAGCGTATACCCCACTGTTCACGTGCCTACACATCCTTCAGTTTATCTTATCTGCAATCAGTAATCCAGAATACATATTATCGCCACCATGGGTCTAAATCCAACTTTAATCTAATAGTAGTACCTATTCCTAGAACTGGAACCACTGGGCAAGGGAGGGGGCCTCCAGGAGTACACGCATTGTTAAACATGTCCTCACTGAGTGAACTCAGACCACCAGCTTGATAACATCCTCCTGATGGGTCTGAGCCAACCTGAAACTCCTGCTTTTGCATGACTGCCACAGGACACTACTGATCTGGTTCAGAACAGGATGGTAGAGACAGTAAGGGCACAGCCGGATGGGACCATAAAGTGTCTGCTTTGTGCTTTGTGCTGCTCAAGATCTGCTTCTGCACGGGTCTGCTGAGGTACTCTGGCACTCTACTCCACCACAGCTCGTGGTAGCAACTCTTGGTCATTATCAGTCTTACGGAGCTTTGAACTAAAGATCTCCCCTTGTGGAGAAACGCCCATCTCTCATCGGTTGTCCATTCCCTTGTCTGTGTTTTATGACACTGGAAATCAGCTTTACAGCTTCATTTATGCACTCTTAAAGAAAAAAAAATTGCTGCTATGCATGAAGGCTAAAGTGCCTGAGATAATTAAGGCTGCTGTAATTTTCAGACTTTTCTTGTACTGAAAGCTAACAAGTTAAGATTTTGGAGGGCTAATGGGGGTGGAGATAAGGTCAAGCTCAACGTTAATGCAGCATTTCTTTGTTCTTGTTGTCTCATTTGTTAACGATTACTATGGCATGGGCCAAAGTACCTGAAAAGATTTGTATTCTCACTGCCAAATACTATAGCAGCAACAAACAAAAACAATAAACAGTACAGAAATGGAAAATTATGGTCTAACAATTTATCTTTCCCTTTCTAGACACTCACTAGTGTATTACTCCATGTCCAGGGTGCGTGGGGCTATGAGCACTTAAGACAGCAAACTGTGTGTCCATTAAATGTTCTGACATTTAGATTATATGCTTTTTAGCTTGAGTTATCATAAGCTTCAGAGTTGCAAAGCTGTTGCAATGTTTCACTTGGCCAAAACTCTCCTTTGTTGTCCTCTGTCTGTTTAGGACATTCATCTAATAGATTAGAGTTACTCTGCATGCATGGTGAGTGCCTCACTATGCCTGTCTTGGCAGGTTGTGGGGTTTTTGTAGCCATTGGCCATCGACCTTGTAGGTCAGGTGCATCCTGTTACAGTAGGCTGGCTATGAATATCCTCCAAACCACATGTGTATGCATCCCTGCAATTCACAAGTTCTGGGCAGTGCCTCACATCACCTGCTACAGCCCTGGCTGGCTTAGTCCCATTTTCCTCTCCTGATTTGGACTGTAGCTACATTTGCCTAGGAACCATACTTAACTGGTTTGCCACACCACATAGTATGTAAACAATAGGTTGGACAACTCTGGCATAATTTTTGACATGACAGACACATTATTATTATCATTTCCTCTGTGGGATATGGATCCTGGACTTTTCTAGGAATGTAAATTAAATACAACCAATATCATTGCATGTACCTTTCATTTTATAGGCTTGATCCTTGATACGTGGGTGTACCTTTACCACATGTACTATATTTTTCCTCCTGTCCATAATCCTTTCCAGCAATTCCATAAGACATCTGTAATAGGACTGTCAATCAAAAAGGAGCCAGAGGAAAACACTGTCTCAAAGTACAAGGGGGCCTTGGCACACTTTCAACAGTGCTAATTCTAAGACCAAATGGCAACTGCAAAGCTGCTGAAACAGCTGGCAACAAGGCTCACCAAGAAGTCAGCTGCCATCACTAAAAATATGTTGTCTATAGTCTGATAGCTAGGTCCTGAGAAAAACAGAAGAGTTACAACTTCTCAGATCAAGTGGCACTAATATATCAGGGATCTTGTTTAAATTTCAGGTTCAAACTCTCAGTTTAGAATGTGTGTTTAAAACTACATCTGTATGCTTAAGTAGTCACAAAATCTTTTTCACTGAAGTCAACAAAATCTATTGCATGTCCTAACCAGTTGAGAGCATTTGATCACAGAACTATTGCACAGGAATTTTACCAGTATTAATACGTGCAAAGAAACATATAGTCCTGATGCATTTGTTATACTTTTCCATTCTGATATATTCCTAAAATTAAATGTCTTATGATTAAATAAGCATCATGTCTGCAGTTATGGATATGGATGCATAAATATATGGATATGGATGCATTAATATATGTATATCACGTGTGTGTGTGTATGTATATATATACACATATGCATACTCATACCCATTTACATATATGTAATTTATATGCATAAATAGATACATAGCTTCTTTCTGTTATCCAAATAGCTATGCTCTATGTAACAAAAGACCCCCAGAAAGAGACTAGAAGGATTAGTTCTCTAAGAAAATGTACATAGTATGCAATATTATTTCTTCATGAAATCCAGGAATCATTTCTTCCCTTTTTTCTTGAGCGTAGGAGCTCTATGAATTTCTACATGATGTGGAACTCTTGCTCTTTCCTACTTATGCTGCTAATGTTATTTCAAGGATGTAAAATATGCACTTTTATTCAGATGTATGCAATGTCATTGAAGGTGACAGTTTACTTGAAAATTAAGGAGCATAGAAAACATTTTATAAGCACAATCCCTTTCAATATAGAATGTACTTGTAATTACAACTTTTATATCTGAACACAGTCAGCTGAGAATTCACAAGCAATTCGTAATAAAAGCTGATTATCATACAGTTTGCATCATGTCTCTGTATGTTTTGAATCTCCTAACTTCTTTCAGTAAGATCAGTCTTTGGGGCTAATCTCTCCCACGTGAGTAATGCTAAAAGATTGCCTTCACTACAGAGCAAAAGAGAAATTGTTTAAATAAAGGTAGAGACTGTATAAATCATAAACCACTTTCTCAGATAAAGGCCATTAGGTAAGTCTGTGTACAAATTTGACACTTTGTTTCCTTGCCTTTGACAGTCGTTTGGAAAGGCTTAAATGTACAAGATCTGACTAAAGCTTTCAAAAATGCATCACGCAATATTTGTTAACCTTGTTCTCTGTGATAGCTGTAGAACAAAGATAATACTCTTCAAATGGAGATAAATTACTATCTTTCAAAAGATTATCACCAGTCTTAATCGAGTTTGCTCCTACAGCTGAACAGTCAGTGACCTTGTTACTTGCACAATAAACATATCTGCTACTTCACGTTTACAGGGAGTAGGTTTAGCCTAACTAGCCTGCTGAGAACAGCTCCACAGGTTTGTTATGGGTCTAACTTCTATAGGTAACTTGGGGAATTCAGCTGGCTGAAGGGTAGTTTTTGAACTATTTATATACCATAATTTGCGAGAGTTAGGTAAATTTCAAATGGGGCCTGTGTATGCTGATCAGCTCTTCAAAAGACATGCTGAATCCTCAGCAGATGTAAATCAGCATGGCACCAGAGATTTCAAGGGTGCCACACCACGTTGACTCCTGCTCTAGCTGAAAGGCTGCCCAGGCACCTGGCTGCCCTTCTCTCCAGCAAGAAAGGAGATCTGAACAGATAATCAGGAATCTTCCCACGTAGCTATGTGCCTTTTCAAAGTCCTTTTTTGGTTTTGTTTTATTTCAGCTAGGAGTACTCCTGCACCTCCTTATTTGACACAAGCATTTCAGCACCCATTTTTCATTTTATAACGTGTTGCCTTGGCAGGAACTGCACTGCAGGGAGTTGGCACTTGGGCCAGTTATGCCCTGGCTCTTGTTCTTTGCAGAGAAGTTGTGGTGGAGATTAGATTGTTATTAATTATCTCCTAACAGCATTAAATCCCGCACTGTATGGAGTTTGGGACTGCCCGTGCCAGCCCAAGTTCAGCAGAATCAGATTAAACATCACAGGTTTAATATGCAGTTTTTGCAGAGAAGGCACTTTTTTTTCCTCACCCATTAACAACATGACCTTTATTGGAATCGGCACCTCTTGATGTTGCACAATGGCACAGCATGGTAAAAGATGAAGCCGGGGTGAAGGAATGGCTCCTTCTACTCTGAAGCAGCCTGCGCACTGGTGGGCAGAGCTGTCTGAGCACAGTTCAGAGTCAGTCCTGACATGAAAGTTAAGCCAAGGCCACTCTAAGATAAAGCATTTGGCGTTACAGCAGGTCTATACATTGTAGCTATGAGACTTTCTCTGCTTTCTTCTCCCGTCTTTTTAGTTTAATAGCTGTTGGGTTTACTGAGTATTTTTTTTTTTTTGTGCCTTTTGGGAGAAAAAGGCCCATTGTGAATGTACTGAGTGCTTTGCTGCTTCAGTGGGAGTGGAGGTCACCCAGCACCACACAGAATCAGGCCATTAGCAACAACATCCTCAGAAGGGGCAGGGCGGGGCGGGGGGGGGGGAAGGAGCTCTTTATTGCACGTTTCTCAAAATTGCAGCCAGGGAAATAGTAACATTTTGCCCTCACCATGGAATTCAGAAAAAGTTTCAAGGCCAATAATAGTAATAAAAAATAACTACTGTCACATAGCCTGAAGACAAACCTTAACAGGAAACTACCAAATGATGTTTTGTGTGTTTGATGTTCCTCTGCCCTCTTTTATGTGTGATCGGTCTCTGCCTTCTCCTGGTTTCTTCTGTTTTTGTGATTGCTGAACTGTTCCTGCAACTGTTCCTTATACATTTCTACAGCAGGCTTTAGATAAATAAAAAATCCTTTGAGGCCTCTCACTCATTTACTTACCCTGCTGCTGCATGAGTTGATTATCCCAGGAAATGGTTAATGGTGCTAAGTGTTTTTATATACTACAGCAAACCCCAGGATTTTACTGTTGCTTTTGTAAGTGAGCTCATGTGATCTTATTTTTTTAGGGGAGAGGAAAGAGGCTGTTTTAATCATACAGCCATGAACTGAGCTTCGTTTTCTAACAAAACAGCACATGAGGCTTCCTTCACAAAAGCAACAGCAAAACCTTAGATCCAGGGGGAAGGGAGGTTGTGGGTTTGACACAATTATTTTGCATAACCTCAAAATAATGCTTACAAGGCACAAATATGACAAAGCTAAGCAGATTCTAGTATTTATCTTTTTTTTTAGCGATGCCTTTGGGTCAGCTGAGCTCTGCTTTATGGAGAGATAGTTGTGAATTATCCTGCATACTCCTTCCTTTCCTTGATCTGTAAACAGCCCAGGCTCCTTGGCAAGGACGGCTGTACTTATGGAGGTCACTGTTGTTTGAATTCTTCTGGTTTGTAATTACAAGCAAACCCCACTAAATTCTCTGGGTCCAGGGATTAGACTGGATTGCCTGGCACACACGCAAGCACAACAGCTTCATGCCATCGAGGCAGATGGAGTCATAGCATCAGTCATCGGACCCCTTGTTCAACTGCCTTCCAGAGCTCACTGCCCTATTCCTCAGGGTAGAAATCACTCACCTGCAAAACTCTGCCTCACGAACCTCACTGGAGTCACATGCTTGAGTGGACCACAAGTAGCCTCCCTTTTACTTACCCTTTCAGGCCAGCGTTGAATCTCTGATGTACTACTTGAGGACTACAAAGCTGTCTTAACACAGGGTTTCTTAACTCATCTTTGTTGTAGACTTAGGCTAGCAGATTTAGTCTGATGAGGCATGTTGACACCCACATACGCCTGTGCAAACAGGAACTTGCAGACTGGGTAGTTAGGCTTACAGAGACAGATTTTGCATGTGTCTGCAGGTGTGTGGTATGAATCCAAATCAGCTGCTCTGCTTGTTCTTTTAAATTTACACACAAGCATTTTGAGGAACTAGTACAATGATTTTACAAAGTAAAACAGCTGAACTTTTTCAGTTTTCAACAGAAACTTTCAGAAGGAGCCCTCCACATTACCAAGGAGTTGCTAGAGAAGAAAGCTTTGTTTTCTTTGCAGAGATGGCTCTGAGAACTTCATCAGAATACCTCTGGGCATCATGATTGCACACTACTGAATACTAGTGGATAAACTAGCAGAGGGAACCAAAATAAATCGTGAAATCTTGTGTAGTGCTGGGGTTTTTATTATGTTGCACATCTATTGTTTGTAACACCTGAGCTTCTGCAGATTTCCAGCCAATTCATTCTCTTAATCAGTAACAACAACTGCCCTGTTGCTCTGCATTCTCATATAAAAAAATTCCTTGAAATGGTGGAGAACAGAGGTGTCTTTGATCTCCCTCACTCTTTTCTCATAACTCATTCTGCCTTTGTTGTTTTATATGAAAGACTTGCTAAAGCAAAGCGTTTGGGGTTGGTCATATGTATGGGGGGTGGGACTCGGTGTTCTGCTGTTGCCTATAATCACAAGGGAGCAGGTGGCTGCCCAGGTTTCACGTTCCTGCCACTTTCTGGACAAGAACTTCAGTCATCAAATGCAGGCTGAGGACTTTGATTGTTTTAAAGAGTCAGAAATGCACTGCATATGTAAGCACATATGCTCAGTAAAAAAGACTGAGCATGTGAATTTGATATTTGCAGGTGGGGAGTTATGCAACTGTCGGGAGACAACTGCATGCACCAAGACTCGGCTATGGTAACTCAGGAGCAGATTAGGCAAGCTACTGCATGCAAGGTTTTTCTGCATAATTGCACATTTGACCTTTCAAATTCAAGCCAAAATGTCAGTGATCACTGTTTTTGTTTATTATACAACTCTAGCTGTGTAACTGTTTTTACTACTACTCTTTGTTTTTATTATTACTCTGTGGTTAACCCCAGGACTCTAGAGGAACTGTTGCTTGCTGTATCGCACATGTTAATTTTGCTTATCATGCACATTTTTCCTTTTGCATGATTCAAAAATAAGGCACAGTGAATCTGTTGCAAGTAGCCACAGTTAAGAAAGAGCCCGTGACTCCACAGAGTTGTTCGTTCACAGACAGCCAAGACAAAAATGGTTTGCAGAACTTTTCCTTGTAGTATTTTCAGAAGCATTCTTGAAGCCTGGATTGTAATCTGTCTCATGGAGAGTGCTTGTTTGCTTGTTTGGTTTTGTTGTTTTGGCTTCCTTATTTGCTGCTCCCTCCATCTGTTCAAATCTTTTCCTTTCTTCAGCTACCTCTGCAGGAAGCATTGCCCTTTCTTGCTTTCTTGCTTTCTCCATTGATACTCCATTGATCTAGCAGGACATCAGGACAGCACTAGTTTTGGTCTAGCATTCAAAAGGTTGAATTAATAATGAGCTGGAACTTAAGGGAAGTTATGTAGAATTCATATAGATAGTACCACAAATTTGGATAATATTTATTACAGATATCTGTTGTCACAAGCTATTTTTGGCCTCTCATGGTGCTTCCAAAAGTCTGCAAAACTAAATATAATTCTGTCACTAAATTTGTGGCAAAATTTGAATCTTTTTCCACAGTTTTATTTTTAAAGATTTCACTGAAAGAGCACAAAAAATAGAAAATGACCATATCATTATGCTTGAGGACAGGTCCTCACCTGCTATAAACATATCTAGCTAGACACAATTTTGTGTGAAAACACACTTTCAGCATTCCCTACGTCCTTCCAAACGGTAAATCATTCACCTAACTAGCCAATAACATGACGGAAACATCAATTTACATATATACCACAAGAATTCCTGTTTGAATTTCAGCATGAACAATTTATAGCAAGTGCATAAATTGCATTTGGGATAGCTTTATTGGCTATGTTATATAAAGCCTCCACATGCTCAATACAATTATTTACCCAATAACAGTTGTTCTTGGGAAATTACTAACATTAGGGCTTCCTTTCTTCCACCAGTGTCAGCAGTGTTCACCTCTATTTGCATATGCTTGTATGAAACTGTTTTAAAAGTTGTGGAAGAGAACATAGTCCTTGTAAGACCCAAGAGAACTTGTCTCCTACTTCTGTCCTACTGCAGTATCATATTACAGTTGGTTTAGGATGGTAACATACTTGCTAAATGAAATATATTTTTTTCACATCTATGACTACGCCACTGAGATCAACAGGTCACATTTTTTATCAGCAAAATGACACCAAAAAATCAGTAGAATTTAATCTACCAAACCGGCAGCGTCTAAAGGCAATATTCCATATATGTCATGTTATATTTCTATCAAAAGTGCCTATGTCAGGATGTTAGTCTGCAGTGAGTCAGCCTGTTTAAGTACCTGCTTCTCCAGGCAGAACCTATT
The DNA here is from genome assembly GCF_028858705.1 of Grus americana. Classification (NCBI taxonomy): domain Eukaryota; kingdom Metazoa; phylum Chordata; class Aves; order Gruiformes; family Gruidae; genus Grus; species Grus americana. The sequence goes on from NC_072891.1 coordinate 66,335,591, forward strand.
TTTCTTTTCTGATTTGATAATGAATAAGGAGAAAATAGCCTTCTAAAGGTGCGTGCTTTAATTCAGGTGGTTATCCAAATTTTATCATGACACTTCTGTTCCCACATTACTCAGGGCTCAATTCTAGCCACAGCAGACAACTTGAAGTTACCCAGGGTCGCTGAGAGGGTTCCCTGAGTGGGTTGCATGGTATGCCTATGGGGGGCTTGGTGGGAATTAGGCATGTCCCAAGAGGGTGCAGTACAGCCAGCACATGGAGCACTGAAGTTACCATCCTAGTTAGCCAACAGGGACTGCAGCCTTGTTCTGAATCTCCAGACTGAAATCTCCTCCTGCAAACAGCTATCTGAAATCTTTCCTTTGAGGATCATTTCTCTCTCTTTTTTTTTTTTTTTTAAAAATACATCTAAAAGTATAAAATTTGCATAGAAAGTCATCAGGTGCCTCTCCAGCCAGAGGGAAATCAAACCTTCACTTCCCTCTTCCTTTTCCCTACCAAAATCACCAAATGATAGGGCATTCACATTGTGAGTCTTTTTGCTGAAGCTATTTTATTTCAAAGAAAAAAATACAGGATTAGCAGGATCACTGGGAGGGAGCAGATCGTCTAAACTTTGTGCTGATTCCTGCTTCAGGTGCTGTTCATATGGGCATGGAAGAGACCAAAGATAGACATAATGCATCTTAGTAATCTGACAATTCCTGTTATCTTAGTCCACAAAGGCAGAGTTAGAAGACTGTGAGACTGTGTGAGTACATGAAATACTAACTTTAAAAAGGAGAAAGTTTAAAAAGACAAAGTTAATTTCAAACAGATGAGAGTACCAGGAAGCATCAGAAGACATTTACTCAGAAAGAAAGGATGACATGAGAAAAGTAGAAAAGTGAAGGGGATACAGAAAAGCAAAGCTGTAAAAGGCCAAAAATCTCAAAATAGTAAGAAAGGAGTTAAGGGAACAGAAAAGCAATAAAAAGATTTATGAAAAATGATGGGGCCATTAGCAATTGCACTGTTAAAGCAGGATTGACTTTGTCTGATAAAATGAGACTTAGATCCATTTATTAACAAAAGACGAAATGTGGATCATAACCAAAATTATACCACCTACTCTGTGGATAATGATTCAATTTTATCAAAAGTCACAAGAAAATTGTTGAAGAAAATTGAACAAATAACTTTCAACTCAATGATTGTTAAAACTCACCTTAAAGAATTATACTGAAGGGTTTTTTTACATGTCTTTGTGTCCTTTATATATAAAAAGGGGAGGAAAATTTCAGCTGCAGGTCCTTAGATTGGCTAGTACCCATCATAGACCTAGCACACAAGACTGTCTTTCAAGCCAGTAGGAGAGGAAACCATGACATGAGCTTGAATTTCTAAATAACCAGAGCAAGCTTCATTGCACATTGTTGGATATATTTTCAATTCTACTTTTCCTCATGAGAAAAGCATAGGAAATTTGAAGATGGCAGATATACTCAGGTATTAATTACTGTTTCAATTGCTTGCTATTCGAGACCTTTCAATAACAGTCTTGTAAACGGCAACATGGAACAAAAACTCAATTATGGATGTTTTATTACAAAAAAAAAGAAACAAATCAGCGCAAAAAGTTCTACCACATTATTTTTCATCTTGAGAAGCGTTTCAAAGAACCACTGAGATTTTCTCCATAGGATGTCTCCAGCAGAAAAAAAACTCCAAATATTTTATTAACTAACTTAATTATTTATAGTTAATTTATTTATAGTTAGATTAAAATAACTAAAACAATAAAGAAAATAATTACCTAATAAACCTTTAATATAATAATAGCAAAATATGAGTGACAAATAAACAGTAAAATAAAATATATTATTATTTATAATGATTTTATCTTTTGTTATGTATTCATTGGCTTAGGGATAAGTTGAATATCCATTTTCCCTCAGAAAATCTCCCCTTTACATTCCGGGATGCTCAGGATCCAATGGCTCGCAGGATTCTCTTGCCTGACATCCAAGCCTCACACTTCTAAGGAGCCACATTGAGAGGCACCCCTGGCCTTTGCACATAAAAAATTAGTTGAGAAGTTATTCCTAGATTTTATAAAGGCTTCAGAGGGATTTAATTTGGGAGTAAAGAATACTGACCAAGAGAAACCAGGACAAAGAAGAAGGTGCAGAATTTTCAGCAACCATATAAGGAGTCATTGGAAAGACTTCAGCATCCTTGCTCACCCCTTCTGAAGCATTTTCATACTTAGATTTATAAAAACCAAAAATACTGCCTGTTCTCACACAATGTGGTGTTCATCTGGATGCCCTACTCTTTCACAGCTTTTTCTTTTTGCACAAGATTTTGCTGATTTGCTGCTTCTATGTCTAATAAGTCAACATCCTCTATCCTGAATTCTTGAGTGTATTTGAGTTAACTGCACTTCATGGTGTAATAACTGGGCCATCATTTACTCCTGTGGACTTCCTAATATCTAAAATAGCTCCCACAGCATTCATAACAATGTTTCATGCTATTCTTTGGGGAAAACAACAATATATGGAAAACCATTTTTGAAAGGCCATAGTTGCCTATTAAGTTGGAAAACACCACAAGAAAAAATTAATCACAACTTTCCTTGATGCACCACTTGTGTATTAATTTATTTACATTTTATATTACTTTTTGTGAAACAGCCTCTAGTTAATACAAATCTTAGAATGTATGCTGAGAAACAACGTGCAGTTTTTCCCTATACACAGTTTCTTCTAGGTTTACATGGCACTTTTCCTCATCAGTCCTTCTCCAAGTTCTCCATCCCACAGGTAAGCGTGTCTTATTTTACAACAAAGCAGCTGAAGATGAACTTTCCACATAAGTGTTGGAGATGTCTTCTAAACAGTAAATCCCAGATTACTGAACCATCCTTGCTGCAGATCCGATAACTTTTGGTGTGCAGGAAGAAACAAGCAGCCGAGGACTGGCAGAGGGAAGAGCTTCTTAAGCTTGTTTCACTGTCAAAGAAAACATGTAATGTAATTACAAGTTGTAGTACAGACTGGTTACCTTGTCTTTTAGTTTCAGCGCGGAAAGCATGAGATGACGTGAAGCCATGACTTGAAGCCCTGAAAGAAATATTCTGATGCACTTCCTGAGAGCAGAAGTGGGAGCATTTTCTATTTTAGTCTGTACAATGTTGATGGCAGTTTGGCCACCAACGATATGAAGGAGAGATGGCAGAGATAGATCACTGTGAGCATACGCTGTTTATTACAGTGCTTCCGGAGGTGTGCTCTTAGCAGCATTTTTTTCTACGTGATCAGAGGTAGGGAATCTCTTTGAATGGCAACAGTGAGAACCAACGCTGGTGACCAGCTGCGTTAAAGCAGACCTTGCTGGCAATTTATGGAGATTGAGAGGTTGTTGGAAAGACATCACTGGAGATTTAGGGATTGCTAACATGGAGATTTTAGGCATGTTTGTGGATTCATTCTCAAGGGGGATTTTGCATGGTAGCTGTTCTACAGGTTGTCATAGTCAGATAACGATCAACCTCAAAGGAATTCAGTTTGGTTTCAAGAGCAGTTTCTGATGATAAAAGACTTGACTTTGGAGTAGTTTAGTCAACTTGTTTCTACCTTGTACCATGCTGTACATTCATTGCTCTTCAGGGCATGCTGCAAAGTTCTTCTTATCTTTGTAGGTATTTAGGGAATCTGCAAGTTTGTAAGAGAAGGAGCTGAAGATTATGAGTGACTTAGCTGATGTTTTATGGTGTGCTATTGTCAGGCTTCCTTTAGGGTTCTGTGAGAATCTGCTAACAGGAAAATGCATAATAGGCAATTTATTGAATAAAGTTGGGGTTTTTTTACTGGGAAATGCTACATTTTCTGATTGGGTATTAAATTTTAGAGGATTCCAAGAAGTCTGGATACATACCAGAAAAAAAAATAAAGTAACATGAAATGAAATAAATAATTCCCATCAATAAGAGCTGAAGTTGCAAAATGAGGGCAAGTCTGGATTGAAATGTTTAACATTGTTTAAAGGGCTCCATCACTAACTCTTCCCTTGACAGTCTTATTCCTTTAGCAAATATTTTTTTGAAATATTTCCTTCCATGTGGCATTACCATATGTTTCATATTGCATAGATTTCCATAAACAGTGCTCATACACACATTTTATAGAGTATTGGTCTTTTTCCTGTTCTGAACAATGTTGATGAGATTTTTTTTCCCCTGACTTTTATAGGAAAGAGTTTATTATTTTTTAACAGATTGAACTATATCATGTGCTGTTGGGGAGGTTTGTACTTTTCCAAGCTATTCCTTATAGTGACTATATAGAGACTAGGGAGAAAACTAATACAGTTTCTTCTCTGGAGAAGTACATCCATCAGTAAGCTACCCCAAACGCTCATTCCAGTAAATGTGCTCTACCCTGAGCTCTGCTGCAGTCGCTGAGTGATGTCAGCCAGGACATCTCACCTCTCTGCGGCTTGTCCACATCCAGGCCTTGCTCCTCTCCTCTTCACACACTGAGGCCATTATTTTGAAAGCTTCCATTTTTATCATGAGACATATTAAGTAGGATGCAATTTTCTGAAAATTAAAGCTTTTAAGGTATGCATACTCGCTACTTAAAAATCATACTCACTACTAAAAAAAAAAAGCCAGGTTTAAATACATCTCTAAGCAGTTATAATGCCCTTGTCAAACATACTTAGCTAATGAATAGCTGCATTTTGTGTGCAATAATGTTAATTTCCAACATACAGAAAAGAGCGGAGGGAAGAGATCACAGAAGTGTGCCAGAATATTAAAGCCATACTTTGAGATTCACCTACGCCACCTCTGCCACTGAAGAGGTCTCTGCCCCCTTAGCTGCTGGCTGCTTCTCTCCAGGCTGGTGCCACCTTGCAGTCAGAGCCAGCAGAAGTGCACGTGTGCTCGTGTCGTGAGCCAAGATTGGGAAACTGAGACAGCTGAAAGACAGCCCAGCATGAACCGTGTCTGTGCATTTCAGATGGATCAGCTCCCTCAGCTACGTTTAGTCCCTGCTTCACAAATACTGCTTGTGCATGTTGCAGGTCGGCACAATGGAGGGAATGGGCAGCATGAGCTATGCATAGGGATGGCTGTGATTTTGGCAGTACTGCCAGCTTAGAGGTGCCTAGACCTGCAGCCTAAGATTTTCAGTAAATGGTGAGACTTCATGACACGTGGGGTCCATGAATTCTTTCATCTTATAAATTAGATGTGACTGAAAAATTCTGTATACTGCTGGTACAGAACTTATAAATAAAGCAGGAATGGAAACACACAGGTAATACAGGCAAATAAATTAGCAGTAATTTACCAGTGTTGTATTTTTTCTTTTTCTGTATAATATCTGTCCGTCTGTGTAACATTAGGTCATTCAGTTAAATCCCTCTTTAATAAAGTAATCTCTTCTTAGTTCTACAAGATGGCCTTGTCTTATCATCTGTTCTAATGAGGGCAACAGTACAGAATCAAGATCACTTATTGATGCAGCATCTCCTTTGTTAAGGTTATCCAGGTAATGAGGAGGCGGACAATCAATACATCTGTTTGAAAGAGCAGATTTTCAAGGTGTATCATGTATATTTCTAATCATTCAAAAAAGTCATCATGGTAGGGAAACATCTTCAAAAAGGGAAAACTGATGCATCTTGTCATATTCTAGAAGGATTGTGTGTGATTTTTAGAACAGTAACAAGAAAGTTAACATTGGTATTCCTTTAATTCCTCTCTCTCCACACAGACTATTGAGCTGATTATTATTGCAGGATTATTCCCTGTGGAACATTTTTACAAATGCTTTCTTTCCTGTCCATATATCAGTAAAGTTCACTTGTACATAAGGAAAAGGGAAATGAGCAGAAGTTTCCATTACAATACCATCCCAAACCATCCTTTTAAGGCCATATCTTTCCTGATGTTACACACCACAGAACTCCCACTTCAGACTCGTTCCTTTAGCAAGTGCTAGCCAGCAGAAAGAAAAAAAAAAAAATACACAGTTAGAAAAGCTTACGTCAATCATCTGAATAGCATTTGCCTCCAGCAGATATCACTGAAATGGAAGAGAAAATGGTGCCAGCTTGTCACAACTGACTCTTAACCACCATTCCCAATGGGTCAAATGTTGACATGGCCAGAGAGATGTCAGAGCTGGTAGGGCCACAACAATACAGTCCACTGGGCTGTGAACAGCTTCCACCACCTACCCAAATCCCTATGTGGTGTTGGTTCAGCTGCCCCTGAATCCTCAATTTGTTTTGCCTTGGTGAGGTCTAAGTTTTAGGACCTGGCCTAGAGCAATGCCCTGTTTACATGTGATTTTTAAGTGTTAGCTATTAATTGTATTTTACTTGCAGAGATCTGAGCTCTCTCAAAAGACCTTGAGTGAAATTTTGCGGCTCTTTTCCTCTCACTATGCACCCATAATGTTGCAAAGAAAAAAAATACTGTTGCTTGTCATGGTTGATAAAATAAATATGTTTTTCAATCCGTTAGTGATATAGTGCTTTCAACAGAGGAGTGAATAATACCAGGTGTTCCGTGGGATAGAGACGTTGTACTCACATTTCGTTTCATAGGAAACCGTGGAATAAAGCCATGTTTGCATTCTATAGCTGGAAACAAAGAAGTGAATATGCTTGAAGTGGCTGCCTTCAGTGTGAAATGTGGAATGAGGGAGGTTTTGTTTACTGTGAGGAATGTCACTACCAAGTTTCTTAATCCTTTGTCAACACCGAGCTAATTCAGCTTTCATAAAGACAGGGTAGGGCAATGAGTAAATGGATCAGTTACATTCTTCTACTATCACACTATATTAACATTAGAGTTTGCAGGTTGCCGTGCTTAAAGGGCTGTCTCAGTTTTATGCTTCATGGGGATTTTTTTGGCTAAAGCTCTGGCAGACTATGCTTTAAGAATATAAGGAAACAACAGAAGATGTCTGTGAAACAAACATGACGCATTTCGCAATGACCTCAGCTATGCAGTAATAGCAATTAAAAGCTACAAGACCACAATGGTCACTACAATTAATGCCATTAAAGTAATTAGGCCCAGCAGCTGTAGGGTCAAATAAAGACAGCTTTGTAATGACAATACGCCAGAAGAAAATTACTGACATTTCCATCTAAATTATATTCCCTAAATTATCATCTTAATACTAAATAAATAAAGTTACAATAATTCAAAGACTGATTACAGATGAAATTAGCACAACTCCTTGCTCTGCTGTTGGCTAGGGTTAATATTTTAAATGTAATTAATAGCCTTTACTCACTGTATCTGGTTATACATGGTGTTTCTCATTTACATTCCTTTGCAATATGCTGACAGCACTAAACGCCTGAGAAGAAAGATCTCATCCACCAGACGAAAATGGTTCTTCGTGTTACAGTGCTTATAACGGACATGGTTGCTGCACTGTTCTAATAATAATGACCAGAAAAGGAATGTAGGGGAGAGAGGCTCTGTGCTGTTTTCTTTTCAGTTTTGTGCTCCAAGCCTTTCCTGGAGTCAACGTGAAATGTAATTGCTCTTTTGACCTCTATCTTCTCTCTCCCCAGGTCTGAGGAAGAGCTACACTGGTTGATTATTGCAGGAATGAAAGGCACTCTGACCTTGTCGACCGAACGCCTTGCTGCTTTCAATGTTGCCCATTATGCTGAAGGCAGGCGACTCCTGGAGAGCGGCTGAAATCTACAGGAGAGCTGCTTGCCGGGCAGCCTGCCAGCACGGGCTTCGGCAGCGGCACGGCAGACACCGCCAGGCAGTGAAGGAAGCCAGCTGGGGAAGGGAGGGGGGGACTATATCAAAACATTGTTAGCACAGGGTATAAAGAGCTCTCAGATGCTGATCACAGATTGCTTCTTCATTAATAGGACTTTACATCATCCACCTGAAATGAAAAGTAGCAGAGGAGCGAAGGAGAAAGAAGAGTACAGCGATTTTTTTTCTTTTTTCCCCCAGTGGAATGTGGCAGTCGTTAAATTAAAAAAAAAAAAACAACCCCAAACCCACAGTTTTCACAAGAATAGAGAGATTGTTGCTGTATAAGGATCCATTGAAAATACTCCTCCAAGGAAAACGGGTCAAATATTCAATTGCTATAATTGTGCTAAATCAGAAAACATTCACCATAAAATCTTCCTTAGAATATTTTTGGAGCTGTAAGAGGCTGGAAAACATACCACCTGGCAAACATTCTCTCTCTCTTTTCATGTGTGTGTGTTTTTATATATATTTCAGAAAACCAAAACCTCAAAATCCACAGTCATGAGAAGACATTATTTGAAATTATTTCCTATTACTCTGACTGTAACTTTCTTTGCTCTGAGCCAGCCATGATGACTGACTGAACGTGGTTTCTAATTTGACCTGAGGATAATGTGAAGACTCAGGCGAAGCTGTTGAAGGGCACTGATAGTGCAAAGCCCATCCATTTTAAATTAAGCTATCCAAAAAGACACTCAAATAACATGGGCATTTTGTTTAGAAACGGAGCCTATCCCAGCTGGGTCAGTAGTGTTTCAATGTCATCATGACTTGAAGGCTGCCTAGTGACTCATACAAAATGAATCAGTGTTCTTTATTTGGTGTGGGGGGTTTTTTCTTGGCCGTGTATCCCTATCACAAAAAAAACCACTGCTAAAACACAGACAAAGAAACTCTCATGTTGTTTCCTCAAGCTGAAGCAAGGACTGGACGATTGCTAGATTACTCTCACACTTATGGAAGTGAATGCTGTTTGCCATAGTGGGAGAGACGCAGGGTTAGGATGGCAAACGTACCATGTATCGTCTTCAGTGGCCATGTCACACATTCCCCAGCTCTGCTAGATCTCCAGGCTGTGGAGGAGGGTGTTGGCTGCTCCTCCTGGCAGCAGGGCCAGAGTGTGCTGGCAAGTGGCTGCCCTGCAGTGCCTCTTGCCATTCCCCTTCTCCAGGTCAAGCAGGGAAGGCACATGCTATGTCTTCACAGGCACTTTCTACCTTGAGAGGATGGTTGTATCAGGTCACTGATGCTCAGAAAGGGAAGCCCTGCCCCATGCTGATGCTGTACTGCTGCCCAAGAAGCTGGAGCAATTGTGGTGGGTTGACGCCGGCTGGAGGCCAGGTGCCCCCCAAAGTTGCTCTATCACTGCCCTCCTCAGCTAGGCAGGGGAGAGAAAATACAACGAAAGGCTCCTGGGTCGAGATCAGGACAGGGAGAGATCACTCACCAGTTACTGTCACGGGCAAAACAGACTCAACTCAGGGAAATTAATTGAATTTATTGCCAATCAAATCAGAGTAGAGTAATGAGAAATAAAGCCAAATCTTAAAACACCTCCCACCGCCCCTCCCTTCTTCCCAGGCCCAACTTCACCCCCCATTTCTCTCCCTCCTCCCCCCAGTGGTACAGGGGGATGGGGAATGGGGGTTGTGGTCACTTCCTCACACGCTGTCTCTGCTGCTCCTTCCTCCTCAGGGGGAGGACTCCTCACACTCTGCCCCTGCTGCAGCCTGGGGTCCCTCCCACGGGAGACAGTCCTCCACCAACTTCTCCAACGTGAGTCCTTCCCACGGGCTGCAGTTCTTCACCAACTGCTGCAGCGTGGGTCCCTCCCACAGGGTGCAGACCTTCAGGAGCAGACTGCTCCAGCTCGTGAGTCCCCCACGGGGTCACAAGTCCTGCCAGCAAACCTGCTCTGGCCTGGGCTCCTCTCTCCACGGGGCCACAGGTCCTGCCAGGAGCTTGCTCCAGGGGGGTCACAGGCTGCTTCAGGTGTCTCCACCTGCTCTAGCATGTGGTCCTCCACAGGCTGCAGAGGAACCTCTGTTCCCCATCATCCTCCATGGGCTGCAGGGGGACAGCCTGCCTCACCATAGTCTTCTCAGGGGCTGCAGGGGAATCTCTGCTTTGGTGCCTGGAGCACCTCCTCCCTCTCCTTCTTCACTGACCTTGGTGTCTGCAGAGTTGTTCCTCTCACATCTTCTCACTCTTCTCTCTGCTGCTGTTTTCACAGCAGTTTTTCCCCCCTTCTTAACTGTGTTATCCCAGAGGCACTACCACAGTCACTGATGGGCTTGGGCTTGGCCTTGGCCTTGGCCAGCGGTGGGTCCTTCTTGGAGCCAGCTGGCATTAGCTCTGTCGGACATGGGGGGAGCTTCTAGCAGCTTCTCACAGAAGCCACCCCTGTAGCCCCTCCATTATGAAAAACTTGACATGCAAACCCAATACAGCAATAAAGCCAAATAAATTACTTGTAGGTCATGTCCAGAGTTGGGCATATATTGCCCTTATTGCTTGGGGCAGGGATTCTCCACCAATGGCGAATCTATCAAAAACCTTTGCACACGCTAAAAATAATTAATGACCTTTATTGTTAAAAGAAATGCCCCCATCAAGATTGCACTGAGATGGTCTGAGTTTGTCTATCATCAATTCATTCCATGCAGTTATGTCTCTGATGGAGCTCCATATACTCAAATTTCTGATTCCTTGTAGGAATTTGCAACTGTGACTCGTGTTCCCATTTAACCTCTCTGTGATAAGCAAAACTGACTGCACACCCCAAATCTTTCACAGGGAGGCTTGTTTTCCAGACTTTAAATTTCTCTTCTGATTCTTTTCTGCATTTTCTCCAGAATATGAACATCCTGCTTGAACACAGTGCTCCTGTACAAACTATCCCACTGCTAAATAAAAAAACCATAAAGGTAAGATTTCATCTCTTGAATCTTATTTGAGAGTCACCCAGCTTTGTCCTTCAGCTGACTATCCCCCATAAGCCTCAGCTCACTTTCAGAACTGCTGAAGTCCTCTACCCTGTAAGTAATGGCTTCTATTATTTGTTTCAAGTTGAATTGCTATATGGTATGGCTGGTCCCATTCTCTTTCCTTTTGTTGGATAAAGAAAAGCTGTAATGTTGTGTCAAAGTGAAAGAAGTCATGTTTTAAAATAATGTGTGTGAAGAACCCAAGTGTGCTAAAACAGGGGATCCTTTCATGCAGTTACCATACCTTCAGTAGTTTTTCCATGGAACAAATACAGATTATAGACAGGAATTGTTATATTTACACTTCACCTTATAGCAAAAGGGCATTCATATTTAATTTAATTTTATTCAATACTATTTTTACTCATGCCGTGTAGATTTCAAGAAGTAGTTACCAGGATTAGTGTTGGAAAAAGGAACATATTGTACAGGCAGAATTGGCATAGCAATAACAATGAAGCCAGGTGAGAAGGAGTCTAACACACAAAAAAGAGTAAATATATTTTCTCCTACACACTGCAGGAGCTAAGTGGCTTTTTTCCCCATTCTTTCCAGAGTTCAAATCCTTGGCAAACTGCTTGCAGCTCAAGTTATTTTGTTTGGAGAAATCTAAAAAGGTTAAGCCAACTAACACCATGAAACAAATGGATCAGAGGTATTTGAGCTCTGGAAAGTCAAAGTATTAAATAAATTGTAAGTTCATACTGTGCCAGTTCTTAGTTTTCATTGCCTTAATCTGAAGGATGAAGTAAAATAAAACTGTGTCAGAGAAAAACAAAACAAAATAAAAAAGTATGAGTAATGTGACATAACATATATAAAATAGAAAATAATTGTTTTTACTCGATCTGCTCACATAGAACCTCAGGAAATCAATGTATTTTTCCTGAAAGCAGTTCAAAGAACATGAGCTGTGGTTTGTACCCTGTGTTTTTTGCATCTCTTCGTGCTTGCCATCTCCCACACTTGCTTCCTAAAAGCTTTGTATGGTGGGTACAAAATAGGAGTTTTGACTGTGAACCTAACAGCATATCCAGGTTTTTCTGGCAGTCTCGATGGGTGCAGTTCTCCGCAATACAAGTACCCACTTAACACAAATGGCTTATACATATATATAACCACATGCACTTTCAAAACCAAATATTCCTGTATGTTGAATGCACTTTGCATGCATTGGCTTGAGGCACCGATCCTTGTTTTGCCTGAGAATCAGGCCTGGTAGGTATTCAAAAAGCATAGAAATGCATACGTCATAATAAGTTCTCCTGTCCACCTAGACCTTCACTCTATTAAAAAGTAATAATAAATGTCATTTGCGTAAAGTATGGTGGTATGTTCACCATGGAATCACTGGTAGATACAGCAAAATGTTTAGAAATTACACAGTATAGCTCTAAAAACAGCTTTATGAAGATTTTTTCTTGGTCCAAAAATGAAAACTGAATAGTAGCAAAACTGAAAAGATAGAAGTAGTTTTCCAGTGTTTGTGTGCAGTTTGGTGAATGGTCTGTCGTTATCTTTAATCCTTATTCGGGGATTTTGTTGTTTGTTTTGATCGGCGTTGTTCTCACCCAGATGGCATTTTCCACTCTTAAAGCTTGGCGGTAAGGGGTGTTAGTGAACCTCAGAAAGATGACCAGAAGTGAAACCCTGCAAAAATATATTAAAATATTGGTTCTTTTGCTATCTGCCCAACTCTGCAAGGTGTTGGAATTTTACTGTTGTCATTGAACTAACCTGGGAGAGTTGATAAGCCTCAAGAAGAATCATGCACCCCCAAGGACTGGGCTCAAGTGTGTCTATGAGTTCAACAATTGGGCTTGATGCATACATGCAATCTACGTTTGCTCTTTGCTTTATTTTAAAGGTTGAAATGTGGCATTTCAAAAATATAATGTCAGATAAGTAATAAGTCTGAATGTTAAGGGTTTACTGAATATCAGATTTCATCCAAGGAGATGAGAAAGGTATAATTTCTGCAACATTTGCTAGATTAGGGCTTTTATTTTTGTAGGAAGGGTAGATTTTGTCAGGGCGGCTGGCAGCTCCTTGTCAGCAGACGGGTAGGAGTACAAGAAGCTTCCTTGTGTTCAGTATCAGCAACTCCTGTTTAATTTGCATTTGAGGGAGTTTTTTCCATAGCTTATTCATTTGCCAGTGAGTTAATGTGTCCCTGCATAATCAGATAAGAATGGAATAGAATTACTAATGATAAGAGGAGGTGGAACAAGGGCATGCCAGTAGAGCAGCCTTTCCTTTGCCCACCTAATCTGAACGGACCATAATTTCAACTATCTCAAGTTTGGTTTGGTCTTATTTCCTTTCCCAAGGTAGGAGTAGAGGGTTGGGGTTTCTTCTCAAAACCGAGTTTAGAAAATGAAATGCTGTGGATTGGCTATGACAGCTACTACTTCATTCTGTGAAGCTGCAGTTAAAGAATAAAGCACTCTTGCTTGCAGCTAGGCAAACATGTCACTTTTACCCTCTAAATCCAATCCAAGGGCCAATTAATTAAAGCAGAGTAAAAAATATTCTCTGTAAAGTACAAAGGAAAAAAAAAAACCAAACCCAGAAACAGAAAAATTTTGCTCCCAGTGCAACATACTTTTAATGCGTGCAAGTCAACAGTCATAATTTCATTACAGTAAAATGCAAATGTTATAAACCTTTAGGGTTGTAGTGCGCCGTTCACGAGGCAGGCCTGCACGGTGAAGGAAGGAGGACTTCCAAACAGCTTTGTCAGCTGGTATGGGGCCTCCCGGGCTCGGAAAGCAGGTTGTGAGAGCAGCAACGCGTGGTCTGCCCTGCCAGGCTTGTTGGTGTCGAAGAGGTGGGGCATTGACCTCACCCTGGAGGTTACGGCTGCTCCGCGGCGGGGGGCGGTGACGGAGCCGCGGGCAGGGACGGTGCCTCAGGATGTTTAGCAATGCGCGTGTGGGTCCTTCTTTAACATTCAGCGAGGGGCACAGTGACAAGCAAAAGGCTGCCACGCGAAGCTGCAGCCTTTCACAACATCGCACAAAAAAACCTCATGACTTTACCACTAGTAAATTCTAGTGTCTCCTGGACAAAGCAGCAGTACAAACACCCTGGATTTTTATGTTGTATTATTACTTCTAAGCTTCTGTAACTCGACATAGATTATCCTTTTTAGCTGAAATACTTTGCAATGTAGATGAAGCTACTTTTGAATCAGAGACAGGTGTTAATGGCCGAGATGCAGGAGGCCAAATTTTAAACTTGTGTATGATGTCATTTCATTTGGCTTCCTCAGCTTCTAATTTGGTTTTGTCTGAGCAAATTCTCACTGAACTCAGTGAGATACACTCTTTAAACATGATAGCTAATAGAAAGTGGATACTTCATAAGTAAGTTTATTAATTCTATTTAACAGATTTCATAGTGATTTTTAGCATAAAACTGTGAGCATATATGCTACGATATACTGAAAGAGAATACAGAGCTATAAATATCCATAGCGGTATATGGGGAAGGGAAGGGAAGGGAAGAAGGGAAGAAGGGAAGAAGGGAAGGGAAGGGAAGGGAAGGGAAGGGAAGGGAAGGGAAGGGAAGGGAAGGGAAGGGAAGGGAAGGGAAGGGAAGGGAAGGGAAGGGAAGGGAAGGGAAGGGAGACAATAGCTCAATAGATGTGTTACGGTCTTTCAGTCTTTATGTCTCTAAATATGTTTTATGTGGCAAACCTGAAACAGTTCCTGCAGCCTAAAGCTTTCCTGGGGATTTTGCTTTGGCCATTTAAAAATGTACGTATACATTTCCTGTTTGCATATCACCTGCTCAGCAGGACAGATATACCAACTATATTCTGCCTAAGAAACATAAACTACATGACCTTGCAATAGCCTCTGCAAATTATTTGGACCAATGATGTGTTTAATTGGGAATTTAAGGGGTTAAAGAGACATTCCTATACTTTTCCAATCCACAATTATGTCCTTCTGCTTTTACTTCCAGGTAATTCTACTGCCTTTGAGGAAGGCACACTTTGGACATCGGAAAAAAAAAGTAGCAATGCAAGAGGCCCACACCAACTTCAGTGCTGAAAACCAGTGGAATTTGCACCACCATGGAGCAAGCAGATCAAGCAAGGAAGTAACTATGGTGTCTGTTGAAACAGCCTCCCCAAAAGAAGCACCAGATCCCTAAGAGATGTTTCAGCCACTGTCACTGAAACTAAACTTTGTGACTGCTAACACTGTTGAAGAGCATTGAAGAATACTTGATCCTATCACTGAAATCACAAGCATCTCCTTCAAGCAATACAACCCAAGAAACACCCTAAAGATTAAAATAGCCTAGTCCTTTCTGAAGAAAGTCTATGCTTGATCCTATGAAGTTCAGCCTTTATAGTGCTCTTTCTTCTAAACTCTCTTTTCTTAGTAACATAATTGAGAAAAATATATAGCGCTCTAGTCTGAATAGGTTTTTTCCATCACTGCAGTGCTTGAAAACTTAGTACTGTTTTGAGAACTGTAGTGGTATCTATCTACATACAGGATTATGGGATTCCTTGTTTAGATAGGAATATGCTTCAGAAATCACACCAGAATTCAGACTCTATCCAAAAATTCTAGCTTAGATTACTTCCCAAGTCACCTTGTAATTGGCAAACTACAAAGAAGATGCAATATGCAAGAAAGGTGAAAGTATTGAGATCCAACATAGCAAGAGAACACAGAGCAAGAGGGCTGCTGTGGAAACTGGAGCACCTCTCAGGCATTGTTTGATGCAGAGATGTCAAGCTAAGGACATCTATCACCTGAGGTAGATACTTGTATAGGAGGAACAATCCAAGTAGAATGCTTATTCTGTCTAAACCATAGAGATTCAAGCTATGGACAATGTGTTCAGATCACAGAGACATCAGGAAAAAAAAGTTTTTCTTCAATGGTAAACTGCTGTGTAGAGTTTCTATTTTTCCATTGGTTTCTGTTGGTGCCATTGCACCCCCAGGGGGGAAACAAAAAAAAAAAAGCATGATCTGACTGTGGCCACACTAGAATGACATCGATTAATTGCTAATTCTTCATCTCCTCATGGAGTTTATTTATGGTAGGCAACTGGTAAAGTGAAAAGAACGACATGCCTCTGATTTTTAAAGATCATTTTGTTCTCTCTGTACTGAAGATTCTGTTCAAGCACAATACATCATTCAGTGAATCACTGAACTTCTGAGAATATCAGGCCCACACAAAATTTTCCAAAAATAGGTGCAACTAGCTTTCTTACTACAACTTTCCCCCAGTCTCTTAAGGGATTGGTGTTGCCCTTCAGGTACCCAGTCAATGTCTGGGAATGTCTATGATCTTTAAAATACAAAATTCCAACTTCACTGTATTTATATGAAAGCAAATTCAGTATTTTTCCCTAAGACATAGAAAATGTCAGAATGTGTAAGGCATTGTGACGGTCAGAATTAGAGCCCTTACTGCATTATTAAGGTATGTCACAGCAATTGTCCTACATAAAAAAGCCCAAGAAGCTTGTATTTTTAAAGGTCTTCAAGTGGGTATTTACTTCATAATAGTTGTGAAGGAGTAGATGTGTTCTCCTAGGCAAACCTCTGTAAGTCACTTGTTTCTGCAGTTGACAAGAGCTTTTTACAGAACGTTATAGGAATGTCTACAAAGTTGTTGCCATCTAGCCAGAAAAAAAAAATCCACATTTTAAGAAGGATTTATTCATTCACATAACTAGACTCTAAAGCTGTAAATGGCTGTGCTGTGCTGTATGCTTCCATTGTTCCCAAAGCTGCTGCATATGTTTATTGAATTGGCTCTTTCCAGTGGTTAGTGCTGGTCAAATCTGACTTTTTTTTTTTTTTTACTAAAAGGGGAACAATTAATTTTCTTTAAATAGCCCTCTAAGCTGTGGTCCTGAGTTTGTGGCAGTACAAATATATACTTAGGATTTATCTTATCAAGTCTCTTCTCTAAACTCCAGCAACAATGTAAAGGCAATATTCAAGACACACAGCCTTTAAGAAAGTTATACCAAAGTCTTTGAATGGCAAGGATTTTGATTCAGCAACAAGAAAGATGAATATCCATTCCTGCCTGTTGATGAGCCACCAGAAGATTTCTAAAGTTCACAGACCTTAACTTTTGTGGAGAAAAGCCACAGACTGACAAACTGAATCCTCTCCAGAAACAGGATGATCTCAAATAGTTGAAAGGCATGGGGTACGGCTTCTGAGCATGCACAGTAAGACGGAAGGATCAGATTTCCAGTACAGGGGCTACTCTCCGTTGTTTTGTGAAGGCAGCTGACCATCACCTGAGCCCAGGCAGCTCCAGGGACACCTGTGAGGTTGCAGAGCAGCTTTGTAGGGAACGTGCAATAGGTCCAGCATGCCTGGCGTTGAGCTTCCAGCAATGGCCGTTGGAGCCTCTGTGAATGGAGACCTGCAGCTCCAGGGGCTCCTGCTCTGAGATGATCGCTAGCAGTAAGAGTGAGAAGCACTCAGAAACAGGTTCATTATCCTTGTTGATTGTTTTGGTCAATTCTTACTGAGTTGTGAAAAACAGACAAAGCGATCACCTTTGTGCTTTTGAAATGTATGTGGTGATGACAGGCATACATAAATTGTGCCTACAAAGTTCATTTCCCTTTTTCTGCTTTACTGCTTCATAGCAACCTACAAAAAAAGTCCAGTGGGCAATAGGGAAAGTAATGCGCAGAAGAGGGACACGTTGTTAGTAAACTGGTGTTCAAATATTTGTTCTTTTTTTCTCTGGGTTTTTTTGGGGGTTTTTTTGTCAAGCAACTGCAAATTAAAATCACATTATTTGATTACAACGACTTGTATATCATTCTGTATAATTGGTCCTATTGCATTCCTTTAGCAGCACGGAATAGGTGTCAGTTACTATTTGCAGGTTAGGAGATACATATATTTGTTACATCTTTCTGGAAAAGCTTGAAAATAAAAGCATTTTCATTTAGCTTATTAACATTATGTAAATGGCAACATAACCAGCCTTGATTTGCTGCCACTACCTTGGAAATATTTAAACATTATTATTACTTAGCTCAACATTACAGTTTTATCTCTGAAATTAATGCTTTTAGGCTCAATTTATGCTTGTCAACAAATAATGATCATAGATGTGAGCTGGTTCATAATCCAGAGGTACTAGGTTACAATGTGTTGCCATGGAAACTGTGTTTTATTGCATTTTCTCTACTTGATTTAAGACATTTGACAATCATAGCAACTGTTTGCCTGTCTTCCCATATCATAAAAAATTCAAAGCCACAAACAACCAATAGGGGACATTCATACAGTTCTTGGTCCTCACTATAAAAATAAAAAAGAAATGACAACCTTATATTTAATAGGGACCTTTTGTGAATAGTTTATCTCAGAGAATGTCTAGGAGTGTTGGAAAATTCAATCAGTGGTTAGTCATCGAATGGACCTGTCTTGCCTGTGGTTCATTTTGTTTATTGCATCATATATCTTTTATGATCACTGGGACTTTAGCCTGAAACAGCATTTTCTTTAACAAGAGCCATGTTTCCTCTAACGTTGTTTATTGCATCTGAAACATTACTCTTTGAAACCACAGTACATTTTCAACTGAGCAAAGGTCTGTAACGGAATACAGCACGTCTGTGTTTATTCAGGATCCCGAGTAAAAAATATCCCAGTTCATGTAACATTAATCACTTTGCCAGTGTTCAGCTGAGGTCATTGCCACATTCCTAGCAGTATTAAGCCGAGTCAAGATTAATCACGTACATTAAACCCTGCAAGGAAAGCACGTGAAGCGGATCTGAAATTAGGCATTTGGTGAAGGACTGAGAGAACACTGTAACAAAATATGTTAGCAGTGCTGTAGCAAGCTTTCAGAATGATATGAGATTTTTCCTACTATGTTGTTGTCAGCTCATCTATATTTAAGGCTTTGTTGCTGTCTCCTTCATTTAACCCATTTTTTAGAAGTTTTAAATAAAACCACTAAAACCCTTTCTAGATTGTAGGAGTGGGTTTTTTCCCCTTTTTAACTTATTCATATATTTTAAAAATGCATCAATGTATTCTTATGTAACTCAAATTAGGCTTCTGGGATTTTTAAAAAAAACAAACCAGGTAATAAAATTCTGCAGTATTTTAAGACAGAAAAGTTATTAATCAAAGAGTATTTAAAATCAGTTTTCCTTTCATACTTTCTCTTCTTTCTGTATGTGCACATACGTTAGTACCATAAAGCTTCGTATTTCATGCTGATGTTGCTGGAAGTGTAAAAGATACATTTTACACTATGCCTTTACATTCTACACCATAGAAGGTAATGATTCCTTTGTCCATTCTTGGAAACTTCCATTAAATGTTTGTTTGTTTTTATTATGTTATACAGTCATAAAAGGATAATTGAAACACAAATAATTCCCATTGAAAACCCCAAGGAGAAAAACCTATTGTGACGTGAGGTTTACTGTCAGTTATCTCTGTCTTGAAAATATATTGAAATGTCAAAACCACTAGATTCATGTTTTAAAAAAATTAGGAAACTAGGCAGTTCAGCAACAGGAATGGAAACTAAACTGCTGAACTAAAAAATTAAAGCAGGCAGATTAATGTTATTTTGTTATTCTGCAATGGCCTAGCAATGGCCTGCAATATCAAATGCTCTCTTTTTCAATGATAACGAAGTTTTTTCATATAGCCAACATCCAAAATTTGGGCTTGCCCAAATTATAAGGTGTTATATATATATATACACGTATATATATATTATATAAGGTTGTGGATTTAGACAGCCCTACAGAGTCATAGAAGTAAATAAAACAGGCTCTCACAGAGTGGTCCCATCAGAGCACAAAAAAGGCTCCTGACTGGGGCTGGATGGACTGAGCATTGAAGGCAATCCTCCTCTCCTTGGAAAGTCCTGTACTCCCTACCTGACCTCTGTGATGTACAGGAGGGATATTGCCACATCAAGGTCCTCAACAGGAAAGGCTGTTTTCTGTAGAAAGGGTAGGTGGCAGCTCATCTTGGTAACCTGAAAAGGATGCCTAGCACCAAACTTTAGAAGCTTTAGGAGAATCACATTTCTGCAAGGGTTCAGACACTATTAAGTTTTTTTATCTCCTTCCCTATGTACTGAGCAAGAGTGGGCTTTTTGTAGCAGACCAGTGCAGAAACCAGTGAGAAAGTCTAATGCTTCCCTGCACTTAGAAAAGAACGTTCCTTTTACGGATCATCAGAAGCACTGGTCACAGCTGAAGGCAGGAGATGCTTCTAGTAGCAATGAAATTTATGAGACATCTGTTTCATGTGTGTTTGCCACAACTTTATGCCAAACTGATGTCTGGAAACGATCTTTATTGAGATCTGATTGGCATAGACTCTTGATGTTCCTCTATAGAATTAGCCTTTTTCCAGTGGTTGTCTGGGAACTTTCTCTAACAAGTTCCCCTCTGCTGCAGGGGCTTACAATGCTGGGAAAAAAAAAAAAAAGTCAGCTGCCTTCCTGGGACATACTATAGGTGTGGCTTTTATTGTTTGGATATAAATCTCCTATTTAATGTAGTACTTGGGAATGCATTCTGTGGCCTATGATCTATCAACAGTATGTAGAATACATATTCTATGCACCTTCTAAACCACTTATTGCATGGTTTTCTGCAACAGCGGGGACTTGGACTTCTTGTACAGTGTCCTTTCCAAACCCATATTCTGGTGTTCTCTAACAAAATGGCTAGGAGTCCAGTGATTTCAGCTGTGCTCTTAGTTCTGCCTCAGACTTCATGCATGACACTTAAACTTGCACTCATTCATACTACCTGTCTATCTAGCAGTTTGTCTACTAGATATATCTGTCATATTTGGGCTTCATACACATATTATGAAGAGGTATTTATGAAAATAAATCACATTTTCTTGGGTTTTTTTAACTCTGTGGAAAATAAGAGGTAAGAAAACAAAACAAAACAAAAAAAACCACAAAAATTTTGGTCTCTCTTTTCTGTCTTTGAATATTTGCTTCCAAAAACTTCATTAATGCAAGTTTAAAGTCAACTGACAGGGCCTTCCATGCCTGCAATATATCAAACTGCATATGCAACATCATTGTCTGGAAATCAGAGTTTACCACTGGCTTTATCTGATACTGAATTACACCAGTACCGGTCCCATTGGCTTTAGGTGATGCCATAGTATTATGTTGGTTTGGTAGTACTACTACAGTTAAAGTTCCACCACTGTAACCTAACAATGCTTTTCCAAGTCGTCTTTTTTTTTTTTTTTAATTGATAAATTGATTGATTGATTGATTGATTGATTGGATGACTGATATCCCATTACAGATTTGGAATTAATAGTGAGTCTATGCCAGTCCTAGCAGTAGGGATGCCTCTTAGAGACATTTCTCCATGCTTAACTTTAAAGCTGAAGAGACAAAATGAATGTGTCAAGAATGTCACTAAAAAGTTCTCGTTTTGTTAAATTCACAGTGAAGAATAAGATGTTGAAATCCTCTGTGAAAAAATAAGGACTTGTGGCTCCATGTGTGCCGGTGAATGCATCCCAGGCTGATGCACTGAAGGACGAGGGAGATAAAGCACAAAGCAGTCCCCATGGGCGAGTCTGAGACAGGAATGCTGCAACAACCCAGTGGCCCACCCATAAGACAGGGCAGAAGCCAGTGGGCAACGTGGCAAGAAATCGGGTGACTTTGTATCGGGTTCCTTGTGTCTGAAAGAAGTCATACAGAGATTTACTTTGAGTTTCTAAAATGGCCCAATGAATTTCACTCAACAAAAAAATACACAGGCTAAAACAAGAAACAGTAACTCTTGCAACTCTTACTCCTGAGTTCTTACCATTTTGGAACATTCTTCAGTAGTCAGTGGCCTGGCTGAATATTCTATGTGACTCTTCCAAACCATTTGTCTTCCAAACCATTTACTGCCTTCAGCTCAGCTCATCTATTACATATGTTGATCTAACAGCCAAATCTCTCTGCTCTGCTATGAAAGCAGGTTTATTTTCTTCCCTTCATTTGCTTAGGATTTCCCATGCATCTCTGTGAGCCCCTGTTCCAACACCTTGATTTCTTTGCTTTTTTTTTCAGTGAAAAAGTTACTGCAAAGTGTACTGTTGTGAATTTATAGCACAGTCATTCTTCTGCACTAAATCCCTCACAGTGTGGATGCTCTAAGGACAGAGGCAGATCATTTCTTTTTACTGCAGCCGTGCCAGAGGAAGTGGTTTTTATCCCTAGGTACCAAAAGTTTTTACCTGTTTCTCTGAATGAGGTGCTTTAATGAGTATGTCTTAGTCTGCTCCTGGCACAATGGACTGGATTGGTTTATGTTTAAAACATATTTTTTGGCAATTCAACTGGCAGATCTGGTGATGGCAGCTGGGACAGTAGTCTGAGAAGAGACAGGTCTCTCTTCTTACAGTGTAGGTAGATGAAATGGCATAACCCAATTTCATGGTTTACTATGACTAAAAGGCATGGTCCTGCTCTGTTCAGCCCTTGGTTTCCTCTCCCTCACTCCCACCTAACCTGCATGCTGCCAGCGAACCCCTTAGAGGTGACGCAACAGCCCCTCTGACTGCAGAGTGAGCTGATTCAGCTCACTGAGCCAGCAGCACGCTAACCCCACAAAGCAGTCAACAGTTTTTTGTTGGCTTAACAAACTCCACTGACTCACTTAGGGGTCAAATGAGTGCCAGAGCTGTGCAATGGAGAGGATGAGACCACACAGCTTGAAGGGCTGGAGAAAAAGTGAGAAAGCAGGGCCTGAAGAATGGGACTGCCCCTTTTAGCAGCAGCAAGCTGTTAGAGCAGCTCAAGTGTCTGCACCCTTACCGTGCACAAAGGATGCCCATACGAGAAGGAGTGTAGCAGCTAGTGTGCTGTAAAGTCACGCCCCTGCGTACTTTGCAGTAACTTCACTTGATCCATAAGTCTTTTGTGCTGTGTTTATTCTCCAAATTCCCTCCCTGCAGGCAGGTAAGGGAAGCAGCTTCAGTTAATCTCCTTAGCATACCTATTGTCTGGCTTAAGTACAGTCATTATGTTCAACAAGTCTTCATTGTAACCAGTCTAGGAGAGAGAAGACACAAGCCATGTGAGTTGGATACCCACTTGCCGGGGCATTCAGAAGTAGAGTAAACCTGCAAGCTCACCACACCAACCAGAACTCCTAAATCTTACCCATTTACCCCATGGCTGTATTATGTCAGAGTTCAAATTGCTAGACGTTGATTAGGTGGGAGAAAGGTTTTCCAGAAAAATTTTTCTGGCTGAATGCACATACATTGCACAGCAGAACATGTCGGGCCCCTTATCTAATTAATTCTGTAATTAACAGGCATTGCCCAGTTTTGGAGAGATCAGCCTTTTTGCGAGCAGAAGTAATGCCAGTGGCTGGGACAGAAAATGTGGGTTTGAATTAAATTTTCAGTGACCAGTTTTGACCTTATTCCCTCTAGTAATTAGCAAGAATATTCTACTAGAATCAATGGCTTTATAACAATAGAGGCAGCTTCAGGATATGATTATTAGGCTGTAAACAACCATTGCAGATGAAACAGAGTCATTTTCTAAGTCCATTGTGGCTTGTTTATCATTGAACTCCCATGCCTCTTCCCAGAAGTTACTAAACTTCACCTCTTCTGGTAAGAGCCCTCTCTAACTCACTTCTGCCTAAGTGGGTTCAACTACTTAAATAGTGGGGAAAATACTTTTGCTAGTTTGTTTCACTTGGGCTGGAATGGTCTCGGGAGTGTTCAGGTCAGGGAGAATATGATGTACTATCCCCTGACAGATCATGGGCAGTACCTCTTCCACTGGCACAGCGATTTGCAGAGTAAATGTCGATCTCTACCACTCTGGTCTCCCAGGGAGATATCCAGTGTCTTCAGAGTAACAAAGTTTTAAGGAGCAATTAGATATATATTGGATAAGCCATTAAAACATCATTTCATTTTAATGATTTGAATCCGCAAGAGGATGTAAATTAGTAATGGCTTATCAAACTTTACAGTTAAAGTTCTTAAAAAAGACTTCTGAGTAGTAGATGACTTAAAAATTATATATATATGTATGTATATACATATACTCACACACATGCACATACTTGCATTACTGCAGGAAGAGCTAAAATCAGTTTGGGGTTTTTTGTCTCTCATAAAAGAAATGGCTCACACATGTCGTCCAGCTTGAAAGTTTCCAAGAGAGCTGATTGCCAGCAATTATTTTATATTTTACGGTGCATTCTTTCACTCTATATTTGGGTTTGTTCATATGGAGTGCTCAGTGCAATACAAAGGTTTGTAGAGGGTTGGAATTCCTAGATCCCTCCTGAAAGCTTGTTATTAACAGAGGCTGCTTAGAAGTACTTTCCATAGCTGCTGGCTGCTCCTGAAATGCATAGCAAGCTTTCTTGGAGGTGGGGGGGAAGCAAAAACTTAAGAAGAAAAAAAAAAAAAGGAGAAGACAGTAATTTTCCTCATTCTAAGTAGGAGGTATAATGTCTTTATAAAGTAATAATTAAAAGAAAAACAATTACTGGTGCCTTATCTGGACCTTGCAGCTGTACTTCCCCCTTTTGCATTAGCAGTGTGTGTTCTAAGGTTATGAAAAACCATGAAAATTGCATCTTAAGAGGAGTTTTATTCTTTTTCCTAGGATTTGATTGAAACAGACAGCTACATTTTGTGTATATATAATTAGGCAGTAAAATAGGCTTTGAAGGTAGATTTCTGTTTAGTATGTGAGTCACACACACAACAGTCTTTCATTCAGCAACCAAAGACTGATCTTTTTAATGCCTCAACTCGCTCAACATGTTTTCTGAATGCTACATCTTGCAGTAAAGAAGGAAAAAAAAAAAGGGAGAGAAGGAAAAAAACCCCAACACCAAAGAGCTTTAAAGCCATATTTCTCTCTTTCTTTCTGTTTTTTCTCATTTTCCCAAAATGAAAAACAATCTGAAAAGCCAATCTAGCTAGTCTGGGGTGATTTAACCTTACGACAAACTGATTTTTATCGTCTTTCTTTCCAGATTGTTGTCCAGGGCAGCACTGAATGCTGCACCAGCTCTAGGCGTATCTAATCCCTCTCATAAAAGGCCATTGTGGTAGTAAAACTGAGACCAATGGCTTTTTCATTCTCCACCTCTCAGCTCTCCAAAGTAATGGCAATGGGGTCTCCTCTTCATGTTTTTCTTTTCAGATGCATAGTTTCTCTTTTTAGTAAGGCTAAAATAGAGAGAAATAAAAGGAACACAATCACATTTTCCTCAAAGCTCTTTCTATAAATACCTTCTGGAGAACTGAACTTAAGAACAATTATCTGCAACCTGAGTTGCTGTGACACTGTGTGTGAATACAGCAACGTATCCTTGGAAGTTTCTGATCATTCTGAAGTATGTGAACATGTTAAAATATTGGGCAGATAATACTTAGGGCTTCATATTTTCTGCTTAGGTTCATAGTCTGGCATTCTTCCTCACCCTGAAGTCTGTGGAACTGTGGATGTGACAAGGGTAGGGCTCAGCACAGGCACAGTTCTCACACCTGCTCCTTGGAAAGTAATCGTGTAGAAGCCGTTGTCCACTTATTTTTTGCACTTGCAATGCACCCTTGTCAACAATATTTTCCCAGAAAAAAGACAAATTATAACCCAGGTTTTTTACAAAGAACAAGTAAGAAGAGCAGACAGCAAATATTCTCCTGAAAAAGTGCACTATGCTTTTTTTTTTTTTTTTCAAAAAAGCCTTGACCTCGGTGCTAAATGTTTTCATTACTAGTATGCTAACAGTTTGTATTTCAGAACTAGTTCACCATTTTGAACAGCAGTACAAGAGAAAGTTGGTCTGCATTTGATTACAGTTTTTATTTGGCCTCAGAGGAACGCTTTTAACCAGCAAAATACAGTGTGCTAGATAAAAAGTTTTACAGCTAGAAATAGTTCACACAAATTCATTTATCCAAATAAAAACTCTGCATTTTAATACTTATTATTAATATTAATGTACTTACAGATATCTTAATATCACCATTAAAATTAAAACCCAACAACACTGTTTAAAAGCTATAAAACTTTGCTTTGGGCAAAATTTTAACACAAGTGTTTTAATTCTGAGGGCATTACATTTGTGCACTTATGGAAGTGTAAAATGAAAAAGCAAAATTTTATAATAAAAACTCTATTATTTATTCCTAAATTTCAAATCTGGAGATAAGGGGAAGGAGGAGTATGTACTCTGCAAAATAGTATTCCATGGTCCAGCGTATGGAATAATTCATACATATCCTTGTCTTTTAAGTACGATTTGGAAATCTGTTGGGAATTCTTGATGAATTTGAGCTAGAATACACTCTGTAGAAGCAGTGATCCTCATAGCATTTCTTCCAGGTTCTTTTATAGTATTTCTGTGGGAAGATGTTTGAAAATATAGCACTTCTGGCTCCAGGACACCACAGAAAACTTTAGGCTCCAGAAGGATCCCTGGGCATCTCCAAAGGACTCAAGACTTCTTTAACCAGAATTATGAAATGTGCAACAGGTCTTTTTTCACATCCCCGTGGCTGTTCAGGGAATACGACAAAAAGTCTGCTGCCATCCCTGCTTAAAGGGTTTGAAAGCACAGAGCATCTTTACATAAGGCAGATAAAGCTGAGATCTGTGTGTGACTCTTCGGACTGTCTGTCTTTTCTCTAGTCCCAAAGAAGAGAGCAGTTTCAGTCACTAGAAGGTCTGCTTTAATAGGAGTTATTTGCAATACACATGTCTAAATCTAATGCAGATGTTCGTAATCACATTACACTTGATCTCAATATGCTTAACAAACACAGTCCTCAGGGCACCCTGTAAGGTAAGTAATCACTGTTAGACCAAATTACAAAGTGAGGAAGCAGAAGCATTGTGATGAGAAGACCCACAGATTTCAAAGTCCAGATTGTGCAGAGGCTTACCAGCTGAACAGATCACCTCTGCCTGTGTCTGAAACAAACTGTGACAGCTCAAGTGCATGCCACTGCTTTAAAACAGAGACATAAGTGATGGTACTCGGTGTAGCTACAATTGTAACCTTCTTCCCTAATAAGAAGAATGATCAACCAGTGATGATGATGTTTGTTATTTTCTTGTATCACGGCTGTGGTGTGTAACACCAGCTAAATTTCATGGCCCCTGCTGTGGTACAACTCCTAGACATTGAACCAAGGAGCGTAACAAGACCATTGGAGTGTTGTACACACACATATATTGACAGAGCAGGACACCACCGAAAACTTTTTGAATGTTGTATAATTTTTTTCTGGATTCTCAGGTGATTTATTGCCTTTTGTGGGAAATTCTCAAAACATTACATATTTTTTGCGACTTGATATTCCTTACCACCAGACTTCTAACTCTATGCATTCCTCAGATATTTTTTTCTCACCATTTTCTTCTTTATTTATGAGGTTTCTTCTCTCTTTAAATTAAACTTTTGCAACCATATCTATGCAGAAAATATCTAAAGGCTGAATGGGTCTTCTCCTCAAACATCAAGAACATAGTTCTGCAATGTTTCAGGTAGCTCCACAGAGAATGCAAGCAAGTAATGTCTCATCTGATCCAGCCTCCCCTTCCACTGAAAAAACATAGCTGCATTATTTTTGGCTGAGGAGTTAAGGATGTTATGTCCATGCGTTGTTTTAGTTACCGTTTCAAGGAAAGACGGCCAAGTCACAGAGAAAACTACCATGATCTTCCCAAGGTCCCATAATAATTGTGAGACAGCTGAGAACAGATTCCCCAGTTCCCCATCCTCTGCACTAAGGAGATCATTCTTCCCCTTTTGTATTTACACTGTCCTCTTTTCTCCCTCCCTCCCTTGGTCTCAAACACCCCTCTCCTTTCCTGCTGTCTTGATCTCTGTCTCCTCACGCTTCTTTTCCAGCAGGTCCCTTCTTGTGCGTTGAGGGTATGAAGCTCTCTTTCTGTTTCTCTCTTCCTGCCCCAGTACAGCAAAGAAAACAACGGGACAGCAACAGGCCATAGTTGCCAGCTCTGGTACATACACAGAAGTTCTTAGGGATACTCTCTTCACTTGTAGCTGCATTGGCCCACATATTTAATTTGTTAAAATGCCTCTCAGCCTGATTATCAACATCACAGGCATTCATCTGATAATAAAAAAAGTTTATTTTCTCCTTCCACACCTCTGCAGTTTTTGAATCTAGCAGACGCCAACTCCCAAACACATTCTGATAACTTCTTTGGTGAGTTTTCAGGGTCATTCCTCTTCAAGCTCCTTTCTGTCAAAAATGTAGCAGCATGTTTCCTCATTCCTCCCCTGAGGATGATATACCTAACCTTGCCTTCGAAAACTTTCACAGATTCATTCCTCACTTCACCAGCTGGTACACACTCTGCCTCTTAGTTATCTTTATCTTACTCCTAGTATGTATCTGATCTTATCTCTGGCCTATTCCTTCTGCTTATCCAGCATCATGCTTCTCTCTCTGCTTTCACATTATACAACAAATCCCTCTCCCTGCTTGTGCTGCAGACTCCTTACGTCTAACTGGCTACTTCTCTGCAAATTCCATTTCAAGACTCATCTTCCCTCTCCCTGCCCTGTGACTCCTAGCCTTCTCTCTAATAAAACAATCCAATCCTACTCCCTAAGTCTCAGTTTCATTTCCCCATGCTCATTTATTCTCTGTGAAATTCTGAAGTATGGCACCCAGCCACTGGCCTTTTGTACATTTTTCACCTTAGCACTACTATAATGTGAATGCTGCCCGACTAAAATACTGAATCTGCATCCATCATTTCTATTACAAATTATAACTGACTGTGAAACATTAAGCTATTTTGTATGAAAGTAGCTGTAAAAAATACACTGTGTAATAGAGTACTAGGGCTATGACAAAAGGCTGTAACAGATTTTAACTTGTATTGCCTGTTTCTCATCGCACGCAGTCTATTAAGCAAGAAATACATGTTTTTAATATTATTTGAATGTTTACACAATACATAACATAAATAAATAAGCTGTTGTTTAAATTACTTGAGGAGAAATTGAGTATCTATACAGTGAACTGAAGGCTATATTCACGTCTGGATAAAAGGTTTGTAGTTCAAATTCTACAGCAGACCTTCACAGAACTATTAAGTTACAAAATGGGAAAGACTTACTAGGTCATTCAGTCTGTTCTAATGCCAAAATCGATTAATTCCCCATAGTATTTATTTTTAGTGCTTTTCCCAGCCTAATTTTCAAGTCCTATGCAACAGGACTTAAGAACTTCCTTTGGGACTTTTAGTTTACTGTTTAGCACATTTCACTGTTAGGATATTTTTTGTTTGTTTGTTTAAATCTTCCACTCTTGGGGTTTTGTTTGTTTGTTTGTTTTTTAAATCCCCTGTGCTCTCAGAAAGATAGTTTCTATTCTGTCTACCTTTTACACTCTCTCCCTACCCCCAGATAAATACACATACACACACACATACACACAGAGTCTTTCATAAATCATTCCCTCTATTTGCCAGTTGCCAGGCCATTTTTGTTGCTCTTCTTTAAACACCACAGTGGTACTTTGTTTCCATATATAACCTATATTTGTGTGCTGAAACATCACAGACACTGACCTTTAGATTAGATATCAAACTGAGACTCCTTGTGAATATGCAGATAATTGTAAAAGAGTCTATGGACTGTTCTAAAGAAGAAGAAAACATTGTCAGCGTTGCCTCTTTCAAAAAAAAAAAAAGTAGTATCTAATATAAGTATCTGCCAAGTGTATAATGACTCCTCTGTATGTTTGTATCACCAGTTCCCACACTCTGGTCTGCTGATCACTGGCAGACTGTAAAGCTGTAATAAATTATCCACAACTAATCTGCAGAGCCAGTAGCTTGCGCACATCAATTAAAAGTTTGTTCTTAAGACTGCAGGATACACTGTGATTGTAAGGATGTGCTCATCCAAAATTTTTAGATCAATATGATAATTTCCAATGTACTGCTTTCAGATTTGCTGTGAGAAACCCTTTATGTGCAAAATGTTGTATATGAGAGAAATACCACTCATGGTTTACCTAATTAATCTGGCAAATAAGTCCTCAGTAGAGATAGGTTTTTTGTCCTCTTTTTAATGCAAAGTTGAAGAAAAAAGAACGATGGTTTAATCTTTGCAGACATGCTGCGTATAATACTGAGACTGCCTGCACATACACGTACCTCTACTGCGACATGAAACGCAGGAACAAAGGGTGCAGTTGGAAGAGATCGTCTAAAGGAAGGTAATTAAGGCTCAGCTGCAAATGACTGTAGGACTACGTGGCATTTTCAGACATTAATAAATTTAACACCAGTGATCTTAAAGTTCGTCTTATTAGCGGGACAGGAGCATCGGCAAGGATTGGGGAAAAAAAAACAAAAAACACACAACAACAACAACAACCCCCAACCAAACCACCAAACAAAAACCAAACAACCCTTCCTGAACTTGTCCTTGACTAAGTATTTGCTTATTTTCCCACGGAAGCCTGCCTGTGGGCACAGGTGCCCCGGTCTTTCGGGGAACAGGGCACAGCGGGGTGACCCGACCGCCTCCCCCCGCGGGCAGAGCCGGGCGCGGCGCCGCCGCCAGCCGCACACCAGCACCCAGTCTCAGCCAATGAGAGGGCGGGAAAGCGATTTCTGGAGCGGTGATTGGCCGCTGCCCTCTCCGCGCCCCGAGCGCCGGCGGCTGGGGGAGCGGAGCGGAGCCGGGCGGCGGGGAGAGGTCTCGCCGCTGCTCCGCGGCTGGCTGGAGGCTCCTGCTTGGCTGCACTGATTGATCTTGTCGCCAGGCTGCTTCGGGAGAAGGAAAAAAGAGCGTTTCCTCATAACAAATGTGTTTTTAAACTGTCCAGGAGTGTAAGATAAGAGCCTCACATTCCTTTCGAGAAAAATAGACGTTTGCCGGTAATTTTTCTTAGCGTATATGATACATATGTCTGGCGAGATTTAAAAAAAAAAGGGGGGGGGGAGGAGGGGCGAGAAGGAGGGATGGGGATCTCTTTGGGATTATTAGCGGTCTGCAGCTGCATTAATTAAAACCGTATTTCCTATTTTAGACAAACATCACTAATTTATTGGCCTTCTGTCTGTCTTGTAAAACGTACACGAATACAAAGTTGTAATTTAATTTGGCGAGCAGGCAGAAATTAAGGAGAAAAAGCCATTAAATCACACAGCGGGCACTGGCCTCTTTTTGAAATAGGGACATTTCCAGCCTGACAAGACAATGCGAGTTAAGCGGTCTTTTTGCAGTCACTCATGGGAATCGACTGCTGCAGATACACCCAGGGGCCTGCGAGTGGTCTTGCTGTAATTTCTGCCACAGAAATAGATAAATAAAACCCTGCTCCGGTAATCATTCAGTACGTTGGTCAGGCTCCTTCCCTGTAGAGTCATACACAAAAGCCAGGAGGGAGAGGGGCGAGAGGGGAGTCTCCCCTCTGAATTTTGTGATCTAAGCAGGTTTGTGAGGATATTTTACCCATCAATGGGCAGCTGTGGTTGGAGAAACGGCTCTTCCGCGGACCGTTGCTTTTAGAAATTAAAATGATGGTGTAACGCAGATAAAGCAGAAGCATTTTTGCAATCTCTCCCAGTGACTGTTCCTTGGCTAGTTAACAGACCGTCTATTCAGAAGCAATTTTCTTTGGGCTGAAATTATGTGCTGACCGTAGCAGATCACTTCCCATAATACCCCTTCCCCCACCCAACGCTAAATACAAACTGTCTCCTACTCACTGTATAATAATGTGAAAATGACTGTAATTTCGCAGACGAGAAGTAGCCCAAAGTGAAACGTGTCTAAACAGAGGTCGATAGTGAAAAATCAGGGCCATTACCTAAATCTGAAAAATACATACTGTAAAAAAAACAGGAACAGTGATCTGCGACTAAGCAGACTTAAAAAAAGTAGGCTTGATGGTGCTGATCTTAAAATATTTGCTAACCGCTGAGTGAAATCACCCAGAAGTTGCGCTGCGGAACCTGTGATTTTTCAGTGCCTTGTAACATTATGCTTGCTCGTTCTCCCGCAAATTGTTCTCTCGCACAAGCGGGCCGTCGCCGGGTACGGCTGGCAGCGTCGGCGGCCACACGGGCTGGGAAGCGGCCCCTTGCAGGCGCTCCTTGCCATTGTCCCAGCGCGGTCAGAGCGCCAGGCCGGGAGGGCAGGGACGCCTTCACACCGCGGCAGTTCTTGTTCGCACTACACGCATGCCGTGCCGTTTTATTATTATTTCCCCCTTTGTAATCACTTAAAAATTTAATGTGATCGCGGGCCTCCTTGGCAATGAACTCATCCTTGCTGATAAACCCTTCATTATCAGCCCCTGAAGGGCAAGCGTTCTTACACCGGGAGAAACGGAGCGGGTTTTCTCCGGGCCGCTTCCAGACCTCCCAAGGGAGCGTGTGCTGGTGACCCCAAGCGCCCTCGGCGCGGGGCCGGAGGGGCGATGAGGACACGAGGATCCCGGGACCGGGAGGGGAGCCTTACCTCCTCAGCGCCCAGGTCACGCGCGGCGGCCTGGTGGCCAAGGCACGGCCGGGTGCCACATCACGGGGCGGCTTTTACCTCCCATCTTGCGTCACCTTCCCCGATGCCCCCGCAGCGAGCAGGTTTTAGGAGGTTTTACTCCTCCACTACCTCTGCACTAATCACCTCTTTGATGGGAAGCGTGTAACGCGGGGACGCTAACGCCCGCAATTTGCTCAGCTGGATGAAGTCCAAAGAGGTATTTTGTCACCCTTGTCACGGGTGTGCAGGACATCGTAAATGCCACGCTTTGACTTCTTGCAGGAAACCTTGACTTGGGCAACGCGTGCGTTTGGCAAGAAAAACATCCCCTATCGATTTTCACAGGGAGATAATTCCCAGTGAGATCAAGGGGAAAAAAACAAACAAACAAAAAAAAACCCTCCAAAAAAAGGAGGGTGGGGAACTTAAACCGTGCTTAAGGGTATGAAAAAGGACAGGGTCCGACCCCCCGGCCCGGCGCACGGCGGTGCCGGCGGGTGCCCGGCGGCGGGTACCGGCGACAAGCAGATACCCCTCACCCCCCACCCCAGTCCTCCCCGGTGCCCGCGGGCGGCCACCGCCCCCGCCCCCAACCACCACCGCCGTCTGCGAAGGGTTAAACGTAATTTAACGCAGTGGTGTAGCATAATGGCTCCCAACCTAAACAAAAGGAATGATTAAGGGGGATATTTTCGAGCTACACAAAGCCCGATAGGGAAGATTTGTGTTACTAATTCCTGTGAAAGGATGTTCACGTGGTAGTTATACGGTCGCTGGCATTCACAGTTCAGTGCGTGCGGCAGTAAATCAGCAGCCTGGAAACAAAAGGGTTATTTTTTGCTCCCCCTCCTTTCGAAAAAGAGAAGGGGAAAAAAATAGAAAAAGAAAAGAATAAACCCCGACCTGCCTAACTTAAGCCATATTGTAAAAATGAACATGGAATAAACTACGTGAGGAGGGGAAGAGAGCGAATGCAAGAGGGCTGGTCCGAAAGCGCAGCAGCACCTCGGTGTCCCCCCGAGCAGAGGTGGAGGTGCTGCCCTGCCCTGAACCTCCCTTCAGCCCCTTCCTCCAGACACTGTTTGCTTTTCTCCTCCACTAAGCACGAAAATAATCGCACATGTGTATCAGCAGCTCTCTCTCGCTGGCTTCAAGCTGTTATAATTTTGAATGAGGGGGCATTTAAAAATTATGAGTGAGATTCTAAATTGCCTCTTTGAAACCGGCACAGAAAAATCATTCATCATCGCTTCGAAAACTGCCCTGAAATTAAATTAAAACGAAATGAGGGAGTCTTCCTCCCAACGTGTGAGTCTTGGCAGAGTTACTCTCCACCTTGGTTTTCTATTTTTTTCCCCTCCTCCTTCTCTCTCTTTTACTTTTTTTTTTTTCTTTTTCCCTAAGCCCTAAATGTTATATAGGATAATTGAAATGGGAAACATGATTTGTATCTGGCTGCAGCAGGAGGCTGCCGACTGTAGCACCCAGCGTATGCTGAGGGCTGCAGAGCGAGGGGACGTGTGTGCGTGCGTGTGTGTGTGTGTGCCTAATACGACCGCGCGCGCACGCGTGTGTGTGTGTGGTGTGTGTATGCGTGCGCCTAATGCCTGGTGTGTACAATATGTGTGTGTGTGTGTGTGCGTGTTTCTGTCTCTCACCCTCGCCGGCAGGCAGGAGGAGCGGCGGACCAATCAGAGAGCCCGGTTTCATAAAAGCTGGCTTTTGATTGGACAGGAGGGAAAGGGCATTGTGAACAAAGAAAAGTCCCTCTCAGGTACCGCGCCGGAGCGGGCTCCCAATCCCCCGCCTCGGCCGCCGCCACTCGCGGCCGCCGTGGGGGCAGCGCCCGTGTCCCCCGTGTGTGTCAGCCCGTGAGGGGACAGCGATAGGTGCTATTTTATTTTTTTTCTTCTTCTTCTCTCCCCTGTTTTTATTTTTGTTTTAATTTTGTTTCTATAAAGAAAGGAGGGTTCATGGTATCTGGTGCTCTCTTCTTCCAAACACAATAAATCTGTTGAAGACATTAGATTTTTTTTCCTAAAATAAAAAGCGGCTGCAACAAAAACACACTCAATGCAGTTAGAAGGAAAAGGTCAACTCGATCCAATACAGACCGTAAGTACGGTTGCGTGGTGTGTCTATAGCACTTAGAGGGGATTTTTTTTTTTTCTCTGCAAAGGGGAGTGTTAAAGAGTTTTGGGAGTTGAGATAACTAGGGTTTTTTGGGGTTTAAAAAAAAGAAAGAAAAAGAAGAATCCCACAAGCAGGATGAGTTATTTGAGGGAAATAAGTGGGTGAAAGCACTGTAGTCACACAAATCATACTTGACGGTGCACTTGGGGGGCGTTAAAGCGTAGTGCCTTTTTGGGGTTTTAACTAACCAAGGGGGGAAAATAAAAGTGACACAATTACAGACAAGCCTGCAAACCGCCCCCTCCCCCCTCGGCCCCGCGAGCAAGGCGCTCGTTAGGAGGAGTGATGGGGCACCGACAGATCCCGGCGGCACGGGAGGCATTTCTGCTGTCACACGGAGACGCCAGAAACGCGAGGCTGGAGCTGGGGGGGGTGGGGTGGGGGTGTGTGGGATGGGATCGCCCCTTGGTCGCCGGTGCCTTGGCCCCTTTTACCCCCCGCCTCGATCTCCCAGCTGGCTGCCGCTCGCCGTCCCGAGGCGAGAGGAGCGGAAAACCCTCGGAGTAACGGCACCCCCCACCCCCCCCCGCCGGACCGCCGGGAGGTGGC
This sequence comes from Grus americana, assembly GCF_028858705.1. Lineage (NCBI taxonomy): Eukaryota > Metazoa > Chordata > Aves > Gruiformes > Gruidae > Grus > Grus americana. The sequence continues at coordinate 66,370,674 of NC_072891.1, forward strand.
GGGGGAAAAGTTTGTAAGGTGTTTCTCGGGAGCACCCCCTTTGCTGCGGCATCTCCGGGCTCCAGGGATTCCCCTCGGCCGCGGGGGTGGCGGGGACAGGCCGGGGCGAGAAGCAGACCTGACGGGCTCTGCCTGTCTGTCGTGGTGTGTATTTTGTGTGTTAAAGACCCGACCCGCATTCGCTGGATACGCTTGTCACCCATTTTTGTTCTCACGACAACCAATGGAGCCCGCCAGCCTCACGTGACGCGGGCGGCCTGAACTGTAACGGAACCGCCGCGCCTCGGGGGTTGGCGGTTGCTGGCGCGAGCGCCCCTCCTCCCCCCCCTCCCCCCCCCCCGCCTGCCACCGGCAATTCATTACGGCTTTTAGCTTCCCATCGCCGGCTAATTAAAAATACTAAGCTAAAGCTCCGAGACCGTCTGACTTGGGGAGGGGGGAGAGGCGGGAGGGCGAGGGGAGGAAGGGGGATAGAAGTAGACTGCGAGGTTTGCCGAGACAATAAGGTGGGAGCGATCTGTCCTGAAAAAAAGGTCGTCTGCTTTATCTCCTCGGACTCTAATTACTGAATTACTTACCGCATGACTGATTAGTCCAAGCTCCCGGGTTTTTCATTGTGATTTTATTTTTTCCCCAAGACAGCAATTTTAAACTCTGTGCCTATGCTTTTTTTATTACTCTTTTTAAAAAGCTCTGATCTGAGGCGGGGGGGGACGGGGACAGACACCCCCCTCCCCGAAATCTTATCCCTGGGAAAATTTACTTCGTTTGAGAGTACGCTGTCCTTCCTCCACTCCCACTAAATGTTTTGATAACCGGTTTATCAGATCAGTGATTCCCCCCTCCCGCTCCTCCTCCTCTTCCTCGCCCCCCCTCCCTCCGTCCCTCCCCCCCCCGCCCGTTTCCCCTCAAGTTACTTCAAGAAATCAGATCTGTCAGGACGGGCGAAAAAAATGCCACTTCCCAACTAACAGGCGGAATCCAGCCCAGATTTTCAGTCCTTTCTTCTTCTTTTTTTCCTTCCTCCCTTTCACTAATTTATCCCGATGTTAGCACATTCTGTCTTGTAACACCCGGGCGCCTGTAGGTTTGTTTCATGGGATCATTACTTACTGATCAGGATGGCTCCCAGGTCCGGGGCTGAAGACGGAGTGTGAAGTTGGGGAAACAATTTTTTTTTTTTTTTTTAATAACTGTGATGATTATTACCTCTCGGTGCTTATTCAGGAAAAGCAAACAAACAAAAATTTGGTCCTTGATGCTTCAGTTCTGAATGTCTGAATGTGAAATATTACCTACCAGCTGGTAAAGTTGTGAGGCTCAGCATTTTTAATTTTTTTAATTTTTTTTTTTGAGCAAGGAGGAAAAAAACCTAAACAAACAAAAAAAAGGACTTCTGATCCGTGTGCCAAAGTAGGGGGAGATATGTTATTGACCGATTTATACTGGCTGAGATGATACTTGCTTTCTACTTCTTGATCACTTGCTCTTTAAGTAAAATGAGGCACAGAGTTGTTGCTGAGACGAGTGGGAACAGCATTTTGATTTGCTGGTTTAATTAAAAAATGATAAAGGATTAAAGGTAAGCATTATGCATATATATGTATATAAATATTTCGACAGTCGACTGTAAAAGGGAGAGATCCCTTTAAAAATCGTTTTAACTAAGCTTTGTCAAACACACACTCATTTGCGGTCACTGAGGCCACCTTGGTGCAGATCACTTAAAGTGTATGTCTTAATCAGTTTCCTGTACAGTCAGTAATACTATATTTAACAGACCTAGCAATTGTGTGACCTAGGAGTACATTAGAACTGCTTGTAGAACTGTTATCTTGAGAATTTTTTTTGTAAAGAAAAAAGACCTTTTTATTTCTTTTCTTCTTTTTCTCTTTGTAACCTATGAAGTTTAATATTTTCCAGTAAACATTTATGTTTGTAGGTTATTGGTTTTTAACTGACGCTGTATTGTGGCAAGGAAAATTAGGTTTCCCACTTCCCTTAGCACTCCCTCTCCCCCCCAAGAGATTAAGTGGAAGGGGGGTAGAAGATAATATAGGAGAGTCACAAAACTTCAAGGGTCTGGTTTAAAGCCACAAAATCCATGGAATGCAGTGAAGAGTGAATCTGTGTCCTTCCTTTTCTCCCTTTCGTGCCTAGGTGGTGGTCCAAGGGGTTAGATTACATGTGCTCCAACAGCTAGGCACCACTTCTAAGACTGTATTTCCTGAGCTTTGTGGATTTAAATCATGTAGTTAATTGGGGTTTTGTGGTTTTGGGGTTTTTTTTTGTCCTTTTTTTTTTTTTTTGTGGACGTGACTTTTTAAGAGCAATTGTGGATATTGGTATACAACTAGATTAAAGATGCTCACTATAAAAGCATCATGGCCATTGCCTCCGGTTTAACAAACTTAAGAAAAAAACGTGGCAACGGTGAATGATTTCGCTCCCCCTACCTCGCCCCCTTTTTTTTTTTTAAGTCGTATTATGTTCTGGTAACACCCAGACAAGAAATATTCGACTTTTCCCTTCCTCACAGGACAAGGTGGACGTGGACTGCAGGTTTTGAAGCTAGACACACCTAGGGGAGGAAGACAAGAAGAGTTGAACTTAAGAGAGCCCAACGGAGATAAACGAATGTCCCCACATCTCCAAAGAAAAGTTCATCGGATTTTTACTCTAGAGATCTCATCTTCAGGATGTCATTGAACACTTCCACTGCAGGAAAAGGTGTGGATCCAAACGCGGTTGACACTTACGACAGTGGCGATGACTGGGAAATCGGTGTTGGGAATTTAATAATCGATTTGGACGCCGATTTGGAGAAGGACAGACAGAAATTTGAAATGAATAATTCTACTAATACCACCAGCAGCAGCAACACCAGCTCCAAGGATTGCGGGGGTCTGGCTTCCAGTGGGGCTAATGCTACCTCGGCCTTAGCTGATGGCCTAAAATTTGCTTCTGTTCAGCCCTCTGCTCCCCAGGGGAATTCCTCTCACAAAGAGACTAGCAAATCAAAAGTGAAAAGGAGTAAAACTTCTAAGGATGCTAATAAATCTCTGCCTTCTGCTGCCTTGTATGGGATTCCTGAGATCAGCAGTGCTGGCAAGAGGCAGGAAGTCCAAGGGCGCCCTGGAGAGGCAACTGGCATGAATTCAGCACTGGGTCAAAGCGTGAGCAGTAACCCAAACGGCAATAATAACAACACCAGCAACACCACCACCATTGCCTCTTGTGGGAAAAACAAAGAGGAGAAACCAGGTAAAGCCCCGGGCAGCAGAGGCTCCAAGCGGGATAAGGATGCAGGAAAATCCAGGAAGGACAAGCAGCATGACCTGCAGCAGGGCCACCCCAACGGCAGCGGGGGTGGCAGCAGCCAAACTCCCCCTGGGCATCTCTATGGCTTTGGGGCCAAGGGAGGCAGTGGTGGAAGCAGCAGCCCCTTCCACTGCACCTCCTCTGCCATGGGGGAGGTGAACAAAAGTACCCCGGATTCAGGGTTAATGGGGAACTCTACTTTGGTAAAGAAGGAAGAGGAGGAGGAGGAGAGCCACAGGCGAATCAAGAAATTGAAAACAGAAAAGGTAGGACAAAGCTCCTCTCCACCTCTTCTCTTCCATGTCTGTGTCTATAATAAATGTCCCACAACTGTGTGTTTGGCTCCTGTGTCCTACTCTCCGCTGTGTATTTGTGACGTGCATCTGTTCTTCCTCTTTCTCTTAAAAATAAAAGAAACAACCCCAAGACTTCTTCCCTAGACAGAAGACACCACGAGTGTGCTGTTCTTCCTTAGGATTTCCCCTCCCTGTCCTCAGACCTGGAGAACGTTTCTGTTTTGTCTGTTCCTTTTGATCGCACTCACCCAGAAGGAGAACCCCCGAGACGTCTCTGACTGAGCTGTCCCCGGTTTTAGCAGAGACCAGCAGTGTTGGTACCAGTGGGATGGCACATGTTTGCAGGCTGGAGGTCTGTGTGACTGCCTAGGGGGGTGCGTAACTCAGGCTCCAGGAGCAGCAGGTCTTGTATGTGCTGACACTTTTCCACAACACTGGTGGGCATTCGCGGCCATTCCTCTCCCAAAGTCTAAACGGACCCTTCTCCCTTCTCCTCTGACCCACTGCCTGGAGTTGAAATGGTGCTTGGTGGGAGGGAAACAGGAGGCATTGGCAGAGACCCCAGGCTCTGCCGTAGCACTTCATGGAGACGCAGGATGCTTATCGCACCGGGGGCTCCTGTGGTACAGCAGCCCAGAGGCCTCAGAGGCTGGTGTGGAGGACGGGGAGGAAGGAGCCAGCAGACAGGCGGTGCCTCTCGTCTTCCTGGAAGGAGGCGGCTGGGAGGAGGGGAATGCACCTTGTGCTGAGTGGTGTGTGTGCAAAACGGCTTTCGGAACAGAGGGGAGCAGTTTGTCTCCTGTCTGGGGGAGCTTTCCTATCTGAGCCCCACTGGTTCTTGGATGTGAACTACTCGTTTGTCGAGTGGTTGAAATGTATGAAAGAAATCAGATGGGGGTGTGTGTTGGTGGTTTTTTTTTCTTTCTATTACCTTACGAAGGATGCTTTCTCTAAGAATGGATGGCCACGACTCTATTCTTTGGGAAGGGTGGAGGGAGAGCTTGGCTTTTGTTAACCGCTGGTTCAAGGAGGTTCTGGTGTTGGCAGGAATTGTTCTGTCCGTAGGGCAGAAGGCGTTTTCTGGGGGACCTGGGGGTGAGTGTTGACCCAGGATTACAAGTCCGATGAATTCTACAGGTTGTTAAACAAAGATAACCTGATCTGCCTGAAAAAATAAAGCAAACCAACACTCCCCACATGAACAATCTCAGGGTGTTAGATTGTGACTTTTTTGTCAGCTGTTGGTCTTAAATGACCTGCTTTTACAACTTCCCTGTGTGAGTCTTCAGCAATGGGAAAACTTTCGGGTCAGTGTTAACTGTATGGTCTGCAAGTGTCTGGGAGAGCTGAAGGTCTCAGGGAAAGGTTATGTCTTTTTTACGACCCATTACTGGCTTTTTTGTATTTCGGTCATGTTGAAGTTTTTGTAATATTTGTTAACTGGAGGATTAGATTTGGGTGTTCATGACATCAGATATTTGTTAAAACTGGAAGATAATTTCAAGGGCTTCTGTTCAAGGCAAAGAAATGAAATTTCATATTGTATGCATATTATTGCTTTTAAGATAGCATATCTATGGATGAATTTGAATGAGCCTTGCAACCTTTTCTAAATGTAGATGAGAAAACCAGATTGCTGTAATTCATGTGTGTGTGTTTGAGCTTTGATTTATGAAAGTTCTGTTCGTGGCAGAAAGGTGTCCTAAAATCTCATGGTCTCTTTATTAACTTAGTACAGTAGGCATTTACTTCTGTTGCCAATAGTCTTCAAATTGCAGTTCTCTAATCTGTTTTAACTATCTAGATAAATTGCCCTAATCCGGTCTTCACAATGGCTGTGGTTAAAGAGTCAGAGCCATTTGATTGGATTCAGTGGCTGCCTGGAATGTGGGAGGTACTGCCCTTTTGCAACCCCCTTAGCCTTTTAATCTCTCAGCCAAATGTTCACATTCAACAATTTTGTTTAGCTGGCAATCTGAACATTTCAGTATCTCAAAGGCTGCTGTCATGGCAACAGAGATTAGAGGGTGGTGTGGTTTCTCCCTTTTTTGTGATCTTTTCACTCTCTAGTGACACAGGAAATTGTATGAAGAATCCATATACATGTGAGTGATTTTACATGCGATGTAAATGGGATGGCATGCAAATAGAGAGTAAACATGTATGGAGCAGTTTACAGCCAGTGGTACACTTTGTGTTGTAGTTGTTGCTCCAGGAGGAGGTTTGGAGCTTGCATTTCCAGTAACAGCCACTGCTGTTGGCACACACTGAGTTTAATATAGGCTTCGCACATTAGAGTCGTGCAGTGTTGGCCATTGTCTGGCACAATGGCGTGCTTGCTTGCTGTCCTAAGTAACATGCCTTAGTATTTCTCTTCCCAAAGAATGTTCCCTTCTAGACATACCATAATAAAACCTCATTGCTTACAATGGTTGCAACCTTAAAACCAGCCTATGGTACTGTTAATCAAACTTAAGTGCTTTATGTTTGTTCTTCTGGCTTTTTTCCCAAATGTTTAACAATCATTAGAAAGATTTTTTTTTTTAAGGGTTTTAGATTTGTTAAGTGTTCTTGCTTTGACTATTTATACACTAGAACACACAAGCTGTACTTGCACAAAGCACCTTGTGTCTGTAGATAAATATATAATTTTCAAGCCTGCATGTTAAAATCATTTTCCAGTTATCTTGATGTTGTGAAAAGACATGTCTTAGGAATTTGAATGTTTTGTCTGAGATACAAATGAGTTCATGCCTGCTTATTCAAAATCTACAGGTTTTGGTATGTGGTGTGGAATATAATATTGCATTTGTTTACTATTTGTGAAAAGCTTGGAGCAGATTCCCAGGAGTTGTAGTCACTGTTTAGCTTTCACAGCATGCTTCAATGTCTATTTTTGGTCTATTTATTCTGTTTCCTTGCTGCAGAAAGTCATGTAAAACATGATAAATTGGATCTCATGAAGCCTAATTAAATCAATGACTGTGTTCTGCCGGCTCTTTTATGCAGAAACCGCAAGTATGTTGTAAAAGTCGCCACTCCCCTAATATGTGGATAAAGTTAAAGTATGCTGTAATTCTAAGATGTTTGAGCTATATTCGTGCAGCCCATTTTGTGGTTAAGTCATCAGTGACATGTCTGAATAAGTAGTTTTGACAGGTAGGCTAACCACTCCTAAGATTTTTGGTGTTAAAACCTGTCTCCATTTTCCATTTCTCATCTATACCATTTTTAGCACAGTTACTGACTGTTTGTCAGTGTGAACTCTTAATCTGTTTTAGCTAAGTTTTGGGGTGGGTTTTTTTGTATTTTTAACAGCTGTTTCATTGAGAAGTGTTCAGATTATCTAGAAGAATTTGCTTTGTGTGTGTTGCAGGGAGATTTGGGGATTCAAACAGACACAATTTACTCTGAGATATGGGAAAATTGTATTTGGCATGTGAAAATCAGTATGTTTACGTGAAAATAATACAGAAGATACAAAGCTATAATCAGAGGTGTCTAGCTGCTGTTTTTAAATGAATCAGTCTAGTGATATTCCAGGATTTAATTTTTCCCTTGTATTAGCTTATTGCTTCTTATTAAGACTGCATTTCACATCTGAAAGTTGTCTTCAGTAAATTCATATGCCGGTATTGTTTATTTTATCTTTTTTTTTTTTTTTATAGCGGGCTTGATGTTGTTTTACACTTCATCAGGAAACTCTGTGTGCATTTTACCTATTGATGTAAATCATTTAAGTACATGCTTTGATTAATGATGTTATGGAGATATGCTTTTCATGTACTTTTCTTGCTGGCCTTGGGTGTAGTTTATTCACTGTGAAATAAAAGGGCAGGGAGGTCACTTGCTGTAATTAAAGAACAAAGTCTATTGTTGTTTGACAGCAAACTGTTTTGAAAGCTACATAAGGGATTTAGCTGTTAAAAACATTGATAACTATGGGTGTCTAACAATAAGCACAGCTCAAGGTTCTTAAAGTTCTGTAGTGCTGTCTAGTAGTGTGACGGTGCTTTTTGAGCTGGGTGAAGAGGTGTTGCCCTTTGGCAGAGGAAAGCTTTCCGTGTGAACCTGCTGACCTCTGCCAATATGTATGACCAGACCTGCTATTGAATTCCCGTGCAAAGCAAGAGCTGGTGTAGCCAAATGGAGGCTGGTCTAGAACGTTTATAAAATGAAGTAGGGAAGCTGATAACCTTATTCGGAACTACTGGAAAAGTATTTCACTTTGGGCATCGGTAATTTTACAATTTTAATAACTTCATAAATACCCAGTAAAAAGGAAAAGATTGATTGTCCAGATGTCATGAGGTTAACCATGTTCTCCCTGTTAAAGGGCTTTGCTGCAAGACTGTTTTAATTATAGCTATATAAAGACTTGTTTTTCCAAAGTAGCATTTTATAGTCCAATAAATGAAATGTATGTTAAAAGTGCTAAGCAAAATCTCCCGTAACCATAGAGGTGTTCAATAACCAGATTCAAGGAACATGGAAAGTACCATCTGTTCCTAGTTTTAAACATAAAAACGGGAATTGAATGGCTGAGATTTGCTCATATTTTTTTGACGCTCTCTTTTATTATTATTATTATCATTATTTAAAAAAGTTCACCTGGCACTTTATAGAAGCATTCTGAAATGCAGTAATACAGGAGAGACTGTGAAAACACATGTTCGTACCTACAGTTAAGCAGTTCCACTTTCATTTAAAGAGACTTCCAGAAGCTCAGTCATTGAAGAATTTATAATAGTGAATCACCTCCTGCAGGCAAACACAATAAGGGTCAGTTCTTCAAAGGTCTTACTATTTAGGTAGAACCTGAATTATTCTGACAATTTTTCCCTAAGAGGTAAAAAGGGGAAAAAAAAAAAAAGCAAGCAAGCCTCTCAAAGGATAACTTTAGCCAGCTCTTATCAGTCACCTAATTGCATATGATAAAACCATTGACTAAAATTTTCCATGCAGAGACTTTTCTGCTCTTCAGAGAAGTGTTCTAGAATTGTTGATAGGGGGAAAATTACTCTTTTAAAGATAACTTAAGTTCCGAACTGTTAGGCAATGAGATTCTTGGCTGCAGCCTACCAGCCCTGGATAAAACACCATCCGGCCTTTGTTTGAGGTCTTTTACTGAAGCTAATGACTGGTCTTGTGCCGCCCTGAGATAAATGACATTATCTCTGAGTGGTCTGACAGGAAACAGACATGTTAATGGTGAAGCTGCGGGGAGGATCTGCTACGGCTCTGACAAAAGAGTAAAGCTTGGACCCCTGGTTGTGATCATTAACACATAATGTGTTCCAGCTTCTCCTACCAGGGCCTTGATAATTGGAAAGCTATTTTATTGACAACAACGTAAATCATAAATCTGAAATGTGCAGTTTTTCTTGCATGCTAAAACTTGTACTTCCCCCCCCGGTAAAAAATGAATGAGCTATGTTTTAAAATGTATCGTCTGTAGAGATTCTGTGGCCTGCTTTCTGTTAATTGGACACATCCTTTGCATGTTGAATGCAGGCTCCCCTTTATTTGCTCTCTGTTATCCATGCGATTTGCATTTGTAAAAGTAGCTAAATGCTATTACTTCAGTGAGAGCTGGCCCTGTCTGGTGCTTGCTTTGTAAAACAGGTGTATTCAAAAAAACCCCAACAAACCCAACAATCCGCAACAGTGAAAATTATGTTCCCTTAGATAAAAGACTGTTCCGCATAGGTGGCGGGGCAGAACACCATGGTACCCATTGTAAATTGAAAATTTGACATTGTACAGGGCTACGCAGATCTGCTTCTGTTTGTTTCTCCCTTGTGCCGCTTTGCCGCACATTCCAGAAAATCCACCAGCACGTTCTGTACCTGCCAGCCTGATGGATGGCAGCCCCAGTGCCTCGTGTACTGTCTAAATTTGCCACGCTCTCCATGGCCAGTAACTGGATCTCAGAACACTTCTGTATGTCCTGGCCATCTCAAGACTGTTCCAGTTGACAGCTAGACTGCGTGCATCCACTTGTTAAAATCCACTGGACAGGTAGGAGAGCAGGTGTCTGAGAGATCCCCAAAAGCTGTCAGGTGTGAGGTTAATAATGAGCATGAGATTATATCCCGGCACGCTTTTCTCCACTCTGAAGCCACTGATTTTGCACTTGTCTCTAGGAACCACACAGAAGATTAAAAGGTCAGTGAATGTAACCTGTGGAACAGGAGATGAGAAAATTTGCCTGAAGAGAAGGTATAAAGAAATGGGACTTGGGGGACATAGGCCAAATATGCTTAGAATGAGAATTTCCTTCAAAATGCCCAGTGTGCCAGTAGTGTCCCGACAGGCTATGCATGCTTGTTTGCCCCTGGAGCCAAGGTCTTGGCTGTAATGCTCTTTTTGAAGCAATTTTTTTTACTAATTTAGAGTAAAAGAGTAAAAAAAATCTGTGATTTTGCACATCTTACATGGTGTTACTGGTACAGGTGGTATCTGAGCACATTTTACAAGCATCATCAGGAATATGATCTGACATTTCTGCTATCAAAAACACCACCTTTACTTCTATTTTGGATAAAGATGAATATATTTTGGATTTCTATTACCCACCCTTGAAAAAAAGGTTAGATTACCCCCGCAGCTACTTAGGCAGCTTCATGTCATTGCCACGTGTTCTGTATTTCTCAGATGTAGTACTCACTTTTTTAATGGCACATCAGCTACGTGTTCCAGTTTTGTTCCATAGTATAGAACTGGGATTGCTGATATAACCAAGTTGTAGAGTCTGCCTTGTTCTGAGCTAAAATACTTTGTACAGATGACCCAACAACCAGGCTATTCTTCACATAATATACTTAGCACCATACCAGCTTTATATTGTATTTATATAACGTTCTAACGTACATGGTGATACGTCACTGCGTTTTCTGAAAGGCTGCAGAGATTATCTGACTTGTTAATTGTGCTTTATTTCTTACAACAGAAATACATCCTCCCATGAGTCCTCCGATTGGGCCACACCTGTGGATCTGTGGATGCAGTGACTTCAGTTGAAGGGCTGGCCATGGTTTTGCTAAAAACTAGTTTGTTTTAGTGCGTTTACATGTCAAGGACTTATTTTTATTTCTTAATAATAGTCACAGAAAATATATTGATCTTCTTTAAAATTTTGGTCTGTACATAACATTCCCTGTCGGATGAAAGACAGAAAACTGGTGTTTCATGAAAATTTCTGATGATGACATAATTACAAAAAGTAAATAGCTTTTAGACAAGTTCAGTTTTTATTTTTTTATTTTTCAAATTGATGACCTTTTTTTCTTTTTCCCTTTTTGCATCAGAGTGTTTCTGCCCAGTGGACCTCTTTTGTGGTGCAGTGTTTCACCAAAGTGAATAATAATACAAGCTCTCATTTTTTAATTTGCTTAAAAATATGTTTGAAATGAGATAATTTGAATAAAGATAATTACCAGTTTTCATGGCAGGACTTGAGGGGTTTTTATAAAATGAGATTTTAAATCACAAGATTTTTTTAAATTATTATTACATTCTTGGATTGAAACAAAAATTTACTGCAGGCTATGAGTAGCCAATTGGGCAAATACAAAGATCAGACTATGACTTTTGGTTGTGCTGTAGCCAGGGTTTCAGTAAGCACTCTGTATTGCATTTTCTCTTCTAATTCTGACTAAATGGTCTTTGCAATTGGAACAAAGCCTTTACATTTGAATGAAAGGTTGTAAAACTATTCAGAGTGACTTGACTGACAAGCAAGTTCTTTGTAATTTTTTCCACGTTTTTTGAAACAGCTGAGAGAAAATTCAAGGGGGTGGGAATAGGTGGTTTCCTCTGATGTCCCTGTTTGCATATACATATACATAATATATATGCTTATGTAAAAGACTAGTTGATTAAACAATTTAAGTGAGCACATAGGGTAATTTGCATGCAATGAAATAGGACTGATGAATGTAGGTTTTCCACTTCTAGGCTTACTATGGTGTTGATTAAATTTTCTGAAATCTTAAGCCAACACTACAAGTCAAAAAGTTGCATTTTGGTGAGAAGTTTTATATAATATGTCTACTTTTCCTGTAAATTGGCAAATACTGCTAAATCTCAAAACAAAGGGATCAACTTTTCTAGCATCTACCTGTAACTCAGCCCACTGAGGCTATTCAGATCAAAGCCATTGGGAATTAAATGTGAAGCTCTTTGTTTCAGTAATTTTGAAGTGAAGATGTGCTACGTTGAATTGCACGTCCTTTATGATAAATCCTCCTCAACCATTTTGACTTACTGATCTTTAGAAGAAATAAATACTGAACATTTGGTTCCCTTATCATCTCCCATCTTCCTCTCCCAGTTTTTCAGTCTTCCTAGCGTAAATCTTATTCCTGGGCACAAACCCAGCTTGGCTAGGTGTTCCTGTCTCCTGAGAAGCTCCACCAAATAACGTAAGAAACATGTCCTCATGACGATGTTTGAAGTATTTGCCAGTAGTGGCATGCGAATGCAGTTTTTGCAGTCAAAAGAGCAAACTAGAATCTATTGATTGTGGTTACTTGGTGTTTTCAAAACACTGGTATTCTAGTTGTTGAATTGTCTTGTCATGTTAACCAGGAAGCAGATGGCATTATGCCACAGAGGTGTATTTTTACTTAAAGGAACTTTAGAGGTTTTGATGTGTTTTCTTTTCCTCTTATTTCCCTGATGGCTTCTTTTTATTGAAGAGTAACATGAGGAGACCTGGTAGCAATTTTATTGCTTTCCCATAACAGTTTGAAATAATAGCTTGGTCTTTCATTGCCAGTCAAGTTTCTACGAGTCAGCTTGATTCTGTTTTTTATCATGTGGCAGTGGAATATAAAAAGTATATGTTTGTAGTTTGCCCTCAGAAACTGGCGCTTATTTTCATGCTTCAATTAGCAACAGAAGACTAAGCTCCAATTGGTCACACTTTTGTAAACTCCTGGAGCTCACTTTTTTCATTCTGATAAAAGAAAGCACCAAGTTTAGGCTCAGTTTCCCAGGAAATTTTGAGGCACATCTGGCCTCTTTAACTGTGTGCACTAGACAGTTTGATTTTGCACACATTTAGTCATTTGCATTAGCCATTGAATCAGTTCAGGGGTTTTGTGAAGTCCCCAGCCCCCACCCCCCCAAACATAAATTCACACTACTCAAATGCCACCTTTATTGATGCATTTCAGTGATGATGTGAACTATGGTAGAAATAAGTCTGTCACAGGAGTGATACCAGAGGTGTCTGTTACATAAGCATAGATTTTATAGTTTTCACTGCTTCCCTCAACCTGTAAGAACAGTGAAAAGCAACTTGTAATCTCCTTTCTCATAGTGTGTAGGGCCAGACCAAATTATTTTTGGATTTCCTGTCACCTCCTTGGCTGATTTCTGTGGATGGCTTATGTTAAAAGCAACAATAATGTTTGAATTGGAAGGGTTTGGTCTTTGGGTTTTCATTCTTCGTGGAGAACTGTTTATTTGTGTGTGGTTCGCCACACTACATGGATAGTACTATCAAATCTGTGATTTATTATAGGCTTATAGCAGTGGAGTAATGGCAGCAGTCACATTCATGTTCTTGCCAATTCTTCCTTTTTTGAAGGAGGGAAATGAAACTAGATCTGTATCTCTACGACAAAAGGTAATAGTTAGAAGCAAATACAATTAGAAAGGGACTGCATTACTCAGTTGAACTTTGTTTTGCTGCTAGGAGTTTTAAATCTGATTTAGTAAATGTCCAGGGAGTTGTTTAGTTAGCTTGCACTGATGATAAGCATCTAATATTCGAGGAGTATTTCTGGATATATTGAACATATTTGACATGAAATTTTCCTGGTTAATTTTTGCCCTGGTTTTAACATTAGGCAGTGTATGTTGAATTGCACTGGAGTTCTGGAATTTGAAGGAAAAATACTGCTTCATTTGAGAACAATGAAGGTGGTTGTTCCACATCCAGTGTTATGAAAAAACTAAATTCATGTTCTTATCCACTTCAGCCAGTAGTAAGGTGCAGTGTCATGTAATAGCATTACTAGTTGCTGTTTAAGGACAGGATTGTATGTGTGTATGTGTATCAATATACATATACACTCATATATATGGGGAAGGTGTACATGTATATGTGTGTGTGTATATATATACATATACACACACATGAAAAAAGAGCTGCTACTGTTTTATAAATACAGTGACCTGAGTTTTGGCTAATAGTCCATATTTACATTTAATGTGCAGTTCCTGTAACAATCTTTCCTGTGATGCTGCACCAGATGCCAAACATTGAAGGAGAAAGCCAGCAGCTGTTTCCAGTACAGCATTGGTACATTAGCCTCTACACTTTATTTTCATTTTTATATTCCCCTCCAACCTTTCCTAACCAACCTCTAAAAAGGATTTTTTCCTCCCGCCTCCGATTTTTCTGTCTGCAGCGTTCTGTGCTGCTCTTAGCTTTGAACATATAAGATGTGTGTTTTTTTTTTTCTCTCAAGAAGTTAATGCTTTGACTCTTGCTCACAGTGAGCAAGGGCTTACAGCCCTTTCTCAACTCAAGTAAGTAATTCATTGCATTATGTCTGTGTAAGCCCTACTTGAGATGAGTCCAGGTTACAAAACAGGGCCCAGTATGACCAATTTGATTATTCTTGTAACAGCTTGAGCCACTGTACAATTTATATTTTTTGCACGCTGCCTGAATAGTGTTTTTTTCATTCTTACTCTTTCCTTCACCATCTCTCTGAAAATAATAGTTTCATGGCTGTATGCTGTTATTGCTGAGATATGACTGAAAACTGCATGCAGTACAGTGAAGCACATTCATTTTCATCTAGCACCCGTTTATTGCCTTGAGCACTGTAAATCTGTCAGCTCTTCACGATGCTTTCACCTCTTTCTTCATTTGCTCCAGCTTCTAGTTTGACAATGTTCCCCTGAGGCAGAATTCTAATCTGCTTCCAATTAGTTGCAAAATGTGACTCAAATTTCCACATTATGGCTGCTGTTTTACTTGCACGCACAAATCTAGAAACAAATTAATGCTCTTGAATATTTATTTTTGAGCTTTCAGATTTACTCTGGGAGGAAAAGTTGCCAACTATTTTCAAACTACTTCCAAGATTTAAATTTTTCCTCAAACTGTAATATTTATTACAGGTTTAAAATGCCTCTTACTGCTTAATTTTTACAAAACCTTTTCAGCTGGTTGGTAATTATTGAAGATACATTACATATGGATAAAAATGAACAATACTTATAATTAAGGTTAAAATTTGGTTGAGATTGCTGTGCCAGTTCAGGATATGAGGCATTTCTTTTATGCAGGCCTAGAGCAACTTTTTTTTTTTTTTTTTAACCTTGAAGTAGTTTTTCAGGACAAACATACTTATCTGCCACCTGTCTGCCTGCCGCCTATTATCTGCAACTCCAGAAGTTGTCATTTGGCTGGGGGGCGGGAGACAGAGACTCCTTTAGTCTTTGGTGAGTCTTAATAGGTACAGCTAATTAAAATCTGTTTGTATCTTTGTATGTGTCTGTACTTGTGTCTGCACGCATACACAGGAATACATGGGTGTACCTTTAAAATATTTTATATAAATTGAGTTTTCAGGATTCTCCTGTAGTGTTCATAGTCCTATGAGCAACTGCAGTAGGAATACAGCCTTTACTTTTGTATTCATTGGGGAAAAAGTGAAATTTTGAATGGAAAGTGTGGAAATCTTGACTAAAACACTGTGGAGAGGACTGGAATCTAAACCCAAGTGGGACTCTGAACTTCAGTCCTTGTTCAGGCAAAACTGGCATCAGAGGCTCTGTGACAATTCTGCTTTATTGCTCGTCCACCTCAGTGCCTTATGTCTGTAGTTGCCTGTATGGAGAAACACAGTGTATTTAATCGAAATACACCAGTAGCTAAATTTATAGGTGCAAATCTTTAGTGGAGCTTAGCACTCTGCAGCTTGGCAGATTGATGTCAGCAGCCGTAATAGACTTTAAATAGGCTTGCAGAATTTCATTGAAAGTATATTGCTGAAGTTGATATTGCTAAGTACCTGTCATTTCTAAATGAGATTTACAGCTGTACATTTAGCTTTTAATTTACAATAATTATGTATAGACACGTTCTAAAAAATGTTTCATTGTTTTTACCGTCCCATTGATGTGGTAGCCTGCTAGCCCCATGTTGTATGTATAAACATATGAATGAAGGCAAACACACACATGCTGCGTTTCAGTTCATAGTCCCTGAGAACTTACTTTCCACCAAGAACAGAAATGTAAAAATAGAGGAAAAGGAAAATGACCTTGATGTCACTTTGTTTTCTCTTGGGTCGTGAGTGACTCTTTAACTGCAGAGATGAGAAACCTAACATGTTATTTATTTCTCTAAAGGTTTTGCTTACTCTAGTAGATTCCTGTGATTCACAGTATCATTTTATAAGGAAACAATATATGCAAACACTGTGAAATGCTGCAGCAGCGTGACATTTTTTTCTCATACAACATCAAAGTCCTTGAGGTTCAGCTCTGTAGCCATGATGAATCGCAGTTCCTGTGATTATCAGTTGTTGAGAAAAAAATACACAGACAATTAAAATTGAAGGGAAATGTATGTATTTGTAGCTTACAATAACTGAGTCAAAGACATCCAGAGTGTTTAACCAGGCCAGCACGTAAAAAAACACCCAGACATCCACACGTATGTGTACGCACGCACACACGCACGCACACATTATTAATTTTTCAGGCAAAAGCCACAGTGCTTCAGAGAAGCATTAAATGCTTTTGTTAATAGCTTATAGTTTTATAAACTCTAAATGAGCTTATTGCCTTTTAACCAGCACTAAATAATAGAAGAACCTATGAGCCTCCACGTTGGACAGCAGCCAAGCAGCCAAAGAAAGGCGCGGGGGGGGGGGAGGGGGGGAAGGAAGAACTGAATGGTTTAACTGTAGAGCAAATCATTTGTTTACAGATTAAGACCTATTTGGTAGCCAAATCCTGTGGACAAGGAGGTGAAAGAATGAGGCACTAAGGTACAGGAAATGAGCTTTATATTTTGTGACTAAGTTCTGCTATTTTTGCCTCCTCCTAAAGCAGGGGGGGCAAGGAAAGAAATGAATTGTTTAACAGCAACGACCGCTGAGCAGAGTGCACATATTAAGTAGGACCAAAAGGGTGGGAGAAGGGAAGTGTTGGTGTGCTTTACACTCTGACAGGAACCTGACAACTGGAGCTGCTTCCAGTTCAGGGGCACCAGCAAGAAGAGCTGCCCTATTTGGTTTTCCATCCGAATGCGGTGGGGGAGAAATGCCACTGTTAATGTGAGCAAACATAATACATTTTCTTGAAAGTTGCTCCCTGAAATGCAGTTTGGCTTACTCACAAGACCTTTTTTTCCCCTCTCCCCCCCCCCTTTTTCTCCTCTCTTCTTTTTAAAAGCAAGTTTTTTAAATGGGCCTTGTTTCAGTATCATAATTAATTAGTTGACAGTTCAAATGGTTAAGAAGTACTTGTGGTTCCTGCTTTATTGTCACACAACATTTTTTTAAAGACCCACTTATTGGTGGCCTGTAAATTTGAAGATATCATTTTCATGAGTCATTGGTTTAAAGATCAAAGTCAAGAAAGCATTATAGCACAAGTAACGTCTACAGTAAAGGTTGCTTAAGCTTCTTCATTTGAACCTCCTCTTTTTCAGTAATTTATAGCCTTTCAAAATTTTTACCTTTTGAGTTGAATTTTCTGTGACTTCTCTACTGTAATTTCCCCATCATCATTGCCATGAAAATGAATTTACAAAGGCTGAATAGGGAAAATGTATATTAGGGAAAAAAAAACATCATGGAAAAGAAAACATTTTATTTATACAGAACATCCCTTCTGCCAGTAGCTTGGTAGGCAAAGCCTTCTTGGAAAATGTGTCATGCTTGTGTGAAAATTGGCTTTGATTTGATCAGATTATGAACCTTCTGAAGAATATGTTTGGCCTATGTAAAACTGGCTATAAATATTCCATTTTCCATCTTCAGTGATCATAGTACCTTTGCATGAGAGAGGGAGTAGGCACAGTTGAATTTGGCAAGTTATGTCTGGTCATCCAAAGTTATTATAAAACATGCTTTTAGTTTGATCCCCTTTGAATTATAATAAAATGGACATTGAGGTTTTTATCCCTTTGACTAGTGGCAAGCTTATGTAAAGAAAAATTGAAAGATGCAGGAAAAAAATAACTTGTCACTTGTTTATATTTGAAATCCAGTACAGGAATAGGGAAGTTTTTAGTGTACATTATATTGTATAGTTTCCATAAGGGGATAGGAAAAAAGTTAATGAGCTTCAGGTGTGGCCTTTTAAGTGTTTAGCAACACTATATGTTGTTTCTTTTCATATTGCTTGATTGAAATTTACTGACAGTATATAAAACTTTACTCTCTGCTTATGTGTAAACAAACATAAAGAACATTGCCAATAGCTTGTGCTATTAAAAATATTACTCTCTCAAAC